>NC_037677.1:122675217-123275217 GCF_003255815.1 Theropithecus gelada | reverse complement strand
CGTAAGATTGGTTGGACCAGGTGTTCCATTTTCATAAGGTGCAAAAAATTGGTTAGAACTAGGTGTGTCATTTGCATAGTGTGCGAAAATCTGGCTACCCCACCCTAATCTTTTATTGTGCACTTGGATTCTCTACCTGCTGGTGCCATGTTGCCTGTTCCTTTACAAATGGTTACAAAGAAAAGGGAAGATGGAGCCTCCATGTTGAACACACCTGGCCCTCAGGTAGCCCTTTTCTATTGGCACGGCTGCCAGCATTCACCTGTGCAAACTTCCAGCTTGTTTGTCTACGTCTGCAGCTTGATTTTTCAGGCTGCTCTTCGTTAGAAAAGAAATGATTTTGGGGGCTGCTTTTCGTTAAAAGGGAAATTCCACCAAGGACTCTGTTGCCCTTAGTATCTGCCTAAATAATTACTTTATAGCTCCTGTATCAATGGGAAATTGACTCCACCTCTTGACAGGAGAAATAGGTGGCTGCTGTTAATCCATCACAGGGGACAGGACAATGGTCAGGTGTGCAGCTCCCTGACAAGCTGGCATGATCCAGGGGTGAAATTGGGAAAAGCTTGAGAACTGGATAGGCAGCCTTGGCATATCTTTTCAGCAATCCCCATAAGCATCAGCCACTGCAAATGGTCCTCTTGATAAAGATCAGTGAGTGGAGAGGGCAAGGTTTGTTTCCCGCCCAGGATATGGAGGATATTATTTTATATTGCAAATTAAGGGAAGAGTTGTATATTTCAAGAGCCAAGTGAAGAAGAGTTTTCTTCTATCCTGTATTTTTGTTTTCTTCAGTAACGAATTTCAGTTTAGTGGGCCATAGGATGTTCCCAATCTAACAAAACTGGCTCTGGTTAATCATGGACTTGCCAAGGGATATCTGTGGTGGTTCTGCATGGGGTTAACTTGGCTAAATTGAAGTTATGTTTTTTAGACTCTTCCTTCTTGTATGGCCCCGAATGAAAGTTGGCGAAGAGATATCTGTGTGAGATCTGAAGGTTATAATGAGAAGTCTATCTCCCTGTTTTGATGTTTGACTGCTGACAGCTCTAAGCCTCGTTCCTCCCTCTTCTTTTTGATCCCCGGCTCCCCATAGCTGGACAAGCTGATGGAAAAGCCCACTTCTCTTTTCCTTTAGTGCTGGCAGGAGATTCAAACCATACAAGCCTTTGCCTGTACTAAGGAACCCTCTGCTGGTCCCACCCCCTAACCACATATAACCCCTGATCAGGAAAAGCGTTCCCCGATCTCTGAAGCCATGTCAGGCCTGCTGGGGAGGCGGGCCTGCTCCCCCGCAGAGAGCTCAATTATATGAGTAATAAATTTTTTCATACCAGCTTGTTGTATGTGCATCATCAGTGTCCACAATGGAACCAAGCTTTGAGTGGGGGGGTCTGTCTGTCTGGGCAGGGAGCTGTGGCAGAGATGGAAATGAAGCTGCCAGTAGGACTCTGTGAAGACTGTTCTGGTTAGAGGCTGTGAGGTTCCAGCAGAGTTCAGCTGACTTCTGCCCTTCTCTGCTCTATATCAAGCTCTTGACCGGTGGCCCTACTGATGGACGCAAACTCAGTGCAAAGGCTGCAGCTTTCCGTGACCTTCTCTACACACTCTGGAGTTTTTCTTAGAAGCTGGGGAATGACTCTTCTCTGATCTACTAACTTCCCCTCGGAACTTTACTTCTTCAGCTTTTCTTACAATTGTGTAAAGCCTCATCCTATAAATCCCTTAATCCAAAATACTCAAAGTTTTCTGCTCCTTTGATTAAACCTTGACTGATAAAATAACTCTTCAGGCATTACTTTTTTTTTTTTTTTTGAGACAGAGTCTCGCTCTGTCACCCAGGCTGGAGTGCAACGGCACGATCTCGGCTCACTGCAACCTCCTCCTCCTGGGTTCAAGCAATTCTCCTGCCTCAACCTCCCAAGTAGCTGGGACTACAGGTGCCTGCCACCATGCCAGGCTGATTTTTGTATTTTTAGTAGAGATGGGGTTTCACTGTGTTGGAGAGACTGGTCTTGAATTCCTGACCTCAAATAATCCACTTGTCTTGGCCTCCCAAAGTGCTAGGATTACAGATGTGAGCCACCGCACCCAGCCTCAGACACTACTTTTAAGATCGGCTACAGACGGCATCAGTGTGTGCTTGATGGAACTGAATTGGAGTCCAGAGAGGTAAAGTAAGAAGTCCTGGACCACATGGAGAACATTGGCCAGTAAACTCTAGGTCTCCTGACTCAGTTTTCTTCCACACAACACTGGGTGTCTCGTGGGTGCCTCGTGTGTGCTGGGTGCTGTGGGAGGATTTATGTAGGATTCCAAAGGGAAGACACATTCTCTGATTTCAAAAAGCTCACCCCTCTGTTGCATTGTTGCCTGTGGTTAGTAGATTAAAATGACAACTATTACTGCACACATGCATGCACACCCACACGCACACATAGACACCACTTCTCAGTTTACTAACATTTGTCACACCGGGTATCTCAGTATGTCACAGGCTAAGTGACCAGAGAATGGATAATTGTTATTATGGCAGACCAGGAAGTGGTACATTCTTATTCAGTGGGTTAATGTGCAGGGGTTTGGAAGGGAATGTTAGTGTGTGACCTGCCTTTAATTATTCACCTGGGCTTATGCACTGGGTGTATCATAACCAGTTAGTATTCTGTTCCCTAGATCACCCTGAGTAACCAGTCATGTGCGGGGTACCATGTTTCACGGGTGGAAGTGAGCTTAGAGCAATGATCCCCAACCTTTTTGGTGCCAGGGACTGGTTTCATGGAAGACAGTTTTTCCATAGACTCGGGTCAGGTGGATGGTTTGGGGATGATTCAAATGCATTACATTTATTGTGTACTTTATTTCTATCATTATTACATTGTAATATATAACGAAATAATTCTACAACTCATCATAATCTAGAATCAGTGGAAACCCTGAGCTTGTTTTCCTGCAACTAGATGGTCCCACCTCAAGGTGATGGGAGACAGTGACAGATCATCAGGCCTTAGATTCTCGTAAGGAGAAGGCAGTCTAGATCCCCTGCCTGCTCAGTTCACAGTAGGGTTTGTGCTTCTATGAGAATCTAATGCCACTGCTGGTTTGACAGGAAGCAGAGTTCAGGTGGTAATGTGAGCGATGCGGAGTGACTGTAAATACAGATGAAGCTTTGTTCGCTTGCTCACCACTCACCTTCTGCTGTGCGGCCTGGTTCCTAATGGGCCACAGACTGGTACTGCTCCGTGGCCGGGGGGTTAGGGACTCGTGGCTTAGAGGATGAGACTGGCAGGCTGAATCATGTTTTCGAGGGAAGCTCTTGTTCCTTCCAGCGATGACAAGTTCTCTTGTAACTCTTTAGTTTGAATAATTTCAGACTTTAAAGTAGCAGAAAACAATACAAAAATTATCCAATATCTCCTTATCCAGATTCACCAATTGTTTACATTTTATTCTCATTTGATTTATCGTTACCTATCTATTGACAATATTTTTCTGAGCCATATGAAAGTAAGTTGGAGACATCACTCCCTTTTACCCCTAAATTCTTCAGTGTGTATTTTCTAAGAGCAAGACATTCTCTTACATCATTACAGTACTATTAACAAATTCAGGACATTTGCCATTGATAAAATACTACTATCTAAACCCTAGTCCATATTTATCACTCCTACAATGTCCTTTATAGTTTTTTTTCCCCAAGGCCTGGACCCAATTCTGGACCACTCTTGCATTCAGTTTTCATGTCTCTTTAGTCTCCCTTAATCTGAAGCTGTCTCTTGTCCTTTTTATCATTTCCTTGACCTTGGACATTTTAAAGTTATTTTTTGGACTTTCTCAGTGGAGGTTTGTTTGATGTTTTCCCACGTTCAGATTCAGATTCAGCAGTTTTAGCAGAAATACACAAGAAACAGTACTCTGTCTTTCACAGCACATAATATCAGAAGGCACGTGACATTTGTTTGTCTCAATACGTGCGACGTTAAGTTTGATCACTTGGCAAAGGTAGAATCTGCCAACTTTCTCTATGTAAACTTACCATTTTCCTTTGAAATTAACAGGCAATGTAAAGGGATGTGCCTTGAGATTATGTAAATATCATGTACCACCTCCAACTTTTATCCACTAGTTTTAGCACTCATTGATGATTTTCTAACTCCCCTAAGGCCTTTATATTTATTAGTTGGCATTTGGCAGAAGGGAAAACTTTTCTTTTTTTCCTTGCTTACTGTATGTATTCATCTACTTGTTTATGGACTCATGTATTCTTACTTTATTTGATTAGTTACTAACCATTACTAATATTATTTTTAGTGCTCAAATTGTCACAGACTTAGTCATTGAAAGCTTTGTGTGGCTCCTATGTTCTCTTGATATGTCCCTATCATTCTTTGAGCAATTTCTTGCTTTCTGGCACAATATGATGCCACAGTCTTATTTTATATTTTACTTGTCCCATCCGTGAGATCAGTCTAGGATTCTTTGTTCTTTTTAGTGAAGAATGGTATTTAGAAGCCAAAATCTAAACAGCAGATATGCTCACTGCTACTGGTGTGTCACTGATTCTAGATCTTCTCAGTGGACAGAGCTAAGAAATGCATGCATGCGTATACATAAACATACAAGTACATATACTTCAAGCACATATGTATGCCAATATGTTTATTTTTATAGTTATTCTGTGTATGTGTATACATGTATTTGTGTATAGACAAACACACATGTGTGCACACACACAAAAAAACATGAAAATACATGCATATATGCATGAGTGCATAATGACTACTCCAATTCCAATCTAGCACCATAGGGTACATTCTGATTTTGTCCCTTTCCCTGTCTGTAACCTTTTTTCCAATGGTTAGATGCCTGGCACTGTGTGACCTCTGGCATCTTGTTCATCTCCTGGCTCTTTGCTAAATTTCGCAGCCTTATTCTGTGTATGCTGAGTCCAGCTGTTGCTAAAGAACCAGAGGTGAGCTCCCACTTCCTCTCTCCTTGCATGTTCCCCACAATTTCCAATTGTCTTGGCAACCCCAAACTTCTTAGCCCTGCAGGATCATCAGTCTGGGTTTGGACTTCACTTCCCATACTGAACTCTGGAAATTGCTCCTAGAAAATGTGCAGCTTACCTGGTATGTTTCTTGTCTCTCATGGGTTACTCTCCTGCATTGCCTCTCGTCTACTGTCTCAAAACAGTTGCCACATACATATTGCTCAGTTTCATGGCTAGCTGTTATCTTAGTCTATAGCAAAACTGCTATAATAAAATACTGTAAATGGCATGGCTTAAACAATATAAATTTATTTCTTGCAGCTCTGGAAGCTAGAAAGTCTAAGATCAAGATATTAGCAAGATAGGTTTTGTTTTTCAGCCTCTTTTCTTGACTTGTAGGTGGTGACCTCTTGTTTGTGTATGTGTGTGGAAGGGAGCAAGCCCTGTGGTATCTGTTCTTCTAAGGGCACTTATCCTATCCATCAGGGCCCCACCCTCATGAACTCATCTAATGCTAATCGTCTCCCAAAGGTCTCATCTCCAAATACCATCAGATTGGCGATTAGGGCTTCAACCTATGAGTTTTGAGGTTGGGACACAAATGTTTAGTCCATAACAGCTATTTATAGCAAGGAGGTACATCTAACACCAGTTACTCTGTCATGGCTAGACTTGGTAGTCTCTGCTTAGTTTTTATTTTACTCCAAAACACTGTATTTAAATTGTAGTGTTGGCTGGGTGCGGTGGCTCACGACTGTAATCCCAGCACTTTGGGAGGCCAAGGTGGGTGGATCACAAGGTCAGGAGATCAAGGCCATCCTGGCTAACACGGTGAAACCCCGTCTCTACTAAAAATACAAAAAAATTAGCTGGGCATGGTGACAGGTGCCTGTAGTCCCAGCTACTTGGGAGGCTGAGGCAGGAGAATGGCATGAACTCAGGAGGCGGAGCTTGCAGTGAGCTAAGATTGCGCCAATACACTCCAGCCTGGGCAACAGAGTGAGACTGTGTCTCAAAAAAAACCGAAAAACAACAACAAAAAGAAAAACAGAGAAAAGTTGTGTTGGGTCCTTTGAGTTTCAGTCACATCTACAGCCTAGTAAAAGTGCTGGTGGGAAAGATATAACACAGCATAATTTGAGACTTCAAGGTAAGAGAAAAACCAATTTTGTATTCCAGAAAATAGAATAAACTCATTTCTTTTAGCATCTTGTTGAGCCTTCAGGCATTGATATTTATACGTTTTATCAATTCGTGATATCGCTTGGAGAAGAACTTCATTAGCAATCCCAAATCATCTGTGGCCTTCTCATATGATGTGTTTCCGTGTATCTTGGACACTGAGATTTCTGTATTTGTATGTGTGTTTGCTATAGTTCATTTTTTTCTGATTTATAAAAATACTACATATCACTTTTTGCAAATTTTGCAAAATTTTATGAAAGACTAAAGAAGAAACTTAAGTCATTGGTAATATCATTTAAAGCTAACTACTGATAGCCCTTTGAATTTCCCTATGTGTTTAAAACAAGCATGGCTTGCTTTCAAAAAAGTCGATTATTTTAACATCTCAATATACACATGTATTGTCGAAGATGAGAGTGGAAAGAACCTTGAAAGAGATCTCAGCCGGCAATTTTGTAGCTGGGTAAACTGAGGTTCAGCAAGCACACCTGGTCAGGAATGCCTAGATCTCTGCTTTATATCTGTATTTCACACATTGTGCCACTTCTGGAACACCTCTTCAATATTATCAGAGTCATAGATCACTAGTCCTTTTTCCTAATAAACGAGCATCTTACCACTAAAATTCAAACATTTGCCCTTGTGCTGCCCCCAGTGCTATTGCTATCAGTCACCTCACCTTGTGCGTGATGTTACTTTGTAACAATAGTAAGTACATTGCCCAATATACAGAGCAAGGCAATACACCAAGACACCGGGTTGCAGTAGAGAAAAAGGTTCAATCTGTGAACCCCGAATATCTGAGACCGTCTCAGTTAATTTGGAAAGTTTATGTTGCCAAGGTTTAGGACACACGCCCATGACACAGCCTCGGAAGGGCCTGACGACATGTGCCCAAGGTGGTCAGAACATAGTTTTGTTTATACATTTTAGGGAGACATGAGACATCAATCATCACATGTAAGATGAACATTGGTTCAGTCTGGAAAGGTGGGATGACTGGAAGCGGGATGACTGGAAGTGGGGAAGGGGCTTCCAGGTCATAGGTAGATAAGAGAGGAAGGGCTGCATTCTTTTGAGTTTCTGATTAGCCTCCCCAAAGGAGATGATCAGAAATACATTTATTTCAGTGTGAGAGGGGTGACTTTGAATAGAATAGGAGGCAGGTCTGCCCTAAGCAGTTCTCAGCTTGACTTTTCCCTTTAGCTTAGTGATTTTGGGACCACAAGATGTATTTTTTTTTCCCCCACAAATCATAGGACCACCAAACAAGGAGAGAGGAGGAAACCTCAAATCTGTCTCCTTGAGGAGGCATGTAAACCAGAGCAACTCCATCTTAAATAGGAGCTGGGTAAAATGAAGCTGAGGCCTGCATTCCCAGATGGTGAAGGCATTCTAAGTCACAGGATGAGACAGGAGGTCTGCACAAGATACAGGTCATAGAGACCTCGCTGATAAAACAGGTTGCAGCAAAGAAGCCTGCTAAAACCCACCAAAACCAAGATGGCGATGAGAGTGACCTCTGGTCATCCTCTGCTACCCTCCCCACCAAATGCCACGGCAACATCAGGAAGTTACCCCATATCATCTAAAAGAGGAGGCATGAATTATCCACTCCTGGTTTAACATATCAAGAAATAATCATAAAAATGGACAACCAACAGCCCTCGGGGCTGCTTTCTCTATGGAGTAGCTATTCTTTTATTCCTTTACTTTCCTAATAAACTTGCTTTTACTTTACTCTGTGGACTCACCCTGAATTCTTTCTTGCGAGAGATCCAAGAGCTCTCTCTTGGGGTCTGGATCAGGACCCCTTTCCTGTAATACCTGGATCTCTCCCTGAGAGCAGTGGGTCTCAAAGTGAGGTTCCTGGACCAGCAGCACGAGAGGCATCAGAGAACTTTCAGAAATGCAACTTATGGCTGGGCACGGTGGCTCACGCCTATAATCCCAGCACTTCGGGAGGCCCAGGTGGGTGGATCACCTGAGGTCGGGAGTTTGAGACTAGTCTGGCCAACACAGTGAAACCCTGTCTTTACTAAAAATACAAAAATTAGCCGAGCGTGCTGGTACGTGCCTATAGTCCCAGCTACTCAGGAGGCTGAGGGAGGAGAATCGCTTGAATCCGGGAGGCAGAAGTTGCCGTGAGCCGAGATTGCACCACTGTACTCCAGCCTGAGTGACAGAGCAAGACTCTGTCTCAAAAAAAAAAAAAAAAAAAGAAAAAAAGAGAAATGCAACTTATTAGGCTCCACCCTCACCTACAGAGTGGAAAACCTGGGGTGGACCAGCAGGCTGAGCTGTGGCCAGTCGGTCAGGGATTCTGATGCAAGCTATTGAGAACCAGGTCTTTGTTTTAGAGGTCCTGATAGAATTGTTCAGGGGTGTGGCCTGAGCTTTGGTAGTTGCTGCTAAAGCTTTTCAGGTGATTCTAATGTGTAGCCCAGCCTGAGAATTATTGCTCTCGAGCCACCTGCAGCTGGCAGGGCTTGCATCTCCAGCAAACTGGCCTCCTGCAGGCTGCTCTTCATCTGAATAATGGCTTTTTCTATTGTTTATGGCAGATTTCTCTTCATCTTTCTAATCTGTGTTATAAAAGAGTAGAAATGTAATTTCCCTGGTTAGCTTATATTTTACATGAAAAATGGCTAGTTTGAATCAGACAAAAGGGAAGATATCTTTCAAAGGGTAATGACCCCTGTTCAGTCAAGTTGCAGCTTTCTTTTTTTCATTGCAAGGAGAGTGAACAATTCATTTCTCCTAAATTGGTTTTCTTCCGGGTATCTCCCCCAACAAAGGAGCATGCGTATGAAAACAGCCTGGTGGGTGACACAGAAGCAGTCAGCCAGGTCTCGAGACCCTCCAGATCACTTTTTTCTCGGTATGATTGAGAATCAGGGCATTTGCACAGCTTTACAGGAGATTCAGAATTCAAAAAGAAATTCTAGGGAGGCAGAGACTTCCAGCAATGTACCCACCATGTGTGAGGTGCAGCACCATTTTGCATCTGAAACATTTCATGACCTACTGGTTGGTCTAAGGCAGGCTTCCTCAGTGTCAGCACTATTGATGTGTGGGACTGGATATTATTTGTGGCGGGGGGCCATCCTGGGCATCGTAAGATATGAGCTGCATCCTGGCCTGTAGCCACCAGAGGCTACATTTGTGCCTCCCAGTTGTGACAACCATACATCCCTCCAGACATTGTCAAATGGGGGGCGGGGAAAAGGGGTGGCAAAATTGTCTCCAGTTGTAAACTGCTGGCCTCAGGTGACAGAGGTTGTGTCTGCACCAACTTGCTCTCACTGTCCCTGGATCAGTGGGCATCTGGACTGGCTGTGGGCCTCCGTGCTCCTCAGACACTGGGCATCTGGACTGGCTGTGGGCCTCCGTGCTGGGTGTGGAGTCAGGTGTCTTTAAGAACAGAAGCAGTGGGTCTGGGGATAGGGTGGGGTGGAGCATGCCTCTGGAAAGATCCTACCATAACTAAATACCACCCCAGCAGGTACAGTGGCCTGGCTGGCAAGTTTCTTGGCTTCTCTGGCCTCCTGCCTGCTGGGCCTGCTGGCTCTGCCCTCACAGCGGTCCCTAGGTTCTGGTTTCTAAACCCAATCTTGCTCCTACTCTGCATCCCTGCCTGTTTGACCTTGTATCTGGTCACAGCAGCTCCCCACTTTTGGCATCAGAGCTGGCAGCTCCTGGGCACTCTGCCCTGCTAAACCACTGGAACCAGGTGACCTCTGACTGTGAAGGACAGCCAGATCATCTCAACACACTGAGTGGACTTGGATCCTCAGGCTTCAGACGCTGCCTCTTGAGACAGGACTCTGGCGTTGCTAGTTGGAAAGTGTACTGGCAGCCCAGGGTTTGTTCCTGATCCTCGGATTTGTTCCTGTTTGTGTAGTACTAAAGTCATTGAAACTAGCTGACTGTAGTACAGTGATTTTTTAAATGTCTCCTTATCACATTTTTACATGTGTTTATTGCTTAGTTCCTGAGGGATGTATTTTTTCCCCTTTCATATAAATACTCTTTTTGAAGGGAGTTTCCTTTTATTAGACTCAGCAGTTTAATGGAATCAACTCTTCAGTGCTCAAAACTATTTCAAAAAGCATAAGCCTCTTTTGCCTCCATCTTTACCTTCCAGGCGACTCTGATTCTATTAGACCAAGAGCTGCCAGCTTCCAACAGTAAGTTCAGTGCACAGAGCATCCTTTCAATGGATCACATAGGTTATTTCATGGATGTCCATTAGAGGAGGATCACATAGACTCTTTTGGATATTTTACATCTAGAAGAAAAAGCATTTCCCAGTAAGAATTTGTACCCATTATATGGTCTGGGGCTTCCCCACATCCTTCATTCTTACAGAAGTGAGGTGGCATCGGGTACAGCTGAAGCTCTGCTTTGAAAACCCCTGGTGGTTTTACCCTGGAGGATAAACAAGAGCCCCCACTGTTCACATCCAAAATCTTTGGGGGAACCATAGCTCTATAGGATCAGATGTCTGTGAAGGTGGAATTCTGGCAAGGGTTTCCCAAAAGGTAACCATACTGACCTGTTGGAGAAGCTGGCTGGCACCTCCTCTTTCACCCTCTGGAGAGAGCAGCTCCTCGTGTCCTGCAGGAATAAAGTGAGCAAGGGGGAAGTGGGGTAGGTGGCCCTTCAAGATTTGTCTGTATGCTCTCTTTTCAGAAAGATTAGGACATTTGGATTAGAGCATTTGCAAGCTCTGTTTGCTTTTGGTAAGAGTGTTGTGGAAAGTCAGGGACCCTGAACAGAGGGACCGGCTGGAGCCGAGGCAGAAGAACGTAAATTGTGAAGATTTCATGGACATTTATCAGTTCCCAAATTAATACTTTTATAATTTCTTACGCCTGTCTTTACTGCAGTCTCTGAACATAAATTGTGAAGATTTCATGGACGTTTGTCACTTCCCTAATAATACTCTTATAATTTCTTATGCCTGTCTTTATACTCTCTTAATCCTGTTATCTTTGTAAGCTGAGAATGTACATCACCCCAGGACTACTGTTGTACAAATTGATTGTAGAACATGTGTGTTTGAATAATATGAAATCTGATTGTAAAATGTGTGGTTGTACAATTTGAAATCAGTGTACAGAACAGAATAACAGCAATTTTCAGGGAACAAGGGAAGATAACCACATGGTCTGACTGCCTGCAGGGTCAGGCAGAATAGACCCATATTTTTCTTCTTGCAGAAATCCTATAAACAGACATGCAAGTAGAAGGAATATCGCTGAATTATTTTCCCAGCAAGGAATAACCCTGGGGAAGGAATGCATTCCTGGGGGTAGGTCTATAGATGGCTGCTCTGGGAGTGTCTGTCTTATGCAGTTGAGATAAGGACTGAAATATGCCCTGGTCTCCTGCAGTGCCCTCAGGTTTACTAGGATTGAGAAATTCCAGCTTGGTAAATTCTAGTCAGACTGGTTCTCTGCTCTCGAACCCTGTTTCCTGTTAAAATGTTTATCAAAACAATACGTGCACAGTGGGATATAGACCCTCATCAGTAATTCTAATTTTGCCTTTGCCTTGTGATCTTTATGGCTCTTTGAAGCATGTGATCCTTGTGACCTATTCCCTGTTCATACACCCCCTCCCCTTTTAAAATCCCTAATAAAAACTTGCTGGTTTTGTGGCTTAGGGTTGTCATCACGGTCCTACCAACATGTGATGTCACCCCCAGAGACCCAGCTGTAAAATTTCTCTCTTTGTACTCTTCCTCTTTATTTCTCAGACCAGCTCACACTTAGTGAAAATAGAAAAGACCTACATTAAAATATTGGGGGCTGGTTTCTCTGATATAAGAGGATTTGACTTTTATTATTATTATTATTATTTGAATGCAGGTGAGAACCTAAGGCAAAGGCAGGCAAATAAATAGTATTGAGACCATTTCCTGTGGCCCCAAGGGGAAAAAAAAAATAAAGTAAGAGGTTTTCCCTGCCTCCTTGTCTAGACTCAGGATGGCAACAGATTGAGTGATTTCCATGCCAGTTCTGGCTCACTGGCTGTTTATGCCTGGAAAAGTGATTGAGGATTCTGAGGCTGCATCCAGAGCCAGTAGAACCTAAGTCTTGATTGACTCAGAAGGGCTCCATGGGTCCTGAAAGGGAAGTGGTGGAGTACAGTGGGTGAGGCCAACACAGAAATAACCTCAGGACAAAACAAACAAAATGTGCTCAGAAGAAGACTAGCAGCATATCAGATGCTTGGGTGAGAAAGTTTTCTTTGAGTTTGGGGAATAAGGAAGAGCTTCATTTAGGATAAAACTTTATCTTTTACTTCCTATTTTTGTGTGAGTGGTTTGTGTTATGGCGTTAATGCATCTATAATCTTTAGTAATTTTGAATTTCCCAAACATACAATAATAGGCAGTTCTGTTTCTACCAGGCATCCATGTTTGAGAAGTCTAAAGGAAGATGTCATACAGTAAAGAAAGCACATGGCTTATTGGGCAGATCTGTGTCCAATGTGCCAGTTGGAAGAATGGCCAAGGGCTCAGTTAGTTCACACCTGTGTGGTCTACGTGTTGTTGTATTGGACTGATGACTCCATTGGCTCACTTGCAGAGCCCAGTACCTACCCCTGACCAGTGACTGCCTTTGCTCAGATTTAGTTTGCTTCTCTGGGTTCTGGGTTCTGGATCTTTTAAATTCATCTGCTGCTGTATTTCTGGGCACATTTCAAAGCTTCCTGGATGAATAAAAGTGCATTAAATGCAGCATTGCAGTGTTGCATCTGGTGCAAGTGATCTGTTTTCTTAGTGACATTCTCAAATCTATTAAATAATTTAAAATCATCTCCTAAATTCCTGGCAGGTATTAAACAGCTGTCTTTAAAACGAGTAGAAAGACATTGATACAGGATGAGAAAGTTCTTCTCTGAATTATTCCTCCTTTTGTTCTTCCTCAGGCTGGAAGTACAGGATTGATTAGCACAGCTCTATGTGGGCTGAACCCTGAGCCACCTCCCCAGCTGTGAAGTGGTACCCATCCCAAGGGTCTTGCCGGTGACTGGCTGGGCTCATCATGCAGATGCCTGGATAAGACCAGCTTCCCAGTGGTCCCTGACTACCTGGCTGTTAGCTGTGATGATGGCTAAATGCAGTTAATCAGATGGTCATAACATTATCAGCTTGTGAAATCCTTCCTTTCTCAGAGCTTCCAGGGTTTGCATCTTGTGTGTTTGGTTTTATTACACTTGGAATACCAACTGTATTTTAGCCAGCTATTAAACACGAATTATTTCTAAATAATCCTCGTAGCAAATAACTGTAAGATATATGTAGCAAAGTTATATGAATTGTTCTTTACAGTTTCCTAGCATGCATGTTAGAGTGAGTGTCTCAGTTGATTCCTGTGGCTTGACGAAGACTCTCTCCTTGGCTAAACTTTGGTCGGGCTCTCTGATCCCTCCTTCTGATCAGGCCTTGAGTTTAGCCCCTGTCTTGTCCTTTACCTGCCCAGCTCAGCCTTAGCAAGGCTCTCACATATCTGATCGAGTTTCTCATTCCCCAACTTTGAGATCTAAGTCCTTGGCCTGCCTTTAACAAGAATCCTGCTGGGTGAGTTTAGCAGGAACCCCCTGGTCCTTGATATTCTTCTGAGCAACTTTCCATCCACTGAACCCTCTGCTCCCCCACCCTTTACCCTGCTCCTTGTCTGTCAAGCCCTTTTGTCCTTATATTTGAAGTTAAGCCCACTCTCTTCCCTATTCCATAGAGCTGACTTCTGTTGCAGTGGTCTTGAATAAAGTCTTCGTTATCTTTTTGTCAAGTGTCAGAATAAATTTATCTTAAACAGGCTACTCTCTAAGGTAAATAAAGGCAAACATTGCTCCTATTTTACTGAAAAAGAAACTGAGGCTTTCATTGTTCAGTTCCATAGAACAGATGACAGTGCTCAGACCTGATTTCAGTTCCATAGAACAGATGACAGTGCTCAGACCTGATTTCTGGTTGGTGGAGTCACTTTTAGCTTTGCAGACAACACAGTCTTCCCTTATTCCTTCAAGCCAGAAATCTGCATTTCCTTGCTTGAATTTACTCCACATGGCCAGGAAACTTGACTAGAGATGTGCAGGGGAAAGGGGCCAATCACAACAAGGGTGGTGAGGGCAGAGAAGGGGAGGAGAAGTATATATCTTTGACCTCTGGTCCCCCCAGTGACCAGGTTTTCCTGAGCTGCAGGTGAACCACGGCTCCTCAACCCACTTCTGCTTCTCCTCCTGGAAGTTATCCCTAGAATAGAATCCTTTACACCCAGACAGCTTCCACTTAGAATGAATAGAAAGGGTATCTCTCATTGCCTATGTGTCTTTGAGTAGTTTGCTTAACTCTTTTATATTTTGGTTTTCTCTTGTATTCAATATAGGAGGCAGCTAGCTCTAAGACTAATTCCAATTATAAAATTAGTGAGTCCAATATTGAAGACCACTTATTTTGGAAAAGGGAGTAAAAGGTATAAGGAGGGGAGAGAAGCCAGTCACGAACAGAATTGAAATCAGGAGCCCAGCTCCCGGTGTCCTTGTTCTTTCCTCTCTACCCATCTGGATCAGCATCCTGTGGGCTAACCACAGATCTGACTCAGTACCACTGAGCTGCAGTTGGCCCTTCTAGAGCGTGAAGTCAGGAACGAAGAGTCTAAACATCAGCAAGAAGGTTGGCTCTCATGCTTGTGCTCTGCATAGCATTATGCATGTATATCCCATAGCCTAAAATGTACTTACCAATGAACAAAGCTAAGATCAAAAGGATGCTAACCGGATTACAGGTGAGGATGGGAGGTGGAGCAAGGAAGAATGCACCCCTGGATTCCATGTTTAGCTGAATCTCTTCCCTGTGTTCTGTTTACAGACGCTCGGGGTACTGTCTTCAATTCAACAAGAGAATCTTTGTTGCTGGCTTGCAACAGAATCTAATAGGCTTCTTTTCTTATTGTCTGGACCTCTTGGGCACTCTCCTGGGTCTTCTGTGGAAAACGTCTAAATCTTACAGCTGCCATCATCACAATCATTGTCATATCACCTTGACTGTCTGTGCCATATGTACCCCAACAGAATGTGTGTCACTTGAAAGAGGGACATTGACAAAGCTCTGTCTTTGGATCCCTGGTGATCAGCCCCTGGGGCAGTGCTTTATGAAGAGCTGTTGAATGTGCTATTGAATTTCCTGAACAAAAGCCCTGGTCCTGGGTGGGAAGAGCACAGTTGGAATCCCAGCTCTCCTGCTGATGAGGTTTGTGGCCACAGTGTAGAAAGAGGAGGGCTGCATAGGTGCAGCGCCCCTACCAGCTGTGTGAGTGTGGTCTAGGAGCCTGACTTCTTTAAGACATAGCTTCTGTACCTGCCCCAGGACTCTCATGAGAATTGAAAGTGATTTTTGCAATCGTTTTAATGTAACATCTCTTGTGAACCGATGGACTTTGATGGAGTGAGTTGCCCCAGTAGAGGTTTAGAGGGTGTGTTCTCCCAGGTCAGATGGACTTGAGTCCACGTCCTGGCTGTGCCTCTGCCCAGGTGGGTGACCTTGAGCACATCACTCCCTTTTCTGTGCCTCACTTTATCCTTTTATAGCATAGAGGGGAGTCATAGCATCAACCTGTGGGGTTGTCGTGAAGATGAAATGTGCTGGTCCTCTAGAACACTAAGCCCTGTACACTGTGCCTGGCCACTGGAACACCCAGTAAGTGTTAGACTGTTGTGCCTTTAAATTTATGTTCTGGGTACTTTTTTTGAAACTTCAGTCTGATTTTCCGTGTACCTCTCTTAGCAATGACAAGTCATTTTAAAACATTTTCCTAAAGTAGTTTTTTATTTTTTGTTTTGTTTTGTTTAGCAACTTAAAATAGCAAACATTTATTATCTTATAATTTCTTTGGGTCAAGAATCAGGGCACAGCTTAGTTTAGTTTAGTTTAGTTTTGTTTTGTTTTGTTTTTGAGACAGAGTCTCACTCTGTCACCCAGGCTGGAGTGCAGTGGCGTGATCTCGGCTCACTGTAAGCTCTGCCTCCTGGGTTCAAGCAATTCTCCTGTCTGCCTCCTGAGTAGCTGGAATTACAGGCATGCACCACCACACCTGGCTAATTTTTGTATTTTTAGTAGAGACGGGGTTTCATGATATCTCTGTTTTGGTACCAGTACCATGCTGTTTTTGTTACTGTAGCCTTGTAGTATAGTTTGAAGTCAGCTAGCATGATGCCTCCAGCTTTGGTTTTTTGGCTTAGAATTGTCTTGGCAATTCGGGCTCTCTTTTGGTTCCATATGAACTTTAAAGTAGTTTTTTCCAATTCTGTGAAGAAAGTCATTGGTAGCTTAATGGGGATGGCATTGAATCTATAAATTACCTTGGGAAGTATGGTCATTTTCACGATATTGATGTTTAGTAGAGATGGGTATATAATCCTTCGGGTATATACTCATGGAGTTTGAGACCTCCTGACCTCAGGTGATTCACCTGCCTCCGTCTCCCAAAGTGCTGGGATTATAGGCATGAGCCACCACACCCAACCCTTAGTTGGGTTTTCTCTGGCTCAAATTATCCTTGAAGTTTTATTTATTTCTTTATTTCTTTATTTATTTACTGGCATTTGAACTGCTGGTGATACTTATTACTTATTATTTTTATTTGTTTATTTTTCATTATACTTTAAGTTCTAGGGTACATGTGCCCAATATGCAGGTTTGTTACATATGTATACATGTGCCATATTGGTGTGCTGCACCCATTAACTCGTCATTTACATTAGGTATATCTCCTGATGCTATCCCTCCCCCCTCCCCCAACCCCATGACAGGCCCCAGTGTGTGATGTTCCCCACCCTGTGTCCAAGTGTTCTCATTGTTCAATTCCCACCTTTGAGTGAGAACATACGGTGTTTGGTTTTCTGTTCTTGCGATAGTTTGCTGAGAATGATGGTTTCCAGCTGCATCCATGTCCCTACAAAGGACACGAACTCATCCTTTTTTATGGCTGCATAGTATTCCATGGTGTATATGTGCCACATTTTCTTAATCCAGTCTGTCACTGATGGACATTTGGGTTGGTTCCAAGTCTTTGCTATTGTGAATAGTGCCACAATAAACATACGTGTGCATGTGTCTTTATAGTAGCATGATTTATAATACTTTGGGTATACACCCAGTAATGGGATGGCTGGGTCAAATGGTATTTCTAGTTCTAGATCCTTGAGGAATCACCACACTGTCTTCCACAATGGTTGAACTAGTTTACAGTCCCACCAACAGTGTAAAAGTGTTCCTATTTCTCCACATCCTCTCCAGCACCTGTTGTTTCCTGACTTTTTAATGATCGCCATTCTCACTGGTGTGAGAAGGTATCTCATTGTGGTTTTGATTTGCATTTCTCTGATGACCAGTGATGATGAGCATTTTTTCATGTGTCTGTTGGCTGCATAAATGTCTTCTTTTGAGAAGTGTCTGTTCATCTCCTTTGCCCACTTTTTGATGGGTTTGTTTGTTTGTTTCCTGTAAATTTGTTTGGGTTCTTTGTAGGTTCTGGATATTAGCCCTTTGTCAGATGAGTAGATTGCAAAAATTTTCTCCCATTCTGTAGGTTGTCTGTTCACTCTGATGGTAGTTTCTTTTGCTGTGCAGAAGCTCTTTAGTTTAATTAGATCCCATTTGTCAATTTTGGCTTTTGTTGCCATTGCTTTTGGTGTTTTAGACATGAAGTCCTTGCCCATGCCTATGTCCTGAGTGGTATTGCCTAGGTTTTCTTCTAGGGTTTTTATGGTTTTAGGTGTAACATTTAAGTCTCTAATCCATCTTGAATTAAGTTTCGTATAAGGTGTAAGGAAGGGATCCAGTTTCAGCTTTCTACATCTGGCTAGCCAGTTTTCCCAGCACCATTTATAAAGTAGGGAATCTTTTCCCCATTTCTTGTTTTTGTCAGGTTTGTCAAAGATCAGATGGTTGTAGATGTGTGGTATTATTTCTGAGGTGTCTGTTCTGTTCCATCGGTGTATATCTCTGTTTTGGTACCAGTACCATGCTGTTTTGGTTACTGTAGCCTTGTAGTATAGTTTGAAGTCAGGTAGCGTGATGCTTCCAGCTTTGTTCTTTCAGCTTATGATTGTCTTGGCAATGCGGGCTCTTTTTTGGTTCCATATGAACTTTAAAGTAGTTTTTTCCAATTCTGTGAAGAAAGTCATTGGTAGCTTAATGGGGATGGCATTGAATCTATAAATTACCTTGGGCAGTATGGCCATTTTCACGATATTGATTCTTCCTATCCATGAGTGTGGAATATTCTTCCACTTATTTGTATCCTGTTTTATTTTGTTGAGCAGTGGTTTATAGTTCTCCTTGAAGAGGTCCTTCACATCCCTTGTAAGTTGGATTCCTAGGTATTTTATTCTCTTTGAAGCAGTTGTGAATGGGAGTTCACTCATGATTTGGCTCTCTGTTTGTCTGTTACTGGTGTATAAGAATGCTTGTGATTTTTGCACATTGATTTTGTATCCTGAGACTTTGCTGAAGTTGCTTATCAGCTTAAGGAGATTTTGGGCTGACATGATGGGGTTTTCTAAATATACAATCATGTCATCTAAAAACAGGGACAATTTGACTTCCTCTTTTCCTAATTGAATACCCTTTATTTCTTTCTCCTGCCTGATTGCCCTGGCCAGAACTTCCAACACTGTGTTGAATAGGAGTGGTGAGAGAGGGCATCCCTGTCTTGTGCCAGTTTTCAAAGGGAATTTTTCCAGTTTTTGCCCATTCAGTATAATATTGGCTGTGGGTTTATTATAAATAGCTCTTATTATTTTGAGATATGTTCCATCAATACCAAACTTATTGAGAGTTTTTAGCATGAAAGGCTGTTGAATTTTGTCAAAGGCCTTTTCTGCATCTATTGAGATAATCATGTGGTTTTTGTCTTTGGTTTCGTTTATGTGATGGATTACTTTACTGATTTGCATATGTTGAACCAGCCTTGCATCCCAGGGATGAAGCCCACTTGATCATGGTGGATAAGCTTTTTGATGTATTGCTGGATTCAGTTTGCCAGTATTTTTTTGAGGATTTTTGCATCGATGTTCATCAGGGATGTTAGTCTAAAATTCTCTTTTTTTGTTGCGTCTCTGCTAAGCTTTGGTATCAGGATGATGTTGGCCTCATAAAATGAGTTAGGGAGGATTCCCTCTTTTTCTATTGATTGGAATAGTTTCAGAAGGAATGGTACCAGCTCTTCCTTGTACCTCTGATAGAATTTGACTGTGAATCCATCTGGTACTGGACTTTTTTTGGTTGGTAGGCTATTAATTATTGCCTCAATTTCAGAGCCCATCATTGGTCTATTCAGGGATTTGTCATCTTCCTGGTTTAGTCTTGGAAGAGTGTATGTGTCCAGGAATTTATCCATTTCTTCTAGGTTTTCTAGTTTATTTGTATAGAGGTGTTTATAGTATTCTCTGATGGTAGTTTGTATTTCTGTGGGGTCGGTGGTGATATCACCAGGTGATACCTTTACCATTTTTTATTGCATCTATTTGATTCTTCTCTCTTTTCTTCTTTATTAGTCTTGCTAGCAGTCTATCAATTTTGTTGATCTTTTAAAAAAACTAGCTCCTGGATTCATTGATTTTTTTGAAGGGTTTTTTGTGTCTCTATCTCCTTCAGTTTTGCTCTGATCTTAGTTATTTCTTGCCTTCTGCTCACTTTTGAATGTGTTTGCCCTTGCTTCTCTAGTTCTTTTAATTGTGATGTTAGGGTGTCAATTTTAGATCTTTCCAGCTTTCTCTTGTGGGCATTTAGTGCTATAAATTTCTTCTACACACTGCTTTAAATGTGTCCCAGAGATTCTGGTATGTTGTATCTTTGTTCTCATTGGTTTCAAAGAACATCTTTATTTCTGCCTTCATTTTGTTATGTACCCAGTAGTCATTCAGGAGCAAGTTGTTCAGTTTCCATGTAGTTGAGCGGTTTTGAGTGAGTTTCTTAATCCTGAGTTCTAGTGTGATTGCACTGTGGTCTGAGAGACAGTGTGTTATAATTTCTGTTCTTGTACATTTGCTGAGGAGTGCTTTACTTCCAACTATGTGGTCAATTTTGGAATAAGTGGGATGTGGTGCTAAGAAGAATGTATATTCTGTTGACTTGGGGTGGAGAGTTCTGTAGATGTCTATTAGGTCCGCTTGGTGCAGAGCTGAGTTCAATTCCTGGATATGCTTGTTAACTTTCTGTCTCGTTGATCTGTCTAATATTGACAGTAGGGTGTTAAAGTCTCCCATTATTATTATGTGGGAGTCTAAGTCTCTTTGTAAGTCTCTAAGGACTTGCTTTATGAATCTGGGTGCTCCTGTATTTGGTGCATATGTATTTAGGATAGTTAGCTCTTCTTGTTGAATTAATCCCTTTACCATTATGTAATGGCCTTCTTTGTCTCTTTTGACCTTTGTTGGTTTAAAGTCTGTTTTATCAGAGACTAGGATTGCAACCCCTATCTTTTTTTGTTTTCCATTTGCTTGGTAGATCTTCCTCCATTCCTTTATTTTGAGCCTATGTGTGTCTCTGCACGTGAGATGGGTCTCCTGAATACAGCACACTGATGGGTCTTGACTCTTTATCCAATTTGCCAATCTGTGTCTTTTAATTGGGTGATTTAGCCCATTTACATTTAAGGTTAATATTGTTATGTGTGAATTTGATCCTGTCATTATGATGTTAGCTGGTTATTTTCTCCATTAGTTGATACAGTTTCTTCCTAGCCTCAATGGTCTTTACATTTTGGCATGGTTTTGCAGTGGCTGGTACCAGTTGTTCCTTTCCATGGTTAGTGCTTCCTTCAGGAGCTCTTGTAGGGCAGGCCTGGTGGTGACAAAATCTCTCAGCATTTGCTTGTCTGTAAAGGATTTTATTTCTCCTTCACTTATGAAACTTAGTTTGACTGGATATGAAATTCTGGATTGAAAATTCTTTTCTTTAAGAATGTTGAATATTGGCCTCCACTCTCTTCTGGCTTGCAGAGTTTCTGCTGAGAGATCTGCTGTTAGTGTGATGGGCTTCCCTTTGTGAGTAACCCGACCTTTCTCTCTGGCTACCCTTAACATTTTTTCCTTCATTTCAACTTTGGTGAATCTGACAATTATGTGTCTTGGAGTTGCTTTTTTCAAAGACTATCTTTGTGGTGTTCTCTGTATTTCCTGAATTTGAATGTTGGCCTTGCTAGGTTGGGGAAGTTCTCCTGGATAATATCCTGCAGACTGTTTTCCAACTTGATTCCATTCTCCCCATCACTTTCGGGTACCCCAATCAGGTGTAGATTTGGTCTTTTCATATAGTCCCATATTTCTTGGAGGTTTTGTTCATTTCTTTTTACTCTTTTTTCTCTAAACTTCTCTTCTTGCTTCGTTTCATTCATTTGATCTTCAATCACCCGACAGCCTTTCTTCCAGTTGATCGAATCAGTTACTGAAGCTTGTGCATTTGTCACTTAGTTCTCGTGCCATGGTTTTCAGCTCCACCAGGTCATTTAAGGACTTCTCTGCATTGACTATTCTAGTTAGCCATTCATCTAGTCTTTTTTCAAGGTTTTTAACTTCTTTGCGATGAGTTCGAGCTTCCTCCTTTAGCTCGCAGAAGTTTGATCAACTAAAGCCTTCTTCTCTCAACTCGTCAAAGTCATTCTCCATCCAGCTTTGTTCCATTGCTGGTGAGGAGCTGTGTTCCTTTGGGATGGTTCTTTGTTGTTGTTGTTGTTGAGACAGAGTTTCCCTCTTGTCACCTAGACTGGAGTGCAATGGTGCAATCTTGGCTCACTGCAACCTCTGCCTCCCAGGTTGAAGTGATTCTCCCGTCTCAGCCTCCTAAGGAGCTGGGGTTACAGGCATCTACCACTATACCCAGCTAATTTTTTGTATTTTTATAGAGATGGGGTTTCACCATGTTGGCCAGGCTGGTCTCAAACTCCTGACCTCAGGTGATCCATCTGCCTTGGCCTCTCAAAGGGGTAGGATTACAGGCCTGAGCCACTGTGCCCAGCCGATGAAGTTCTTTTGTGGTGATTTATGAGATTTTGGTGCACCCATCACCCGAGCAGTATACCCTGTACCCTATTTGTAGTCTTTTTTCCCTTTCCCCCTCCCACTCTTCCCCCCAGGTCCTCAAAGTCCATTGTATCATTCTTATACCTTTGTGTCCTCATAGCTTAGCTCCCACATATCAGTGAGAACATATGGTGTTTGGTTTTCCATTCTTGAGTTACTTCACTAAGATTAATAGACTCCAGTCTCACCCAGGTTGCTGCAAATGCCGTTAATTCATTCCTTCTTATGGCTAAGTAGTATTCCATTGTGTATATATATCACAGTTCCTTTATCTACTCATTAATTGATGGACATTTGGGTTGGTTCTATGATTTCGCAATTGCAAACTATGCTGCTATAAACATACGTGTGCAAGTTCCTTTTCTGTGTGACTTCTTTTCCTCAGGGTAGATACCCAGTGGCGAGATTGCTGGATCAAATAGTAGTTCTACTTTTAGTTCTTTAAGGAATCTCCACACTGTTTTCCATAGTGGCTGTACTGGTTTACATTCCCACCAGCAGTGTAGAAATGTTCCCTGACCACTGCATTTACACCAATGTCTATTGTTTTTTGATATTTTTGATTATGGCCATTCTTGCAGGAGAAAGGTGGTATTGTATTGTGGTTTTGATTTGCATTTCCCTGATCACTAGTGATGTTGAGCATTTTTTCATATGTTTGTTGGCCATTTGTATATCTTCTTTTGAGAACTGTCTATTCCTAAAATCATTTTTTAATGAAGAGTAATGCATATTCATTACAGAAAAGAAATGAAGAACAAGTTGCCTATAGTGCCACCCTAAGAACAGACCATTGTTATTATTTTAGCATATTCCATGTAAACAGCTTTCTCTGTGTGTACAAGTTTATATTTCATAATTTTCTATTTTCATTTAGACATTTCAGTTGTTTAAAAATATTCTAATTAGCACCTTTGACAGTTTAAAAAATGTATCTTTCCTCATTTCACATTATTTCCTTCAGATCTTTCTTTATCAGGTTACTGGTGAATCCTTAGCTATGGATGATGAAGGCAGTTTTGTTCTGGGCCCTTTTGCATCCACGTTTATCTTCATGAGTTTTTCTACTGCTAATGTACTAATCAGGATCAGTCCATGCTGCTTGATTTCAGAATGCTTGCTTATTTTTTATATGCTAATTCCAGAGAGTTCTCAGTCTCTCCAAGTGGTTCCAAATTCATTCTGGAATCTATAAACATTTTCTAACTCAGATCCATAGGCATTATAAATGTATTCTTATTTTTCTAGCTCTACATATTCCATTTTAATACTTTAGCTATTGTGCAACTGTTGGAAATTTAGGAAGTGTGGTTTCCTTTTTGATAACACTTTCTTCAAGATAATTTCCTGCAACTTTCCTGGGAGGGGGAGAAATTGAATGTACCTCTTTGGTTTTTGAAGAAAGAATATCTCTGTTGGACTGTAAAATTCCTGGAAGATTCTCCCTAATTACTCAAAAGTTCCTTTATCTCTGTTTTCCCCCTTTTCTTCAGTTTTCCATTTTCCATTTCATCCTATTTAAAGTATATGTGGTAACAAATTCTTTGTTTTTTGGATTTGCTGCATTTGGGTGCTCAGTGTTTTATAAGTACTGTGGAACCTATAAGAGAAAATAGGGACATTTATTGAGCTCCTTCCTTGCATGCTTCTCAGCACTTCCCCGAGGTGTTTAAAATGCAATCTTTACCCCAGACTTCTAAGGTAGACATTATCCTTCCATTTTATTAATAAATAAACCTCACTGGTGTATGCAGAGGAAGAGTCTGGGTGGAGAACCCAGTTGGTTCTGATTCCTTGATGAGTTCTTGCTTTTTTGTCCAATTGACTCTTTAAACTATCCTTGGATTCCTTGAGCCAATGGGTTCCTCTCTTTGTCCAGCCTGGTTTAGGTGGGTTTCTGTCACTTGTAACCTGAGGAATTCTGATTAACATGTACTTGTTTAATCTTCCACTAGACTGTAAGCTTCTTGAGATTAGCTACTGGGTCCACACTTATTCTTTGATCCCTAGGAGAAGGAAGGGGAACATTTTTTTATTTAGACAGGGTCTCGCTCTTTCACCCTGACTAGAGTGCAGTGGTGCAATCATGGCTCACTGCAGCTTCAACCTCCTGGGCTAAAGTGATCCTCTTTGTATTAGTCTGTTTTCATGCTGAAGATAAAGACATATCCAAGACTGAGCAATTTACAAAAGAAAGAGATTTAATTGGACTTACAGTTTCATGTGGCTGGGAAGCCTCACAGTCATGGTGGAAGACAAGGAGAAGCAAGTCACATCATACTTGAGGGCAGCAGGCAAAAAATGAGAGATAACTTGTGCAGAGGAACTCCTTTTTTTAAACCATCAGATCTTGTGAGACTTATTTACTGTCATGAAAACAGCACAGGAAAGACTTGCCCTCATGATTCAGTTACCTCCCACTGGGTCCCTCCCACAACACGTAGGAATTCAAGATGAGATTTGGGTGGGGATACAGCCAAACCATATCACTCTTGCCTCAGCCTCCCGAGTAGCAGGGACCACAGGTGTACACCACCACATCTGAAATTTTAAAAATTTTTTTGTACAGATTGGGTCTTGCTATGTTGCTCAGGCTAGTCCTGAACTCCTGGGCTCAAACAATCCTCCTGCCTTGGCCTCCCAAAGTGCTAGGATTACAGGTGTGAACCACCATGGCTGGCCTGAAGGGAAACATTTTTCTGAAACAAAAATGAGAATAGATTAATTGCAAATTAAACAGAATATTTGATGTGAGGATTACCTTGTAAATATGGGCCATATGGTCCTTTCATATAAAGTTCCTTTGAACTTTAAAATTATGTTAATTAGAACTAAGGCATGAGTGCGCTAAGATTTGGAAATTCCCATCATAAGGACTTGGGCTTCTTCATAGAAGATAAATTGGCAGTGTGTCACTAAAGGCTTCTCCAGAGGCCATTCATGAACAGCTGGTAAATTAGAAAGAAAGAAAAAAAGAAGGCAGAGTGAGTAAAGCTGACTGCCTGGGAGAAGTTTCTAGTGTCAAGAAAGATGAGTGGATAAGAGGCCACTGGATGTTTGTGCTTCATTGTCTAAAGCGTCATCCAATGCATCACTGAATGCACACTATCCAGTGTGACTGCCCAAGTAATGCAGGATTTATGAATAGAATAAAAGTGTATTTTTTGAATTCTAAATATAGTAAATGCAGGTGAGCTTGGGTAAGGTGCTCTGGCATCTTCCTCTCCCCTTTCATTGTTGCTGCCAAACCGCTTTTTTCTGCTCTCTCTGCTGCCCAGACTCAGATCACACCCATGCACATGGTTCTGTCTTGGTTGGCTCAAAATGGCAAACTTCAGTCTGTATTTCCTTCCTGACTGGTCTCTCAGGGCTAATTGACTGAGTCTCCCTGTGTTTGAGAGACAAAGCTATTTTGATTACTAAGCCACTTTGAGAGAATTTGATTGGCTAAGCTTGAATTGAACTTTCACCCTGATCGAATTATCTCATAAAAAAGATCATGTGATTTAAGGGCCACTCCTGTGGAGAGGCAAATTGTCAGTTAGCTAGAACCTGCTTAAGAAAATATTGCCACAATTTAAACTTGGAGCTACCTTTACAAGTTATAGAGATGTGTATATATATATATGCGCATATATATAGACACACACACACTTTTTGAGACAGAGTCTCAGTTTGTCGCCCAGGCTGGAGTGCAGTGTCGCGATCTCAGCTTACTGCAACCTCTGCCTCCTGGGTTCAAGCAATTCTCTGCCTCAGCCTCCTGAGTAGCTGGGATTACAGGCACCAGCTGCTGCACCTGGCTAATTTTTGTATTTTTAGTAGAGATGGAGTTTCACCATGTTGGCCAGGCCGGTCTTGAACTCCTGACCTCGTGATCCACCAGCCTCGACCTCCCAAAGTGCTGGGAATAGCCACCATGCCCGGCCACAAGTAATTAATATTTCTATAAGCATTATTAATTATAGAAAATAACTTACTACCAGTTTGTTGAGGAAAGAAAAACATCCTTTTGTGTATTTCAGGTATGACCCAAACTGTAGTATTTTTGACTTACAGTGAGTTTTGCAGGAGACATCTGCTGTGCATGACCAGACAGCCTTCAGCTTCATGTTTAAGTCCTGTCTTGTCTGTAATGGCTTACAAGGCTGTCAGGTGGCAGTATTTTATGCAAATGATAACTCCCTGATACAAGGTTGTATATATTTTTAATTTAACACATGTGAATGTTCACATAATTCTTGAAAGAAATGAGGTGAAAGAGCAACAGCAAGATAAATGATACCAGGATATATGCACTGGAGAAGAATAAGCTGCAGTTAGTTCAGTGACTTTCTACATAGTAACTTGATTGATAGAACAAAAGCAGGACAAGACAAGAGAAAATAAAAATGGGGCTTAAGCCTATTAATTAGATTAAAGATCACAATGTTGGAAGCATCCTGTGAACACAATTGGCTGAGATATAAGAAAACATTAAAATGTTCCTTGTATCTACTAATAGAGAGACTGGTGAGATATAAAATGAGGCAACTATGGGAAATTGAATGAGAATAATAGAGATGCTTGAAATCATGGTGTTTGGTTCTTTCCTTTGCCCCAAGTAAATACACAGAGTTTCATTTCTCCCTCCCATTATTTGTCTCTTGTGATTGGGCTTGGGTTCATGAGTAGACAGAAGTGGTGTTGAAATCAGAAGGATGAATAATGGCCAGAGTATAAAGGGTGGTTTATGTAAGCCTCATGGCAACCACAAAGCAAAAGCCTATAGTAGATACAAAAAAAGAGAAATGGTAAGGAATCAAAGGATACCACTGTAGAAAATTATTTAATCACAAAGGAAGACAGAAAGAGAGGAAGACAGAAACAAAGGGTCTACAAAAAAACAGAAAAATATAAATAAAAAGGCAATAGTCTTTACCAATAATTATCTCAAATATAAGTGAATTAAATTTTCCAGTCAAAAGATATAGAGTGGCTGAATGGATAGGTTGAAAGAAAGACCCGATTATATGCTGCCTACAAGAGACTCACTTTCACTTCATTTTTAAGGATACTCATAGATTGGAAGTGAAGGGATGGAAAAAGATAACTCCGTTCAAATAGGAACCAAGAAAGATCAGGAGTAGCTATATTTATATTAGATAAAATAGACTTTAAGCAAAACATCATAAAAACAGACAAAGAAGGTCACTATACAGTAATAATGTCACTAATTCATCAAGAAGATATAACAATTGTGTGTGTGTGTGTATGTATGTGTTTGTGTGTATGTACCTAATGGGAATGTGTGTGTGTGTGTGTGTGTATATATATATATGCTCAAGAGCACCTAAATATATAAATCATATATTAATAGATCAGAAGGGACAGATATACTACGATAATAATAGTACAGGACTTTAATACCCTATTTTCAAGAATGGACAGATCATTCAGAGAGAAAAATCAATAAGGAAACATTGGACTTTAATTACATTTTAAGCCAAATGGACCTAACAGACATATGCAACATTATACCTAGCAGCATCAGAATACACATTCTTCTCAAGTACACACACAACACTTTTCAGGATAGATTATATGTTAGCCCAAGAAACAAGTCTTACCAAATTTAAGAAGATTGAAATCATATCAAATATCTTTTCTGACAACAATAGTATGAAATTAGAAATTAATAATGGGAGGAATTTTGGAAAATTTACAAATATATGGAAATTAAACAACATACTCCTGAACAACCAATGGATTAAAATAGAAATTAAAAATGAAATTTAAATATATCTTCAGACAAACAGAAATGGAAACACAGCATACCAAAACTTATGAGATGCAGCTAACCAGGAAGGTTGTAGCAATGAAAACCTACATCAAAAAAGAAAGATCTCTAATAAACCAACCTAATGTTATACCTCAAGGAAGTAGGAAAAAAAATAAGCCCAAAGTAGAAGAAAGAAAGTAATAAAGATTAGAGCACAAATAAATAAAGAGACCAGACAAACAATAGAAAAGATCAATAAAACTAAGAATTAATGTTTTGAAAAGATAAATACAACACACAAAACTTGAGCTAGGCAAAGAAAAAAAGAGAGGAGACTCAAATAAAACCAGAAATGAAAGAGGAGACATTACCACTGATACCACAGAAACACAAAGAATCATAAGGTATTACTATAAACAGTCACATGCCAACAAATTGAATCACCTAAAATAAATGGATAAATTCCAAGAAACATAGAACTTACCACAATGAATCACGAAGAAATAGAAAATCGGAGCAGAACAATAACAGGAAAAGGGATTGAATTAGTAATAAAAAGTCTCCCATCAAAGAAAATCCCATCAAAAGGACCTGATGGCTTTACTGCTGAATTCTATAAAACGTTTAAGGAAAAACTGATGCCAGTCCTTCTGAAACTCTTCCAAAAAATTGAAGAAGAGAGAGTACTTACAAACTCATTTTGTGAGGTTAGCGTTACCCTGATGTCAAAGCCAGACAAGGATGCTACGAGAAAAAAATTTACAGGCCAATATCCCTGATGTACATGGCTGCAAAATTCCTAAACAAAATATTAGCAAACTGAATTCAATAGCACATTATAAGGATCATTCACCATGGTCAAGTGGGATTTATCCCTGAAATGTAAGTGAAACCACCTTTGCAAAAATTATAAACAAGGAAATTGTGACAGTGAAAGAGATCAGAGCTAATAGACTCCATCTTGCTTCTAACCTTTAAGCTGTCCTTGTTCATTCCTGGGCATAGACAAAATTAACTTTGGGAAGAAATTCAGTTTATGGTTTGACTCTGAAACAAAATTGATAATAGCCCTTTTCTGAAAAGACTCCCTTCTTGCCTGCGGACCAGTCTGCCTTTGCAGCACTAATACATTAGCTACAAGATTAGAAATTATGGTTTATCAGAAAGCCAATACCCACTTAGTAAAATGGACACATGAAGCAGAAGTGGCTTTCCAGGCCCTAAAGAGGGCCCTAGCCCAAGCCCCAGTGTTAAGCTTGCCAACAAGGCAAGACTTTTCTTTATATGTCACAGAAAAAACAGGAATAGCTCTAGGAGTCCTTACACAGGTCTGAGGGACGAGCCTGCAACCCATGGCATACCTGAGTAAGGAAATTGATGTAGTGGCAAAGGGTTGGCCTCATTGTTTACGTGTAGTGGCAGCAGTAGCAGTCTTAGTATCTGAAGCAGTTAAAATAACACAGGGAAGAGATCTTACTGTGTGGACATCTCATGACGTGAATGGCATACTCACTGCTAAAGGAGACTTGTGGCTGTCAGACAACCGTTTACTTAAATATCAGGCTCTATTACTTGAAGGGCCAGTGCTGCGACTGCACACTTGTGCAACTCTTAACCCAGCCACATTGCTTCCAGACAATGGAGAAAAGATAGAACATAACTGTCAACAGGTAATTGCTCAAACTTATGCCGCTCAAGGGGAACTTTTAGAGGTTCCCTTGACTGATCCCAACCTCAACTTGTATACTGATGGAAGTTCCTTTGTAGGAAAAGGACTTCGAAAAGTGGGGTATGCAGTGGTCGGCAATAATGGAATACTTGAAAGTAATCCCCTCACTCCGGGAACTAGTGCTCAGCTGGCAAAACTAATAGACCTCACTCGGGCACTAGAATTAGGAGAGAAGGAAAAAGGGTAAATATATATACAGACTCTAAATATGCTTACCTAGTCCTCCACACCCCTGCAGCAATATGGAGAGAAAGGAAATTGCTAACTTCGGAGGGAACACCTATCAAACGTAAGGAAGCCACTGGGAGATTATTATTGGCTGTATAGAAACCTGAAGAGGTGGCAGTCTTACACTGCCAGAGTCACCAGAAAGGAAAGGAAAAGGAAATAGAAAGGAACCGCCAAGAGGATATTGAAGCCAAAAGAGCTGCAAGGCAGGACCCAACATTAAAATTCTTATAGAAGGACTCCTAGTATGTGGTATTCCCCTCCAGGACACCAAGCCCCAGTACTCAGAAGAAGAAATAGAAAGGGGAACCTCATGAAGACATAGTTTCCTCCCCTCAGGATGGCTAGCCACCGAAGAAGGAAAAATACTTTTGCCTACAGCTAACCAATGGAAATTACTTAAAACCCTTCGCCGAATCTTTCACTTAGGCATTGATAGCACCCATCAGATGGCCAAATTATTATTTACTGGACCAGGCCTTTTCAAAACTATCAAGCAAATAGTCAGGGCCTGTGAAGTGTGCCAAAGAAATAATCCCCTGCACTGCAGGCCATGCATTTCAATCCCTGTATCTTTAACCTCCTTGTTAAGTTTGTCTCTTCCAGAATTGAAGCTGTAAAACTATAAATCGTTCTTCAAATGGAGCCCCAGATGCAGTCCATGACTAAGATCCACTGCGGACCCCCGGACCAGCCTGCTAGCCCATGCTCCGATGTTAATGACATCAAAGGCACCCCTCACAAGGAAATCTCAACTGCAGGACCCCTGCTATGCCCCAATTCAGCAGGAAGCAGTTAGAGCAGGCGTTGGCCAACCTCCGCAACGGCACTTGGGTTTTCCTGTCGAGAGGGGGCACTGAGAGACAGGACCAGCTGAATTTCCCAGGCTGACTAAGAATCCCTAAGCCTAGCTCGGAAGGTGACCGCTTCCACCTTTAAACACGGGTCTTGCAACTTAGCTCACACCCCGACCAATAAGATAGTAAGGAGAGCTCACTAAAATGCTAATTAGGCAACAACAGGAGGTAAAGAAATAGCCAATCATCTGTTGCCTGAGAGCACAGAGGGAGGGACAGTGATCAGGATATAAACACAGGTATTCGAGCCGAGCTGGAACAGCAACCCCCTTTGGGTCCCCTCCCTTTGTATGGGAGCTCTGTTTTCACTGTATTTCACTCTATTAAATATTGCAATTGCAAAAAAAAAAAAAAAAAAAAAAGAAGAAAGAAAGAACTTACAGTTTAGAGGTCATGCAGCCTCTGGCTCCTAAGATCAGTGCTTGAGATATTTTGCAGACCCTGCACTGGATAGATCAGCGGACACCACCCAGACCAGTAATCTGGCCCAACCAGTTCTGCCATCCCACCCAAGAACAGAAGAGAGCAAGAAAACCTCACTTTGACCCCCTATGATTCCGTCTCCAACCTGACCAATCGGCCCTTCTTACTTCCCAAGCCCCTACCCACCAAATTATCTTTAAAAACTCTGATCCCCAAATGCTCAGGGAGACTGATTTGAGTAATAATAAAACTTCTGTCTCCTGCACAGCCGGCTCTGCGTTAATTACTCTTTCTTCATTGCAATTCCCCTGTCTTGATAAATCAGCTCTATCTAGGCAGCAGACAAGGTGAACCCATTGGGCAGCTACATAAATACAGTTTAACATAGGGAAATCAATAAATGTGATACATCACATTAACAAAACAAAGGACAAAAACCAAACAATCATCTGAATAGATGCATAAAAAACACTTGATGAAATTTAACATCTTTTCATGATAAGAACTCTCAATAAATTAGGTATAAAAAGAAAGTGCCTCCACAAAATAAAGATAATATATGATAAACCCACAGCTAATGATATGGACAGGAGGCAGAGAAATACTAGGCAGAGAAGGGGAGGTCCCTGGTGAAGCTCCACCCTCAAGCCTGGACCTGCAGACAAAAGTGAGAAATACGTTCCTGTTTTTCTGCCCAAATGTTGCCTTTTCCAAAACCACCCTGCCCCACCCTGCCCAGCCCCACATTCCTATACCCGTAAAATCCCCAGGCTCCACTGGGCAGTGGGCAGAGAGAAGCAGCTTGACTTCAGAGGGACAGCTTGATAGTGGGACTTCAGAGAAGAGTTCAGCTGGGGACGACTGAACTCCAGGAGGAGACTACCTTCCCACTCCATCCCCTTTCTAGCTCCCATCCCACTGAGAGCCACTTCCACTGCTCAATAAAATTCTCCACATTCACCACCCTTCAATTCATCTGTGTGACCTGATTTTTGCTGGATGCTGGACAAGAACTTGGATACCAAGAGGGTGAGTGCAAAAGGCTGTCACCTTGACCCTCCACTGAGCTGTTAAACACGTAAGCCATACAGTGTGCCAAAGCTAAAAAAGCACACTGTAACACACACCCTCTGGGGCTTTGAAGGTTGCACTTATCCCCCAGATGCTGCCGCAGGGACGCAAAGAGTTCTACTCCTGCTGGCACCCAGAAGCACTCATCCTGGCCCCTGCAACTGCTCACCTGGATACTCCCCCTCTCGTGAGGGGTTGAGAGCTGTGGGCTGAGTAAATGAGCCAACCCCTTCGTGAGTCCCACAAAGGGGTCAAGGGAACTACATCGTTTCACTAACGTCATCCTAAATGGTGAAAATTTTTTTCACCATTGGAGAAAACCTTTTTCTCTAAGGTCAGGAACAAGACAAGGATGCCCGTTTTCACCACTTCTATTCAACATAGTACTGAAGTCCTAGCCAGAGCACTCAGGCATGAGAAAGAAACAAAAGGCATCCAAATAAGAAAGGAAGAAGTTAAATTGTTTCTGTTTGCAGATGAAATGATCTTAAATATAGAAAATCCTAAAGACTCTACCAAAACTGTTAGATTAATACGTTCTGTAAACTTGCAGGACACAAAAATCAACATACAAAAGTCAGCAGTGTTTCTCTACACTACCAATGAACTGACCAAAAAAAATAAGAAAATAATTTCATCCACAATATTTAACAAAAATACCCTCAAATCTCTAAGCTAAAAGGCAAAGTCAAGCTGGGAACTGCTTAGGGCAAACCTTCCTCTCATTCCATTCAAAGTCATCCCTCTGAGGCTCACCTGAGACAAATGCATATCTGATTGCTCCCTCTCCCCTACTGTTTATGTAAAAATGCAGATTCACTGAGCCAGACTAAATTGTGTATTCAGTGGAAGACTGGCCAAGGACTCAGAAGAATGCAACCTTTTGTCTCTTATCTTCTTCTAACTTAGAAGCCCCCACTTCAAGTTGCTCTGCCTTACTGGACCGAACCAATGAACATCTTACACGTACTGATTGATGCCTCATGTCTCCCTAAAATGCACAGAAGCAAATTACACCCCCAACCACCTTGGGCTTCCTGAGGCTGTGTCACAGACGTATCCTCAACCTTGGCAAAATAAACTTTCAATACAAAAAACTAGCCGGGCGAGGCGGCGGGCGCCTGTAGTCCCAGCTACTCGGGAGGCTGAGGCAGGAGAATGGCGTAAACCCGGGAGGCGGAGCTTGCAGTGAGCTGAGATCTGGCCACTGCACTCCAGCCCGGGCGACAGAGCCAGACTCCGTCTCAAAAAAAAAAAATAAACTTTCTAAATTGACTGAGACCTGTCTCAGACATTTTGTGTTCACAGAACTCACTGGCTTCTGAGAGAAAATGGAGAGCACAAGCAAACACATCACTCCATGCTCTGCTGAAAATAATTCCAGCCTGAGAGAAGTCCTTGGAGAGTTCTCTGGTCTTTCAAAGCCAGCAAGAAAAAAAAGCAGGACCCAAATCAAATAGCCAGTGCATAATTAGGATGCTTTTGGTGCAAATAATAAATTCAAACTGAATTCTAAAAGAGTTTGGGATTCATCTGCATGTGGAACTGGAATCCAGTAGTAAGGCAGACCTCAGGGATGCTTTGATTTGGCTGTTCCAAAATCAAAAACCTGATTGCCTTCTGTGTATTCACTCTGGCTTCCCTGCTGTCAGCTGTGTTCTCAGGAGAGGATGGCTGTGGAAGTTCTGGACTTCACAGATACCGAGCAAAGTATCTCCCAGATCAAGGAAGAGCATCTTCCTTGGAAGCCTCAGCAAATTCCCCTCCCTCCAAGGTGGGGCTGGACCTCATCCAAGGTAAAGGCTTGTCAGTGGCTGATGTGGGTCCCTGCTGAAGGACAGTGGAAAGGATGGTTGACAGCTACACTCGGCACTGTCCTGGAAAAGCGTGACCCAAGTTCCTTCTGAGTGGGGCTGTAGGAAGGTTCACCACAGTGAGGTGTCTAATGGCAGACTCTAATCCTAGTAGGGAAAGAGCCCATGCAGGCAAGACTGGCCCCAGGTAGTGGTGTTAGCCACAGTGGCTGTGCCAGGCTCAGCTGCCCGCAGTTCAGCAGGGTGACAAGCAGTCCCAGGAACAATGGCAAAAGGCTCCAAAAGAAGCCATGATCTTTTTTGAAGAAAGGGAAGGGGAGCTGGGATCCAGTGCTGATGTGAAGTCCTGCGGTGGGCTGTTTCTAGACCCCTGCTTGGCCTTCCCAGTGCAGGGTTGGTGGCCTGGTGGACGACCGTCCCCAACTTCATTGCATATTTGTGGTCATTAGCACATCTTGGATGATGACACTCCCCAACCCGCCACCACCCTCCCCACGGTAAGGAGGAGCCGATTCCAATTCTGGGGGTATACCCTGGCCCTCCACGAAGCCCTATCCACCAGGACGGGGGCTCCACATTCCTTTCTATCACTCATCCCCACCAGAAAGGAACTGTTAGGGCACTCCTGATGATGGCCCATTTATTTGTCTATAAAGTATGACTACAAGCCATTGTACTCATAAGTTCTGTACAGATATTGTAAAAGATGAGATAAAAGTAAGTATAAATAAAACTTGTAATATTTTCTTTCATCACTCCTGGGGACAACAGTGGTTGTGCAAGTGTCCAGATGAGCCTTGGGGACAACTGCCCAGACCCACAAGACCTGGAGAGCCTTGAGATCAGGGACTGTGGTTTTTATTTACATATTCATTTTAAATTATTTTTATTGTGATAATATGCACATAACATACAATTTACGATTTTAACCATTTTTTTTATACTTTAAGTTCTAGGGTACATGTGCACAATGTGCAGGTTTGTTACATAGGTATACATGTACCATGTTGGTGTGCTGCACCCATTAACTCGTCATTTACATTAGGTATATCTCCTAATGCTATCCCTCCCCCCTCCCCCCACCCCACAACAGGCCCCGGTGTGTGATGTTCCCCACCCTGTGTCCAAGTGTTCTCATTGTTCAATTCCCACCTATGAGTGAGAACATGCGGTGTTTGTATTTTAACCATTTTTAAGTGTACAGTTAGTGGCATTAAGTACATTCACGTTGTGGTGCAAACATCATCTCCAGGATTTTCCATCTTCCCAAATTGAGACCCTGTACCCATTAAACAATGACTCTCCATTTCCCCCTAGCCCCAGCTCTGGCAACCCCCATTCTACTTTCTGTCTCTGTGCATTTGACTACTCTAGATACCTCATGGAAGTAGAATCATACAGTATTTGTCCTTTTGTGTCTGGCTTATTTCACTAATGTCTTCAAGGTTTATCCATGTTGCAGCATGGGTCAGAATTTCCTTTCTTGTGAAGGCTAAATCCTGTTTCATTGTGTGTGTATGCCACATACACATTTATTTTGTTTATCCATTCAGCTATCAACAGACACTTCGGTCGCTTCCACCTTTTGGCTACTGTGGACAATACTGTGAACATGGTGTACAAATGTCGGTTCAAGTTCTTGCTTTCAGTTTTGGGGGACATATATGAGAAACGGAATTGCTGGATTATTTGACAATTTCTTTTCTTTTCTTTTTTTTTTGAGACAGTGTCTTGCTCTGTCACCAGACTGGAGTGCAGTGGCACGATCTTGGCTCACTGCAACCTCCGCCTCCCGGGTTCAAGCCATTCTCCTGCCTCAATCTCCCGAGTAGCTGGGATTACAGGCGCCCACCACCACGCCCGGCTAATTTTTGTATTTTTAGGAGAGACAGGGTTTCACCATGTTGGGCAGGATGTTCTCGATCTCCTGACCTCATGGGAGCCTCGGCCTCCCAAACTGCTGGGATTACAGGTATGAGCCACCGCGCCCGGCAGCAATTTCTATTTGTAAGTGACTGAGGAACTGCCGTGCTGTCTTCCACAGCAGAGGAAGCATTTTACCTTCCCAGCAGCAGTGCACAATCCGGGGTCATGTTGAAGTTCACCTTGCACATCTGGTGGCTAGAACTGTGCCTGCCCTCTGGAGGGTGCTCAGAAAATGGCGCTGGAGTGAATACATGAGTGAGGAGGGGAGCTTCAGAAGGCTCTCTGAAGTTCCCGTGGGGCCAGGGAGTGAACCATGCTGGTCTCTGCAGGGATAATGCAATGGCGTGGGCCCGAGAGTTTGGACGCAGATCAGCAGGAAGCTCCACTGAGCGCTTCCCTGGGGGCAGGGTGGGGGGTGTTGGGCACTAGACCTGGAATAATTTGCTTTCCAGCTAAGGTGCCAAAAGGGCTGCCCCTTTCTTCGGAGGACCCCAGCTATAATTTTTATAAAACTAGTTTAGCCCTTGCGAGTGGCCGACAGTATAGATTCTTCTTATCAAAAAAAAGAACAAAAAACCCTCAGACTTTCTATTTTCATCCTTTTAAAAAGGGCACTTGGCTGGTCTGGCCCTGTATTCCTCATCTCATTTCAGTTCTCCTGCAGAAGGCTGTTTTCTTTGCTTAAAAATAGGGCTGTCATCCTATTTGAATGCTCACTGCAGGGTGAGGAGCACAGAGAAGCCCTCAGCCAATGCAGACGGAGGATCTGGGAAAGAGAAGCTGGGACGAGAAAATGCCCTGGAAACCCGAGCAGGGCACACTTTGTGATCAGCCGGGCAGGGAGGAGAAATGAATCTGAGGCCCAATTTCCCTGCATGATGGGCTGGCTTGGAACACAGGTCAGGCAGTGCAGCTGAGAATGAAGAGCTAGAACCCCGGGGGACACACGAGAGGGGAGGGAGCAGAGTCATACAGTAAGGTGGCCTCACCACAAGCCCAGGGTGTCCAGGCACAGGAAGTGGGGAATGGGGATAGTGTGCACTCCTCACAGACACAGGACAGACTTGTCCGGCAGGCCTCACACTCCTGGTCTGTTTGCAATGCTGCTGCAGTTTCTTTGTCCGCCTTAGTAAGTGGAGGCCTCCCAGACAGCTGCCAGAGGGGCTGGGGAGGCCGGTGCACCAGGCAATCAAGAGCCGATCACTCACTTTGGCATCCTTCCTGGTTTCCGAGCAGGTCGTGAGATGAACTCAAATGCAGCACAGAAACAGAATCCTGCTCTGAGAGACGGGCACTTTGCTGAATTATATCCAAAGGGTTAAATAGAAGCCTATTGAACCAATGCAGGAAGAATCCAGTAAAGTTGGAGCAGTGATCAATTCAACCAATATTTCCTGTATCCTGCCTCCTGGCAGGATGGGGCTGGGGCAAAGGCTCAACATACCGGTGCTTGTGAGCTATAGAGAAGGAGCAGGAGGGGGAGCTCACTGTGAAGGAGTCAGCTCCTTTGGCTTCTGCCTGCCTGCTAGAGCAAATGCAGCTTTGCCCTGCATTTAGCTGCCCGCTTTCCCCGTGTTTGAACACAATAGGAGATAGCCTTGTGCTCTTTTGGCATGTGTTAAAAAACCCCTCAGTGTTATTTCTGGCCTATATCCCTTTTGATGGCAGCTTGGAAGCAGAGGGGAGCCTATGGCATTGCATTCTCTATGACCTGCCTCCATGCCTCAGTGCCTGAGTGTTGGCCCTACTGGGGAAGGAGCTGACCCTCAGCACAGAAAGTAGGTGGACCATGCAGAGTTCCTGGGCCACTGAGTCACACCAGGTCCTCTAAATGCTACTTAACTCAGTGTTCCGTGATAAGGCTCATTCACGGACTCGGGCAGGATCCTTATACACAGGAACTGTTACTTATTCAGAAATGTGGATGGATTCATTTCTGTGAAACCACACTTAACAAATGTTTATTGAGATTCTATTATGAGCAAGGCATGGAGGCAGCCACTTAGAAGGACCTGTGAAGATCCTGTTAGTCATTCCAAGAAAAGAGGAGGGCACCACCAAAGCCCCTGGGAAACTCAAATTCAAGGTCGGGGTGGGACAGGCCACTCGATAGGGGTGACATGGTGGCAGACATCATGGGTGAGTTGAAATTGGGCTCAGCCCGACTTCCCCTTACAGCAGAGCCTGAGAAAAGCCTTGCAGCCGTAGTTGACTGGGAAATGTGTCCAGGAGGAGGAGTGAGTGAGGAACCAGGAGCATGAAGCTGGGAAACTGGAAAGACCAAAGCGAGGAGTGCTGAACCCCTGGGGTGACCAGTCCTCCCTCCAAGGGCCCCTCAGATGAGCCGTAGGAAGAGCATCTCAGGTGTGTCCTCTGGGGATCCATCACACCCCCATCCCCCAGTGGCCAAAGTGGCCCCGCGGGCAGCGCTGCACAAAGCTGGCCAAAGCCTGAACAGAATGAGCCAGAGATGGGGAGGAGGAGATTGGATGGGGCCACAAGAGAAGTCCCATTCTGCATTGAAGGGCTAACCCAAACCCACTCATTTCCAAATATTGTTAAGGACATCTAATCCCTGCAGGCCCTTCTTTTGGGGCCATACCCACCCTGCTTCAGTACCCATATTCTTAATACCCTGGTAGAACCCTGTTGTTCATTCATGTTTTAGGTGGTGAAATGTGGGAAGGAAAGGAGAGATAGAGGGAGGGAGCAAGAGAAGGAGGGAGGCAGGAGCAAATATGGAACACCACAACCATCACACATGAAACCATGTCCTGCTCTCTGAAAGTTTTCATCCTGGGGTAAGGGAGAGACCAGAGAAAACCAGAATCAATCCGTATGTCAGGGTAAGAAGTAACATGAAACCAGACTGAGCAGTGTAGCGGACTCACGGCGGGAGCTTGGCCAGGAAAGGTCTTTGGGAAGATGACATCTGAGTTGGGAGCTGAGTGAAGGAGAGAGCCAAGCAGAGGTTCAGGGAAGGGAGACCAGGTAGGAGTGTGATTGGCAAGACCCAAGGGCAAGCTCAACACTCAATGTTTCTGGAATTATCTGGGTAAGCCCCTGCCCTCCAACTCTTCTGGAATGTTCCATGAGGGCAGCATCATGCTGTCTCCTTCCTGGTCATAGTCCTATCTTATCCTGGTGCCTAGAATTTTGTAGTGCTTATTGAATGGGTGAATATGTGAAGTTGCTCATCCTTGTGCCAGGCACAGTTCCTTGAATAGGTGTCCTGCTCTCCTGGGCATACCAAACCCAAAATGTGTACATTTGCTGGTTACATGCTAATGAGCTGGCTCTGTCTTTGAGGCTTTCTTTCCTGTTTTATTTGGGACTTTATAGGGTTGTGGATCTTAGAGGTCATGGGGAGGGGTCGGAGGTTAATGGAAGAGGTTCTGCCCTTCAGTCTGAGCCCTGGCTCTATATTGACCAGCAGGCACATCACAGGAGCCTCACCTCCTCATCTGCAAAATGAGAATAATAATTGCATCTTCACACTAAACGAGGAAATGCACAGGAAAGATCTAGGAAAAGGGTGGAAAGTGAAGGAGAGGTAAGATGTGGCTATCAGAACTCCTGGGAGCCAACTAGTGCCTCTTAAACCCGCCTGCTCCACCAACTCATCTGGAGATTCTGATTCAGGGCCAGTGGGCCCTGGGAGTACAGCTTTTCAGAAGCATCTGGTGATTCTGTTGCATAGGTAGGTTTGGTAAACCTTGGTAAACCAGGTTTGACTACTCTGCTGAAGTAAAAGCTGATGGTCACCATAGAGCAGACTCACCACCTCATCAGCTGGTCTCATTTCAGGGAGTGACTAATTCTTTCTGTCAAGGGCTAAATAGTAAATATTTCAGGCTTTGGAGGCCATACGGTCTGTGTTGTGACTATTCAACTCTGCCATCCTATGAAAGTGAGGGCACCATTGACATGTACACAAATGGCTATGGTCACGTGCCAATAAAACTTTATTGACAAAAATGGTCAGTGGGCCACATTCGGTCTGCAGGCCCCTGGTCTCATTCATTGCTAGACAGCTGGGGTTGGTAGAAAGTTCTTACTTATATTTATATGAAATGTTCCAAAAGGTAAATTATACTGGGCCTATTTCATTTTCAGAAAGCACATGGATTATTGGATATCTTTATGTATAGATTTGTTTGTATGTATATGTCTGTGTGTGTGTGTGTGTATGTATATGTATATACACACAAATGTGTATATAAATATAAATATGTGTGTGTATGTGTGTGTACATATATATATATTTTAAACTTATGTTTAATTTTGTTTCCCTTTGTCTTCCTTCTGACCTTCTATAACAGGGACTGTTAAGGACATAATCACTTAGGAGGAAGTGGTTTTATTTTATTTTATTTTTATTTATTTTACTTTATTTTATTTTATTTTATTTTTTTTTTTGAGATGGAGTCTCGCTCTGCCGCCCAGGCTGGAGTGCAGTGGCGCGATCTCGGCTCACTGCAAGCTCCGCCTCCTGGGTTCACGCCATTCTCCTGCCTCAGCCTCCCCAGTAGCTGGGACTACAGGCACCCGCCACCTCGCCCGGCTAGTTTTTTTGTATTTTTTAGTAGAGACGGGGTTTCACCGTGTTAGCCAGGATGGTCTCGATCTCCTGACCTCATGATCCGCCCGTCTCGGCCTCCCAAAGTGCTGGGATTACAGGCTTGAGCCACCGCGCCCGGCCGGAAGTGGTTTTATAATAATACTTGGGGGCTGGGTGCCACCGGTGGCTCATGCCTGTAATTCTAGCACTTTGGGAGGCTGAGATGGGCGGATCACGAGGTCAGAAGATCGAGACCACCCTGGCTAACTTGGTGAAACCCCGTCTCTACTAAAAATACAAAAAAAAAAAAAAAAAATAGCCAGGCGTGGCGTGGTGGCGGGCACCTGTAGACCCAGCTACACGTGAGATTGAGGCAGGAGAATGGCGTGAACCCGGGGGGTGGAGCTTGCAGTGAGCCGAGATGGTGCCACTGCACTCCAGCCTGGGCAATGGAGCAAGACTCCGTCTCAAAAAAAAAATAATAATAATAATAATAATAATAATAATAATACTTGGGAAATCAGGGCTCTGCTGACACCTGTTGTTGGTCTTGGTGTGTAGGGATGATCCAAGTAGTCACATGTGTCCCCCTGCCCCACCCCTCCCCACCACTAATGCTGAAGATAGTCTCAGGGTTATCACCTTGGTATTAAGTAAGTGGAAAGCCCTGCCCTGACCAAGACAGGACTGCCAGGCATGGGCCATGCAGGGTCAGGTGGATGGGTGGGGCTATGCAGGCCGTTTTCTTTCATTCAGCACCAGGGGAGGAATCAGAGTGGCCTGGCCTCTGGGGCTTCCTCATGCAGGTGCCCACCTCACCACGCTGTGGGTGAGGGTCTGGTTGCTACTGAAGCAGTTGGTCCCCACCTACTGTCCCCATGGGAGGGAGGGATCAGGTTTGGGTGAGTCCAGGAGGCGGGTGGTGGCTGCATTGTCTGCTGCTGTTAGGCCTGCTGTTTCCCTTGGGGCTTGGGTATTTTGCTGATAAATATCGTATTTCAGAAATTTGCTCAGCACAACTCATTGAAAAATTAATTCATCCAAGCAAAAAATACCTGGCTGAGAGTGACAGTGAATATGTTCGTGCCAAGCGAAGTGGAAAAAGTGGCATGTCCACCCTCAGGCCACAGCGATAGGCCCCCGTCCTTTGCTCCCACAGCTTGGCCTGCAGAAAGGAGCTGCCCTTTGTGCATTGACAGGAGAACACGTGGCTGTCTTTCAGGGAGGGCGGGGCAGGTGCCAGGCACTCTAGGTTTTCCTTTTGGGTAAAATTGCCACAGGACACAAATAGCAAATTGCATTTGATGTTTTCTTAAAACTTCACCCATATCTTTGCCTCCACCTCCTGCTTGCAAACGTATATGGTTTAAAAGCAAACATCATTTCTAACGAAGTCATTGGTTTTCTTTATTCGAAGTCTGTTGAGACATTGGAAGGAAAATATGACAATACTATCTGTTATTTTCAAACAGCTTACTCTTCCCAATGAGTTTAAAGGAGGGATATGTGATTTATCCCTAACTGCGGTTGCTTTGGTTTTCAGTGGTGTTAGAAATGGCTTTGAATATTTAATTGAAGTAGTTGGCACAGAGCTGAACACCCTGGGGGTGCTCAATAAATGATTATTGATTGCTTGCAAAAGCGGGAAGAAAATGAATATTGTGGATAAATGTGACAATATTGGTTGTGCTTCTGTTCCAGTTTTCTCCGTGTTTTGCCCTTCCCTTTGGGTAGTTGGGAGGGAATATGAAATTGTCACCTGGTCCAAACATTGTATAAAGAAGAAGAAAAAAGTTTTCCATTTACAGAAAAGAAAAACAAATGCATATAGGATAATTGACACCTTTTATTTGCCATCCACCCACTGAACAACTATTTATGGGGTCCCTGTAACTTGGCCACGGAAAGGATTACTCCCCTTCCATCCTATCAATTTGTAGCTGGAAAATTTAACAAGGGAATGGAATTCATCAAGCAAACTTGCATCCTCTTCCTAATTTGATTAAAAGGTCCAGGATTCCTTAGTTGGCCATATTATTCTCAGTTCTTTTGTTTTATTCTAGCACCCCGGCGGGTAGGGACTAACAAGAGGAAAAATATATTGCATTGGTCCTGTGTTAGACAGCCCTGTAAATTTCACACATCTGTTTTAGAAGGATGATTGTCTGGATGCACTCGCAGCAAGCGTTGTGCCTTGGAGAAAGGAGAAAAACTTCAGCACCCACCTGATGAGTAAAGAGCCCATAAATAAAAATGTCATTTCTCCCGTAAGGGAAACTAAATTATGAATTCAGAAATTCATAGTCATCTGTTTTTATTGTTGCCTAATGCTTTTTAGATCTGCACAGGCCCTGCAGAAAATCAACTCTGAAATTCTGCATAATTAGGATATCTTTCATAGTCCTAAATGCTAATCCCATTGGAGAACAGATTAAGAATTCACAGGCATGATTTTTGGCATCAGGTACCTGCAGTTTCTTTTCTTTTTGAATAATTCATTGTTTAAATACTTCAGTGCATATTATATACAGCCCTGTATATTGTCTCAGGGGCAAGGGAGAGGTAAGAGATTAATTTCCCATATATTTCAACACTAAACACATTCAAGACTCATTTATGTTGATTTGGTATCATCGGATTGCAATTGCTAACAATGTTACAGTTTTAGTTAGTCACCCCAGGGACCAATTTAGGGAAATTAAATAGGATATTCTGCAGGACATTAATAAGGTCAGAGATCTAACTTTTATAGTAGTTGACTGAGTTTATTTGCTTTAAGAAAAAAACAGCAAAAGATTCAGGAAGTGATTTTCCATAAACAGTGCTGATTATTTGCAGTAAATATGGCTTCAGTTAGTGCTTTTCCATTCTCGGCTGTGAATGCTTTATGACAAAATGTGTGAACAGAAAGTAGAAGGTGATGTCTTACAGCTGACTTTTGTCCATGCAATGCTAACCATGGGGGTTCAGCAGTAAAGCAGTCGTCATTCAAGACTTGATGCCATACCCCTTCTCCCATGAAAGTTTCTTAGTGTCCTCACCACGTTGGTGCAGATGCCCTCATAGGAAACATTCCCTGTGCTTTGAGTAACTGCTAGTCAAGGCATCCGTCCCATTGCTGGACAGTGAACTCCCTTTCATCTCTATCACTGGTGCCTTGCACAGTGCCTGGCTCAGAAGCACTTCATCTCTGTTTGTTTAATAAATGAATGAATTTTCAAAGATTAACATAAACTGTGTGTTGGTTGCAAGTAACAGGACCTAAGTCAAACGACTTAAGCCTAAAGGGGAGAGTATTGTCAGGATACTATAGTCTCGTTGGTTCCACATGCAGAATGTGGGTCGGGTAGAACCCAGGGTTCCAGAACTATCTGCATGCTCCCATTTCTGGCCTCTGCCTCTCTTTGTGACAGCTGCTTGCCAGAAGTGCTTGTGGTGTTCCAGCCCACAGCCTCAGCTACCCACTCTTGCTCAGTTCCAGGTTGCGGGTTCTCCAGAACAGACTCTTTCTGACTGGCCTCATGTGAACCAGGTATTTCTCCAGGAGTCTTAGTCAGCTCAGGCTGCCATGACAAAATGTCATAGACTGGAAGGCTTAAACAGCAGACATGTATTCTCTCACAGTTTTGCAAGCTGGAAATCTGAGATCAAGGTGTCAGCAGGACTAGGTTCCCATGAGACCTCTCCTTCTGACTTGCAATCAGCTACCTTCTCACTGTGTCCCCACATGGCCTCTCCTCTATGCTCAGGAGGAGGGGTGGAGGAGAGAGAGAGATCTCTGCTCCTCTTCTCATAAGGCCACTAGTCTTATCGTGAGGGTCTACCCTCATGACCTGATTACTTTCCTAAGGCCCCATCATCAAACACCATCACATTAGGAGTTAGGGCTTCTTCATGTGAATTTGAGGATACCCAAATATTTAGATCATAACAAATGGCTCTGATTGGCCCTATTTGGGCCAGGTACCCACATCTGGGTCAGCCAATGGCCAGTCAATGAGGTCAGAGGCATGGCCAGCTTCTATGGGCACCATATGGGAGGCTTAGGGGCAGATGTGGGGGAAGAGTTCCCAGAAGAGCGGGACTCTTGGCAAACCAAAAAGCGTTCAGTGTCCTTGGCAATATGCGTGAATGTGGTGGCATGGTGGTGCCTGATGCCACCATTCTTTCATGACTGTAAATGTGACTGACTTTCTGTCCTTTGGGTGAGAACTAGCTCAGTTTGTGCTTATGTCTGGCACTTCTTCCTTCAGTTGTTTTTGCTGGCATCTAGCATTAAAAATCTACACATGTATAGTTTTAAAAATATATAGTTTATAAAACAGTTTCACATGCACCGACCACCTAATGCAATGTTCACAGCCGTCTGCTCCGGGGATGCTAACTCTATTCCCCATGTGAGGAGATCAAGGCTGGCCACCTGCCCCAGTTCTGCGCAGCATTACATGGCAGAGGGAGTCTTGGAGATAGGGTCTTAGGATGGCCAGTTGAGTTCCAGCTTCTCCTTAACAATCTTCCTTCTTTAGTATTAAAATGATGTGTCTGGCAATTTAGAGTCTTTGTCCTTTGGGAGTGATGACAGCTGGTGTCTGTCGAGCAGGTGCCCGGTGCCAGGCTCTGTCCCAAGCCCTTTACTAGTGCCAGCTGCTTCAGTCTCCACAGCAGCTCATCAAAGAAGGCACTACTGTTATCCTCTTAAATGGATGGGGAAGCTGAGGCAAGGGTAGTGTGCAGTTCGCCCAAGGTTGCAAGGCAAGCACTGTGAACATCAGCAGGAGCCACGTCTTCTTACTTGGAGGCTGTGCTTCAAGAGAGCACAGTGGCTGGACTGTGGAGGTTGTGGCCCTGCTGGATGTGAGGAGCAACAGTTCCGAGGGCAGATGGAAGGATATCAGCTCATTCTTCTGCACCCACCCCCACCTCAGTGACCCAGACAGGAAGGCCTGTCCAGGGAGGGTAGAGCTGCTCTCTGCTGAGCTGTGTCTGCACATGGTCAAAACTGACATACTCTAGAACCCAGGGGTGTCAGAGAAGCTAGGGGGCTTGTGGTTAAAGGGAACTTAAGCCAGAAGGGAGGAGGCTTGTCCACAATCACCTGCTAGTTTGTCTTAGGGTCTAGGTGCAAACCCATCTCCAATTGTCCATCCTGTGCTCTTTCCAGCCCTCTGACCTCTCAGTCAAGGTTCTCTCCCTCTGGGCCTCCATTTTCTCCTCCATATAATGAGGAATTGAATCTGACAATCCCAAGGCTTCTGTCCAGACCTATTGACCAAGAATCCTGGAGAGCTGCCTAAGGCCACAGTGCTCCTTCCTCTTGTTGGCCATACTGGCCAGTTAAGATCCAGCCACCAGCTGTGGTCAAAGGAGAGAGAAAAATTCACCCATAGCCTTAATGATCTTTGGAATCTCCATAATCACCACAGGCTGGCTCTGCTCATGACAAGTGCTCGCACTAGCAGTCAGCCAATCGTCAGCAAACCTCTCCATGCTGGTCTCGGAGCAGCTGATGGCCAGTCCTGCTGGTCTCAGCCTTGTCCAAGGCCCTTTAGTGTGTGTAGTGGTGGAAGAAAAGACTTTATTATTTGTTACCTGCCTTGCAGGGTCTGCTGGACAGGAGCAGATAGACACCAGTGGGAACTGGTTTAAATGGTGCCTTTGGGGGCACAGGAATGACCTTCATAGCTGCCAAACATGCAAGCAGATCCCCTCTTTACTTGATGTCCCTGTTCAATTTTAATGTTTTTATTGCTCAAATGTCTCCCGTGGCTTTCTTTATCACATTGCTTCCAAATCCAAGATGGTGCTCCATGGTGTAGCTCCCTGGGAGTTTCCAGCATGACTCTCAGGTTTGAGTCAGCCATGGATGTCATCAGTTGGGTGCTGACATTCTCACTGACATCCTCGGGAGATCCCCAGGCAGACCTGGGCTGTGTTCTGTTTAAGAAACCGTGAACTCCACTTCACTGTGTGATCTCGAGCCAGCATTTAATCTCTGTAGGTCTTCTACTTTAACACTCAAATGAAAATGTTGGCCTAAATGATCTCTAAAGTCTTTTCTGTCTCCTCCTTCATTTCGGTTCCTGTCTTCAATACTTCCATTACCTCTGAAGGTGGAAGTTTAGCATTTTAGCCCCCAAGTCCTAGCCCTGCTGAGTGTGACATGCAAAGCTTCGATCTACTGCAGGAAGGCTCATGGCTCTGGGCTAGGACTGCAGCTCTGTTTTCAGGAAAGTTATCTGGAGGCCCTTCTTCCTTTAGCCTCCCCCATGGCTTTCAATGTGGGGCAGGTGAGTTAATTATTCAAGGAGGTGTCTCTGCCAAGAGAAAGTCACCTGTGGAGAAGAGTTCTGTGTCTGGACTTGGAGCACAGCCATGATGCTGTCACCCGCTTCCTCTTGGCGCACACCCTTCATCCAAGGCTTGCCATTTTCACTTCTAAATTACTAGGTTAATAGAAATGGCATCAAAACAAGAAATAAAATGAGGCATATACCATGGATCTGCAGTTCTAATTGATTGGAAATTTAGAATCCAACAATTATTAGCACCACGTTAATCTCCACTATCATATGTGTAGCGAACACTGTGCAAAATAATTTGGGTAGAGAATGTGCAACTGTACTTTCAAAATGATGCCTAACGTGACTCTATTCCGTGCTGTTGTTGTCTCACTGTTTCGCTCACCAGAGTCTAACAATAACCCTGTGAGTGGCAGACGGGGTATTTTCATTCCGGTTTTCCTCCTGGTAAACTGAAGCTCAGGGTGGTGAGGGAACTTCCCATGGTTGACCCAGGACCAGAGCCCCCTTCTAGGCAAGTGGACTCCACCCCCAAGCTCCCACGTGACACGCTGTTTTTCTGATGGCCTCTTACAGCCGTTGCTGCTTCTGTGCTGGGAGTTCTCTTTTTCGCTTGAATGTGTTTCTTCTCCAGGGCTGAGGACGCTCTTTGTATTGGTAGGCAGCCTGCACTTGTTCCTTTCAGTCCTGGCAAGTAAAAGCAGGAATTCTAAAAAGCAACGATGATTCCTCTTGGTTCCTTTGTATAGAGCCCTGTAAATAATTTATTTGGATTTGAGAGGATAGAGACTAGCAAACATATTGAATCTCTCAGTAACTGGGTGAATTCTGTGTTCAAAGTTTCAAGGCAGTGGAAAGAGAAATACTTCTTTGAAATCAGAGAAGACTTTGAGTGACCCGAGAGCTCAGGCGTGAGGCTGGAAACAGACCACAACAAGAAGTTTTTTCTTTTTTGGCATGTAAAGGTCACCCTTGAGGTTCCCACATCCACATCCTTCACAAATGTAGCTGGGATATTGAGATGACTAGCTCTGGAGTTGGAAAACCCTGGGACAGGTCCGAGCTGGGGCACTGCCCAAGTCCCTCCTGTTGCACTCAATACCTGGGTTAAACAAAGAAAATTGTGTTTGCCAGTCTCGCTAGCTAAAGTCACAAGATTCCGAGTATCATGCAGCACTCTGGAATTCCTACAAAAACTCATCAGCAGGGGTATGCTGCCTGCTATGCAGAAACGGCCGTGCATCGGACTTTCCAGATAAAAACATTTAGTACAGAGTTGAAAAACCATGTGATGGTCATGGATTTTGTGAAGAGTAACTGGTTTCCCTCCCAGAGAAGAGCCAAAGTTTGTATCATCCATATGTGTCAAGGCTTGAAGACGGCCGAGCAGACAGCCAGCAGATATGAGGTACGGCTGAGCCTGGGTGGGTGAGTGGGTACACACTTGACTCAGAGAGAGATGGACTTGTTGCTCCTCAGACAGTTCAGGTGTTTTATCTGGTCTGATAAATTAATCATATGTGTTTGTAGACTTCCCTGAGGGATTTGGAAAAACCTTCGTTTCTGAATTTATTTTAGTTTTTGAAATATGGGGGAAGGAGAAAGCATATTGGATGAAGGTAATTTACGATGACACATGTCTGCATTTACAAACGTTTAGTGGTGCTCCAAAGACTACTGAGTTGGGTAATTTGTATCCATGTTTAGAAACTACAGCATGTTTCTGTGAGTTAAATATTCTTAGCTCTGTATGTTTGCAATCACCTGTCTTTAAAAGCAAATTCCTGTTTGTTTCCTGTTGTGTTTTGCAGGAGAACATGTATGACATGTTTTCATTGAGTTAAAATAGGATGATTCAAGTTAGGTCAGTGAGAATGGTCTTTTATTTTTGAGAGCAAGCTCTAATTTTCAAGCAGAGACAACTTTGTAAAAAAAAAAAAAAGAGAGAGAGAGAGAGAACTTTGGAGATTTAAAATGTCAAAGTGAGATAAACACCTTACTCTGAAACATATTTGTATTCTGCAACTAGTATCAGCCGCAAGCAGTTATCTTTTCAGGAAGTAAACACGCATGAAATCTGATCGGCTCTTTATTGTACATGGAATAAATTATGAACGACATTGTAATTGACTCCCATATAGCTCATTTACCCATCTCTTTTGATAGATGTAACATGCAAATTGCTAATGCCTTATGAAAAGGTAACCTTTCTGAATATTGATGCTGTTATTAGGAAAGCCTTCCCATGAATACTGGCAAATACGCCAGGTCTTTTGTTCCCCAGACTGGGCAGAAGGAAGCCAGCACAATGTGGAAGGAACAGGTTTTGCAAGGTTCAAGGCTGGCTTCTTCCAGTTCCAGCCCTGGGAGTGTGAATTTCCTCGTTCACAACAGAGATGTAAAGGCCACAGAAATAATGGTGCTAATTAAATTCAGTAATAGTTGTTCATTACTCCATTGCCCAATCAACCAGAGCAAAAGGTGTGCAATTAGAATATAATTGAAAGAAATCAGAGATGTCATTATTCACAAGTAATTAATCAGATGGGGACAGAATTTTTTATCATTGCATAATTTTCATTGAGGTTATTTTCCAGTCCTCCAGAGAGAGAAAAACTTGTTGAATTACATTATCATGCATCTTACAAAAGTGTTCATGGCTTCATTTTAAACCCTGTGCAGCGAACAGTAGATCTGGGATTCTCATTTTCTTCATATGTAAAACTTCACTTATTCCTAGAGCTACACTAAATAAAACAATGTGAAAAAAGTACATCTTTTTAGGAGGTTACAAAAATCTTCAAATATGTGACAGTCACAGCTACATTTTTTTCAGGGCCCAATGCCCTGCTACTATTGACAGCTAACAACTGAGCCACCAATGTTAAAATGAATGCCAGATCCAAGCCTCCACCCACAATCAGTCTGATGGGCTGGATGGGCCTCACTGCGTCCGACTCCAGAAGTTGTCCAGGAAGGGCCTGCCTCCTTGGCTCAAGGGCGGGCCAAGTTTGAAAACCATCAGATGGGATTTGCACCCCCTGTCCCTCTGAACTTCAGGCTCTGCTCTTGATTTTTGGTAGCAAACATTTCCGATTTTAAAATATTCCACATCCATTAAACTATTCTTCATGTTGTTCCCACCAGGACATCTCAGCATTATTTAGATTAGGAAATTTAGAGAGAAGGAAACTTCCTTACTCAATTTCCCGAGCAGAACTGATGAGAGATCCCAATTAGCAACTTCTGGATTCTGTCTTTGGACTTGGCCCCGTGACTCTTTCTCTTCTATCAGCTCCAAGGCCATCGATTAACCTGCCCCGGGTTTTGACCATAAAGTACTCAATGGGCTGACAAACGAGCAAGGTCTCTGGGATGAACTCTCAATGCACAAAGGTGCTAGATTAAAGAAACTGACTGGTTATCTGGCAAAAGTGAGTTTTGGAGGTTTTATTTCTGTAAAAACCTTATGGATTTCAAGTTCTTCCCATGAGGTCCTGCAAATCTGCTTGATTTTACTGTAAAACCTACAGACTCAAATTTTTCCAAAACCATGGGCTTAGTCCTGAGCTGTCTTAATGATTGGAGAACCCACCTCTCACCTGCTGAACTCCAGCCCAGGGATGATCTAGCAACATGCATACCCTTACATAGACTTCCTTCTGATAGCAGCAAGGAGCAGAGCCTGCTGTGCTGGAAGTAACCAGGATTGGAAGCAGGTGATGGTCCCTTACATAGACTTCCTTCTGATAGCAACAAGGAGCAGAGCCTGCTGTGCTGAAAGTAACCAGGATTGGAAGCAGGTGATGGTCCCTTACATAGACTTCCTTCTGATAGCAACAAGGAGCAGAGCCTGCTGTGCTGAAAGTAACCAGGATTGGAAGCAGGTGATGGTGAGGGGTGCTGAAGGTCCCCGGGTTCATATTTTCAAAGCCTTGATGTCTGCACACTCAAAAAATGCCCCAAACTCTGAGAAAATACAGTGTGTTAAGGGCATGTCTCCCCCTGCATATGTTTTTGATGGATTTCAGACATCAATGTAGCCATAACCGGAGGATGGGATGAGCCCATATTGAAGCTCTGCCTTCTGTCCACATGGCAAGCAGGGACACTTTCTGAGACTCTATGCAGCAGAGCTTGAATGGTTTTGCCAACCTGGGAAGGGAAACCTCATAGAATTCAGTGATGTGCTCATATCTCCTAAGGTGTGAATGTAGTGGGCATCTCCTAATTGATTGTGGAGACCTTTCTGATGGTAGGTGTAGGCTGAGATGCATCAGCCAAGGCTCACTCATCTGTTCTCTGATAGGCGACAGTTTCTAATGCCTTTAATCATTAGAGGAGCCAAAGAAAGATTATGTATTTGGAAATCACTATTTGGCCATGCCTCCCAATATTTTTCAAAATCTCCATCATCATTTCCATCTCCCTCTTCTATTCATTCTTTTAAAAAATTTAGGTTTAGCCAGCTGGGCACAGTGGCTCACACCTGTAATCCCAGCACGTTGGGAGGCCAAGGTGGGCAGATCACGAGGTCAGGAGATCGAGACCATCCTGGCTAACACAGTGAAACCCCGTCTCTACTACAAATACAAAAAATTAGCCGGGCGTGGAGGCGGGTGCCTGTAGTCCCAGCCACTCAGGAGGCTGAGGCAGGAGAATGGCGTGAACCCAGGAGGCAGAGCTTGAAATGAGCCGAGATCGTGCCACTGCACTCCAACCTGGGCGACAGAGCAACACTCTGTCTCAAAAACAAAACAAAACAAAACAAATTGGGTTTAGCCAGTAGTGCTGAATTCACAGTGAACTTTTTTTTTTTTTTTTTTTGAGCCTGAGTCTCACACTGTTGCCCGGGGTTGGAGTGCAGTGGCACGATCTTGGCTCACGGCAACCTCTGCCTCCCGGGTTCAAATGATTCTCCTGACTCAGCCTCCCGAGTACCTGGGATTACAGGCGCACGCCACCATGCCTGGCTAATTTTGTTGTATTTTTAGTAGAGATGGGGTTTCATCTTGTTGGTCAGGCTGGTCTTGAACTCCTGACCTCATGATCCACTTGCCTTGGCCTCCCAAAGTGCTGGGATTACAGGTGTGAGCCACCGTGCCCGGCCTCATAGTGAACTTTTTAAAGAACTGCATACGCCTCTGGCAAAGTCATGGCCGTTGTGACTCAGTGGGCCCAGGGCAGCGTGAAGGCATTGGCAATGACAAACAAGGAAGAACACTTACCAGGCGACTCCTTTCATCTCCCATGTCCCTCGTCATGTCTGCACTTTCCTCTACCTTCTTGAGCTGTTCTAAGGTCCTTGTCTGCTCATTTGATCATCATCTGTTATTTCTGCATCGTTTCTAGTGATTGATTTTCCTCCTGATTACAGGTCATGCTTCTTTGCACACTAGGTAATTTTTTTTTTATTATTATACTTTATGTTCTAGGGTACATGTGCACAACATGCAGGTTTGTTACATATGTATACATGAGCCATGTTGGTGTGCTGCAGCCATTAACTCGTCATTTACATTAGGTATATCTCTTAATGCTATCCCTCACCCCTTCCCCCACCCCACAACAGGCCCTGGTGTGTGATTTCCCCTTCCTGTGTCCAGGTGTTTTCACTGTTCAATTCCCACCTATGAGTGAGAACATGCGGTGTTTGGTTTTCTGTTCTTGCGATAGATTGCTGAGAATGATGGTTTCCAGCTGCATCCATGTCCCTACAAAGGACATGAACTCATCCTTTTTTATGGCTGTGTAGAATTCCATGGTGTATATGTGCCACATTTTCTTAATCCAGTCTGTCATTGATGGACATTTGGGTTGGTTCCAAGTCTTTGCTATTGTGAATAGTGCCGCAGTAAACATATGTGTGCACGTGTCTCACTAGGTAATTTTAAAATTGAATTTTGGACACTGTGAATTTTACATTGTTTGGTGTTTCATTTTCTTAAGTTTAAGTTATTTGAAAACAGCTTGACACTTTTGAGGCTTACTTTTTGGATTTGTTTGGGCTTGTTGAAATGTCCCCGGGGATATTCGGTAATGTCTGGAGACAGTTTGGTTGTGACAACCTTGGGGAAAGTGCTACTGGTGTCTAATGGGTAGAGGCCAGAGATGCTGCTAATATTCTACAATGCACAGGACAGTGCCACCTTCTACCCTGTAACAAAGAATTACCTGGCTGAAAATGTCCATGGTGTTGAGGCCGAGAAACCCTGATGTGGGCTAATTTACTCCCAGTGTTACAACGTGACCTTCCTGAGGACTCTACCTGATGTCTCGTGTGTGACAAGGTGTTTGTACCTTGGCTGGCGGGAACTGAAATTGCTTCCAAGTAGGTCCTGAATGATGTGACCTACCACTTTCTGGAAGTTATTTTCTTGGTTTCAGGTATTTTTCTCTCGGGCAGGTGCAGATCAGTATTCAGGCAAAGACCTGGGAGGTCCCTTGCAGGCTGCTGGAACTCTCCTTTGCAGTTCTCCTCTTCCCAAATTCCAGCTACATCGGCCTCTCTAATTTCCTTCTCTACCTCCTCCACTCAGCAAAGACCCCAGGCTCAGCTGAGTTTCCCCTCCCAAGCTGCAACCTGGACACGGCCTCCAGGTGGGGACAATTGTAGGACTCACCTCTCAGGGGTCATAGTGCTGCACTGTTTGTTGTTCAATGTCTAGAAGTCATTGTTTCCTAGCTGTTGTCTGGTTACTCTGTCATGGCTGGAAGAAGAAGTCTCCCAGAGTGGTTTCAATATCCCACTATAGTTTGGAAACTTAGCTCTGGGCTTTGCTGAATGTTTTCAAGTGGTTGGAGTACACCGTTCGGTCTTGTAAAATAAAAGCACTCAAGTTTTAAGTATTTGGGCTTCAAGAGAATTTGATTCAGGAAATAAAGAGGTCACTGAGACCAAACAGGGGGTAAAGCGAACATTTCCTTTCTTCTCACAGTTATCAAAAGGTGCAAAATAATTTTCCCTGTTTCCAGACCAAGATGAAGAGCTTAGCCAGATCAAAGCCTTTGGAGCCTCACCTTTCCCCCTGAAGTCCTGGCCTCCAAGCATTACTTTTGCTGGGATGTGCTCGTGGCTCTGACTGCAGTGAAGACTCTACCTCCAGCCTGAGGAGGGCTGAGAAAAGGCTGTTTAACAAAGGGCAATAAAGATTTTCATGAGCTCCGCCACTCCGCCAACAGGCTGGGAGCCCCTGCCTCATTCCTCTGCCTTGCCTGCTGTCTGGTGGGTGCTTGGGCTCCTCCTAGAAGCCTCAGCTCAGCCTCCACTGACAATGGCTGATGGCCTCCATTCAAACGCAGACATGAGAAGCCCAAGAACTGAGAGGGAAATGAAATGGCTGTGCTTGGGTCTCAATGCTGCCCTCTCACCATATTTTTCCAGCCCTCCCTGCACCTGCCAACTGGAGCTGCCTGTCACAGGGCAAGGTCCTAAAGAGGTGTGAGGAGTCAGAAGTCTGAAGTCAGTTTTGTTGCATCAGGAGGCAGATCTGGTGAGTGAGGTCTCCAATCTTGCTACAATGGACAGTATTTAACGAGAGGTCAAGTGTGAGTTGACCCATGGCATTGGCAGCTAAAGCTTGTAATATCTATCTGACATCATTTTAGTCAATTTCCACCAGGGAATTGGGAACTTGTGGGGAGACCACATCCACACTTCAGCCAAACCGAGGGAGAGAAGAGACAGCAGATGAAAGGTGGTAGTGTGGTTAGGAGAAAGAGCACTGGATTGAGACTGTCTGGGCTCATGCCAGCTGAGTGATCTTGGCAATTTTCTTGTTCTCTTTGAGCCTAGTTTTCTCATCTGTGTTCATATGAACAATGATAATATCTGCCTTATAGGGTTGCTGGGGGCATTAAAAGAGATAACCTATGTAAAGGGTTAAGTCTTGGGGCTAGCATGGAGGCTGTACCACATGAAAGTGACACAGAGCCATGGCACCAAGACGTGGCCCCTGGGTGCAGGCCAATTGTAACCAGTGCTTTATGGGTGCTGCTGCTTTGTAAGCCATCTTGTTTAAGTTGGGGCAAAACACTTCCCTTCCCTCCTTCCCCACACTCAAAATGTCAGGTCACAGGGACTTATGACCACCTATATTCTTGGCTCAGGGTAACCCCATCCCCCAAGCAATTTAGAAATTAGTCATCAAATTGGCCAGGAGCTAAATGCACAGTTTTCATTCAGAGCACGCCCACTCCTGGGACCAGCTGCAAATTCCATCACCGACAAGAGACTCTTGAGAGTGTGAGTTCATCCACACCTGACTCCCTCACGATAAAGCTAGGGTTAAGGCAGAAAGCATTAATGAGGCATTTTTGACATAAAATGGACCTCCCTAGGAACAAGGATCTAAATGAGGTTTTGCCATCTTATGGAAGATTGCATGGCCCCTGCACCTTAGTGTATTTTAGAATCCTTAGAACATTCTAAGAATTCAGACCCCTGGGTTCTGGGAGGGGTGGCTTCCAGAAATCTATGTTTTTAAATAGAGAACTTGGTGGTTCTGTTGCAGTTCTGAAACCATGATCTGCAAGTTCTAGACCATTATTTTCCAACTGCATGAACCCCAAAGAAAGTCACAAAAAGGCCAGTGGAATTGTCCTTGTTAAGAAAACTAGTGTGTGGAAGGGCAGGGAGTGGGGGCAGATGTGAGTCAGAGAGGAGAGTGTGGAAGCCAGGACCACTGTGTGCAAGGAGAGCTGAGAGATGGAGATGGAACAAAAGAGGCCGGTGTCAGCTGATTCCTGAATTGCCTCATTGAAGCTCACAACAGCTGTGTGAGACACATGAGGCCTATTTTTCCAAAGAGAAAATTCTGTGAGGCCGGAGACATGGTGCAGGCTGCACAGTGACACAGTTAAGAGCGGCAGAAGGAGGATTCCATCTAGGTTACATCTTCTTCTACAGATTGTACTTCTCACGTGGTGCTGGGGGAGGCAGCACATCTCCTGAGAACGACAGCTGGAACCCAGGGAGGTTCAGAGCTAACTACAGAGAAAGTCAACTACACCAGAATGAAGTGGTTAGGGGCAGTCATCGTGCTCCTCTAAACTGGAGGCCCTTTCTCTTTCCTTCTGATTGAGACACTTGTCCACCCACAGCTTTCTCACTGAGAACCTCCTTACAGCTCTGAGGACCACACGTGTTCTTACCACCCTCTGTAGTTGCCACCCTGGGTCCTCTTCCTCCTCTACAGGAGCAGATGGATTAAAGAGGAGACACTTGAGCTTGCTCTTGTAACAAATACGTATTAAGGACCTACCCTGTGACAGGAACTGTGGTAGGTGCTGGGGACATAGAGGTCAAAAAGGCTTATCATCTGATTGAGGAGGCACCCATCCCAGTGATGCCAGGCCAGGGTGTCTACACAGAGTTGTGGATCCAGAGAACTCAGCAAGACTGCACGGAGGAGACCTTTGGGCACATTCTTTATGGAAGAGTGGGAGGTTTCCAGGCGTGGCAGGACAGAGAGAGTATAGGCAATTGGGGAAGGGGAGGACATTTCAGGCAGAAGGAATGGCAATTTCTGGATGGGGGCACGGGAAGGGAAAACGTAAGCAGAACCCAGTAGTCTCTCTGAGCTGAAGAGACACAGGGTGTGACTGTAATTTGCAAGGCACACTTCTTGAGAGGAAGGAAGTAGGGGAAAAAAAAAAAAAAGAACTCCAGAAGTTTGTATCGGGCCCTCTTGAGTCTGGCTGAAAATTAATCTGTGCTGTGTAGGGAGAAAGTCTCTATGACCAGACAGAAAACCAGCAAGGAAAGAACATCTTACTGGGGAGCTGTGAGATGAGCACTTCTCAGCACTACCTCAGAGCCATGAATCATTCAGGTGCCTCACCACCTGGAATGTAGAGACCGCACTGAATACAGGAAAATCACATAGAGCCCCGAGGAGGGTCATGTCTTAGTAGTGTGGCTAAACTAGCTTCAGTAAAGGCTACCCTAGATCCATCCATAGTAATTTTAAAACCAGTTGTTGAAATAATCAAGCCATTCCTCAAGTGGTTTAGTTGGCAAACAAAGTTCAAACCTTTTTTTTTTTTTAACAAGACTACAACAAAATCCAGCAAGCAATAATATAAAATTTACAATGTCTGGCATCCAATCAAAATTACTAAACTTTCAAAGAATCCAGAGCATATGACTCATAACCAAGATAATACTAGTTAGTAAAAACAGATTCATTAATGATGCAAATGAGAGAATTCACAAATAATGATCTATTAAAAGGCTATTACAGATATTATAATTATATTGTTTTCCCTTTAAATTCAGGGATTTAAGAAAAGACATCACCGTAATGGGGCAAGAAATGGATTATTTTTTTAAAAAGAACTTCTTGATAAGAAAAAATGACACTGTCTAAAATGGAAATTTTACTGGATGGGATTAACAGCAGATTAGAGGCTGCAGAAGAAAAGATCAATGAACTTTCCAAAATGAAGACAAGAGAGAAAAATTTAAAAAAAGAAGAGAGAGCCAGAGTGAGATTTGGAGAGGGAGACACGGCAAGAGAGAGAGCACTGTAAGATCTATCTGACATCATTTTGGTCAGTTTCCACCAGGGAACTGGGAACTTGTGGAGAAACCATATCCACATTTCAGTCAAACCAAACCAAGGGAGAGAAGAGATGGCAGATGAAAGGTGGTGGTGTGGTTAAGAGAACGAGCACTGGATTGAGACTGTCTGGGCTCTTGCTAGCTGAGTGACCTTGACAGTTTTCTTGTTCTCTTTGAGCCTAGTTTTCTCATCTGTGTTCATATGAACTATGATAATATCTGCCTTATAGGGTTGCTGAAGGCATTAAAAGAGATAACCTATATAGAGGATTGAGCCGTGGAATTGGCAAGGAGGTTGTTCCACGTGACAATGAGTTGTTGTTGTTGTCCAAGTTTCAACATACGTTTTCCCGCCATCTCCACCTCTATCACAGAGCCATGGCGAAAAGACGTGGCCCTTGGGTGCAGGCAAATTGTAACTAGCACTTTATGGATGCTGCTCCTGTGACCTGGAGGATGATATCAAGAAGCCCAACACACATGTGATTAGATACACAGAAAGAATGGGGGGGGGAGGAGTGAGGAGAAAAAAGATTTGAAGAAATAATGGCTAAAAGTTTTCCAAGTTAATGACATTTGTATCAAGCATATAATAGCAGAAGCCAGATTCTCAAGGTTGTCCCGTGCCACATTAAGTATTTCCAAAATGATGGTCCACAGGGTTGTCAGTAGGGGTTCTCCAGTCCAAGGGAAATGACCACCATGTACAAATTAACTGAAGCAGCTAGCTGCTGTACTTATGACTGAGATGATACCAATTTAGGGTAGGATCACCTATTGTGTCTGTTATGATTGGCTATTAGTAAAACTAAAAAAATCTGGCAGACACAATCTGTATTTATTTTTTATTGTTGCCTAACTAATTATTACATATATAGCAGCTTAAAACAATGCCACTGATTATTTGTAGATCAGAAGTTCTGGTGTAGGTTAGATGGCTTCTCTGATTAGGATCTCTTCAGGTTGAATCACGGTGTCACTGAGACTGCGATCTCTGAGGCTTGGGGGTCCTCTTCTACGATCACTGGTTCTTGGCAGAATTCAGTTCCTTGTGGCTACAGGACTGAAGTCCCCATTTTCTTACAGGCTGTTAGCCAGAGATCATTCTCAGCTTTTAGAGGACTGCCTCAGGTCACTGTCTGAGGCTCTAGCCGTGGTCAGCTCACAATACGTTGTTTGTTTCTTCAAGGCCAGAAGGAGAATCTCTGCTACTTTGACTGTCTCTGACTTCTATAAAAGGCTCATCTGATTAGGTCAGGTCCATCTTATATAATCTCCCTTTTGATTGACTCAATGTCAACTGATTAGTAACCTTAATTACATCTGTAAAACCCAACCCTTTTGCTGTATAATGTAACTTAATCATGGACGTGATTGCCCATCATATTCATAGGATCTTTTCACCATCAAAGAGAGGGGAACATATAGGGCATGTACACCAAGAGGAATCTTAAAAACCATCTGAGTATTTAGCCTGCCACATTCTATTTTAAATTTTTGCATCTGTGGAGTAAAGGAAATAGAAAGAGCCCTTGGGATTGAAAGCACATAGGTTGGAGTCTCTGGGAGCTCCATGAGGCAAAGTGCACATAATCTGCTCTAGCTCACCATGTGCCCCTGGCACAGGTCAGTTCTCAGTAGACATTTGTGGGATGAATTATGAATGAAGAAATGAATAACCAGAAGTGCATGCAGTATGTTTTAGATGAGCACCTGAGGCCAGAGTGAATGATGGTTGACTACTTAGTGCATGTAAGAGATCTTCCTTGATTCAATACTTACATTAGTCTCTATTACAGATTCACTCATTTTTCAGTGATCACAGACGGACAGACAGATGGACAAACAGGTAACAGCTCTAGTTTGTCCAAATGAAGCTAAAAATGAAGGTCACTTGTTTGAGCAATGTTTTCATTAATCCAATTCCAAAAAGTGAAATTATTTAACTTCCTCTCTGTGAGTCTAATTTATATCTCTTCTCCATCTAGAAAGGACTTTGAGACAGCCCTAAAAATGAGTATCTTGGAAAATATCCCAAATTTAGGAATAATAACATATTAGAAAAACAAACAGGGCTGAAGACAAATGGGAGAAATATTTTCTCAAAGTAAACAACGCATTGCTTGCTATTTTATGTCTAATGCAGGAAACCACCTCCCAGCAGAGTGGCCAGCAGCCAGGAGCAAGTACATTGGCAACCCAGGGCCTGTGTCAGGGCCCAGATGCCTCTGATTCAGTCCTCAATTTACAGAAAGTTCACAGATCCCCTTATTTTAGCTGCAGATGCACTCAACTCCTCACTGATGCTGTCTAGACACTGCCGGCTTCTCAGTGCGTGGCTCTAGGTTGGCTGCCTCATATTGCACTAGTTTTCAAGGCAACCTGTTTGGTGATGATGTTCTGGGTGAGCTGTGTGAAAGGGACTTGGCTACTGGATATGCAGAGAGGCTCAGAAGTGAATGGGAGAGGCCGTGTGCTTACCTCCTCACCGCTGATTGGAAGTAGGAAAGCTCTGTAGTTCCCAGCGCATGCAGCCACTGTGCTAGCTGTCAGATATACAGGAAAAGCAACCGTGAAGATTCTGTGGAGCAGCTCCACAACCATGGCTGTTTACTCAGGTTCAGCCTCTGCAATCTGGAAGAAGCTTGCAAAATGAAAATCTGATCCCCTTGTTTTAAAACTAGGGAAAGGGCTAGGAGCAATGGCTCCCACTTGTGATCTCAGCATTTTGGGAGGCTGAGGTGGGAGGATCATTTGAGCCCATTCAAGACCAGCCTGGGCAACAGAGTGAGACCCATTGCAATCAATCAATCAATCAATCAATCCATGAAAACCAAGGAAAATTGTCAGCAATGGTACTAAAATATAAATCATTCTCATCCTATTCTGTAGTCTTTCTCTTGACTTTTTTACAGTGTTTTAAATTTGCTATTTATGTTGGTCTAAGTACAAATTAAAATGTTATTATCACAAATTTTACTTTTCAGCTTTACATTGTGCAATGACAGTTTTAACACAAATTCAAAACCATGTAGCTCACAGGTAGACTCACCAAAATGACACAGTTCATGTTTTTTGTAGCTCATAGGTGCATATATGTATTTCATTCAAACCAGAATGATGGAAGTGCTGCAAACATCAACTCAACTGTTTGTAATTTCATTGCTTTATATAATTTTACCAGTACTCTCTTCCCTTTGGCCTGCTGATGAGTGAAGAAAGACTATAAGGAAAGGAACTAGGGTTGCCCTGTCTTTCTCTTCCTTCTGTGTCATCATTTCAACATATAAGTGGCTGGCTATACAGGGAAGTAGCATGAGTAAGAGAGATTTTGATAGGGCTACTGGTCACTCGTGTTTTTCAGAACATCATTGCCTTCTTTCTGCCTTTGAAGTCAATCTGGTTCCAATGGGAAGTGGGACCTCATGGCTGTTGGCATTTCAACGTCCTTGTTCTGGGACAGAATGCACTCACCTTGTATTCACTGTGTATCTTCCTGAACTCCCACACCCAGACTTTGTAGGTTCACCCAAAGTCTGTGAATGAGGATCACCTTATGTCAATGGGGTGGTGAGGGAGTGCACGTGCCTCCTCTGCCCCCAGCATGCCCCATGGTCCTGTTGGCTGTCACTTACAAAACACAAGTTCAAAGACAAAGTATTGGCAGCTGGGTGCAGGAGCTCACGCCTATAATCCTAGCACACTGGGAGGCTGAGGCAGGCAGATCACCTGAGGTCAGGAGTTCCGGATCAACATGGAGAAACCTTGTCTCTACTAAAAATACAAAAATTAGTTGGGCATGGTGGCACACACCTGTAATCCCAGCTACTCAGGAGGCTGAGGCAGGAGACTCATTTGAACCCAGGAGGCGGAGGTTGCCATGGACCGAGATGGGGCCATTGCACTCTAGCCTGGGCAACAAGAGCGAAACTCCGTCTCAAAAAAAAAAAAAAAAAAAAGACGAAGTATTAAAATTTTCAAGTTGGTGATATCAAAAGCACAGGTCCACAAAAGAAAAAAAATTGATCAATTGGACTTCATCCAAATTGAATATTGAGTGCATTAAAGGACACTCAATGGAGTGAAAAGGCAGCCCACCTTTGGATGAACTGTGAGGATGTGGTGCCAAATGAAATAATGCAACACACAGGGACAAACATTGTTGTACTCTGCTTTTATGAAGAACCCGGAATTGTCAAATTCACAAAAACAAAATGTAAAATAGAGCTCCCAGGGGCTGGGAGGAGGAGGAATGGGGAATTATCGTTTAATAGGTACAGAGATTCTGTTCAGAATGATAAAAAAAGTTCTGCAGGTGGTTTGTGGTGATGATAGTACATACAACATCGTGAACGTGCTTAGTTGTGAACTTGAAAATGATTTAAATGGTTAATTTTATGTTGTGTATATTTTACCACAATTAAAAAAAAATTCAAAATAGTGACATTAAACTGAGCACGTGGCAATTCAGTGTACTGGCCCCTATGCAGATTCACAGGTCTTACACCCATGAAGCTGGCCCTGCACTTACCTGTGTTTACAGAACACGAAGTATGAATGCCTAGGACAGTTGTCAGTTGCAGGTTCTTTCGTTAGACAGTGAGATCCCTGAGGTCAGGGTGCATGTCCTATTTCCCGTACTAGTTATATGTTTGTTGAATTGAAATTCTAAGCTAAATGGAAGCTTATTCACAATATATTTGTTAATATATATTAAACATATATTAAAACATAATTTACATATAGCCTTATTAAAACATAATTTACATACATGATTACTCATACGTTTTTGAAGCATACAGTTCATTTTGTTGTGACAAATGGATACAGTTGGACACCAGTACCAAATTGTGACATAGGCCATTTCCACAAGCCAAAAAGTCTCCTGTGCCCTTTGTACTCAATGCCTTTCCCAGCCCAGTCCCTGGCAGTCGCCCGTCTGCTCTCTATAGCTATAGTGTTGCCTGTTCTGAAATGTCTTGTAGCTGAAATCCTGAAGTACGTAGTATTGTGTGGCCATGATAAATTTCGGTTACAACTTCTAGCATCTTAATTAAAGAAATGATGTTTTACTGAGGCAGCAGAGGAGCAAGGGCTTGGCCTTGATCAGGTGAACTTGGATATGAATCCCGACTCTTCCATTCATTAACTCTTCAATTTTTCATGGACTCTCAGTTGCCTCAGTGTCAGTCGCCTCATATGTAAAATGGAGTTACCAAGAGTACCTTCCTCTTGTGCTGCTTTGAGGCTTGAGTAAGTTGTGTATGACAAGCACTTAGGGAAACCCTTGGCTCATAATAAGAGCCCCAAAAGTCATTGATCACATCATTATTGATGTTATTATTAATAACATTTCTTTGCCTTTAGAATGGGATTACAGTAGTGCCTTCCTTTGGGAGTTGCCATGGAGATTACATAATGCCTGTGAAGCATTTAGAATGGTGCCTGGCCCTTGGTAAGCACTCCATGGTGTGGCTGCTACGATTTTTCTGTTATAAAGCCATTAAGGACCAAATTTTGCTAGCGTTCAATAAGCAGAAGTTATCACTTCCCCTAATTCTGAGAAGGTGTGAAAGTCAGCCACAAAAAGCACTCCTTTTACATTACTTTCTGTCAGTCTGGGTGAAAAAGAATCACAGAAATCAATCACCAGTGTAAAATATACCAAATCTGAAGGCCTTTCCCCCCCGCAGGCCCAGGACAGGCGTGTCATCAAACAGGTGAGCCAGGGAGCTGGAAATGCCTTTGTTCTTCTTGTTTTTTGTTTTGTTTTGTTTTGTTTTGTCTCTGTTGCTTTGAAAGAAGAAAGACAACAATTGAGTTAAAAGTTAAAGGGTCAAGTGAGCTATTGAATTCTCAGAATTTTCTGAGGTGTTCCAAAGTCAGAGTAACTTCAGTGTATTTGATTTCAAAGTATTTCCAACTGTTCAGGACTCTCATTGGGGGAAAGCAGGAAGTGGTGGTAAACAATTCCTGGAGAAAGACGTTTCCACATGGAATGAGAAATGGACTCAGTTCTAGAATCATCAGCTCACATTGTCAAGTACAGCTCATTCTGTTGCGCTTTCCTTTATTGTAATTTGCAGATATCACGTACTTTACAAGTTGAAGGTTTGTGGCAGTTGTATTGGGCAAGTCTAGTTGTGCTGTTTTTCCAAAAGCACGTGCTCACTGGATGTCTCTGTGCCACATTGAAATTCTCTCAATATTTCAAACTTTTTCATTATTATATCTGTTATGGTCATCTGTGATCAATGATCTTTCATATTACTATTTTTTTTTTTTTTTTTGAGACAGAGTCTTGCTCTGTCGCCGGGCTGGAGTGCAGTGGCACGATCTCAGCCCACTGCAACCTCCGCCTCCCGGGTTCAAGCGATTCCCCTACCTCAGCCTCCCCAGTAGCTGGGACTATAGGCACGTGCCACCGTGCCCAGCTAATTTTTTGTATTTTAGTAGAGACGGGGTTTCACTGTGTTGGCCAGGATGGTCTCGATCTCCTGACCTCATGATCCACCCACCTCAGCCTCCCAAAGTGCTGGGATTACAGGCGTGAGCCACCGCGCCTGGGCTCATATTACTATTGTAATTGTCTTGAGGTGCCACAAATTGCACCCAGAAAAGATGCCAAACTTAATCAAGAAACTGCTCCAACAGCTAGTTTTTCCCTCACCTCTCAAGTGCTACCTATTTCCTGAGCTACAAAAGTATGAAAATTAGGCTAATTAAGCCTACAATGGCCTCTGAGTGTAAAAGTGAAAGGAAGCGTTCACGTCTCTTGCTTTAAATCAAAAGCTAGAAATGATTATGCCTAGAAATGATTAGTGTAGAAATGATTAAGCTTAGTGAGGAAGACATGTCAACAGCCCAGTCAGGCTGAAAGCCGGGCCTCTTGCACCAAACAGTTAGCCAAGTTGTGGATGCAAAGGAAAAAAATTCTTGAAGGAAATTAAAAGTGCTACTCCAGTGAACACACAAATGATAAGAAAGTAAAACAGCTTTATTGCTGATATGGAGAAAGTTTGAGTGGTCTGGATAGAAGATCAATCCAGCCACAACATTCCCTTAAGCCAAAGCCTAATCCAGCCATAATTCTATGAAGGCTGAGAGAGGTGAGGAAGATACAGAAAAGAAGTTTGAAGCTAGCAGAGGTTGGTTTATGAGGTTTAAAGAAATAAGCTGTCTCTGTAATATCAAAGTGCACGGTGAAGCAGCAAACGCTGATGTAGAAGCTGCTGCAAGTTATCCAAAAAATAACTGATGAAGGTGGATAAACAACAGATTTTCAATGGAGACTAAACAGCCTTCTACTGGAAGACGATGCCTTCGAGGACTTTCATAGTTAGGGAGGTAAAGTTAATGCCTGGCTTCACAGGACAGGCTGACTCTCTTGTTAGGGATAATGAAGTTGGTGACTTAAGTTGAAGCCAATGCTCATTTCCCATTGTGAACATCCGAGGACCGTTAAGAATAATGCTGAACCTACTCTGTCTGTGCTCTATAAATGGAAGAACAAAGCCTGCATAACAGCAAAGCTATTTACAGCATGGTTTATTGACTGTTTTAAGCCCACTGTTAAGACCTGCTGCTTAGAAAAAAAAAAAAAGATTCCTTTCAAAATATTACTGCTCATTGACAATGTACCTGGTCACCCAAGAGCTCTAATGGAAATGTACAAGAAGATTAATGTTGTTTTCGTGTTTAATACAACATCCATTTTGCAGCCCATAGATCAAGAAGTAATTTCAACATTCAAGCCTTATTATTTCAGAAATACATTTCCTAAGGCTATAGCTGCCATAGAGAGTGATTCTGCTGATGAATCTGAGCAAAGCAAATTGATAACCTTCTGGAAAAGATTCACCATTCTAGATGCCATTAGGAACATTCATGATCCATGAAAGGAGGTCAAAATAGCACATTAGCAGGAGTTTGGAAGAAGTTGATTCCAACCCTCATGGATGACTTTGAGGGGTTCGAGACTTCAGTGGAGGAAGTAACTGAAGATGTTGTAGAAATAGCAAGACAGCTTGAATTAAAAGTGGAGCCTGAAGATGTGACTGAATTGCCGTAATCTCATGATAAAACTTTAATGGATGAGAAGTCACTTCTTATGAAGCAACAAAGAAAATTGTTTCTTGAGATGGAACTATTCCTGGTGAAGATTCTATGGACATTGTTGAAATGACAACAAAGGACTTAGAATATTTTATAAACTTGTTGATAGAGCAGTGGCGAGGTTTGAGGGGATTACCTCCAAAGTTGAAAGAAGTTCTACTGCAGGTGAAATGCCTCCAAACAATGTCACATGCTACAGAGAACTGTTTCATGAAAGGAAGAGTCAATTGATGCAGCAGACTTCATTGTTGTCCTATTTTAAGGAATTGCGACCGCCACTCCAGCCTTTAGCAACCACCACCCTGATCAGCTGGCAGCTGTCAACACCAAGGCAAGACCCTCTACCAGCAAAAAGATTGCAACTTGTTGAAGGCTCAGATGATTAGAATTTTTGTTTTAGCAATAAGTATTTTAAAATTAAGGTATGTACATGTTTTTGACATAATACACCTTTAATAGAGTACAATATAGTGTAAACAACATTTCTATGTCCTGGGAAGCCAAAAAATTCATGTGGTTTGCTTTATTGTGATATCTGCTTTATTGTGGTGGTCAGCAACCGAACCCCCAATATCTCTGAGGTATGCCTATAAGGAGAAAATGTTACAAATGATAAGAAACATAATAGAACATGCTGAAAGGAATACTTAACGAATCCAGGGAAATCTACCTCTTTCATATACAAAATAGTTCAGCTAAATCTGACTTGGTAACTGGGTAATTAACATGCCTATATTTTAGCGTCATTCTCCCCTCATGGCTGATGTTTGCATAGAAATCTCCAGCCAAGTGCTTCGTCCTTGCTGCTCTCACTTATACCTGCAAACACACAGGGAGCTGAAGTCACCTGGTGGGAAAATGAAGAGTGAACACTCTGCAGACCACATCTCATTAGACAGCCAGGGGAGGCTGTCTTCCTCCATGTGCCTCCAAGAGCAGAAATAGTAGGAATAATATATCCACTTTACATCCTGATTCATCTCATTTTCAAATCAGAACCCCACCAGCCACCACCTTGAAAACAAAAGTGAAGGAGAAACAAGGAGAGACAGATAGATTGAACTGCGGCATCCTCATTCAGATCCTAACAAGGGAACAATCCTACCATTTGCAATCAGATAACGGATATTATCTCGGTAATAAAAGGCAATTGAGAATCTAAATGAAAAATCTAATGCTTTTCATGCTGATTTATTTTAGATTAGAAAAAGTTAAACCAGATGTAAACATGAAGAGATGAAGCATGAACAGGGAATCATGGTAGAGCGATATATCTCAGTTTTGTTATTATAGGTGCAGGGTTGCATTAACCAGAAAATACACTGTTGATCCATAAACTGATCTGACATTAATTATGGTTGCAGAAGAGTTCAGAAGATTGAATAAAAACATGCAACACTGGCAAAGATCAATCTTGCATCTAGATTAGCGGTAGAGAGTATGTATCATACCATCCCCACTAGAGTCTGTGCTCACCAACAAATCAGCAGTCCAACCTGGAACCATCCGTCGCACGTGCTGTCTGCCCTCTAGTGGAACCTCCTACATCCCTTGGAGGAGACATTCAGATGCTGAAAAGAGATAGTCCTCTTTTCTTTGGACTCCAATAATGTCTATCTTTATCTTAAAGGGAAGATGCAGCCAAAAATCCACCTTTGGTCTTTGTCTCCTTGGGATCCAAGTAGACTTGGGATGTCTCCTCTGTTTTCTCTGCAAACCACGCAGATGTCCAGAGAGGCAAAGTTAGTGGGGGAGGGTACTGGCAGCAGGGTTCTGTGTAGACCCTGGGAAATCCTCAGCTGTTTTCTCCCCTCTCTTCTTTCCTGCTGTGTATAATGTTTCTGTCCCTGTTCTGCTTGCTTAATGCTGTACAAAGCTCAGAAGCCATCTCTACCTACCCCAACCACCCCTACATACACACACACATGCACACACACACGTGCACGCACATACATTGCATTCTAGTTGGAGAAGGGAAAGCCTAAGCACTTGGTGTAGGAGTTAAAAATGCTGCTGAATCGTGGCTCTGGCATTTAGTACCTCCGTGACCAAGAGCAAATTACCTAATCTCTCCATACCTCAGTGTCCCTGTCTATTAAATGCAGGAGAATGTCTGCCGAATGGAGGTTGAGATAAATTAGGACTGGATGAGGGGGTATATGGAAAACCCTCACCCAGAAGCCGGTGATGAATATTCATCAAATGTCCACAGTACTGATTGACAATCCTTCATCCCAAACTTTTGGGATCAGATGTGATTCAACAATAAATTTTTTTTTGGATTTTAAAAAGATAATATTGTGCAACAACTCCATCAGGATCTGAGGGAGAACTCTGTAATTAAGCTTAATTAATAACATGTATGAATATTCACACTCAATGGAATAAATTAATATCATAAATAGCCTTAGGTTAGTTCAGGTAAGGTTTTGCTCTCAGAATAGTTTGCTACAAACCGAGGGAGAAAAACTCTCAGACCTCAGAGCTTTATGCATGTTAGCATTGCAGATTAGGGTCTATGGATCCATGGTGAGTACTTGGATATCTCGAAGGGAGAGTCAGGAAACAACAAAAACAGTAAAATATTCACTCATTTGAGCCCAGCTATGATGGCAGGATTTGGGAGAACAAGTGAGAGAATGTAGGAGTTGCTTTGTAAAGCATTTAGTCTTACATATACGGAAGGTTCTACTATTATGGCACCTACAATGTTTAGTCAGAGCTCATGGGAGCACTGCTTCTGGCTACGGATGGAATTCATAGATCAATGTGATGTTGATGTTACTATTGTCTTAGCAGATACCAGGCTTGACCACAGAATTTCTGCAGGGCAGGTCTGGCAGGGTTGTACCTGTGAAGTGGCCGGTGGTGTGGGGGGGTGGTGGAAGGAAGGCTGGACCAGGGTCAGGAGGGCTGGTGTAGGTGACAGAGCCACCATTTTCTTGTTCTTGGACACTTAGGTTTCTTATCCTTTCTGGGCCTGAGTTTTGTTATATATATATTTAAAAGTCTATGTGTCCTAGCCACCACCTTTCAGGGACTTCAGAGAGTTAAAATGAAGTCATGTGAGTATCAGAGCTTTGCAAGCTGGGGCATTCCACTCTATCAAGGAAAGTCATGATTTTCTTACGGTACTTGATCCTAATCTTAGTTTTCTATTCCCTAGGACTGATTCTAATAGCATGGGTTCCAATTTGGGGTCCTTTACTCAATTACTAGGGGGGTGTGACTTTGGGCAAGTTACTCTCTTTGTGCCTCACTTTCCGTAAAGTGGAAATAATAGTGATCATGCCTCTGTCACAGAGTTGTTAGAACGATCCTGTGAGGATTAATTGCCCTCATACAATGATAGCTCCTCACGTGATCCCAGGCTTAAATCAGGCCCATGAGTCACTGGGAACAGAGGTGAGAAATGGTTCTTAAATCTTTTTCCCATTGTGTGGCTTTGGTAAACTGTTTCCATTCACTAAATAACACCCTAATGGCTTCAGAGACTTAAGGGAGACACAGTCTTGAAAGGACTGAGTTAGGAGTCACTTAATGATCACTCATGAAATAGTGAAGGCTGATCAGGCTCTCCCTCAGAGTAGTAAACAGTAAAAATTGGAGTCAACCTTTGGTTTATTGGGGAAAATATTTCCACGTGTAGAAAGAGTGCCACATAAATCCCAGGCATTGCAGGCCAGTGGCCGGTGTCTCCTGTTAACTCCTAACCTTGATCAGGAACTCCGCCCTTTCCCTCCCTCTCCCCTCCTCTCCCCTGTTTTCCTCTTCCCCTACGTCCCCACTCCCTCCCAAGCTCCCTCTCTACCTTTTCCCTTACTACTTCCTTCCTTCCATCTTTTCTCCTCTTCTTTCTTCTGCAAACATCCACTGCGTTTCTCATTAACACCCACCATGGTGCTGGACACCAGAGATATACAGGTAGGTCCTGCTCCCAGCAACCTCTAGGTCTCAGGGTGAGGCAGACCTGGTTGGGCGAGGAGGAATCCATTAGCAAGCGAGGCCAACAACTTTCTTCTCACTGGGGTTATGGTTGAGGGAAGATGCAGATGTCAGTTGTAGATTCACATGCATCAATGTGTATTTACAAACCGAGGCAAGTGCTCTGAAGGAAAAGGAATGCTTCTGCAGGAGCTTGTACATCAGAAACCTGATTTTGGTTTGAAGGTAATGTCAGGAGAGACAATCCTGTGGGCAGCTCATGTGAGCCGAGCTTCAGAAGGACCAGGGAGACGTGTTATGCAAATAGGACAACGCGTGCTAGGGCCCTGTGGTGGGTGAGCGTTTAACCAATCGAGGGGATGAGGGGAGCTCATAGAGTGTGTGGCAGGAAAGAGGTGCCCAGTGAGTGATGTCACAGAGATGAGCAGGGGCACCATCAGGGCCCTCATCATACTTTACCCTAATGGCAATGGAAAGTGTTGCTCTTCTGCGTGAAAGGATTACAGTGAGAAACCAGCAGAAAGTAGAGACCACGGCAGGTCTTTCCAGGATGTTGTGATGGGGCTGACACCCGGGGTCCAGCTGATGAAAGAAGTTCCTGAATCACCCCATTGTTGAAAATTCTTGAATCAATAGTGCCCACAGCCTGTGGAACATGGTTCTAGGCTTTGGAGAAGCCAGGCATTTGCAGAAGGCTGTGGGTCTTAGTCAATTTGCCATCCATTGTGAATTGCTGAGTCGAGAGAGGGAGACAGAGAGAGAGAGAGAGAGATCATATGTGATCCAAACTGAAGCACTTCAGTGTTTGTTACTTAATGGCAAGGCTGGGGCTCTTGACTAACAATTGCATGGTGCATCAGGAGATTTTCAAGTGAAAATTAATTCTGTGTTGTCACATTCCAGGTTAATTAACTTGCTAGACTTGATAGAGTTACATTAAAAATATGCATAACAATCGTTCTTGAAAGAACCACACAAGACCACAACCCAGGAGAGAAGAAGCTTAAAATTTCCTCTATGCCAGTTTCTCTCTGCATCCCTCCACCTCCAAAACAGCCTCCAGATCTACCTGACTGGTGTGAAGCACTGGAGAGATAACTTGCTGCTTCTGACAGACTTAAGATTTAAATTATTTTCCAGCCCCATATACAATGTTGCAGCACTTTTATTTCCTTCCCTGAAAATTTTTATGCATTATCCAGTATTTCCCATGATGCATCTATGCTAAGTCTGAGAAAAGGATATATAGAAGTATAATGGCTATATAAGTATTGCCAGATATAGTCAAATAGCCAAATAATGATACTTAGTGTCTGAGTCTTCTTTGTGCTGCTATAACAGACCATCTGAGATTGTGTAATTTATAAAGAGCAGAAATTTGCTTCTCACAGTTCTGGAGGCTGGGCAGTCCAAGATCAAGGTACTTGCATCTGGTAAGAGCCTTCTTGCTTCTTCCTCCCTCCTTCCCTTCCTGTGCATTTTGAAATCCTCAAACACCTTCCTTTATTCACTGGTAGAGGTAACCCAGGAGAAAATGGAAGTACATCCTCATTACAATCTGTAGTTGTTTCTTGGGAGAACGAAGAAATTCCAGGATGTTCCTGATTAAAAAAAAAAAAAAAAACCACCATGGCAGAAGAGCAGAAGAGAGCAAGCCCACTCCTCTAAGTCATTTTAAAAACAGCAGCATTGATTCATTCATGAGGCAGAGCCCTCATGACTTAAACACCTCCCGCTAGGCCCCACCCTCAACACTGTTGCATTGGGGATGAAGTTGCCAACACATGAATTTTGGGGGACACATTTAGACCACAGCACTTAGTAACAACAACAACATTTGGAACACACGGGCTAAAAGCTAGCGTGTTGGGTCTAACTGGCCCGATCTGATTTCCTGGCTCCATCACATCCAGCTGGGTGACCTTGGCCTGTTACTAAACGGAAGCCTTAGCTTTCTGAGCTTTCACGGTGGAGCTAAAAGTAGCATATCTTTCTGAGAGTTGGGAGAATTCAATGAGAGGATATATGTAAAGCACTGAGCATACATAACCAGTATATGTGAAGTCTCAATAATTTTCAGCACTTATTACAATTAATAATCACATGACTGATTGGTGGTGGCTGAGTTGGGCCATGAGGAGGGGCAGAGATGGTAGCAAATAACTCTGTGGATCTCAGCTCAGGCTAGGTCCCTGTCCCACCCCATTCTTTCTCTTTCACTATGGGGTCGGGGGGAAGCCAGACTTCTCCTTGGGATGGAAGAATTGCTTGACTACAGATTCTCCACTGCAACCCCAGAAATGGTTGCCCAGATGCAGGGGGTAAGAAGGGGCCGATAATGGGAACTGAACACCAAAAAGTTTAACTCAGCTTCTGGACTGGGGCATGAACTGAGGCCCACGATGACAGCCCAGCTCATGCTCTAGGAATGTGTTGCCCCTTCAAGTCATGCCAAGATGATGACAGGACCATCAGCACAGTTGCTCTCCAGCTTTGGGGCGAGGACACAGGATATTCCAAAGGACGATGGGGATAGGGCAAACCCAGTATGGAATGAGATAATCTGGAGTATCATTAAAGTCAGAAATCAGAGCCAAAAATCTCACCCACAGCAAACTGCTTTGAGAATAATATTACAAAAGAAATCTTTATCTTTTGGCAGAAAAAGTCAGCAAACAGTCATACCTGCAGACAACACAATAGTTTCCTACACATTCTGCTTATTTTCACTGGGTCCTAAAGGCCTGAAATTGGATGGCTCATAGCTAATCAATTAACCAATATTTATTGAATGTCCAGCTTCAGCCCAGCACCTATTCAGCACTGTGATGGGCTAGAAGAGAAATATTAGATGTGGTTCCTTGATCTGCTAACAAAATCCACGGCAAAATCAATGTTGGCTGAATTTTTCTAGTTTCCCTTCCTCCCTCCCTCCCTCCCTTCCTGTGCATTTTGAAATCCTCAGAAACCTTTTTATTCATTGGTTTTATTCATTGATAGAGGTAACCCAGGAGAAAATGGAAGTACGTCCTCATTACAATCTATAGCTGTTTCTTGGGAGAACTGAGAAATTCCAGGATGTTCCTGATTTAAAAAAAATGTACATTATTAAAGATTATATATCTGGCAAATCAAAATATGAAATTGGGAAATGTTTCTGTTTGTTTTCTAGATCCACAGTCGACTCTTCTCATCCCCCAAAGATCATTCTGCCTGGGAAAGAAATGAAAGTCTTTCGAATGCAGGTAAACGACTGGGGTCTGCCCAGGCAGGGTTCCCTTTCAAGCCTTTATTCACTCTCTCTCTCTCTTTTATTTTTATTAATAATGGAATGTACTTTTAAGCTTAGTTTTCCCCCAAATGTGAGATGATAGCTCATTGGCTCTGACAAGATTTGAAGCTGGTTTGAATGTTTAAACAGCCAGGCCTTGAGACTAAGATGTCACAGGGGCAGCAGTGGCTTCAGGGGCGCCTGTGGAACCTGAGCTCCTTGCAGAGTGCAGAGCATGTGGGTCAGGCCAGCATGCAGCAGGGCTCCCCCAGGGATGAGTAATGGGACAAATACGAATATTCTCAGAACAAAGTGGATGCAATTTAAATATAGGCAGGATATGTGCATTCATAAATCATTTTTATAAAGCTTCCATTCTCAGCCACTAAACTGTAAAAACACTAGGTGAGATGGTTACAGTTCATCACTTTTATTAAGTTTGTTAACATAAATGATGTGAAAACCAGCTCCCCTGCCCCACCCTTTGTGAGCGAAATCCTACGGATTTAGTCCAATGTTCTGATGGAACTGTAATAAGACTACTGGGTTAATAGACTATTTCCATTCAGAGACTAGCAAAATTCAATTCTAAAAGAATGCTTTAATGTCACAATTTTATTTTTTAATCCTCATTTTAATTTTAATTTATAAATATGGCAGATGAGCCACTACAGATGAAAAGTGCATGTGATTATGTGTGTGTTTGTATGTATGTGGATGTGGATATATATGCATGTATGTATACATGTACACACACATAGATACATTTATGTCTTCTCTTCACCACCTGCCTATAGCAAAGATATCAGGAACCTGAATTCCTTTCCATAACTGACACAGTCAACCCAAGACAAAAACACTACTTGAAACAAGTTTTCATATTTAATCCTTTCTGGAAGTCCCGAAGCAGCATGGTTTACAGCTTGTTCTTTTTTTTTTTTTTAAACAGGGTCTCATTCTGTCACCCAGGCTGGAGTGCAATGGTGCAGCTTTGAACTCCTGGGCTCAAGTGATCCTCCCACTTCAGCCTCCCAAGTAGCTGGGACTATGGGCACGCACCACCATGCCCAGCTATTTTTTTTTTTTTTTTTTTTGGTAGAGAGGGGATCTTGCCATGTTGCCTCACCTGGTCTCAAACTCCTGGGTTCAAGCGATCTGCTCACCTCAGCCTCCCAAAGTGTTGGGATTACTGGCATGAGCCACCACACCCAACCTCCAGCTTTTTAGTAGTGACAGACACTTAGTTTGAACTTTTTGAAAACTTAGCCCAGAAATTGCCTGTAGTGAGAACACGAATCCATCTGCAGACACTTACTGTGGTCTGAACAGCAAAGGCAGGCTCCCAAAACATGTCTGGCTACTTGCATCCCACAGGGAGTTTGGGGACACTGAGAAGAGTGCCACGTTTTCCTCAGAGCACTCAGAGGTGGCTGTGACATCAATGAGACCTGGTGACTTAAATGTGGATACCTTGGTCCTCTTTATCTTAGGACTGGGCACTTCCACAGTGGATGCCTACTGGAGAGGGCCTGAGCACTTTAATGGCTTAGGAACCAATTCCATGCTGGCCCGAGGCTAGAGGTTAATGGTGCAGGCAGCAGGGAAATTGCTCAAGCAACCCTGGGTTGGGAGGGAGACAGAACTCTTGGCTTTGTATCCTTTTTTTAGTCTGTCAATATTGTCAAAGTGCAGATTACAGAAGGACACTTAAAGGCAGTCCTAAACCTTGAGTATATTCTAGTAGAAGGCAAGGAGTCAGACCTAAATGGGTTTCACGCTTCCCGGCAGGGCTGATTCTCCAAGGCACCCTCTCATGTTCTCTGTGTCTTCCCGCAAGGTTGTTTCCATCTGTTTAAGAGAAATTGCACTGGGCACTTGTTTAAAATGGTAAGACAGATTTTACTGGAGTTCTGCAGTGGAGGAGAGAGCCTTCAGTGCAGGACTAAGCTCAGCTCTGAGTACAGCAAGGGCAGCTGGAGGTTTACAGCCAAAAGGCAGAGCGAGGAACTCAGCTGACGGAAAATTACAAAGAGGAACTTAGTATCCAAGGGGGGGAAGACGGACATGATTAGCCATCAAGGGTGGGGGGCATTCTGCCTAAAATGGCTTTGCAGGAACTCACTAATCCTGGGCTCAGAGCGATTCTCACTAACCCTAAAACTGGGCTTAACAGGCCAAGGGTGAGGCCTAGTCAAGAAGAGGGCCCAGAGGAGCCTGGCTGAGGTTTGGTCAAGGAGGGAGTCCAGTTGCACCTCTTCTACAAAAGGAGGGCTAAGCAGCCACCCGTGCCCTCTGGGCTCTCCATGGCCGGCCTTTCTCCCTCAGGAAAGCATAGGGAGTTTAGCTCAGGACTAAAGCCCTTGTTTCCATGCTCATCAGAAGGGCCTGGGACAAGGATGACATCTTTCTTAGCCCTCTCAGTGGCTTTGGGAAACCCAGAGAACAGAGTTTTAGGTCAAACTCTGGGTTTGGAGACCAGAAACCCACTATTGTAGACAAAGGGAAACTGTTGCAAGGAAACCAGTGAACTTCATGGGAGGATGAGGCACTGGGTTGCAGAAAGACAGGAACCAAGGTTGCTACTTGGGCCTTGGCAGCAAGAGCGTGCGGCCCCTTACCTGGAACTGCTGGGTCAGGTGCACCCTGACCCGATCATCAGTCAGGAGGCAAGGTCAGATATTAGATGCACAACTTCCAGAGACCCAATCCTGGGGGTGATGGGCTAGTGGGGCAATGTTCTAGAAGGAATCCATGGGCCATGCATATGTCTCAAAAGGCATAAGTAGGCACATAGGATCTTCAGCTAGGGAGGGGCCACAGAGGTCCTTCTGTCCAGCTTCTTTGAGATGTCTGATGTTTTAAACCCCTCTTCATCATCCCCATGCAAGAATGTGGAAGCCCCTGCGGAGTGGCCTGGCCACATAGTAAACTCCAGGGACAGGGGACTCACTCTGTTTTAAGGTAGCCTGTGGCATGCTCACACAGCGGGGATTGTTAGAAAGCTTTTCAATGGCATCAAGCCAAAATAAATCAGCCTTCTTACCTGTATTTATTAGGTAGGCAAAGAGGAACAATGAAATATTTTGAAGTTGCTGGAATACACTATCTGATCCAAGCACTAGGAAGACAACTCTGTTGTGATATTCCAGGTGGCAGGTAATGTGGGTTTAGCTGGGGCAGTGGCTATGGTTGCTAGAACTTTTGGAGCCCTAGAAATTAGTCAAATTATTTGCATGCTGTTGGGATAAGGGGAAAGTTAAAGATGTTCCTGGACAGACAGTGCTGTCATTCATTAGGTAGGGAACTCAGGATCCAGGAGGTTTATGGGGTTAGCGGGGTGCTAGTGGGAGGATCCTGAGTTTGTGGTGTTTGGAAACTCTATGTATGAGAGGTCAGTATGGCCTCATCTGCTCCAGATGCCCAGGAAGCAGCTGGCAGCATGGCGTAGAGTTCAGGAGCCAGGTCAGGGTTGTAGGTCAGCATTGTAGATCTTGATATCATCACGGTGTACACGAGGGTGGTATGACAAACCATGAGAATGGCTGAGATTACAGCGGGAGAGAAGATATGAGTTGGGAAGAGGATGAGACTGCAAAACCAGGAGGAACCACATGTGTGGGGTGGGAAGAGGAGCACTGTCCTGAAAACCACAGAGCAGACGTCAGGGTTTTGTCTTTTCAATTGAGATATGTAGTGCCCACGTTGACCTTGCCATCAGTTAGCATTTTGTCTTTGGAACAGTCCTTCCACTTCCTCATTTCTTGGTTTGCTCTTAGACAAGGGTGCTTTTGGATGCTGTGATCTTTATGAAGCTGCTCTAAACTTCAGTGGTGCGGGTGGTAGCCTCCAGCAGCAGCTCCATCAGTGGGCTATTTGTTCCAAACAGGCTGTATAGAGCCCAAGCAGGAAATCGGAACTGAATGTCGTCTCTGAATTTTCTTTTTTGCATCCTTCACTTTCACAATGAAGCTATTCACTTCCTCAGTCACTGGAAATTCCAGGACTTGGAAGGGTGGTTAAACTGTCCTCCTGGCAGGGCCTTTAAAATCTGTTGGCCTGTTTAAAAGGTTAGTTTACTATGATGAATAGGATCTGAACACGAAAGGAGAAAACAAAAGTAGGAAGGGTGACTGTTCTGTCCAAACTCACATCTGTTTTTAAAATCAGACAGAGGTAGAAAGTCCCTTTCAAATCCCCATTCTGCATGTTACAAAAATACTTTGTCGCATTTCCCCGTCACCGTGCTACCTGTCTGCCCATGAGACTACTTGGTCTATGGATTGACAATGATTGGAAGTCAGGTGTCTGGTTCAGCCATTTCTGGGGAAATCATTTAGGGGAAATGTAAATAGAGGGGGAAATGATGAAGGTCACTTGGAACTTTTAATTACCAATTCACTTGGTTTAGGGAAAAAGGCAGGGCCAGAGGGCATGGAATTTTCTTCCTCCTGATCAAGTAAACCTGACCTTTACAACTTAAACTTTGATTGATGAGTTTAAACTTGAGGATGATTGTTCTTTTATTCCAGATTTTACAAAAGCAGTGATTTGTTTCCTTCATAACAAGAGTTTCTATTTCATTAGTACTGAATTAAACCATTAGTTGCCCCCCAATAAACCCCATACCCTTCGTCATGATTCAAGGAAGGTTTGTTCTAGGATCCCTTACAAACACCCCAGAACCTGGTGTGAGTTACATGCATTTTCTTTTCCAGAAGAAGCCACTTGTAAATGCAGTTTCTCTGGGAACGAGGTATAGGAGGGACACCACATTTATCTGTTTGCTTTCCCTGAAACACCTGGTTTTTAGGAAGCCTCTAATTGTTGGAATTTCAGTGTGTGGATTATCTTTTGATACAGAAACTCTTTGATTGTACCTCACTCCATCCGCTTCCTTCTCATAGATTCCTCCCTGCCCATGGGAGAATCCATGTATTCAACAATTTATAAGAGTGTCTCCAATCAATGCAACTTCTCTGGTCAAAAATCACATCAGTCCCCAGAGGACAAAATATAAGCTCCCTGGCATAGCATTCAGTGCCTTTCCCCTTCAGAGTCTGATTTATCCTTCTGGGTTTTTCTCCAGGTCCATGGCCTTGCAAGCACCCTGCACCCAGCTCTTGCCTGTCTCTCTCCTTGTCCAGAGACTCTTCTGTCTGAAAACCCTTCTATATGTTTCTGTTGATAAAACCCTTCCTTTTGACTGAAACTTGATTCAACCTGCCCCACCCCACCCCCGGTCTCTCAAGGGCCTTTTGTCCATTGCACAACCACAGCCACAATCCTTTCACGTGACCTTGCTGACTCATCCTTTTTCCCTCCAGAACCGCGGGCTCTGAGTGTAGGGACCTTGTTTTACTCATCTCTGTATTTCCAAGCTCAGGGATCCGCAGGGAGAAGTGGTTCAATAGCTTGAATGGCATAATTTGTCTGAAGAAGCTATTGGAGCCATTTCTCCTTCAGAGGCTCTCACTTCACCCTCCCAGGCAAGCCAGAGCAGGGTGGGAATCAGCGTGTGAGTGACTGAGAACCCCACGGGGAAAACATCTGCCTTTCTGCTCTTCAAGATTTTTTCAAGTGCTTTGAGCAACAGGCTCCTGACCTGCTCCTCAGCTTCCCTTGTCGAGAGGGACAGAGGCTCCCCTAGAAGTGGCTTGGATGGGGTCTGCTTGGCGTTTTCTCCAGCTAGCATCCACCCTGCTGTGCACAGCGGCAGTGGAAAAAGGCAGCGCTGCTTTTCGGATCACTGGAGAATAAAACGCATTTACTCCTGCTTCCTGTGGAGGACATAAGGAGATGCATTTGAGTCTGTTGTGCCTGCTTGGGTAGGATGTTATTAGAGAGAAAGCAGACCAACCGGCCCTTGCCACTGGGGCTGCGTGACACCTGGGTGCCCTCTTATGAAGAGCTGCTGTGCTCCTGTGCCATCCTCGACTCTGCTTCGTGGCTCCCTGGGCCTTGACCCCCAGTTTTGTTGCAATCACCCATAAATAGTGCAATAAGCAACTCTTTCCCCCCGTATGTGTTTCTGCCTCTAATTTTGCCTTTGCCTATCACCTGGTAACATAATCTAATTTAAAAAATAATTGGTAAAATGCTGTACACGAAAAGAGCTCAACTGCAGATTTTGCAGTCTATATAGCTTTGTGTCAGACAGGAATGAATCAGCCAGATTTTACAGCTTCCTTTCAAAGGCATGAATGCTCAGTTCCTGCCTCTTGTGTACCAAGGCAGTTGGCAAGAAGACTTCATCCAGATGTGAGGAAATCAGACATTGGGGTAGACATGTGGGGCACAGTCCATGTCTCATTCTCAGAAGAGTGGAATGAAGAAACCTACCCATGATTTCATTGAATTCCCCTCTGAAGTGTTTGAGCCCTTCCACCTCGCCATGCGCGTCAGGGTGGGCACCTTTGGGCGTCAGTATCCTGATCTGATAAAGACCTGAATCAGGTCTGAGAGACAGGCATCTGGCACTGGTTTTTCTCTTTGCTTGGAAGGAGCATCTCCTGGGGAAATATCATTAAGAGACCTGAATATGATGGCTGAGCAGCAACCCCGCACCATGTGCCACGGAGACGAGATTTTCCTGCAACCACAGAGCAGGATAAATGGCTTTGAGTTGGCAGCAGTTCCCAACTGGAGGGGTGCATCTGAATCTGCGATCAAGCCTAGAGCAGAAATAGGTCTCCAGGCCTCACCCAGGCCTGTAGCATCAGAGCCTACAGGTGTGGAGCCCAAGAAGTTATCATGAGCATCCCTGTGAAAACCACCACTCAGGGTCTTTGGCGTTTGCTGGGTTTTTAAGAAATAAAGGTGTAATATTTGTCCATCCAAGTGATTGTCATTCCCACATGTCTAAGAGTTACTCAGCGTAAAGTTATCCCATAGAAGGCTGTTTTAATGGCCTCCTCTTCACCCTGGTGATGAGGGAGGGATTGCTGCTCTAGTGTGATGGAAATGCCCATACATGATATCCAGCACTGGGCAGTTGAGGTCAACAGCTGTTTATTGGTCCCATATGCTCATAGCTCCAGGGAGGAGGGCTCCGTGTGTCCGGCAGGGCTACATGAGGACTGCACTGAGGAACTGTGTGAACACATCGGGTCTGTGGGAGGCAGGCTTTGTAGTAAAAAGAGGGCGGGGTGACCTTGGGTTCCTATGATCCCATGATAAGGAGGGCTGTTTGGCTGTGGGAGCTTATCTGAGGGAGCAGCATGGGAGAGGAATTATGACGGGCCATCCGAGGACCTCATCATTTTCCCCAGATGTCAAGGCACATGTCATACTGGACCTCAATGTTAGGCCTTTCACCAGGAGGGCCTGGCAGGGGGAGAGAGAAGATGTAGAGGAGTGGGCAGAATGAGACCTGCTGGGGCAGGAAGACAGGAAATTGAGACTTGGCTCCTAGTGGCTTGGTGAGAGACACGTGTGGACACCAGTCAGGCAGTGTCAGGGCTATAGCAAGAGGACACAGAGTCCTCAGAGGAGGCACAGGTGGGTGACTGGGAATGTAGGGTGGAGTGCAGTGGAAAGAGGTGGTGTCCAGGTCCCACACACATCCCTGGCTCATGACCAGCCCCATCCAGAGCTCCTGAGGTCCCAGGATCAAGCAGAGGAATCAGATCCAAGTCATGAACTCACTTCCCAGAGCAATGCAGAAATCTGAGCTCTAGACTGGGTCCAGGGAGGCCAGGGGGCCCAGCGAACCCCGACCTAGAGCCCGCCGTCGCTCTGAACTCAGGAATGCTGCTCCATGTCAGCAACGGCACCGCCATTGCCAGCCACGCCGGAAACCTGGAGTCTTTCTGCCTTCCCTCACTGCAGTGTCCAACCGTGACCAAGGCCCTCTGATTTGCCGCCTCATCATCTTTGGGGCAAGCCTCTTCTCTCTGCCGCTGCCATGCTGGCCTGGACTCCTGCAATAGCCCAGCTGTGCCTCCCTCATTCTCATCTCCACCTACAGCCAGAACGACTTGCTCAGGCCACAACACCCCGCCTTAAGACCCTTCCATGCCTTCCAGTTGTTCTTGGAATAAGGAGCATTTTTATTGTGGTGCAAAAGGCCCCGAGGCCCTGGGCCCTGCACCCCGCACTCTGTCTCCTTCCCTTTCTGTCCCACCCTCTGCCGCCACGTGCCTCCTGCTTCGGGATCCCTGCCCGTGCTGGTGGATTCCATCCTGCTAAGTGGCCATGACCCTCACCGACCTGACCTATAGCCCCTTACCTCTGGAAGCCAGCCCGATGTCATGACCAATCGGTGGTGTCCACTGTTCTCTCCCCTACTGTGCTCGTTGCAGTCATGCTTTCAGGTTGATTTGGATTTGATGAATACTTGCTCCTCCATCCAAACTACAAGTTCCACAAGAGCAGAGGCCTGTCTGATTTTGCTTGCCAGTCTCAGTGCCGTGCCTAAGCACTCAATAACCCCCTGGTGGGAGAATGCGCTGGCTGATGGGAGGTAGGAGCTAAGTCTAGGATGAAGTCTGGGTGGGGCATGGAGACAGGGAATCAGGCCCATCTCCAGGGCAGACATCAATAGGACTTTGAGACGACACAGAATACGTGTCCCCTCGTGTCTGCTTTCTACTCACCACTCTGAATCAATCTGCCCTCCTCCTGACATCAGCCCCTCATCTTCCTCTGACTCCATCAGCCTCTCTCCTCCTGGTGTTGCCTGACTCCACAGCAAGAACCCTAACCTCTGCAGAAGTCCGCGTTGGGCTTATGCGTTATTTTTGGTGTGATTTTAGGCTCCTTTAAAGAAAGAGGTTTATTTGTTTCGACTTCCTTATTAATTGCTAGTTGTATATCAAGAGCACCCCCCAAGAGAAAAATAATACTTACAAATAATCACTGGAAGGCACACACTCCTTCCGAGGGCTGTATATTATTGGGAAAACACTGAACAGAGAAGGCATGTTCCCAAACTTTGTGGTCCCCGCTGTGCGGAATGCTGCTTGTTTTGGTGAAATACTGTTAATAAGGCGTGGAGAGAATAGACTTGGTTATGAGCTAAAGTGTTATTTATTTATTTTTTTAAGTGGCTTTTGCTCAGTTGACTATCTAAGGAAAGGATTTCTAAAAAAAAAAAAAAAAAAAAAGCATATAAACAAATGCAACGTAAATGGAAAGCGACACAAGGATTTAAATGTATTTTTGAAGCTTGTTGTGTTATTTAATATAATGGTCATGTTAATATCCAGCTTCCCAGCAGAAAAGGAATATTTATCTGGCAGCTGAAATGTGGCAGAGCCGGAGGAGACAAGGACAGGCGGAGTGAAGCAACTGCCAAACAAAACACAATTATTTGTCCTCTCATTGTACACCTATGACTTTTCATGGTTTATTTTATATCTCGGTAAAAATGTCAGAGTGTTGGCCATGAAATCATTATCATACAGCATCTTTTTCTGGAACGAATTACCTCCTAACCTGCTTGCTTCTCTCTTCTTTTTCAGCAGTGGGTCTCTCTCTTTCTCTCTGTGTGTGGTTGACCGCTGGTAACTTGCCCTTAACTCCCCTTGGTGAAATGCGGTAGGCAGGAAGGCCCACGCCTGGCTGAGAAGAAACAGCTTGTAACACGTGTGAGAGGTCATTGTTATCAAAAACAGAAAATTAGAGCCAGTGACCCCTTTCCAGCTTCCAAGGGGTACAAGGATGTCACGTGTCCTGCTGCAAATTGTATTCCTGTGTTTGAGCAGAAGACAGGTAAGGTCTGGCTTCCCGTTCAACCGGCTTCATGTCACATGCCTACCTTGGGTACATGAGGAGACCTTATGATTATAAAACCTCCCAGAACCTTCTCCCTTTGGGCTGGTATTTGACAATGCCACCGTTTGACCTCTGTGCTGAGGGGAGAGCTCCTGAATAATGCTGTAAGAGATTCAGCTGTGAAGTATCTGTGTCTCTCAAACTACCTTGACCGTTTGGAGTGAGTACAGATCACAGAGGGCTAAGTTTCCCTAAAGCAGTTTATATTTTTAAATGGAAATCTTTCTGAAAAGAAAATCTTGTGGGAGGCCACGTTATAAACCAGATTAAAGCAGAGAAGCTGTGGCTGAAGGAGGGCGGTGAGCACCCCTGCCAGGTGGACAGTCTCCCCTGAGCAGTTAGAGACATCCCTTAGTGTGTCAAGCAGGATTTGAAAACGACTGTCTGCAGGTCTGGGAGGGGAGTGCAGACCATTTGAGTGACATTGACCGATTTCTCATTGAATATTGAGATTGCACCTCATTAATCTGGAGCCCCGTGGAAGGAGCAAGTTATCACTGTGGTAGTCCTTTTTAACCCAGAGACAGGCCCCGCTTCTTTATTGATCTGCACTGCAGTTCCTAAATCCTGAGCCCACTCTATTTTATAGCTCTTACGAATGTGATTATCTTGGTGCCCTTAAGCCACAGCTGATATTTTGGGCCCTTCAAGGCTGAAATGGTTCCGGGCCCCTCTTCTCCCCGCCCCCCCATGCCTTGAATGGAGAAGAGGTGGTAGACGTGTGCCCTGGATTTTAACTGGAAGATGGGAAGAAGCAATAATCTGTAATAGGACAGTGCTTTACAATTTTCTTCCTTTTCCGGTATTAAATAGCTTTGCTTTAATGACCCTCAGCTTATAGCTTCTTTTAGATCCTCCATACCAGTGCTGGCAGGAGTCCAGCTACCAACTCATCTCTGAATGTGGCGTTCACTAATGCCTTGTCTGTGCTTAAATTTGATTTGTTCTTTTTATGAGACTTAGGAAACAATCTATGAGGGTGATTAAACATTGAGACAGGCAGCCTAGTGGGGGGGTTGGCCAAACCCTGTTCTTGGACACCTTTGAAAACAGGCAACACTGGGGGTCAGGGACTTCCCTTCCAGAAAGCTGTACTGTGTGATGAAGTTTGGGAATGTGGATTCTTAGCTTGGGGTGCCCAGAGCATGGATTAAAATTTGTATCAAAGGATACTGCTCTTTCCTTAGGAGACAAGATTGAGAGTCAGTGTCTGGGTGAAAAATAGGAGGCTTTGGAGAACCCCAGCTCTTCCACAGTTCATGCTGTGACCATGAACAACTTAATTAATTTCTAAGACTCAGTTTTACAATTTGTAAGTGAAAATGGTAGTACCTACCTCGCATTGTTTTTTTGAGGAATAGTTGTAGTAGACATAAGACAGTCATCATAATCTCTTTTTTATTATTGTGGTAAGAATACTTAACATGAGATCTACCCTCTTAGTAGATTTTTTTATGGTACAATGCACTATCGTTGACTCTAGGTGCAATGCTGTACAGCGGATCTCTAGAGCTGATTCATCTTGCTGGACTGAAACTTTATGCTCATTGATTATTAAGTCCTTATGTTTCCCTGCCTCCCAGCTCTGGCGACCACCATTTGTTGATTCTATGAATTCTGCTCTTTTAGATACCTCATATCAGTGGAATAATATAGTATTGGTCATTTTGTGTCTGGCTTTTTCACTTAGCATAATGTCTTCAAGGTTCATTCATGTTGTAATGGGATTTCCTTCTTTTTAAAAACTGAATAGTATTGTATTGAGCCTATACACCTCATTTTCTTTATCCATTCACCTATCGATGGACACTCAGGTTGATTCCATATCTTGGATACTGTGAATCATGCTACAATATACATGGGAGTGCTGATATTTGTTTGAGAATCTGATTTTAATCCTTTCGGATATATGTCTAGAAGTGGGATTGCTGGATCACATGGTAGTTTTATTTTTAACTTCTAAAGGAAACTCCACATTGTTTTCCATAGTGGCTGCAACATTCTACATTCCCACCAGCAGTGTGCAAAGGTTCCAATTCCTCTGCTTCTTTGCCAAAACTTATCTTTTGTTCTTTTTTGATAACAGTCATCCTGACAGGTGTGAAGTGATATCTCATTGTAGTTTCAATTAGAATTTCCCTGATGAGTAGTGACTAATTCTAATCATTAATTTTTAAATTAGCAGTGCGTGATATCAACCTCCCCACCTGCCAAAAGATACAGATGCTTACAGGTGTGTCCGTGTAATTATTTTCTGTTCTGAAGCATTATGTTTCCTGCATGTTGGGGGAAGCAGAGAGGTTGGGAAGAGGGAAAGACAGTGAGCACTGGGGTGGGTCTCACAGAGGGGAAGGACAACCGGTTGGATGACCTGAGAGCTCACTCGGAGCCTGCCATCCCAGGAAGTCAGGCATCTCCCCACTTGCTAGTGACATGCACAGTTGGCCTCCATGCTCAGCCTGTCCCCGCACCTGGCTTCTTTATTCCCACAGCCTCATCCCACAGGAGGGGCTGCTCTTCTTCCAGCTTGCCACAGAGCCTCCTGCCCCAAATCTTTCTGGGCCAGGAGCCCTGCAATGGCCAGCTTTGTCCTTGGCCTTGGCTGTGTCCATCAGGCTGCCCCATTGGGTGGTCAGGCCTGTCTCCTGGCCTGTACTTCACAGCTGGTCAGCAGGGGTTGGTGACCTCACAGCTCCTGTGTGCTGCTCCACCTCAGACAGAAACTGCCAGGTGTTCTCCAAGACACCATGTGGCCCTGGAATGTCCTAGGCCTCCCCTTCCGCATCATTTCTTGCCCATCAGCAAAATTCCTGCCTCATGGGTCTTTGGGCAGTTGATGGAGGGAGGATGAAAAATGCCTGCAGAACCTGGACATCACCCCCTTCCAGGTAGTTTTATCACATGGTTGCCAGGGGTAGGGGACATGTCTGGATTGTGGCAGCAGGTGCCATGTAGATCCAGAAGTGCCGTTGTGTCCGAGGACCTGACATGGGCTTGGGTAAGAACAGCCATGGAATTCAGGTATCTGTTGCCACAATGCCAATAAACAAAGTGTCTTCCAACTCAGTAGCTTATGGAACAACAAGCATTTATTTAGGTCTCAGGGCTGCAGGTCAGCAGTTTTGGCGTTCTGCTCTCACTGGGCCCACTCGTGTGTGGGGTCAGTGAGCTGTCAGTTGGGGTGATGGCTCTGCTCACTCAGGCTTATCTAAAAATGTTCACAAGGTGAAGGCCAGGGCCAAGCACAGAAAAGGAAATGCATAAGTTCACGTTCAAAGCAAAGCAAATATAATGGCACAACTCCGAATCTAGAGGTGGAAATATAGACCTTACCTCTTGATCAAAAGATCTAAAAGTTCATTGAAAAGAGCAGGGGCCCTGGGGAGGGGCCATAGAGAATTGGAGCCCTTATTGCCATGCTTCTACAAGGCAGCAGCAGGTGCATATTGTCTGGGACCAACTCCACACCCACCAATTCACTGGGCATTGAAAAGGATTTGTGCTATTTTCACAACCACTACATGAGAATGGGATAAATAAATATTCCCATTTGATAGATGAGAATACTGAGAGCTAGAAAAGTCCAGTAGCTTATGGGGTTTCTGAATTGCTCATGCCTAAGATGGAGGTCCTATTTCTCCCCCCAGGACTGCAGTGGGGTTCAATGCTCTGGGGTGTGTTGAGTACCCAGAGAGGCAGTGCTGGATGCCTGCTGGCTTGGGAGCCTGAGGCCCAGCAAATGCCGGTGTCACACTCCTCGCTGCAGCCCCAGCACCCAACACAGCATTAGAACCCAATACACAGATGGGGACTGGATGTGTGGCAACATTAGAGGGTGGGGTGGAAAGGCCTCGAGGTCAGGCAGACCTGGCCTGAAACGTATCGTCACTTATGAACTATGAGACTTCTGGTTTCTGGGCAACATGGTGTCTCTTCGAGGTCATTCTTGGAAATTTCCTCATCTCTCCCATGATGAGTTTTGCCAGTTTCTTTGTGTTGGGTTTCTAGGGCTGCTCCCCAGGGTTACTGTGTTCCAGCTCTACTGGGGCATCTGCAGCTACACACGTGAGGACAGTGTCTGGTCCCCTGTATCAGTGTCTGACGCCTGCCCCGTCTGCTCTTACCACTCCTACCACGTAGTGCTTGGGCTGCAGAGGAAGGTCCACGTTGCGGTTCTTTCGTGACTGTCTCGTTCTTTCTGTGCTGCTGCCTTTGCATCTGCTTGCTGGGTCTTGGTGTTTATGCTGCCTGTCCTCAATTTCATTTGCTGACTGTTCAAGTCCCTGCCCTGGGGGTTGGTGTCGGTGGTGTTCTGCAATCTCAGAGGCCAGGGAGCTACAGGGTGGGTAAATCGGAAGGGTGGTTCCCCTCTTACTGAATACTTCCTATGCACCAGGAACTGTGCTGGCACTGAGCATGCGATGCTGAGCAAGATGTCAAGGGAACTTGCCCTCCTGAAATCTATGTTCTGGTGTTTCGGGAAAGACAAACATCAAGTGGACAAACAAGTAAAATCATTGCAACAAAGAGAGAGCAAAAACCAAGGGGTGCTCTGCTTCAGGTGGAGAGGATTAAATAGGAGTTTGCCATGCAAGCAACGGGGCAAGGGGCAGCTGTCTCCAGGAGAGGAAGCAGGATCTGCAAAGGTTTTGAGGAAGGAACGGGTCGAGTGTGTTCAAGGAGCCAAGAGAAAGCTCACTGTGGCTTGATCCTACCAAGAAATGGGGCGAGTAGTAGGAAGACAAGTTGGAGAGCTGGAAAGGAGGGCTGAGGTAACAGAGGCGAATTACCTGTTTGGTGCAGGAGAAGCTGCTAACAGGTTCAAAAGGAGGGAGTTACAGGATTTGTTTTGCTTTGTGAGAAGACTGTTGTGCATGCTGGAACAGATTCTGGTCTAATACCTAGATAATCTGGTCAACGCTGTTTAAGAAATGTAAGACAAAATGACAAGTACAAAACTGCTATGGCCCCTTGTAGAGGCTTGGAAGGGTGTACGTGCGAGTGAGTGTCCTCTGCTCCACGCGGAATCTCCCTTGACGGTATGAACGGAGGAGGGCAGGAGTGAATGCTGGAAACACACCAGAGGCCTGCAGCAGCTGTTCCAGTTAAAGAGGGTGATTCCTAGGGTGTTGGCCTCTGGGGTGTTGGAAATAGAGCCCCAGGCTTGGCTCAAGCATTGGATGTGGATGGTAAGGGAATGGAGGGTGGAAGATGACGTCACATTTCACTTCATCCTCTAAATAGATCCAAGAGCTACTGATTGTTATTTTTAATAATAATAAATAACTGATTAATAAGTAACCTCTCCAAACCTGGCCTGCTGCTGGAGTACTTGCTTGTTAGCCGTTGTCACCATGGTGCTTGTGGGGGCTTCGGAGCCACAGACAACCCTGGGTGATCACTCATGGTAGTTGTTGACTTTAGACCAGACACACGGAGTGTCCATCAGATGGACTTGGCTTGAGTGAAGGTTCTGTCCTTTCAACCTTCCTCTTCATTGTCCCCACTCTGCGCTCTTCTCCGCATTCCCAACCCCACCATTACCAAGCCCAGGGCCCCTCTATGCTTCTCAGAACCCTGCCTGGGCTATCACATCAGCACAGTCACCTCTCCCTCCTCCTTCACCTATCTGAACCCCGACAAGCTCATCCACAGGGTGACTACACTGGGGCCATGCTGGGCCCTCTTCATCCAGCATCTGCAGGACTCAGCACAGAGTGGGGGTCCAGACAGGATTTGCTGAATGAAGGCCTTCAACATAAAGGCAGAGCAGTGTGTTGGTGAAGTATGAGGGCATCAGGGATTTAAGCTCTCCAGCTCCATTTTCTTGTTATTAAAGTGGGACAGTTATAGTCCCTGCATCACAGGGACATCAAGAAGATGAAATATGGTCCTGCCGGCACCATGCCTTGCATGCAGTGCACACACAGGCAGCTGCTATTTTTATTATCTATATTTTAAGAGGAAAGAAATATGAACAATGTCATATAGTTAATGCAGGATAAAACTCAGAGATATTTGCAAGCTAAAAGAGAAGTTGGTGAATGTAAAAGAAAAGCTTGTCTAGCAGTGAGGTTTACAGACGATCACTGGGGTCTGGAGACCCCTCCCTCCCACCACGCTCACCTTTCCTTGCAGCTGATATGCAGCAAATCCTGCTCTGCCGGGTCCGTCTCTGGACAGTGCTTTGCAGGGCTAGTGGCTCCTGTCTTCACTGAATACCAGGTATGTGGGTTTAGTAATGGAAAGGGATGTCGTATCCACCTGGAATACAAAACATTCATGACCGTATTATTTATAAGCCTATTTTCTACAAATGGCTAGTCATCCCTGTGAGCTTCAGTTTTCCTGATTAGTTTAACTAAAATTTAAAATATATGGAATTTAAAGCTACTTTGAAAACTTTCCCCCTTTCAAGTCATTGCATAAAGAATAGATCCCTTCAGATGTCTGCATCTGTCGGGCAGCTGGTAGCTCCGTCTCCTGCTCTTGCTTTTAACACCTGCCATTTGTCTCTACACAGACCTTTCTTGGTAATTGAGATGTGTTGTGCATCAGGCAGGAGGCTTATCTGAGGGTGCCGAAGAGATGGTCTCTGGCCAGATGTTTCCCCTTCATTAGAATGTGTCCATCAGACATTGCTCACGAGAACTCTTTGCTAAGGAGTGTCTGCCTCTTTCATCCTATTAGCTAGGATAAGCTGGGCTTCTAGTTCTCTCACCAAAAAGATGGAATTAGCATTTAAGAAGCTGTCGACATAAAAGTTTTTACCCTTCACAATTAATGCAGGAAGAGGTCAATGATGGTAAATGAATGCTGTAGAAATCAGCCTTCATCGTTTGCGAACAGTTAGGGCCCTAACTGCCACATTTGAAGGCTGCTTCTGTCTTCCAATCCTGATGAGGACGTAATTGTATGGAACACTGGCTTGTGTTTGGAATCCTAATTTGTACATTGGCAGTGTCACAAGGAGTTCTATTAAGAGCCCTGATTCTTACAGAAGCACCATGCAGAGACCTCTTTAAAGGCCAGGGTGTGCCACGGGGTACAGCAAGTGTCTCCCGACACAGTGGTGGGCACCCACGAGAGCAGTGTGTTTGGAAGGTGCAAGCTGTCCCAGCCCAGCCGCTGCCCCTCTGTAATGGCTGGGATCTCCAGTTGCACTCCTGCCAGTGAGGAACATAGAGAGTGAGTAGTGGGCAGGCAACCCTGGTTTCTGCAGAAGCTGCAGGGACTAGATACAGGAGAGGCAGGCAAGCGAGTGGCTGGGGAGACGCCCAGGTCAGGACTGCTTACTGCCAAGTGTTCAGAACTGTCCACTCTGCAAAACCATCCCCAAATTACTTATTGAACTGTTCTCACTGCTGAGAGGCAGAGCCAGTAGAACTCGCCTTGCATCAGGGAGCCTGACCTCTGGCAAGATCAGCACACCTCCCCCTGGGCTCCACTCAGTGTTCCCGGTGACGGCCAGACCCCAAGCAGAGGGCTCATGGCGAGTCCTGGAGTTCTCCACAAATAAAGAAGCTGTGATACAGCGACAAACACAGCATCCAATCACCCAACTCCATCCTATTTTTTTCATCTTTTTGTCCATCCATCCATCCATCCATCCACCCACCCACCCACCCGTTTACCCTTCCACCACTTAATGGACTCTGAGAATGGCCTTGACAATATATGAATAAGACATAGGCCTTGGCATTTTAAATTCTCTCTAGCAAATGGACATTTGGAGATCCCAAGAATGTCAAAGCCAGAACTCTTGAGAGGCTGCCTTGTCTCATTTGTCCAATAAGAAAACTGAGCCACAGAACAGAGAAGTGGGCTGGAATCCAGGCCTCTTCTCTGCCAGTTGAAGGTGTTTTCACACATTACATGGAGGGAACTAATTTCATAATAAAGACAGGTGTATACTTTATAGATTGGGTATAATTCCATGCATTTTTTCAAGAGATACTTGCTCTTTCGAGATTAAAAGAACAAGCAAGTTTTCTCATATTCAGAGAAAGCTGACACAGCATTTTGAGAAATCAAAAAGCACTATTCATCTTAACATGAAAACAAGTTCTGCTTTATAGCCAGGCACATAGGCGCACACCGATAGTCCCACCTACACACGAGGTCGAGTTGGGAGGATTGCTGGAACCCAGGATTTCAAGACCAACCTGGATACCATAGCAAGACTCTGCCTAAAAAAGACAAGGGAGGAGGATTCTGCTGAGTACCTGGGAGCTGGATTTTCTTTTTGCTGAGGGGACAAGAGAAAGGAAATTACAGTGCATAACTTTAGCCTATTAACTTCCTCCTTTTTACCTTTAACTGCCACAAGGTAGAAATGAACTAACAGTGAGTATTCTAACCGCGAATCTCCCTTTTGCCTATGCTTCAACTCTTTTTTCTCTTTTTTCCTTTTAACCTTGGAGTTGTCAAACTTCTGGAATTCCGGCCATGATTTCCAGGCTAGAGGCAGGAACCCCATAGAGACAAGCAAGACGTGTGCTCCTTTGCAGAGTTTCCCTGTAGGCCTCACTCCCGGTAAATTCGATTCCATACACCCATATGAACCACAGTGAAGATTATCCTCATCACTCATGAGACATGTTACAGTGGAACCATTTCTTAGAAATGAAAATAACCAGTTATACTCACAGTTTAAGAAAAAGAGGCTGGGTGCAGTGGTTCGTGCCTGTAATACCAGCACTTTGAGAGACCGAGGTGGGTGGATCACTTGAGGTCAAGAGTCTAGACCAGCCTGGCCAACATGGAGAAACCCCCTCTCTACTAAAAATACAAAAAATTAGCAGGGCGTGGTGGCACATGCCTGTAATCCCAGCTACTCTTGAGGCTGAGGTGGGAGAAGGGCTCCAACTCAGAAGGCGGAGGTTGCAGTGAGCCAAGATTGCACCACCACTGCGCTCCAGCCTGGGTGGAAGAGTGAGACTACATCTCAAAAAAAAAAAAAAGCGAAAGAGAGAAAGAAAAAGAAAAATTGAAACCACCACTCCTATCTAGTCAACCTGGTTTCACTGAGCCTTCTTTGAATTTAGCAACATGGCCTTTGTCATGGCAGCCGAGGCAGCTGCTGGATGAAATTGTCCTTGCAGACAGAGAAGAGTTGAGAAGTTTTGACAGCCCCAAGGACAGTCACACTTTCACTGAAAAACCAAGGTGAATGCTCCTGGCGAAGCAGTTGCAGCGTCAACTCTGTTTTTTTCATTGCCAGCACCGGCCTATCAGGAAACCTGCAGCCATGGCGCCGATATAGCTCAGTGTATTGGTCCCTGTGATTCAGTTTCTGCTCCAGGCACATTTTAGCACTTTTAACACATCAGCACAATAGTTCGAAGATCAATCATTATTTCTCCTTACTGATCCGTTTTAATTGTGATATCAAAGATGCAGTAATGCTTCCTTAAGTTGGAAGAACATATCTCAAGCCAGGGTAAGGTTTTATTGTCATAGTAATGAGCCCTTCACACACGAGGCAAGGCACGTGGCTTTTCAGTTCTTGCACTGACCCCAAGCGTCCGGCACCCCTGAGCTTAACAGAAGTTTCTGTACTCAGCATTCACCAGCCAGGTGACCTCTTTCCCTCCCTCCTCATCCGGACAACTGTGGGTTCTGCGATGCAAATGGTCCCCACAGGACAATACAGATGCAAGTCACAATGAAGGAAGGACCCCTCCCTCTCTGTTCCAGGATGCTTCTGTCCTAAGGGTGTGGACAGGGCAGTGGAGGCAATGGTCAGCCTTCCCTGGGGCCTTCCATGATACCTGCCTTCTGTTCAGAAGAGAGGGGCTTATTTCCCAGGAAATTGACGGTGCCTGGAGCCTTCTAACTTTTTTTTTTCTTTTTTTTTGAGATGGAGTCTTGCTCTGTTGCCCAGGGTTGAGTGTAGCGGCACGATCTCAGCTACTGCAACCTCCGCCTCCTGGGTTCAAGCAATTCTCCTGCCTCAGCTTCCCAAGTAGCTGGGATTACAGGCATCTGCCGCCAAACCTGGCTATTTTTTTTTTTTTTTTTTTTGTATTTTTGGTAGAGATGGGGTTTCACCATGTTGGCCAGGCTGGTTTCTAACTCCTGACTTCAAGTGATCAGCCCACCTCGGCCTCCTAAAGTGCTGGGATTACAGGCGTGAGTCACTGCGCCCAGCCCATCTTCCCACATTTGTGAAGGAATTCTGCATTTTATGGAAGGTCTCCATCCACAGAATTGAAGATTGCAATAAAAATTCCAATGAATGATGTAAAGGAATAAGGTTGGATTTCAGCCCTCAAGCTAATTTCCATATTCCCACCTATTCACTTCATTTTGAGGCCTTGATACCTTTAGAAAAATGAAAGAGTCATCCAAACATCATTAGCAAACTCAAAAAGAGCCTGCACTGCCTCCCGCAAAGCTCTACGCTCAGAGTTTCTCCCGTCAGGATGCACTGGAGCCAACCAGACAGGAAAAGGGGAGCAGGAGTGCACCCTAAAAGAACCCTGGACTCTGGATGGAGTTTCCCGAAGGATGTTCCGCAGAATACAGTTAAGCAGGATGCTAAACACCTGCTATATTTTATAAAAGTGTCCTGTGGTCAAATCAGTTTGGAAAAGAACACTGTGGTGAGCTGTATTCTCTACTGAGGGGCCTCCTAGGGGCCTCACTATGCTAATGGACGTATTTCTGCAAGTTCTGCAATCCTGCTTGGCCTCTGTGTGATGAGTGTCTTGCAGGACAAGTGTCAAGTGGATAATGCTGAGGAAGTGCTGCTGAGGCTCAGGGGCTCCCAGGACATTTGTTGAAGGGGGTCCAGCGTGGGCCCTGAGGCTGGCGGGGGAAATGGCACATGAGTGTCTGCTTACGTACAATCGCTCTACTTCCAAGAAGGAAGACTGTGGGGGAGATGCTGGGGTCCCATCAGGCACTCTCTTCAGCGCCTCCAGCTCCCTGCATCAGCATGCCTGGGGGCCCCAGGCCTGATGCCTCCTATAACTGTGATTTAACAGGAGGTGATTTCACAATAGAGTTTAACATTGTAATAGACTGCCCGCTCTCTGAGGGCAAGGGCCAAGTGGGTATTTGTCCATCTTTGACTGCTGGGTTCATTTCCATTTTCTACTAGCTTGCCACATTCTTTGTAGGCCTTAATCTGCTGCAGGCAACCGTGTGGGGAATAAATATGGATGCCTGTCTCCCATTGTGGGGACGAATGGGGTCCTTAGGCAGATTTTCTGCCAGACCTTTTTCTGCCAGACCTTTCCTTTCCCTGCTCTGTACACTAGGCTAAAATTCAAAAGATGACGCCTGTGGGTGCTCTTTCCTGGGACCTTAACCCTGGGATAAGTAACATAAGCAGGAAATAAAACAATCTCAGGTTATTTGACTCAAGGTTCTTATCCTGACTGTCCAGCTATGGAACCATTCCTAACTCTCTACTGTTTCGTTCCCAGGAGCCTACTTAGTTCCTGCTAAGTTCCAAGTCTGGTTCTTAGCCTTTTTAGCAATTTTGTGAGCTCCCCAAATCCCACTGGCTTAGGTTAGCTAGAGGCAGTTTCTCCTGAGAACTTCAAATGCAAAGCGACACACAAAAAGGGCCATGTTATACTATCTCGTCATCATCCTCTAATGCCAGCATTCACAAAACCTCAGTAGGATTCTCTCTCTCTCTCTTTTTTTTTTTTTCCAGATGGAGTCTCATTCTGTTGCCCAAGCTGGAGTGCAGTGGCATAATCTCAGCTCACTGCAACCTCCACCTCCTGGGTTTCCCCATTAGCTGGGTCTATAGACGCCTGCCACCATGCCCAGCTAATTTTTGCATTTTTGGTAGAGACAGGGTTTCACCATATTGGCCAGGCTGGTCTCAAACTCCTGACCTCATGATCTGCCCGCCTCAGCCTCCCAAAGTGCTGGGATTACAGGTGTGAGCCACCGCGCCCAGCCCCAATTGGATTCTAATACCTGTTTGCTGAGTTGACCAGCAAAGTTCCTCATCTGTTTGTGTTATCAGGGTGGACCCCAAAATGCGATGGTGGAGTCATTCATTCCACAAATATTTATTAAATATTCACTCTGTTCTAGAAGCTAAGGGCTTCTAAGGGCTGGGACCATAGCCTTGAGCAAAGACCCTGTCATATGAAGTGCTCGTTCTTTTTTTTTTTTGAGATGGAGTCTCTGTCACCCAGGCTGGAGTGCAGTGGCGTGATCTCTGCTCACTGCAACCTCTTCCTACTGGGTTCAAGCAATTCTCCTGCCTCAGCCTCCAGAGTAGCTGCGATTACAGGCAACCACCACCACGCCTGGCTAAATTTTGTATTTTTAGTAGAGACGGGATTTCACCATGTTGACCAGGCTGGTCTCAAATTCCTAACCTCGAATGATCCTCCCACTTTGGCCTCCCAAAGTGCTGGGATTACAGGCATGAGCCACTATGCCCAACCTCATGAAGCTCTCATTCTACTTGGGGAGAGAGACAGATCAAGATAGAAATTGTCAGGTGTTGGTGAGCTCCGCAAAGGAAAATAAAATGATGTGAGTGACTACAAAGAAACAGGGTGTACTACCTTATTGAAGATGGCCTCTCAGATAAAGTAGTGTTGAGAGACCTGAGGAATGGGAAGAAGTGAGATACACCGAAATTTGGAGAAGACAAAACCCTGAGGCCTGGACATGCATGGAGGGTTTGAGAACAGCTCTGAGCCCAGCCTGGAGCCAATGAACAAAAGGGATAGGGCCTCATGGGGGAGGGGGGGGGGGTCCTGTAGCCTTTTAGCTTATGCTCAAGGTGAAGTCAGAAGCCCAAGAAAGGTTTTGAGCAGGGAAAGTCTTGCTCTGACTTGGGTTTTTAAAACACTCCTCTGAAGTCTGCAATGACATGCAGCTGTGAGTTCATTCGACACTTCTTAGAGCTGCTGGCCAGGCAGGGTCGGGCCTGAGGTCTTGCCTGTGCCATTGTCTCTAACTTTTACATCTCCTGTGGAGGATGATTGCATCGAGACTTTTGAAATCAGATGTTATTCTTAATATTTCATGTGAGGCCTTCCAATATTGCTACTTAATTTGTAGCAATGAGGAGTCTGTGTGAAAATGTGTGCTTGCACATGTAAATTAAATAATTTTATGTCAAGTAGGTATCTGAAGGGTTGTTGAGGTTCTTTGCATAATAGGAGTGTGTGTGCCTTTCTGACTACAGCATGGTTGACGCTGTCAGAGCCAGGGACTGCGGCTGCATAAAAAGGCATCCCGGCTACGCCTAGTGAAAAATCTCCCTGTCATTCAGGCTTCAGGGGAATGGAGACTGCTAAGTAGTGGGCAGAGAGGGTGAGAGGCTAGAATCATTAGGACGGGTTTCATAGAGGAGGGGTCCTCAACCTCAGCACTATTGACATTTAAGACCACAAACTTCTTTATGGTGGTAGGGATCCTGAGCACTGTAGGATATTAGCTGCACTGTGGCCTCTACCCATTAGCAGTAGTACCTCCTCCCTCTGGAGATAAAACCCAGAAATGTCTCTAGACATTGGCAATGAAACCCTGGAGGTTGTACATCACCTCTAGTTGAGAACCAGTGTCATCGAGTACCTAGGCTTGGAACCTGAGGCTTTTTTCTGGGTCACAGGGGAGAGAGACTAGAGTTCACCAGTGGGCGGGGGTGATGAAGATTGGAAAGTTGGGTCTGAGTCTCCTTTCTAAGTCTGACAATATTATTCATCAGCTGAGCTAGAGAAGGTTGGCGAAGGTGGAGTTTACTTCACTCATTTCAATTCACTCCACCATAAATCTTTGATTGCTACTATGTCCCAGGGACTGCGATAGATTCAGGAGTGAAGGGTGGGAGTCAGCATAAGAATGAACCAGACATGATCCCTGCGGACAGTTCTCACACTGTGTAGAAGCTGCTATGAAAAGGAACACATTCCGGGTTCTAGGAGAAAATAGTGTAGGACCCAACCAGTCCATGGGAGGGATAGACCAGGATAATGCTTGCTAACCTGGGAATCTGAAGGTACTGGGGATAAGCCAGTTAGGGGGTGGTGTAGGGCAGGGGTGGTAGAAATGGTGGGGATTAGCATGTTCAAAGACCATGAAACAAGAGAGAGTGCAGTGTATTCAGTATTGCTGAAATGTAAAATAATCGTCAAGCATGAATAGCTGCGTGTTAATGAGTTAAAGCAAAGTCAGGGGAATTCTCTTTAAAGTTCCATATTTATACTACGTTCATCATATAGAGGAATTTTTATTAATATCAAGAATGAGCGGAACGGCCTCAGAAAAAACAATCCGTAAGATTGTCAGACTGAAATAACCAAATTGGGGATTCTTATTCATGGCAGATGCCACTAAAAATAAATATACCATATGTCATCATTATCATAATAAACAATCAACATTTATTAATTCTTTCCATGCACAAAGAACAGATGGTGGGAATATATGGGGAAGAATACTTGAAACAAACACAACTCCATCCACTCAGCAAAAATTGATTGAGCACACACTGCATGCCAATGACTTGCCAGCCACCAATGATCTGAAGAGAAATTCCACATTGTTCCTGACACAAAGGGTCACAAGGTCGAATAAAAAGCAAATAACGACTGTTTTTGTCAGTAAGTGTCATACAAATTGGTTAGAAAAATGTTAAGACCTTGTTGTATCAATGTACAAAGAATGAAAAAGGAGATGTAACTAGGAAACACATTGAGAAATATCCATCCCCACTAAAGTGTAAAGTAATTCACAATTTATATGTAAAATCTACGTTTATCTGTTGAAGCTGAATGTTTCCAGTGGTTATGTAAAGTAGTAAAATCCACTGGGAAAACAGAATTCAACAGAGTCAAGACAACTGTACACTTGAAGATGTTCATAGCAGTGTTATCTATTCTAAGAAAAATCAAAAGCAGCCTAAAAGTTTAATAGCAGGGAAAAGATTATCTACATTTTGGTAATATGCTTCATAAAATATTACATTCATTTAAAAGAGAAGTTATAAAGAGGTTGCAATAATATAAAACATGCTATAATTCTTATGTCAAATTTAAAAGCAGTGACAAACTATACATATGAAATAAAGACCAGCAGAAATACATAAAAATCCGTAATTGTTGAGCTAGTTGGAACTATAGATCATCCTCCCTTCCGTTTACTGAAATTTGTGAAATTTTTTTATAGCTTCTGTAAATTTAAAACCAAACAAAATGAAAGCAAATTAATAACAGTGCATCTTTCTAGCATTTTTTTTTTCTAGCCCCCACTGACCAATAAGAATGATTCTGGATTTGCTGACATTTTTGTCCTCTCTCCCACCCTCCAAAGAGGGTCTTCTATTTTTTTCTGGCTTCTAAGATGGAAAATAAGAGAGTGGGGTAAAGGAGAAGGTGCCAAGAAATAATGTTCAAGAAACACAGATAAAAGTTTCAAATTATTTTGAAATTCCTTTAGCATTAATGAATGATATTCTTTTAAACAAGACTGTGTCCTAAGGATGAATCACACGAGTGACAATTGACAATGTGAATTTTAATATTTGTAAAAATTGATTAATGCCGAAAAAGCCAGAGTAATCAAGACAGTGTGGAATTAGTTTAAGGACAGACTTGGGAGCCCAGCCACAGACTCGCAGGTGTAGTCATCCGGTGTGTGGCACAGGGGCCACAGCAATGACGCAGGTGGAAAAATGTTCCTGACTCAGTTGGAAATTTGTATAAAAGTTTGCTTCTAGATGGATTACTGACTTAAACGTAAAAGCTAAAACAATAAGGTTTTAGAAGATGGCATGGAAAAATATTTTCATGATTGTGGAATGGGAAAAACATAAGACACTATAAAGGAAAAGGTTGCTGAGTTGAACGGTTGTAAAATTTAATTAAAATTGAGGACTCTTGCTCATAAAAGACACCATGTAAAAAAATAAAAATGTGAACCACAGAGTGTCAGAAGATAATTTATATCTGTGATATATGTTAGATAATAGATCATTGATTTATATAAAACAAAGGATTTGTATCTGACATCCAGAATATATCAGGAATTTCTAAAAATCAAAAAGAAAAAATGACCAGGTACAGTGGTTCACGCCTGTAATCTTAGCACTTTGGGATGCTGAGGTGGGTGGATCCCAGGAGTATGAGCCCAGCCTGGGCAACATGGCAAAACCCCATCTCTACAGAAAAAATATAAAGATTAGCAAGGCATGGTGATGTGCACCTGCAGTTCCAGCTGCTTAGAATGCTGAGCTGGGAGGGTCACTTGAGCCCAGGAGGTTGAGGCTGTAGTGAGCCATGATTGCACCACTGTGCTCCAACCTAGGTGACAGAGCAAGACTCTATCTCAAAAACAAAACATAAAATGAAAAAGAAAAAAACAACCCAGTTTTTAAAAGTTCCAAACACTTGAACAGATTCTTAATTAAAGCGGATATCTGATGACTAACAAATTTATGAAAAGGTTCTCAAGATCATTAATCATCAAGGAAATGCAGATTAAAACTATGATGAGTTATCACCCAGCAGAAGGTAAGATGAAGTAGACATTGTCAAGAGTTGATAAAGATTTGAAGTTGACATGCTTATGCATTGCTTGAAGGAGTAAGAACTGGCACACCTACTTTGGAAAACTGTTGAGCAGTCAGTGCTAACGCTGAACTGATGCTCTATGCCAAGTGATTCAACCCCTGTATATATTCCCAACAGGAATGCGTGCCTATGTGTCCTGGAGGGCATGCATAAGACTATCCATGACAGTTATTCTGAATAGGCATTAATGGGAAACAACCCAAATGTCCATGGAAAGTGAAATGAATAAATGTATTGTTACAGTGAAAAGGAACAAAGCACTGCCACACACTGCAAGATAGTGTGCATGGTGTTATGTAAAGAAAACCAGCGCGAGGAAGTGTAAGGATTATGGATAACGGCCATCGTACTTGCTAAGGATAATGCCTTCCAGTTCCATCCATGTCCCTGCAAAGGACATGATCTCATTTTTTTATGGCTGCATAGTATTCCATGGTGTATATGTACCACATTTTATTTATCCAGTCTACCATTTATGGGCATTTAGGTTGATTCCATGTCTTTGCTACTGTGAATAGTGGCTCCATGCTCTATGCTTTTGAAACTGTATGCTTTCCTTTACATACAGTTTGAAACAGGGAAAATGCAGCTCTGGTTTTGATGGAAGTCAGAATGATTCATTTGAGGATGGGAACGAGGAGTGGAAGGCACAAGAGAGTCTCATACTTTTTAAAAGTCAGCATGGTGATTTCCCAATGTGCTCACTTTGTACAAATGCCACGCTATCCGTTTGTGATTCGTTGTTTTTCTATGTATGAATCATACTTCAATAAAAGGAACTGAGGTTGTTTGACTTACAGGAGAAAAGACTGGAGTGCTTGCTTACTTTCTTTAAGCAAGTACAGAATTTTATTTAAAATAAGGGGGGAGAGGTTTAGCTTATTTCCAGGTAAGTGGGAGATCAAACAAGCATAAATTAAAGTAATAGAGAATTTGGCCAGGCAGAAAGAAGGACTTGTTGAGAATAAGGATGCTTCAAATATAACAGTATGTGAGGAGGTGGGGGGCCCCTGTCTTAGAGTGTTCAGTAAGGACACAGTGTCCCACACCAATGGTTGAGTTTCCATGTCAATGTCAGGGGCAAAGCCAGAAAAAAATAGCATAGTTTTTTGACTCTAAGATGCACATTTTGTCACATTTGAACATCTCTGAAATCAAGATGCATCATGCGGGGCATAGCACTTGACAATTGATGGTAGTGTCTCTCTTTCTTAGGTCCAAAAAATAATGTGCATCAATATAAGATTGTAAGATCAAAAGGCACCTTCAATTTGATGAAATATGGTAATAAAATTCCTTTCAGCTTGTAGATTCTCTTCTGAGCCTCATGGTGAGGGAGGCTTATTCCCTTAGGAAGGCATTTTCTATCCCTCCTGAGGGTTTGTTCCACAAGAGGGTCAGAAGGGGCCTCGTCCATTATGGGCACTCAATAAATATTAAGCATCAGCCATGGCCCACAGCCAGCTCCGGATAAAATTTGGCATACGTTAACATTTATTGCTCATGGATCTTGTGACTGATGATCTCTCCCCCTCTCTCTCTCTCTCTGACTGTAAAATCTATTCTCATAATGGTAAACACAAGGTAGGACAGAGGGAGAGCCCATGGGAGATGCTTTTTTACTGTGGAGATAAACAGTGGGATGAGGTAGCAGATCAGTCTGGCAAATCTGATCTGAGAGAGGAGACCAGGACACAGACAAGGACATGGACTTTGGTTTCAGAGCTCCTTGCCCTAGCAAAGACCTTGGAAATTATTCCAGCAAATGAGACATAGTGGTGGAGAATGCTTCTCTTGCAGAGAATGAATTGAGGGGCACTTTGTGTCTGTGTGTCCACACCCAAAGACTGAACATTCACCCATGATATGTACACCTGCTAAGAGGATTGGCTCTGTGTGGGAGAAGCTGAGGACCCCAAGCCATAATGTCTCAACCTAGTGGTTTGGAAGAATCCAAGCCAGTCACTATGAGCAGGAAGGCACAATATCCCTGTGCAGGTATTTAGGTCAGTGGTGTCATCTTGCTGTGGGACACATGACACGCTGTGGTGTTCATTCTTGCCAAAACTGCAAGCAGAACATTCTTTCCATTGGCCCCCTGGGGAAAAAACTGGAGATCAAGCACTGCTCTTATCACACTCTGGGTAGAGACCAAATTGGACCAAACTCCTGAAATGTTCTCTGTTGGGGTGGGATGTGGGTGGGTAGAGTAGTTTGGGAACGCTAAAGAAAAAGCAAAGAAAATTCACCCTGCTACACAGCGAAATGTGTATAATTATTCCCGATGTGTTTTTGCTCTATTTCTCTTTGGGTTATGAGAAACAGAAAGAATTTTGTCTAAGTAGGAATTAAGTCAGTTTCATTTCCTGACCGCAAATGATGTCCGAGAGATTTAGCAGAAACACAGTCCGGGAATTTTCATCTCCCATTGTCTTTCAGCTTAGAAGACATAGCCCTGGTTAGAAGGGGAGGTGTGGGAAGCAGGAAGGCAGGTCACACATCAATGCTGCAGACCTACTTTGCCAGGGCACTGAAGATCCAGAAAAGACTTACTGTTATTTTCCTTCCTGCCTGAGATTCAGTTAGGAGGAGACAAGCAAAGAGCAAAGATTAAAAGGTAGTGCTCTTCAAGTGGCATGAATTGCCACGAGTTTGGCTTTAATGGTGAACGGTCATTAATTAAGGAGATGGATTGTACAGACCGGAAAGATGAGGCTCAAATATCCAAAAGCCCTGCCTCTGACCTCCAGTTAAGTTAGTGGACAAAGAGCCACCAGGTTGCTGACCAAGCTGCTCACGTCACAAGGCTTTCCTCTGTGCCCGTGTCAGCATCTATTAGGCGTCTCTGACTCTCGAAATCTTCCCAAAGTCCAGCTCACATTCCACATCCTACTGAAACAAACAAGTGTCACCTGGAGCTATTTGGTAGCAAGGCTCTATGGTAGATTCAATGGGGTAGGGAGAATCGTATTTTGAATGATTAATTGCTGTACTTCTCTCTTACTTTCTACCTTTATGCTCATCAAATCCTCCGGTGAGCCCTAAAAATCTTTCTCCTAGGACAGCTAGACGTGGCTCACCTGCTGCTTGTTGGAAGAGGGCCACTGCAGAGAGGGAAGCATAGATGGTGGTACAGGCTTGATTATTATGTTCGATAAATACAAGGCAGATGGATGTGGAGGCACATTTGCAGAACTAGTTTATTCCACACCTAGAACAGATGAAAGACTCACACCCTCAGAATTAGGAAAGCCTACTCTGACAAGCAGTGTTGGGGTCTTGGGTGGTGGGGGGCCTGTGTATCTCTGGTCAATAGTCCAGCAGAAATGATGCTCATTTGTGCCTCAAGGCAGTTCTCAGCTCCACCTCTAGCCATTGCAGGGGACACGCACATGGTTAATAGTACAAGCTGCTCACAAGTCCCTTAGACCTTGGATACCAGTGAAGGTGGTGGTGGCCTGATGGGAAGGCTCCAATAAGTGGCCAAATTGGAAATAGATGGAAACTGTTTGGGGAGTCCATGAAGCTAAAACAGTGAGGGATCATAGGATACATACATAGTCCGATCTTGAGCCCGTTTGGACTTCCCTTTGTCTCTCTACTCCCATAATGCCTTTCCCCCTCTCTTATGGTGAGTATGACCATGATCTGAGCATAGGCATTATCTCTCCTAGTTGGGTAGAGATGGCATCTCTTACTCATTTTTGGTCCCTACAATGCCTTACACATCGTAGCTACTGAACAAAAGATGTTTGCTGAATAACTGAAAGAAAGCTTAAGGGGGTAAAACATAACCATTTGATTACAGAATAAAATATAAGAAAATTAAAAGTATGAGCTGAATGTGATCATTGTGTTAAGATTTTCTATTTTTATAGCCTTGCTTCAAAGGCATCTTTTTTTCATAGACAATGGCTACAGAAGTCATATTATGAAATATTACTAACAAGTAAAATAACTTGGCCTAAGGTACCTATTCAGTGTTCTCTACATCCCATTCAACAGAAGAGATGTCCTTTGTTGGTTTAGGGCATCCAAGACCTCACATCTGGGATAACTTGCGACAGATCTGATGAATTGTGCTTCCCTGTAGCCACACCCTTGGGTATTTCCTCCCACCTGACCCTGGAGTGGGTCATGTGACTTGCTTTAGGCAAAAGGATCGTAACAAATATGATGCAGGCAGAGGCTTGACAGGTTTGGTGAGATAGGGCACATCCTCTCTCATTTCTGGAAACCTTTGAGCCTCCATCTGAATAACCTCAGCCCAGCCTCTGTGGAGGATGAGAAAACACTGAGAGAGCTCCAACATCCCAGCTGAGACATGGCAGCAAGGCCACCTGGAACCATCTAGCCTTAGTCAAGCCAGCCAGAACAGAAGCAGCATGTACACAATCATGAGAAAAAATAAATATATGTCATTTCAGGACACAGCGTCTTGAAGAAATTTGTTATGCTGTAAGTCCTAATTGATATACAACTGAACCCACAGCGGCATAGAGGAAAGGGTATTTCTACTGCTATATTTCACGGATAATCTCCTATGTTATCCAGATATGTAAATTTATTGAACAGAAGCTAATACTCTGGGTCATGCCTTCTCAAGGGATGATGTCCTTTGGAGTCATCGAGCAACACCCCTCTCTATTCACTGCTATTCCTCGAGTTTGATGAACCTTCCCTGGTGGTGAAAGGCTGAGCTAAGCACAGCAGGAATACATGGAGGAGGATTTTCCCTGGATTGGGAAACACCTAAGCATGGTAGAACTGGTCTCCTCAACTAGATCCCCAGTGGCCCACGTCCACCCCCACATAGTACCTCAATCCACAGGCATGGGAAGGGCAGAGATCATCGGAATTTGTGTAGCTTTAGGATTGAGCAGAAGGTGATACATGTTTCCATGGGCTTTTAAAAATACTTTTCTCTAACCCTGAATCCACTGAAGGCTGTTCTTGACCTTGGAATAATCTAGAGTATTTATCACATTTTCCCCTTTGAATGTTTTTATTCCCTTAATGGTGACTGGACATCTTGATTCCTTTCTAACCCCAATGACCTTGAGTGAGTCATTTGATTTCCGTGGTTTTCTCTGTAAAGTGAGGATAAGACTTTACTTCCTTGGGAAAGTGGGCAGGGGGAGTCCCAGGGGCTCAGTGCAATGACCTCTAAGGTTTCACTCAGCTCTCTTTGTCCCTGAAAGACCTCAGATTGTTCTCACCCTCGAACCTGCTTGGCAATATCATTAACTTTTCCTGATATCCTGTTGCTGTTTTGGGGACCCGCAACACAAGGAGATGAGATGTGTGATGAGGACATGTAACCCACCCATATTACCCATGATGAATGTAACAGATCTTTAAGGAAGGGGAGTGGCGTCAGATTCATGGAACCTCAGTTTTCTGGCTTCCTTTGGAAGAGGACTGGGTGGTCTATCCCCATTTCCTAAGCATGGGGTGAGGGTCAGGCCATCACAACCAGCCACTTCTTCCAGATTATTGCATTTTCTGTTCAGATGTGAAACACTGAAAGCTTTGGCTCATGCATAAGCCAGAGGATCAAATCCAGAGGGAAGGATTTCCCTCGCCCTTCAGTCTTTACTTGAAGGTCACATGCTTGTGAATTTCATTTATCCTAATTGAGAAGTTACTGGTTGCATCTTTAAAACAAGACCTGGCAAGTGCTTGTTCGTCTGCACTGATTGAAGGGGGATAAAGGCTCTTGGGAGGACTTGGCTTTTCAGTTTCTTCATATAAATTTTCAGATTTGAAATGGTAATTGCACAGTTTTGCGTCAGTGGATTAAAATAGTCATCTCAGGCTGGGCGTGGTGGCTCATGTCTGTAATCCCAGCACCTTGGGAGGCCCAGGCGGGAGGATTGCTTGAGGCCAGGAGTTTGAGACAAGCCTGGACAATATAGTGAGAGCTTGTCTCTGCAGAAAAACAAACAAACAAACAAAAAGATTAGCTGGGTGTGGTGGCACATGTCTGTAGTCCCCACTGCTCAGGAGACTGAGGTGGGAGGATTGCTTGACTCCAGGAGGTCAAGCCTCCAGTGGGCCAAGATCACGCCACCGCACTCCAACCTAGGTGGAGAGAAGAGACGGAGGAGACCCTGTCTCAAAAAAACCAAAAACAACACAAAAATAAAAGAAAATGGTGACCTGTAGCTTTGGTCTTTGAATACCATTTAACTTGTGGCAAAATACAGTATTGTAATTTTAGAGATAAGTCTGGAGCCCTTTAATATGATATACAAATAGTTAGAGGTATTTGTATCCCTTTCAAGGTATAAATGAATATACTGCTTGAATATTAATAATAATTCTATTCAAAGGTATGTAAAATCCAACATTTGGTATTCCTCACGAGACACCAGCCCCCAGAATTCAAGGCCAACTCTGCTTTAGTATGTAACACACTGTTGGAGCTGCAAGGGCGAGCACTTTTCCTGTAAATGACTTGCATAACATTTCTAACATGCTGGAAGCTGAAAAATATTAATTGACTGCTAATTATTAGTAGCACATACACAGCAACTTATTTTTTTAGAAACACGTAAATGCTGGCAGTCCTTCACAGAAGAGTTTTCAGAAACAGACCATTTTAGCTATTTAATATTTCTCATCTGAGACATCAAGGTTTGGGTAGTTGGACCCCGAGGAGTGAAAATAATAGCTTAAATGTTCTTGAACTGATTGGAAAACACGATAGTCCACTTGAGAAAGCTTGAGGTCTAACTTTGTGCTTTTCTACATGAAAAAGATACCCTTTTATCTGACATCCCTAAGAATTCTCAACCTCTTCAGATGGCTGGCAAAATGGGCCATGGGTGATGGGGTACCTCAGTGGAGGGGGTCTGGAGACAAAGCCACTCTGAATAGCACCTCTCACAGGGTGGTGGCATGTAGGGCCTTTTCTCTTTGCCTGTTTCATGCCATCCAGTAGAACTTTCTACAATGACGGAAATATGTTAGATCTTCACTGTCCAATATGGTAACCACTAGCTGCATGTGACTTTTGAGCACTTGATTTTTTTTTTTTTTTCCCTTTAAAACACAGTCTCACTCTGTCACCCAGGCTGGAGTGTGGTGGTGCGATCTCAGCTCACTGCAACCTCCACCTCCCAGGTTCAAGCAATTCTCCTGCCTCAGCCACCCAAGTAGCTGGGATTACAGGCGCGTGCCACCATGTGCAGCTAATTTTTGTGTTTTTAGTAGAGACGGGGTTTCACCATGTTGGCCGGCCTGGTCTTGAGCTCCTGACCTCAAGTGATCTACCTGCCTTGGCCTTCCAAGGGGTTGGGATTACAGGCGTGAGCCACCGTGCCCGGCCGACCCTTGAGCCCTTGAAATGTGATTAATGTGATTGAACCACTGAATGTTGAATTTCATTTTAATTAATTTAAAATTTAAAATAAATTTGAAATTGAATAGTCACACACGGTTAGTGGTTACCATATTGGACAGGATAGGTCTAGAGCATGTAGGATTTGTGCCCTTGTGAATTTGTTTGTACTCTCTATGCAACACTTGGGACCTAACTACTGTGTACCCCTGGAGCCCAGAGAGAACCCGAGAAATGGTGAGAGGCTGAGGAAGCAGTTCGAGAGCCCCTTAAATCTGTGGCCACTGCAGTAAGGAGTTTAGATCGCTGACTGAAGCCACTTGCAACAAAAATCCCCTCTTCTGCGAAATTGAAGAATGAGTATGGAACCAAAATTTAAAAATAATCGTAATAATATTTGATGACAAGAGTTTGAAGAAGTTAAAATCCTTATACACTGCTGGTGGAAACGTAAAATAGTGCAGCTGCTTTGGAAAATAATCTGGCAGCTCCTCCAAAGGTTAAATGTAGAATTACCATATGCCCTGGCAATTCCATCCAAGAGAAACGAAAACATACGTTCACATAAAACTTGTACACAAATGTTCATAGCAGCATTATTCCTAATAGCCAAAAAGTGGAAACAGCTCAAATGTCCATCAACTGATAAACAGATCAATAAAATGTGGTCCATCTTTACAACAGAATATTATCCGGCAATAGAAAGGAATGAAGTACTGGCACATATCACTACATGGATGAACCTTCAATACGTTATGCTAAGGGAAGGAAAGAAGTTAGACACTAGGGACAATACGTTTTGTAACCCATTTATACGAAACATCCAGAATAGGGAAACCCATGGAGCCAGAAAGTAGATGAGTGGTGGCTTAGGGGAAGGTGGCTGAGGGGGATAGGGAGGGAGTGGCTGCCAGTGGGTACAGGATTTCTTTCTGGAGTGATGAAAATGTTCTAAAACTAGGTAGTAGTGATGGTTTAACAACTCCGTGAATATACTTAAAAACCATTGATTTATACACTTCAAATGGGTGAATTGTGTTGCATAACAAGTACATCTCAATCAAGTTATTATGTCAAAAAACATAAATAAAATTAAAAGACAAATAGAAAAAAAGAAAGAAAAATAGAATATAGAGACTTCCACCTCACCTCCAGTTGCAAGGAGTAGTGTCTGGGGAGTGTGGCGTGCAGGTGAGATTTTCAGACGGGGCTTCATTTGAGCTCTCCTCTCTGCTAACTTGTTATGTGTCTGTTTTTCAATTATTAACTCTGAGTGGGTGAAGGTTTGATGATAGCTATAGATAAAAATAATGACTAAGGGAGGCAATTAATTCCCATTCTAAAGTGTTTTGAAGCATTTGATTTAATATATGGAGAGAATGATAATGAATATTCATTTATCATTTATTCATCCAATGAATATTTAATAAATGCCTACTGTGTGCCCAGAATCCTTCCCAATCCTGGAGAATGGCAGAGTGCAGGAGAGAGGTGGTGTCTACCTTCCCAGAGGGTCATCTACATCTGAGGCGTTGGATCTATGGGAGTCCATTAGTTGTAGGACTGGAAAGAGACAGAGAACACACTCCCATTGGGTAATTTTAGGAGAATTTGCAAACAGAACCATTTATGAGATGTGGGCAGGGAATAGTGCAGAGCCCTGGGGCTCCTGTCTGAGCCCGTTGCAGTCCCGCTGGAGGCGGAGAGGGGAGTCTAGGTTACAGAGGGTAGAGGGCCAGGAGGAGTTGTCTGTAGGAACTGGACTGAGCCAGCCCATAAAGGGCCCACCAGGCAGAGCCAGGGGATTAAACACCCCAACTGCCCTTCCTCCTATATCCTACTGTGGTCCCCTTGGGTGAACCCACCCAGAAGCCAGAGGCCAGGGAGCCCTGTGGACATGGTCCATGCAGGTCAGCCTGTGAAGGATAGAGTGGATCTGGAGAGGTGGAGAGGGGTCCACCAGATAACAGGGGTCCAAGGGGAGAAGGATACACGGCTAACCCAGACCCTCATGATCCTGAGGGCCCCTGGAGAAGCTGACAAAGGGGTGATGTATTCTGCCTGGAGGCTCCTGGGAAGGCTCCAGGTACAGGTCCAAAGTGAGCAGCCCTAATAGGTCTGCCCAGGCAAGAAGAACAATTCTGGGGAGGTGCACATCCTCCTGATCCCATTACACTGGGAGTCAGATCACATCACACCCTTGCTCAGCATCTCCCATGCCTCACAGCTCTCTCAGAACACACACACAGTCCCCCTGCCCATGCAGAGCCACATGGGCCATCACTGGCATCCCGTGCAGCATCTGGCTGGCTCCCTTGACTCCTATTGTGTCACTCACAGACTCCTTCTCCCTGCTCTAAGCCACTGCTCCTAAGGCCCTCCTCTCCCTCTTCTCCCACAATGCTCAGCCCCATCATGCACACTCGCCAGCTTACTTCTTCATGTGCTTCACCGTGTGCTGCCCTTGGCGGAACCTGAGCACCGCAATTTGTCTGTTTTGCTTTGTTTCCCCAGTACCTATTGATAGCTAAGCACTGGCAATTAAATACTTAACAAACAGGGACTGAGAAGCAGTGACAGCCAACATCATTGAGGACTTACTAGGGACCAGGTGCTGCGTGAAATGATTCACATACTTTTTTTTTTTTTTTTTGAGATGGAGTTTCACTCTTTCTCCCAGGCTGGAGTGCAGTGGCACCATCTCGGCTCACTGCAACCTCTGCCTCCTAGGTTCAAGCGATTCTCTTGCTTCAGCGTCCTGAGTAGCTGGGATTACAAACGCCCACCACCATGCCTGACTAATTTTTGTATTTTTAATAGAGACGGAGTTTCATCATGTTGGCCAGGCTGGTCTTAAACTCCTGACCTCGGGTGATCCACCCGCTTTGGCCTCCCAAAGTGCTGGGATTACAGGCGTAAGCCACCACGCCTGGCCTGATTCACATACCTTATTTCATATTACCTCCTTTTACAATGGAGAAACTGAGGCAGGAAAGGATGAAATCTCTTGCCCAAGGCTATAAAGCTTGTAAGGGGCAGGGACAGAATATTTAAGCCAGTGGTTTTCTAAGTTTTAAAATTATTGGGGTCCCCGAAGAGCTTTTGTTTATGTAGGCTACTTCTACCTATATTTGTTGAACAACAAATTAAAACTGGGAAAAAATTAAAGTATTCGTTTGTTGACTCATTTAAAATAACAATAATAAATCCATTAAAAGTTTACATAAATAAGATTATTTTTATTAAAAAATAACTGTAATTTTCAAACAAAAGAAGTATGAGAAGCCTGGCATCGTTTTACATTTCTACACATCTCTGTGATGTCTGGATTAATGAAAACAGCTGGATTTCTTATCTGCTTCTGCATATAATCCATTGTGATATGCTGTCTGGATTGAAATATATGAAGAAAATCAGACATCACTCAGGTATATAGCTGGAAAAGGAGAAATAGTTTAATAGCTTTTTCAGGTAATTGTGAATATTGTTCCTTGATACTACACCAAAACTTGATGAGTGGAATTTTCTTTTTTCAATTTTATTTTGTGGTTAAGTGCACATATGGTAAAATGTAACATGTTAACCATTTTTAAGTGAACAGTTCAGTGATATTAAATACATTCGGGCTAGGTGTGGTGGCTTAAGCCTGTAATCCCAGCACTTTGGGAGGCCAAGGCAGGAAGATCGTTTGAGTCCAGGAGTTTGAGACCAGCCTGGGCAGCATAGTGAAACCTCTTCTCTACAAAAAATAAACAAAATTACCCAAGCATGGTAGTGAGTGCCTGTAGTCCTAGCTATTTGGGAGGCTGAGATCGGAGGATCACTTGAGCCCAGGAGGTTGAGGCTGCAGTGAGATCTGATGGCACCACTGCACACCAGCTTGGGCAACAGAGCAAGACCCTGTGTCCAAAAAAAAAAAAAATAAGTAAATAAATACATAAATAAGTTCATAATGTTGTGCAAACTTGACCACCATCCATCCCCAGAACTGAACTCGTTTCGTCTTGGAAAACTAAAACTCTACATCCGTGAAAAAACAGTTCCCCATACCCTCTTTCCCCTGACCCCTGGCAACCACCATTCTACTTTCTATCTCTGTGATTTTCACTATTCTAAATACTTCATTTAAGTGGAGTCATACAGTATTTGTCCTTTTGGGACTGGCTTATTTCATGTAACATAATAGACATGTCAAACTTTCTTAAAAGTTGTAAGGTCAATATGAAACAGTATGAGTAAACTCTTACTTTGTTACCTTAAAATTCATTGATTGATCTGACACTTTGGATGGATCTTTTATCCATATATGATTTTGTAACCTCCTGCACTGGTTATTTGGAAAATATTGATTCTTTGAGTTATACAGATCTTCTCAATGTTGGCACATTTTATTTTACAATATGAAAAGAATTCATTGATAGTACCACTGAACTCGTCAGAAAAGTCTGTAATTATTGAGAATCTGTAAGGATAAAGGAGGCATGCAGAAGTTCTCAAAATTCTAATTTGACTTGAAAGTTCAAATTTGATCATTGATAACCCATATTATCACTTGTTTTCCTTAAAGTGACAGGCTCACTGTGTTCATCATGAAACAATGTCTGCCAAATACTCATGTCTGAGAAACCATAGTTTGTTAGTATTTCTTTCAAGTTAAAGTGGTGTTTCATGAAAACACCAGCTAGTTAGATTTGCAACTACAATGAGTAACAATTGCACAAATGATTTTCAACACAGCTAGTGTATCACAGCTAGTGTGAGTTTCCCATTGTGTCACATAGGATACTAAAATGAAAAGTACTCAATGGTAGCTGTATAATAAAACACTTTTCCTGGCTTCATCAGGAACATTGTTGTCTCAGTGTACAAGTAATGCGGTGTTAAAGAGTGTGATGACTGATAGCAGAGTTGGGCACCCCTGCCTTCATTCATGTTACGGAGCCAGCTGCTTCACCCATCATGACTTCCACACCCATCTGTGCAAACGGTAACTCCATGGAAAAGGCAAATCACAACTTGATAATATTATGGAAATAATTTTAGTGCTTAAGGATCATGAAAATCCCTATCTTTTGAGAATGACAGTTTTAAGAGACGCCTACTTCTAACAGTTTTCTCTTTAAGCCTTATGGGTCATTGCCATGACTCTTCTGATGGCTATTGTCTGATGTCATGAGGATCATCCGTTACATCTAATGACTGGTCTCTGGTCATGTTCCTGGTCTCCTGTAACTGAATGTGAAGTTTGGAAAATAAAATCGAGGAGCTACAGTGCTTCCCTTAGGTCCAGCAATGCAGGAATAATCCACAGCATTTGTACGAATAGTCCAAAATACCCCCAACAAAAGCAGCTACGTTATGGAAATGATTGAACTTCATCCAATCAAGAGCCAAACCAGTCGTAGTTCTACTTTCATCCAGGGCCCCACTCCCCAATTCTAAAAGGATTCTGATGCTGCAAATCCTAATCCTAACAGAAAATCATCAGAGCTGCTCAAATTTCCTCGGAGGTGGGACTCCAGGAGATGGAATGCCTGGACCTTTTCTGTTTGTCCACAGTGAGCTCACAGTTTTGACTTTCCATGAAAGTCAACGTTGGAGAGCCCACACCGGAATAACCTTGAGAAATGGCATAAATGATTTGTAGTGTCTTCTTTCTTACTCAAAGGGAAAGATAAATCAGGTGTTCACAGGTCATAGCCAACATGCAGTAGCCCAACAGCCCCTAGTAAGAACCAGAACTGACCAACAGCCGATGATGTCAAGGCAATGAGCCATAGTTGTTTTCTCCGCCATGTGTTTTGAAACCCAAATCATTTATCATACTGATTGTAACCTACAAGGGTGACACTATTCATCTCTTTAATATCATTTCACATCTCCAAGGACATAATCATTCTTTTAATTAATGCATCAATACCATTCCTGAGGGTATTCTGTCTTGGAAGTTGCTTCATGGACGGTGGGCAGAGCTCTTGAGAATGCCTGGGTTCCCAGGGTGCAGTGGGACAGTCTTCTCATGCTGTAGCATGAAGCTGCATTGCCTCTGAATTGCTGCTCTATAGTTTAGCTATTTCTTCTATTTAATTTCAAGGCTACTAATTTGAATCTCAAAAGCGGTCTCCTTCAATTCACAGATGAAATTGTTAAATTTAAGGATCACATTTCAGTGAAACAGTCTTTTCTTTTTTTAGTGCTGCAATCAAATGTATGTATGTATGAATGTATGCATTTATTTATTTATTATTTATTTATTTATTTATTTATTTTTAGGATTTCCTTTGTATCTTCTAGCAGTTCCGTGTCGTGACACACCTTTTCCCGGTCTGGTTGTTCCTCCACTCTTGGGCTGTTGAGTTCCCTAATCTTATGCTCTAGTCATTGCTAGAGTCCGGGTGGGTTCTGGAGGCAGCAATGCCACACCTGGCAGGCAGCCCAGCAGGCTCCATCTCTAAGAGTAGTTATCTTCACGGCACCAGCAGGAGACATTGGAACCTCCTTTTCTCCTTGGCTACAAAGGCTGGATCCACATTCTCTGCAGGGCTAGGGACTGGGAGCTGCGGGGTTCAACCCATCTTTTCTCCTCTCCTGACGTCTTGCCAGGACCACTTCCACAGGCTCTTCCCACACAGGGGCGCAGGGGTCTCCAAAGAACAGGTATCCTGCAGGAGTAGTGGGACCTCTCCAGGGTCCTCCACAACAAGCCCCAGAGGGAAAAAAGTCTCCTTTTGCACCTGGCAGGGCTTTGGTCCCTGCCTGCTCCCCACAGGCCTACAGCTGTGCATCTCAGAGGAGAGTCCTGTGCTTGCATTGGGGTCGGGAGAGGGGGGAGCGCTGGAGTCAGAGAAATCCCTTTCTGCTTCCATCTTTCCTTTGGTTTGTGCACCAAAGCACACACTCCTCCGAGGGCATTTACGGTCATTCATATTCATGACTTGCTGGCCCAAATTCTGGCTCTACTTAGAATAAATATGAAGCCATTTTTCAGAATAAAGTTTTTATTTCTTAGTTGTAAGGTTAAAATGACCATTAAGTGATGAGTGTGACTGAAGACATGAAGCAACATTCATCTGAAAATCGAGTTCTTTGAATGTGTGCAATCCGTTTCATTATCATGTATCTTCTGCGGCTAGTTTTGGCTTTTTTTCCTGAGCTTTCCTGGGGTGGCACCAGATCAAAAGAGCACCGTGGAATGAAATGTCTACATTTTATGCAGGGACTACGTGACCAAATCCCAAGATCCATTAATGGAAAAATATGCATACCTCTCGTGCCCTATTATGAAAACGGGCCTTATCTTACCTGATTAAACTGTCAGCTCTTATTAAAATGAATCCATGTAGCTAAAGAAATTCAAGCTTGGTGGAACTTGCAGAGAAGTGTAGCTACATTGTTACCTCAGTGAAATCTGCCTCTCTTATCAGAATCTCAGCCTTTCTGACCCTTTGGATGTGGAGAGATGTGGTTCACTCTATGGCTCCTGAGGGGGAAAGAATCCCCAAATTAACTTTGCCGGGGGTCTGGCGAGAGGAGAAGACACCACGCCCACATCTGCATTTCTGTGTTTTAGAGATTATCTTTCCTGCCTTGAATAGCAGAGCTGAGCTTCTCCCTGAAGGCTGAGGACTTTTTGTTCAAGCAATTTCTCTCTACCTTTTCAAAAAGTGCATATATATGAGTGTATATATTTTTTCTTTCAACTAAGGATCAAGTCTGAGAAAGAAAATGAGGAATCAAGATAGCCAAACAATTCAGGCAAAATAAATGACCTGCAGGCATTTTTTGATGATGGTTGTTGCTTTGTGAGGGCTCCTGGGTGATGCCCAGGTGGCGCTGGTTTCCCCCGGGCTCGGTTTTACTCAGGGACTGAGAATGAGTCAGGCAGAATACCAGGCCAGACTGCCACCCGAGGATGGCCAAGAGGTCAGATGACTTCTCCAAATCTATGTTTCTGGATGGAGCCGGCCTTGCTGCAGGAATCGACCTGTCAAGGTGTCAAGGTGGTTGGAAGGGAAGCCTCCAGGAAGGAACTGCACGCAGGAAAAGCCGTGATTTGGGTTCAGTGAACACAAGCATCCCTTCCACTCAAGTTTGTCCTACCTAATTTCAACTCCAGGCTTCGAGCTCAGCCACCTTTGACGAGCTTGAGTACCTCTTTGCAACCTTTGAGTTGAAGGGGAGGTCCTCTGGATTTGCAGTGAAGCAATCTTCAGTGTGAAGCTGGCCTTGATGGGCTCCTCCCTCTGCGTGTGGCTCCTCTCGTCACCCAGCAAATGCTTCCCCCATTCTAATGTTTGTATTGATTCAACCACACCACTGTGAGGCCTGTTCCGCCTGGGAGGTACATAAGCACCCTTTCGTAGACGGAGGTTCCATACCACCTGAGAAGAACTGAGGGTGGCATGGAAGCCAGGAGCTGTTTTCAGCATCTTATGTGAATTATCACACTTCGCCTTCACATCCTGGGAGGCCAGCACAACTCTTAGGGCACTATTGCAGATAAGGCAACTGAGGCACAGACGGCTTCAGCAGCTCACCTAGGGTTACACAGCGAGCAATCGAGGCAGCCAGGGGTGAAACTCAGGTATATTGTTTTATCCATGACGTCGGATGACATGGATGATGATATGGTTTGTCTGTGTCCCCACCAAATTTCATCTCGAATTGTAGTTCCCAGAATCCCCACATGTCGTGGGAGGGACCGGATGGGAGGTCACTGAATCATGGGGGAGGTTACCCCCATGCTGCTCTTCTTGTGATAGTGAGTTCTCACAAGATCTGATGACTTTATAAAGGGCTTTTCCCGCTTTTGCTCAGCACTTCTCCTTGATGCCGCCATGTGAAGAAGGACATGTTTGCTTGGACTTCTGCCTGATTGTAAGTTTCCTGAGGCCTCCCCAGCCCTAAGGGACTGTTAGTCAATTAAACCTCTTATTATAAAGTACCTAGTCTCAGGTATGTCTTTATTAGCAGCGTGAGAAGGGACTAATACAGATGACCTCCAGCTCCACCTGCAGACTGGAACTCTCCTCTGATGTCCAAATGCGACTCATGCAGGGCATCATCCCCTCCCCCACCCCGCCCGTTCACTCCCTCTCTCCTCCCTCCTTCTCGCTGCTTCCCTCTGTCTCTCTGTCTCTCTCTCTGTTCTCCCCAACTCTGTCCCTCCCTCTGAGTTGCCAATCTGCAGGTGCTGCATTACCCATATTCTGATTTTTCAAAAACCGTGCTTTGGAATGTATTTCAACAAGAGGACGAATAGACATGACCACGTTTCATCAAATCCAAGACCCACTGATTGTAAGGTTCTCCATTATTTTATGCAGAGCTCAGAAAGACAAAACAAAACAAAAACCCTGCCAATGACACTATGACACAACATCCCTTGTAAGACCCATCTTGCTTTTTGAGTGGTTAAATGGTCTCTACTATCAGGGCAAATGAGCTTATAGATCATATTCAAAGCACTCGAGTGGATATGGGCTCTGTCCAAGCCAGGAAAATGGCCCTGCTCTGAGTGTAAACAGGTGCTGCTCCCACCTTCAAAGGGCTGTGAGCCCACAAGTGAATATTTAGGGGCAGACGTTCCACAGTGAGACCACCCTGTTGAGATTGAGGCCAAGTCCTTTCACACCTAGGTCATCTGGGAGGGTTTCTTACCCTTGCTATATATAAGCAAGTACCTACCCCCCTGCGTGGGCATGAGATATGATATTCCAAGTAAGCTAGAGGCCCAGGTCAGAGCAACTGCTGGCTAAACAGTAGCTTTCATTACTGTTATCATGATTTTACTCATAACTGCTTATTTGTCAAGATGGGTGTTCAGTGCATCCAGCAACCCTATTGTAGCTCAAAGCCTAGGAAGAGGTGATTAGGATTACAGTATAATACCTCTGCTTAGAGATGTGATTCATCAGAAGGGCTTGTCCTGAAATACCAGCAATTGAGAGGACAATTTTCCTGGAGCTGGATGGGTGGGCCTCATTGGGAGGGACAGACTATGCTCTCAGGTCAGAGGGGCCAACGTTGAAGCGAGCATTTACCTAGCAATGTGAAAGATGGCTGTCAGACTATCCCCTGCTTTTCCTAACGTAGGGTACTTGCACGCTGTTTGTTCATCTTTAGGATAGTTGCAGCATTTAGATCTGAGACTAGCTATAAATGAGAATGAGGTTAGGGTATAAGAACATCTTAGGGGGTTTTCCTACTCTCTGGCCACAAGTGGACAAGCGCAGGCAGGCCACACTCTCGGGCAATGACAGGCATGCTTCCCCCCCACCGGCATCCAGGCCTCAGTGGCCTTGGTGGTGTCCCCGCCATTCCTTAAGAGGGCCACTTGCTGGTTATTCTGGGTCCAGGAAAGAGAGTCTGTGTGGTAGGATCCTTGTCGCATGAAACATTAGCCAGCCTCTGCATTCTAGGGTATAACTAGAAAAAATCACGTTATACTATTTAAATGTTTAAAAAGCTGTATCAATCAAATGAGATAATTGGTGTATATAAATGCACCAAAAGGACAAGAAACTAGAAATATTGCTTGTTTGAGGTCAAGTTCATATGAGATGCTTTGGGGAAAGTGAGGGTAAGTGAAACACAGTCCCTGTGTCACCTTGTAAAAAAAATAAATTTTACTGTGCATATTTGAGGTTTATAACATAATGTCGTGGGAGACACATAGATACTAAAATGGCTAGTATAGTTAAGTAAATTAACATATTTACTATATACATGGTTACCTTTTTTGGGCAAGAGTAGTTACAATCTACTTATTTAATAACAATTTCAAATACATTTGCTTACCTGGGGTCCTCATGTTGTACATTTGATTTCTGGCCTTGTGCATCCCACACATCTGCTAGTTTGTATCCTTTAACCTACCTCTCCCCACCCCCAGCCCCTGCCCCTGGTGACCTGGGGGCTTTCTGCTCTATCTCTGTACATTTGACCTTTAAAAAGCTTGCACATCTAAGTGAGATAAGCAGTATTTTTCTTTCAGTGTGGGCTTTATTTCATCTAGCATGATGTCCTCCAAATCCGTCTGTGTTGTAGCAAATGACACAATATCCTTCTTTTTAAAGGCTGAATAATATTCCATTGTATACACAGTACAGATGCCATATTTTCTTGATCCATCCATCTGTCAATGGACACTTAGGCTGTTTCCATATCTTGGAATAGCTGTAAAGAGCGGTGCCAGGGACGTGAGAGTGTGGATGTCTTTACAAGGTGGTGGTTTCATCTCCTTTTGGGTAAAACCCAGAAGAGGGATTCCTGGGTCCTCAATCTCCCTCAATTAAGGTAAGAAACTGCATTTAAACAGATGCCTGAGGAAACACACACACATACACATGCACACACACACCCCTAAGAAACACACACACATACACACACATTCAGTCTTTTATGTGTAGCTGGGCCTGTAATACATCATATAAATTTTCTGGTTTGAGAACAGAGGAGGACTTAGGTATCTTCTGTTTACTTTTAAATTCAGAGCATTAATGAGATGGATTTTCCCAAGATGGGGTGAGGGGGTTTCTCATCCCTGCTCCGAGCCTCCTGACTCTCCGTAGGCAGTTGGCTTTTGCTCATTTGCATTTGATTGGCTTTGATTGCCACGTGTGTGCCCATGAGGTCCTCACCACATCCAGCTTTTGTTTCTCATATCTCCTCCCTGCACATGGCAGGCACAGGTTTCTGCATACAACAGGGCTCAGTGACTGTTTTCATCCAATGGCCACAAGAGAAGATAATAATATTGCCTGGAGATTTTCCGTAGCATCTCCCAGGGACAGCCAAACCTGCACAGCTTGGACAGTCTGCACTCCACATGTCAATGCTGGTGAGCTGGCCTCCTGCTGGCCCTCTGGACCATAAGGAAAGTCACCTGCTTGCACACAAATGCATGCACACATACATGCATGCACACACACGTGCACACACACACACGCACACACATGCACGCACACATGCACACACACCTGTATGCACACACACACTGTGGAAACCTGCTTCTCATTAACTGAGCCCTCTCTGCTTTAATTGAAATAATTGGACTACAGTGGCCAATAAGAAAATCGTTGGGGGAAAAGATAGACATTTACATCTTAAAATTTAAGCACTTTCTGGCTGATTAATTGGTGGAAAGCAAAAGATATTCTCTTGCTTCCTTTTTGTGTTTCACATCTATTACAGTTTATACTCTAGGAGTGAAAACATGCAGTGCTTTCCTGGATGGAAAAAGTAATCCAGTTATTACCCTACCAAACTATATTCTCTCTTTCCTCTTTTTAATGAAGTAGTTAGTGTTTGTTACATAATGAGAGAAAAAAGCACTTTAATTAATATTAACAATTGGAAGAGGATTAGTGCCCAAATCCCCTATTACCAGTTTTCTAATCCACCTTTAATTGTGTAGGCAGCTATCAGTGAAGCACCTAAAACTCTACAAAGCTTAGGGGCAGCCAGAGGGTGGGGGTCCACCCTCATATCTCTGAGGATACATAGGGCCCCATCAGCCTCTGTCTTCTAATCCTTCCCAGTGGTCTGCCCTTCCATCAATTGAATGGCTCTACGAGCTTGTCTTTAAGAGTGGAACCCAATGAGGCCTGGCATTCTTATCTCTGTAGTGCAGAGAAAGGTCCACTTCGTGTGCAGGGGAGACCTTGCCTGAAAAAGCCAAGATTGGGGAAATGTCAGACGGGCTGATGTTGAGGCCTGGTGTCTCCAACAGAAATATCCTCAGGTTTCTCTGTTATTGTCAACAAAATAGCTGTGAGAAGTTTGCCAACATGTACATGTGAAGATTTGTTTTGAATATAGAGCAAAGCTGAATTATAGATCATCAAGAATCATCTAAGCCTTCATTATTTAATTGGAAGGTAGGAAAGAAGGATGAAAAAAGAAAAGAAAAAAGCACAGTTAGCCTGACTCCCTAGTTTTCATCCATTCCTTTCCCCTCCTTACCCCAATGCCAAAGATGGGAATATTCCCTACTAAACTCATTAATTTCCTTCAGTTTTGACAGCTGCTTAAATCAGCTTAGAAATGCCACCGCTGAATAAGCTAACCTCTGGGTTGATGATTGCTTCCTTCCTAAAGAGCAGCTCACACAACAACTGCAAGTGAAATGGTGTACTCCAAGAGTAGCTTAATTACAGATCTCATAGAGGAAGACACCAAATATGTGTAAGAGCTGAAGAGACCACAGGCAAGGGGCGTGAAACCATATTGGTGCAATGGATGCTTAAATCATAACCTGTGGGATGGCATAGCTGGAAGGCAAGGCAGATTTTTTTCCAGACATCTATCTCCCGTGGATTTGATATTCAAAGATACTAATTCTCATATGGGCATCATATAGGATGTTTAAAAAAAAGATACCAAGAGGATATTTGCTGTTTCTTTTTCTCTTCCACGAGAAGCATGCCAGACATGTAGGCAGCTATCAGTGAAGCACCTAGAACTCTATAAAGCTTACGGGCAGCCAGAGGGTGGCGGTCTGCCCTCACATCTCTGAGGATCACCTGAGTTCGTAACACATTGCATAGAAGGGCCAAAGGCTAGCTCTGCTAGACCTGTTACCCAGTCCTGCAGCTGATGGAGAAGGGCCAGGAGTGGATGGTATGCAGCATCCTGTGTATGGGACCGGCTCTGCCACTGGTGGGCAGCAATGAGCAAGGACCACAAGCGAGGCTATAGAGGTCCCTAGGACAGTTTACAGAAGGGTGGGTCATGTTAGCCTTCTTCCTTTTCTGATATGCTTACCAGAGCAGCAGTTCAGAGGAATGCCATGGAAATAGGGTATCTGGATGCCCACGAGGCATTTGGCCAGGTCTTATGATATCCTTGTGGGGAGACTGGAAAAACATGGGCTAGGTATATTCATAGCTGGTAGAGTGAAAAGCACTGGTCCAAATCAACCTGGAAACGTGTAGGGGAGTCTCTTGTCCCTTAATGCACCTTATCTTGTTTCAACATTTGTAGCAATGGCTCAGATGACACACATAGACACTGATCACATTTGTAAGGAATTGCTTATGGCCTGAGTGACAGAATCTAAAATGAAGGGTGGAAACTAACAAAATAAAATTTAATAGGGGTGAGTAGAATAATTTCTCCAAATCTAGTCATTTATCAAATTTTTTTTGATGTGATCTCTTAAAGCTCTCCCACATGCACCCACTTCTATGCATCGTCGCCATCCTGACCCCAGCCATGATCAACCCTTGTTGGTCTCCCAGTTGGTCTCTCAGCTTCTACTTTTGTCCTTTTACAGTGTATTCTATTGCCAGCATCCAGTTGTCTTTTTAAAATGCAAAGGTGATCGAGTTCATCTGCTGCATCAGTTTTTCTTGTCCTTGGAACAAATCCAGGCTCATTAGCATGATTCACAGGGCTGTGTGGCATTTGGTTCCAGCCTCCTCTCCACTTGCCCTGCCCCAACCACGCAGCTCCTCAAGCACACCACATGCTATCTCGCCTCTAGACTGATGAACACATGTCCCCTCTGCCTGGAATAGCCGTTCATTCCTTTCTATTGCTGAGTACTACTCTCCATTACATGGGGGTACCACCAATGTGATTCATGCAGTTATGAACATTCTCATACAAGTCTCTCTTTTTTTTTTTTTTTTGAGACGGAGTCTTGCTCTCTCACCCAGGCTGGAGTGCAGTGGTGCGACCTCGGCTCCCTCCAAGCTCCGCCTCCCAGTTCACGCCATTGTCCTGCCTCAGCTTCCCGAGTAGCTGGGACTACAGGCACCCACCACCACACCAGGCTAATTTTTTGTATTTTTAGTAGAGACAGGGTTTCACCCTGTTAGCCAGGGTGGTCTCGATCTCCTGACCTTGTGATCCACCTGCCTTGGCCTCCCAAAGTGCTGGGATTACAGGCGTGAGCCACCATGCCCAACCTCATACAAGTCTTTTTGTGGATATATGCTTTCATTTTTTTTTGGGTAGAAATCTGTAGGAGTGGGATTGCTGGGTTGTGTGTAAACATATGTTTGACCTTATAAGAAATTGCCAAACTATGTTCCAAAGTGAACTGTATTACTTCACAGTCCCAACAGCAATGTACAAAAGTTGAGATTTCTCCATAGTCTCTGCAACACTTGATATTGTCCGCATTTTTAGTATGAGCCATTATAATAGGTGACTAATGATATCTCATTGTGGTTTTAATTTGCATTTCCTAGATGACTAAAGATGTTGAACATCTCTTTGTGTGCCTATTTGTCATTTGTATGTCTTTCTTTATGAAGTGTCTATTTAAATCTTTATCTCATTTCTCAAAATTGAGTTGTTTGTCATATTGAGTTATAAGAGCTATTTATATACAGACAGTCCCCAACTTATGATGGTTCAACTTGTGATTTTTCAACTTTATGATGGTTTGAAAGTGATACATGTTCAATAGAAACCATACTTCAGGTACCCATACAACTGTTCTGTTTCTCACTTTTACTACAGTTTTCAATAAATTAGATGAGCTATTCACCACTTTACTATAAAATAGGCTTTGTGTCAGATGATTCTGCACATCTGTAAGCTAATGTAAGAGTTCTGAGTACCTTGAAAGTAGGCTAGGCTAAGCTTTGATGTTTGCTAGGTTGGGTGTATTAAATACATTTTTGATTTAGAATATTTTCAACTTACAATAGGTTTGTCAGGATGTAACCCCACTGTAAGTGAAGAGGCATATGTAACAGGTACAAGTCTATTGCTAGACATATTTAATGCAAGTATTTGCTTCTGGTCTGTGGCTTTTCTTTTTTTTTTTTAATGGTGTCTTTCAAGGAGCAGAAGATTTTAATTTTGGCAGTGTCCAATTATTTCTTCTTTTACTTTTTTTTGAGGCAATGATTTGTTCTGTCACCCAGGCTGGAGTGCAGTGGAGCAATCACAGCTTACTGTAGCCTTGACCTCCAGGGCTCAAGAGCTCCTCCAACCTCAGCCTCCTGAGTAGCTGAGACTATAGGTGTGTACTACCATGCCTGGCTTTTTTTTTTTTTTTTTAAATAAGAGATAGGGTCTCTCTATGTTGCCCAGGCTGATTTTCTTTTTTCTTTCATGGTTAGTATTTTTGGCATTCCGACAGAGGAATTAGTGCCTACTCCAAGGTACAAAGATTTTCTCCTGTGTTTTATTCTATAAGTTTTATAGTTGTAACTTGAACATTTAAGTCTATGACCCATTTCAAATTAATTTTCGTGTGTGGTGTGAGGTACAAGCTAAGGTTTATTCTTTTTCTAAATGTCACAGTCTCCTGAACTTGAGGACTCACAGGCACCCAAGATGAGGCACCTGGCTGGGATATGTATTGGGGTGTAGGGTACTGAGCTAGAGATGCGGACCCCAGCTCCTCCTCAACCCGTCAGGGGTCCTACACTGCTGTATTTGCCTTTATTGGTCTTTGGATAAAGTTTCCTCTGAATACAGGGTTTCACATCTAACAATGTTAGAATCCAGTCTAGTCTCCGAGTTATAAGATGGGGGAGTTGAGTCCAGGGAAGGTTGTAGTTTTGCAGGTGAGTCCATGCCAGAACTAGACCTGCAAGCCAGCTCTCCTCCTAGAGTACCACACCTTCCTCGGCCCCACCTCCACACAGCCTCTGGTGGACAGCTGCTGGAGATTCCACAAAATCCCTTATTTGCAATTTGCCTTTTCAGCATTTTAAACATTGAAAATGAGTAATACTTAAAACTAAATAATTTAGATCCTCTTTTTCTGATGCTGTCACTTGCAGAGGAGATAAAAGATGAGTTTGTCAGGAGGGGTGGCAGTCGTCCAAAGGCTCTGCAAGCACATTCTGCATCTCAGTGGAAAAGCCCAACCTATGAATCAATGTAGAGCAGAGGTCAGCTTCATGGGTATCAATTAGAATTTCTTTTCTCCACTTTCTGAAATGTGGTCTGACATCCTAATGATCTGCTTGGGTTTCCAAAGACTCTAGATTCTTGCAAACTAGCTAATAACTGTTAAGTGCAAGCAGTTGCACAATGAGAGTTGGAATCCAGAGTTTGAGAACAAGGCCAAAGAGTTCTCCTTAGGATGGGCTCTGAGATGGGAGAGTGCTATAGTGCCACTGTTTCCTGAACAACATTTTGCTTCTTTGAAAAACTTAAATTCTGTTTTAAAACCTTTTAAAGTACACAAATAGAACATGAATACATTTTCTTCTCAACCTGCTCTGATCCAGGTTCATCTCCCTTTCACCACTGAAACCGTGTAGGTCAAGGTCATCAGTGTTGGCCAAGTGGTCATATCTCCACCTTACTAGGAACCATCATCTGAGACAGGGGATCATTTTCTTCTTCCTGAACCACTTTCTGCTCCAGCCTTCAAGATCACCCAGTTACCCACTGTATTTTTTCCTCCTTTGTCTTTCTTGATGACCTCTCCTTCCCCAGGTTCTAAATGTTGATGTGGCCCAAGCTCCATCCTCTTATCTGCCTGCTTATTGCTTTAGGTGACACCATCTTGCCCCTTAGTGTTAAGCTCCACCTTCTCCACCTTCTTCATAGTTTCAGTCTGAACGTTCTCCAATGTTCCACACCTGTCTATATGACTGCCCACCTGTGTCTCCTCTTGAATGGCAACTCAGAGTAATACCACTGTTGATTTTTCCTCCAAATCTTGCCCAAACTCTCTACCCCTCTTCAGTCTGACCAGTTTCAACAATAAAACCATCTTTCAAAAAGTTGCTCAGGATGTCACCCAAGGGTTATAATTGATCCTTTTCTTCTGCCACATCCCGCATTGAATTCATCTGTACATCCTGCCAAATCTTCCTTCAAAAGTGGATCCTGATAATGACCACTTTATAACATTTCTATGACTACTTCCCTTGTCAAACCGCATCACCCCTGCCTGGGCTGCTGGAATCCTCCTCACAGGTCTCCCTGCCTCTGCAGCAGTCAGAGTGGTCTCTCCTCCTCCACCTTAAAACTCTCCAGGGCCTTCCCATTTCACTGAGGACACGGTCCAGACCCATAAGCATGCCAATAAGTCTCGCACCTGCCTCTTGGGGCCCTTCTTTTTTCACCTCCTCTCTGTTCACTACTTGCTGGCCATATCCCTTATCTTTCTGTCTTTTGAGCACAGCGAGACCTTCCTGTCTCAGGGCCTCTGCCCTGGCTGATCCCTTTGCCTGGAATGCTCTTGCTTTGAATCTGCTGTAGTTCCATCCTCACTATCATCAGCTACTCAGAGAGGACCTCACCAGTTCCACGCACCATTCCCAATCATGTTACTCTCTAGTTCTATACATAGCATTGATTCATACCTGAATTACTTATTTTTATATTTATTTATTCAATCCTTCCATCTGCATACAGTCACCAGGAGGGTGCTGCCTCACGGGCTGGTTCACCCTGGATGTAGCATCTAGAACAGAGGTTGCTGTAGGTGAATGTTCAGAAATAGTTACTGGCTGCTACAAGTGAGCCACATAACTCAGGAGGATGTCCCCTGTCCACGCTCATCTTCCCAATCCAAACTCCCTCCCCAGAGATGATTATTGCTCACATTTTCATGTATTTCCTTCTAGTCCTTTCTCTGAGTATTTACATATATATCACACAATCACGTATGAGTGCACACACACACACACACACATGCTTTGTCTCCATTTTTGCTCCTTTTTTGTTTTCTTGGCAGATGAGATCTTTCTAGCCACACTGTCCTGCAGCTTACTCTTATCACTTAGGAACGTGCCTTGAGGGAATTTTTCAGTTCACTTCAGCACATAGAGATTGACTTCATTTTAGGTAAAAAAAAAAAAAAAAAAAAAAAAAAAAGCATGGTCCTCTACAATTAGGTAACTATGTGATTATCAGGGGATACGTGGGCTGTTTTCACTCCTGTGGGTCTAGAACTTCATGAGCAGTTCCCTCCCGGGGCTGATCCTGCTTCTAAGTGTTCATTTTCTCTTTCCCTTGTGGAGGCTCCTTTACAATGTGGCCATCTGCAGTCTTTCCTGCCCCTCCATGCAGGATTACGTCAGACGATATCCTGCCCGGAAGACCTAGGATACTGTTTGTGGAGCATAAATATGATACACCCTCACCCCCAGACTCCTCACCAAGCACAATGTTTGGAAACAACAACAACAACAAAACTTTTTAAAACTACAAGATAGCAGAGAACACAATGTATGGTAGGAAATAAACAATTTTCTTTTTTTTTTTTTCCTCATTGTTTTCCTTCAATTTTATTTTAAGTTCTGGGGCACATGTGCAGGTTTGTTACATAGGTAAACATGTGCCATGGTGGTTTGCTGCACAGATCAACCCATCTCCTAGGTATTAAGCCCAGCATCCATTAGCTATTCTTCCTGATGTTCTCCCTCCCCCATGCCTCTTTGACAGTCCCCAATGTGTGCTGTTCCCCATTCCATGTGTCCACGTGTCCATGTGTCCTCATCATTCAGCTCCCACTGAATAAGTGAGAACATGAGGTATTTGGCTTTCTGTTCCTGTGTTAGTTTGCTGAGGATAACGGCTTCCAGCTCCTTCCATGTCCCTGCAAAGGACATGATCTTGTTCCTTTTTATGGCTGCATATACACCATTCCATGGTGTATATGCACCACATTTTCTTTATGTAGTCTATCACTGATGGGCATTTGGGTTGATCCCATGTCTTGCTATTGTGGATAGTGCTGCCGTGTACATACGCATGCACGTATCTTTATAATAGAATGATTCATACTCCTTTGGGTATATACAAAGGAATGAGATTGCTGGGCCAAATGGTATTTCTACTTCCGGATCTTTGAGAAATCACCACATTGTCTTCCACAATGGTTGCATTGATTAACTTTGTCACCAACAGTGTAAAAGTGTTCCTTTTTCTCTGCAAACTTGCCAGCATCTGTTGTTTCCTGACTTCTTATTAAGAAGTGGCAATTATTAATCACCATTCTGACTGGCGTGACATGGTATCTCATTGTGGTTTTGATGTGCATTTCTCTAATGATCAGTGAAGTTGAGCTTTTTTTCATGTGTTTGTTGGCTGCATGAATGTCTTCTTTTGAGAAGTGTCTGTTCACATCCTTTGCCTACTTTTAATGGGGCTGTTTGTTTTTCTTTTTTTGTAAATACAAGTTCCTTGTAGACTCTGGATATTAGACCATTGTCAGATGGACAGATTGCAAAAATTTTCTCCCATTCTGTGCATTGTCTGTTTACTCTGTTGATAGTTTCTTTTGCTGTGCAGAAGTTCTTTAGTTTATTTAGATCCCATTTGTCAGTGTTTGCTTTCATTGCAATTGCTGCCGGTGTTTTCACCATGAAATCTTTGCCGTTGTTTATGTCCTGAATGGTACAGCCTAGGTTTTCTTCTAGGGATTTTGTAATTTAGGGTTTTACATTTAAGTCTTTAATTTATCTTGGGTTAATTTTTGCATGAGTTGTAAGGAAGGGGTCCAGTTTCAATTTTCTGCATATGGCTAGCCAGTTCTCCCAGCACCATTTATTAAATAGGGAATCCTTTACCCATTGCTTGTTTTTGTCAGGGTTTTCAAAGATCAGATGGTTGTAGGTGTGTGATCTTATTCCTGAGTTTTCTATCCTGTTCCATTGGTCTATGTCTCTGTTTTTTTACCAGTACCATGGCGTTTGGGTTACTGAAGCCTTGTAGTATAGTTTGAAGTTGGGTAGTGTGATGCCTCCAGCTTTGTTGTTTTTGCTTAGGATTGTCTTGGCTATTCAGGCTCTTTTTTGGTTTCATATGAATTTTTAAATAGTTTTTTCTAATTCTGTGAAGAATGTCAATGGTAGTTTAATGAGAATAGCATTGAATCTATAAATTACTTTGGGCAGTATGGCTAATTTTTTTTTTTTTCTTTTTTTGAGATGAAGTCTCACTCTGTCACCCAGGCTGGAGTGCAGTGGCATGATCTCGGCTCACTGCAAGCTCCACCTCCCAGGTTCATGCCATTCTCCTGCCTCAGCCTCCCGAGTAGCTGGGACTACAGGTGCCTGCCACCACGCCCTGCTAATTTCTTTTTGTATTTATGGTAGAGACAGTGCTTCACCGTGTTAGCCAGGATGGTCTCGATCTCCTGACCTCGCGATCCACCCACCTCGGCCTCCCAAAGTGCTGGGATTACAGGTGTGAGCCACTGCGCCCAGCAGCTATTTTCATGAGATTGACTCTCCCTATTCATGAGCATGGAATGTTTTTCCATTTGCTTGTGCCTTCTCTGATTTCCTTGAGCAGGGGTTTGTAGTTCTCGTTGAGGAGGTCCTTTATTCCCTTGTTAGTTGTATTCCTAGGTGTTTTATTCTCTTTTGGCAATTGTGAATGGGAGTTCATTCATGATTTGGCTCTCTGCTTGCCTGTTTTTGGTGCACAGGAATGCTAGCGATTTTTGCACATTGATTTTGTATCCTGAGACTTTGCTGAGGTTGCTTATCAGCTTAAAAAGCTTTTCTAGATGAGATCATATCATCTGCAAACAAAGATAATTTGATTTCTTGTCTTCCTATGTAAATACCCTTTTTTTTTCTCTTGCCTGATTTCTCTGGTCAGAACTTCCAATACTATGTTGAATATGAGTGGTGAGAGAGGGCATCCTTGTCTTATGCTAGTTTTCAAGGGGGAATGCTTCCAGCTTTTGCCCATTCAATGTGATATTGGCTGTGAGTTTGTCATATATGGCTCTTATTATTTTGAGGTATATTCCTTCAATACCTAGTCTATTGAGAGTTTTTAACCTGAAGGGATGTTGAATTTTATTGAGGGCCTTTTTCTTGTCTATTGAGATAGTCATATGATATTTGTCTTTAGATCTATTTATGTGATGAATTCCATTTATTGATTTCCATATGTTGAACCAACCTTGCATCCCAGAGATGAAGTCAACTTGATCATGGTAGATAAGCTTTTTGATGTGCTTCTGGATTTGGTTTGCCAGTATTTTATTTTATTGAGGATTTTCACATTGATGTTCCTCAGGGATATTGGCCCGAAGTTTTCTTTTTTTTGTTGTATCTCTGCCAGGTTTTGGTATCAGGACGATGCTGGCTTCATAATATGACTTAGTAAGGGGTCCCTTCTTTTTAATTGGTTGGAATAGTTTCAGTAGAAATGGTACCAGCTCTTCTTTTTACCTCTGGTAGAATTCAGTGGTAAATCCATCTGGTCCTGGGCTGTTTTTTTGGTTGGTAGCCTATTGATTAGCCTCAATTTCAGAAATAATTATTGGTCTATTCAGGTATTCAGTCTTTTCCTGGTTCAATCTTGGGAGGGTGTATGTGTCCAGGAAGGCATCAATTTCTTCTAGATTTTCTGGTTTATGTGCATATAGATACTTACAGTATTCTCTGATGGTTATTTGTATTTCTGTGGGGTCAGTGGTGATATTCCCCTTATCATTTCTGATTGTGACTATTTGATTCTTCTCTATTTTCTTTTTTATTATGGGGCTTGTTTACTTTTGGTTCTCTAGTTCTTTAAGTTGTAATATTAGGTTGTTGATTTGAGATCTTTCTAGCTTTTTGGTGTAAGCATTTAGTGCTATAAATTTCCCTCTTAACACTGCTTTGCTGTGTCCAAGATTCTGGTATGTTGTCTCTTTGTTCTCATTAGTTTCAAAGAATTTCTTGATTTCTGCCTTAATTTTAATATTTACCCAGGAGTCATTCAGGAGCACGCTGTTGAATTTCCATGTAGTTGTGTGGTTTTGAGTGAGATTCTTTTTTTTGTTTGTTTTTTTTTTTTTGAGACGGAGTCTCGCTCTGTCGCCCAGGCTGGAGTACAGTGGCCGGATCTCAGCTCACTGCAAGCTTCGCCTCCCAGGTTTACGCCATTCTCTTGCCTCAGCCTCCCGAGTAGCTGGGACTACAGGCGCCCGCCACCTCTCCCGGCTAGTTTTTTGTATTTTTTAGTAGAGACGGGGTTTCACCGGGTTAGCCAGGATGGTCTCGATCTCCTGACCTCGTGATCCGCCCATCTCGGCCTCCCAAAGTGCTGGGATTACAGGCTTGAGCCACCGCGCCCGGCCTTGAGTGAGATTCTTAATATTTAGTTCTAATTTTATTGTTCTGTGGTCTGAAAAACTGTTTATGATTTCAGTTCTTTTGCATTTGCTAAAAAGTGTTTTACTTCCACTTACGTGATCAGTTTTAGAGTAAGTGCCAAGCAGCAATGAGAAGAATGTATATTATGTTGTTCTGTTAATTCTGTAAATATCTATTAGGTCTGCTTGATCCAGAGCTGAGTTCAGGTACTGAATATTTTTGCTAATTTTCTGTCTCAATGATCTGTCTAATATTGTCTGTGGGGTGTTAAAGTCTCCCACTATTATTGTGTGGGAGTCTAAGTCTCTTTGTAGGTCTCTAAGAACTTGCTTTATGAATCTGGGTCCTCCTGTATTGGGTGCATATATATTTAGGATAGTTAGATCTTCTTGTTGAACACTTTACCATTATGTAATGCCTTTCTTTGTCTTTTTTGATCTTTGTTAATCAAAAACAGATTGCAACCCCTGCTTTTTTCTGTTTTCCATTTGCTTGGTAAATTTTCCTCCATCCCTTTATTTTGAGCCTACGTGTGTTTTTGCAAGCGAGACAGGTTTTTTGAAGACAGCATAATGATGGGTTATGACTCTATCAGTCTTGCCATTCTGTGTCTTTTAATTGGAGCATTTCACCCATTTACACTTAAGGTTAATATTGTTATGTGTGAATTTGATACGGTCAGCATGATGCTAGCTGGTTATTTTGCAGACTTGTTTATGTGGTTGCTTTATGTCACTGGTCTATATACTTCAGTGTGCTTTTGTAGTGGCTGGTAATGGTTTTTCCTTTCCATATTTAGTGCTTCCTTCAAGAGCTCTTACAAGGCAGGCCTGATAATGATGAATTTCCTCAGCATTTGCTTGTCTGAAAAGTATCTTATTTCTCCTTTGCTTATGAATCTTAGTTTGGCTGTATATGAAATTCTGGCTTGGAAATTCTTTACTTTAAGAATGTTGAATATTGACCCCCAATCTCTTCTGGCTTGTAGGGTTTCTGCTTACAGGTCCACTGTTAGTCTAATGGGCTTTCCTTTGCAGGTGACCTGGCCTTTCTGTTGGGCTACCTTTAACATTATTTCTTTCATTTGGACCTTGGAGAATCTGATGATTATGTATCTTGGAGTTGATCTTCTCATGGAGTATCTTACCGGGATTGTCTGGATTTCCTGAATTAGAGTGTTGGCCTGTCTTGCTGGCTTGGGGAAATTCTCCTGGATGATATCCTGAAGTATGTTTTCCAACTTGGTTCTGTTCTCCCCAGCTCTTTCAGGTACCCCAATCAGTCATAGGTTTGGTCTGTTTACACAATCCCATATTTCTCAGAGGTTTTGTTCATTCTTTTTCATCATTTTTTCTCTATTCTTGTCTGCTTGTCTTATTTCCCAAAGATAGTCTTCCAGCTCTGAGAGTCTTTCCTCCACTTGGTCTATTCTGCTATTGATACTTCTATTGATACTTGTGATTACATTGTGAATTTCTTGTGTTGTGTTTTTCAGTTCCATTAGGTCAGTTACGCTCCTCTCTAAACTGGCTGTTCTGGTTATCAGCTCCTGTATTGTTTTATCATGATTCTTAGCCTCTTTGCATTTGGGTTAGAACATGCTCCTTTAGCTCACTGAAATTCATCATTACTCACCTTCTGAAGCCTAATTCTGTCAATTCAGCCATCTCAGCTTCAGCCCAATTCCGTGCCCTTGCTGGAGAGATGCTGCAGTCATTTGAAGGAGAAGAGGCACTGTGGCTTTTTGAATTTTCAGTGTTGTTGCACTGACTCTTTCTCATCTTTGTGGGCTTACATACCTTCCATCTTTGAGGCTGCTGACCTTAGAATGGAGTTTTTGTGGAGTCCTTTTTGTTAATGTTGTTGTTGTTGCTTTCTGGTTTTTTTTCTTTCTTTCTTTCTTTTAATAGTCAGACCACTCTTCTGTAGGGCTGCTGTGGTTTGTTGGGGGTACATTTCAGACCTTAGTTGCCTCTGTCCCTCCCACACCCAGAGGTATCACCAGTGAAGGTGGAGAAACAGCACAAATGGCAGCCTGCTCTTTCCTCTGGGAGCTCCTTCCTGGGGGCCACCGATCTGATGCCAGCCAGAACACTCCTGTAGGAGGTTTCTGGAGACCTCTGTTGGGAGGTCTCACCCAGTCGGGAGGAATGGGATCAGGGACCTGCTTAAAGAAGCAGTCTGGCTGCCCCTTGGCAGTGTGGGTGCACCATGCTGGGGGAACCCTCCTCATCCAGACTGCCAGCAGTCTGGAAATACTGTCGTCTGAACCACAGAGACTGCAGTCACCCCTCTCCCTGCGGGCTCTGTCCCAGGGAGAGATCAGAGTTCTGTTCTGACTGCCTGGACTCCCAGAGCCGGCAGGCTAGAACAGCCAACTGCAACCACAGATATGGCAGCCGCCCCTCCCCCTGGGAACTTGGTCCATCTCAGGCAGTCTCTAGCCTGCTGCTGCTGGCCCACTGGAATTCCAAGCCAGTGGGTTTTCACTTGTAGGGTGCCATAGGACTGGGGCCCGCAGGACAAGTCCTCTTGCCTCCCTGGATTCAGCCCCCTTCCTAAGGGGATGCATGGATGGATCTCCTGCCTCGCCAGAATTCCTGCGGCTGCATAGCTCACAATTGTAATTCAACAAGGGCCTGGTTTTATTGGGTTCTGGAGGCACAGTGCCTGCCTACTTTTCAAAGATCTGCAAAATGGTTGAATACTTAAAAAGTCGTTTTGCTGGCTTCATAATGTGGAAATAAAAAGTGCAAATTAATATTAATAAATGTTTAATAAGTGTCTACAAAATATTACATTATGTCAACTAATCAACCACATCTCACCTCTAAGTCTCTAGCAGAGAATTGCTATGGGCTGAATGGTGCCACCTCAAATACATATATGGAGGGCGTAACCCTCAATGTGATGGCATTGGGAGATGGGGTCTTTGGGAGGTAACTAGGTTCAGATGAGACCACAAGGGTGAGGCCCTCAGGACGAGATTAGTATCCTTATGAAAACAGACACCAGAGAGTTTACTGGCCTCGCCTCTGCCATGTAAGGATCCAGTGAGAAGGCAGCCATTGGCAAGTCAGGAAGAAGGCCCTCACCAGAAACCAAGCATGTGGGCACCCTGACCTCAGACTTCCAGCCTCCAGAACTGTGAGAAATAAATTTCTCTTGTTAAAGGCAGCCAGTTTGTGGTATTTTGTTATGGCAGCCCGAGCTGACTGATACAGGAATTTTAATACATTTCATAGGATGTGGCAAGGTCAAAGATCTTTAAATGCCCCAGATCCCATGCATGCTTTAAAACATAAGTTATCCAGTAAAATAGAAGAATACCTGGGAATAGTGAAGCCTCTGGATGTCCCTGTTGTGATGTCATGGGGCTATGACTTCACCGATGGTCATAGATTGGTGGATTCCAGCATACACAAGTATGAAACCTCATAGCTAGCCCCTCTTCGGCTGTTACAGTGGTGTGACTAAAAATGGATGATCACATCACTTATAGATGGTTTGTTCCGACGCTATTCTATATTGGTCACCTCCTTTCCTGATAGAGAGAAGACCGTTGAGGGCCCTTTGCATTCCTGGCCTCCGAGAGCCCCATCATCTTGGACTATTTTCATCCATCGAGTCAGATCCTGAGGCTGACTCGGGGTGCGGGGAGCAGTGGAGAGTCACAGAGGAGCAGCACCTGTGCTGGATGGGACTGAAGAGCCTCCTCATTAAACCAAAGCTTTGATCTCCCTCTGGCTGTTCCCTACTCCCACTTTCACACAGGAACTTAGGACGTCTCCAGAGCCCCTCGCCCTCCAAGTCCGACACTTCTTTCTCTTAACTTTTGGGGATTCAGGGACCTAATTAAGAAAATGTTCTCTAGGCATATTCTGAGCAGCTGTATGAAAGTTAAGACCGTCCAGAAAGAAAAGGATGTAAATGGCCATTTCGAAGGTGCCAGGCCAGCAATTACTGACCCGGTTTCCAATCTGTTATTTTGAGAACAGCCACATGAACCTTGAATGGACTCACAAAAGGGTGCCCCGTTTACTCAGAATGCGTGCCGGTTTTCCTTTGCCTGACCTCTGTGTCAGTGGCTGGGGGCCACCTCCGTCTTGGCGTTGCAAATGCTCTTTTGCTTAATTAAAGCCATGGGTTTCCAGGCCACAGCTGCTGGGGAGCCCCAGTGTGAGGCACGCTCAAGGCTCTGGTAACAAGACGGCATCCTCATATCTCTTTCTCCTTGAACAGATTTCCTGTGGCTCTTACTGGTTCACCTGATACTGGTCTGTGATGATTGCTTCTACACTGTAAACGTTCTAGTAGCACAACTGTTTCTGAATAATTAAGGCTGGCTATTAGGAAATACACTAAAGTCAAAGGCATAAAATTAGGACATGAAACAACTTAAAGTTTGTATTTACCATTTATCTTTTGAGAGGCTGGAAAGAAAATGAGTTGCCTTGGTTTTTATAGTAGAGTTAAGTTGCTTCTCTGTTCAGTAATCTTCAGTGATTCCCTGTTGCTTACAGTAGCAGGTCTTAAACTTGAGCACGTATCTGAATTCCCTGGAAGGTTTCTTATTCTGTGGGGCAGGGGCCAGGGTCGCTTGAGAATTCGCATTTCTGTGTAGTTCCTGGGTAATGATGCTGAAGTTGATGCTGTGGTCTGGGAACTCCACTTGGAGAACCAGTGGTTTATAGCATAAGGCTCAAACACATTAACCTGGGACTGAAAGTGCTGTTTTCCGGCCCTAATTGGCCTTTCCAATTTGGTCTTCAATTCATAAATCCTTTGCTTTTGTCCAGTGGACTGCTGTCTATTCTTTACTCTTGCCTCATACGTGCTGAATCTGACCTACCCTTTCTCACTCCCTACTCTGTTTCTTCCATTCATCCTTCTTTCCTTTATTTTTCCTTCCTTCCTCTCTTTCTCCTGCTCTCCCACCCTTCCTCCCTCTTTTTCTCTCTTTCTTCTCTTTCTGCTCTGTTTTCTTTCTTTTCCTCCTTTTCTTCTTCCTCCCACCCTTCCTTTCCTTCCTTCCTCCCTCCTTTCCTTCTTTCCATTTTCCCTCCTTCCATCCCTCTTTCCCTCCATTTCTTCCTTCTTTCCTTTCTTCTTTTCTTCCTTCCTTTCTTTTTTCCCTCTCTCTCCCTCCTGTCTCCCTCTCTCCCTTTCTTCCTCCCCTCCCCCCCTTTCTTTCTCTCCTTCCTTCCTTCCTTCCTGCCTGCCCGCCTTTCTTTGTTTCTTCCTTCCTTCCTTTTCTTTCCTTCTTTCTTTCTTTCTTTCTTTCTTTCTTTCTTTCTTTCTTTCTTTCTTTCTTTCTTTCTTTCTTTCTTTTTCTTTTTCTTTCTTTCTTTCTTTCTTTCTTTCTTTCTCTTTCTCTTTCTTTCTTTCTTTCTTTCTTTCTTTCTTTCTTCTTTCTTTTCTTTCTTTTCTTTCTTTCTTCTCCTTCCTTCCTTCCTTTTCCTCCTTTCCTCCCTCTCTTTCTGCCTTCTTTCCTAACTTCCTTCCATTTTTTTCCCACTTTCCTTCTAATTTTCTTCCAATGCCCAAATCCTACCTTTAAGGATTCAGACATTACCTTTATTCTTACCTTTCGTTATCTTTGCCATGCACAGTTGGATTTCCCAGCAGGAATTCCTGTCTCCAGCATGGACCTCTCCATCCAACCTCTGTACTGCTGGGGAGGTGTCTCCCAGATCGAAATCTGGTATCATGGTAGCTCTCCTGCTTAGATTCGGCAGGGGCTGTGCATTGGCCACAGCTAACATTTGCCAACCTAGTGGGGGTAGTGCATGTGTGTGTGCCTGTGTGTACTTTTAGGGATGAGAAGGGGAAGAGAGGACTTGTCAAACACACCCAGGGAGCTCTACCAACACACACACATCGTATAGTGTCACTCAGAGGTCGAGGTGAATAGGTATCAGAATTGTGAGAAATTCTTAATAACTAATATTATAAAATTTTAAAGAGAGATAATATCTCAACCCACACCTCCAAGTCCCAGAAATCAGCTGCTCTCAGTGGGATTCTGAGAGGGGTTTGGGTCCCTTGGTCTCTTGTGCTGTTAGCACAGGGACATGGGCACACACAGGCAAACGCCGTCTCCCCTGAATGGGAAGGCCAGGCTGGCTTCATTCGGTATTTCCCACATGCCAGGGCCTGCGTGTGCTCTGTTCACGCTCCCAGTCCCCACAGTACAGATGCAGATGCTTGCAGGGCCTGTTGAACAGCTCTATAACTGGATAGATGGACAGGTAGACGGATGGATGGACAGATGGAAGGTGGACAGGTGGACAGACAGGCAGGTGGGCAGGTAGACGGATGGCTGGATGGACAGATGGAAGGTGGACAGACAGACAGGTAGACAGATGGACAAGTGGACAGGCAGATGGATGGGCAGGTGGAAAGGCAGATGGATGGATAGGCAGACAGGTAGACAGATGGAAAGGTAGACAGGTGAACAAGTAGACAGATGGACAGGTGGACAGATGGACAGGCAGACATGTCAATGCATCAGCTGTTGTTGCGGCTGCTGAGGGTTTCCCCTTCAGGTCAGAGCCCTCGTATTTCTTCTGAGATAGAGTCTCACTCTGTCACCCAGGCTAGAGGGCAGTGGCACCATCACAGCTCCCTGCAGCCCTGATTTCCTGGGCTCAGGTGATTTTCTTACCTCAGCCTCCCTGGTAGTTGGGACTACAGGCATGTGTCACTATGCCCTGCTAATTTTTTTGTATTTTTTTAAGTAGAGATGAGGCCTCTCTACATTGCAAGGCTGGTCTCAGACTCCTGGGCTCAAGCAACTGGCCCGCTGTGGCCTCCCAAAGTGCTGGGATTACAGGCGTGAGCCACCGCACCCAGCAAGAGCACTGAATTTTTATCCAGTTTTGTTCATCATTTCAGCTAGACCATTTGGCACTGGGAATGTGAGCAGCTGGACAGCCTTCTGGGAAAGCATTACTAGAGGCCCCTGGACCTTGGAAGAACTGGAGAGCTAAGCAGAGAGACTTCGGACAGCTGTGGCAAGGTGGGGGGGGTGGTGCAGAGCCAGCTTTGGCTGGCAGGTGCCACAATCCCAGACTCCTTCCAAATGATAAGAGAAGCCACTCACCATGCCAGGCTGAAGTCTGAGCAGAAAAATGCCAAGAAATGATTATTTAAAAGAAAAAAATTGATAGTGTTCACTCTCATAAATATGAAACAGAATGAAAATTTAAGAATATAAATTCAGAGCTTTTAAACCTGAAATATAAAGTTGAATAAGGTATCTGTCAGACAAACTAGATCTGTGTTCAATGTAAAATCCCACAGAGGAGGATGACTTTTGAGAATGAGAGATTTTTAGTTCTTCATATGAGAATTTGTAACCATTTTTTTTTCTCCAGATGTTTCATATACAAAATTGTTACACTGAGATTTAATGAACAACTTTTGAGTTTTTCTTAAGCTACAGTAAATATGTGCACATACACACCAAAGTGTTTCCTGCAGTTTGTTTTGGCAAAGTGGCCTATTGTTCCTATCTTTAAAGCAGCGTTTATTGACTGGAGGTGGTTTTGTTCCCCAGGCACATGTGACAAAAATATCTGGAGACATCTTTGGTTATCACAACTATGGAGTGAGGTTTACTGGTGTCTAGCGAGTAGAGGTTGGGAATGCTGCAAAACATCCTAAAATGCACAGCAGAGCCACCCCCCAACAACTAAGAATTATCCAGAACCAAATATCAATAGTACCAACCAAGTTTGAGAAACCCTCCTGCAGAATGACTTTGAACAATTTGCAGGAACAGTGTCTTGGTCTGTCATTGTGTGGCACCACCCATTTCTTCCTAAGAGCAGTGAAAAGTATATATTTTCAAGTTGTAAGTGGTTCAACACACCTTATATTTCAAGGCTTTTGTCTGGGTCCTTGAGATTATTGGGGATAACATGGGATATTGCTTGCATGTCTGGATTGCATCATTTTTATGATGTTTGGAAAACTGAAAAAACATATCATCAGGAGAGGAAAATAAAGAGACCCAAATAGAAAGATGCATATCTCCTCATCCATTTTCGTATTTACATTGTTATATTTTTGTCTCCGTCTCTCTCATACAAATCAAGGATCTTTGTCTCCCTTTTAACCACAGACGTTACAATGGGATCTGGAAACACCAACTCCTTCTCACTCTTCCCCAAGATCACAGCCGACATTTTTGCAGTGAAAGCTGGTGTCTCAGCAGATTGCACATATGCACATCTACCCTCCTTGTTTTACACACTTCCATGCGGGCTTCATAAGTGTCCTTAGGTTTCAATTGCGGAAAAGGATAAAAGAAACCATAGAGATCCATCAGGGAAGCAGAGTAAGAAGGCAACTGCACACTTCGAATCCAAAGCGGAGAAGATGTTGAGAAGGAGTTGGGGCAGGGGAGATGCATGCAATCCTATTCTTGAAAGGTGCCCTTAGCACACTCTCAGCACAGGTGTGTTGTACTCCCCATGGCTCTTTGTTACCACAAAGTCCCCTGCTGCTAGTTTGGGGGACTCATTAAGGACAACATTGGAGGGGCCATGGCAGCAGACTATAGGCTAACCCCAGGAACACGTCCCACAGCAGCTGCAGGGTGACCTAGGAGAGGAGGTGCTGTGGATGCCAGGAATATGCTGTTCCTGTCATGGTCAGGAAACTGCTCTGTCCCCTTGCTCCCTCCCAGGTGGGAGCCCACTACCCCTGCTAGCATCAGAAATTGTCACCGCAGCTGCCAACTGCCGAATCACATTGTCCTTCTGCAACTGAGATGCTGCCACCGTGCAGCAGTAAGGCGGCCCCAGGTCTCCTTCCACAGCTCCTGTCCTAATCAGTCCACGGGCACCTGTCTGACTGGTGGCATCTGAGTCACATGTCTGCATTCTGGCAGCAAAGTCTGCTGGAAAGCATAGTTTTTTTTTCTGTTCTTAGAGTGTAGGCATCACAATGTGGGGAATTTTCTAAATAGAGAGGTGTTCAGTATATTTTACAAGGCCACATATGATACCTGTGTCTATGTTTAACACTGGCAAATGTGAAGTACGTTCAACTTGGCCCTGGATATCAGTTTCATGCCCGTAAGGAAGATGACCAACCTGCGGAAAGATGAAAGGCAAAGGTCTCTGCCCTAAGAAAGGAGAAGAGAGGAAACATGACTGACCTGAGGATGGAGGACTTGCGGAGTGCCCGGGACCATCTTCAGGGATGCAGATTGCAGCATCCCTGAAGAAGGCATGATGATAGGACCAGCCAGCATGCAGTCCACGTCACCGGGCGGTTCTGGAACCCCTCTCTCCTGGCTATTCCAGATCAGTGATGTGTTCCTAGGAAAATGGCCATAGAGTCAGTCTGTCTGCTCTCCCCCAGTTCAACACTGCTGATCAAATACATTCTGGGGTTAAAATTCCCACTGTAATATGCCTTTTTCCTTCCAATTCCTTTGAGCTTTTTGGAACAAAATCACCTGCATGAATATCTCTGTTGGTCCCATTTTGCCTAGAGGCTACATAAGACAGAGGAATGAGAAAGCTGATCTAGCTAAGGTCCAAGCTAAGCAAACAGCAGGAGACACAGTGTGTGTTCCGGGATTTCCATTCTGCACTGCGGCTAGTCTAAGCGAGGTGTTGCTCAGACAAGCTGCGAGTGCCTTCTCTGGTTGCACACTTGTAGTTTTGCCTGATAAAGGTAAATCTATGCCTCCTGCAACAACTGTAAATGTCAGTCATGACTGTTGGAAAAACAGGGCCAAGAACACAGGGGAGAACTGACAATGCGGCTAGCTACTTATGGGTAGAGGGAGGGAGGATGGAAATGTGTCCAGAAAACACACATGCACAGACACACACTCAACACATGGACATACACACACATATATACACTCTTGCACACACACCAACACATACACACTCACACACATGTTCACACACCACATATGCATGCACTCACACAAACAATACATACACACACACTTCTTGTTTGCGCAGTGGAGAAGCACAGGAAAGCATCTTGTCTTAATGTCTTTTTTTTTTTTTTTTTGAGTTGGAGTCTTGCTCTGTCACCCAGGCAGGAGTGCAGTGGCATGATCTCGGCTCACTGCAAGCCCCGCCTCCCAGGTTCACACCATTCTCCTGGCTTAGCCTCCCAAGTAGCTGGGATTACAGGTGCCCGTCACCACACCCTGCTAATTTTTTGTATTTTTAGTAGAGACAGGTTTTCACCATGTTAGCCAGGATGGTCTTGATCTCCCAACCTCATGATCCGCCTGCCTCAGCCTCCCAAAGTGCTGGGATTACAGGCGTGAGCCACCGCACCCGGCCTCTTAATGTCTTTTAAAATTTCTGTGGTGAGAGAAACCAACTCAAATTAGCCATTGGGAAAATGGATTTGTTCGAAAAGATCAAGATCTCCTAAGATCCAAGAAGAGTTGACTATCTAAGTCTCAGAAGAGAGAGAGCCAAGGCATGGCGTGAGCACAGCAGTGGGCATCCACATGCCCTCCTTCCCTCAGGTATTTTCCTTTACCAGACCCCATGCGCCTCTCACTAGGCAGTGTTTAGATCAGCTCTGGTCCCTGAGCAGAGAGTGGAGCAATTCCCAATGATCAGGGGTCTGCCCTTAGGAAATGCACCATGGCCCAGGAGAGGCGAGTTCTCATAACACCAAGACCCACAGCTCACTGTGTGGGTGAAAATCAATCCCAGGTAGAATTCTGAGCACTGGAACCAGGCAGCCTTGTGTCCCATCAGCTTCACATAAAAGATGGTGATTTGGAACAAACACTATCCCACTCAGCGTCCTCATCTATGAAATGGGAATAATAACAATCCTTGCACCGTGGGGTTGTCCTGAGAATGAATATGGGTTAATGCATGAAAAGTACCTGCATCAAAGCCCGGCATTTAGTGCTCAGTAAGAATCAGCTCTTTTTTTTTTTTTTTTTTTTCCCCATTACTTTACAAACATATGTGAGATATTTTGCAATAAAATTCAAGAAAGTGATGGTAGATTTCAGTAAGAGATCACCCCTGAAAAACTTCTGTTGTTTTTTTTCTTTTCTCTAGCCGTGAATAATATACATGTTAAACTTTTCACAAGTTTCAAATGGTCTGTGAACAGAGTTCAACAAAATTTGTTCAGTGTAAACTGCATCAAGAAATACAGATTTGGCTGGGTGCAGTGGCTCATGCCTGTAAGCCTAGCACTTTGGGAGGCCAAGGTGGGTGGATCGCTTGAGTTCAGGAGTTTGAGACCAGCATGGTCAACATGATGAAACCCCATCTCTACTAAAAATACAAAAATTAGCTGGGCATGGTGGTCGGTGCCTGTAATCCCAGCTGCTCGGGAGGTTGAGGCACAAGAATCACTTGAGCCTGAGAGGCAGAGGTTGCCGTGAGTCGAGTGAGACTCTGTCTCAAAAAAAAAAAAAAAAAAAAAAAAAAAAAAAAAAAAAAAGAAGAAGAAGAAGAAAGAAAGAGATATAGATTCATAAAATGCAAATCTTGCTGAAACACCTGTATATGAATGATTGATAAGGTTGACCTGGTGGCCCCTGCTTCTGTACAGGAAAGCACATGGCGTGTGCTGTTGCTACCCTGGCAAGTGACACTAAATGCCTACCCATAAGAGCAGAGTTGATAGGTGTTTTTTTTTTCTTTACTTTTAATTGGAGTACACTATCTATACAGAAAATGTACATTTTATAAGTGTACAGTCTCATGAATTTTCACAAAATGACTTCACCTATGTAATTGGGAGCCAGACCAAGAAACAGAACATGAATTTCTCCCATGTCTTATTTTAGCCACTCCCTTCTGGGACTGGCATACTGGCCAGATTGTTGGCCTATTTTTGCATTTTGTGTCAATGGAAGCATGCAATATATGTTTTTTTGTGTTTGACCTCTTTCACACAACATTATATTCATGCAATTGTTGTGTTGTTATGTTCATTTATTCTCATTGTTGAGATAAATTTCTTTGTGCAAACATACAATTTAGTTACCCATTCTGGGCATTTGAATAATTTCTTCTTTGGGGCTATAATGAACACAACTGCAATGTATATTCTTATACGTGTGTTTGGGTAAACATATGTAAGCATTTCTGTTGTATACATACCCTGGAGTGATCTGCTGGATCACAGGACATGCCAAATAATTTTACAGCATATTTCACTAATATTCACCACCAGCAGCACTACTTGAGAATTCTTGTTGCTCTATATCCTTGCTAACACTTGGCATTTTCCAACTGTTTCATTTTAGCCATTGTGATGGGTGTGTCGTGGTTTCTCATAGTTGTTTTATTTAGCTTTGCCCTAATGATGCACGTGGTTGGGCACATTTCCCTTTGCTTATAAGCTGTTAGAATATTTCCTTTTGTGAAAAGTCTAAGTTATTTTCTCACTTAAAATTGGGTTGTCTTTTTGTTACTAATTCACAAGAGTTCTTTATGTATTCTGGATACAAATTCTTTGTTAGATATATGTACTATAAATATCTTTCCCTTTGTATGAATTATATTTTCACTCTCGATGTCTTTTCATGAATAGTTCTTAATTTAATAAGGCCCAATTTATTAATGTTTTATGCATTATGAATAAAGCAATTATTTTCTGTTTATGGCATTTTGGCCTACTACAAAGTTGTGATGATGTTGCTGTTTAATTTTTCTTCTGAAAGCTTTATTTACTGATTGTTACCTTTTATACGGAGATACTATTAATCTGGAATTGTTTCTTGTGTATGATGAAAATAGGGGCCCAGATACATTTTTCTCTCATATGGATGTCTATTCTACTCAATCCCTTTTTTTGAAAGACCATTCTTTCCTCATTACATTACAGTATTGCATTTGTCATAAATCAGGAGAGGCTCTGTTTCTGGACCCTCTTGATTTCTACTGGTTAGTTTGCCCGTTCTTTCATTAGTATTACACTGTCTTAATTTTTGTAACTTTAGTATGAGTTGATACCTGGTAACGTAAGTCCTCCAGTTTTGTTCTTCAAGATTACGTGGAATTTCCAGGTGAATTTTAAAACCAGTTTGTCAATTTTGACAAAATATCCTGCTTGAATTTTTCTGGAATACTGCTGAATTTATGAATCAATTTGGGAAAGAATGAACATCTTTACAAAGTCAGGTCTTCTAATCCCTGAACACAGTATATTCCTCCATTTATTTGTGTTTTTCTATCTCAATAATTTTTAAAAAATTAGTCCAGAGGTCTTGCACAACTTTTGTAAGGTTTATTCCTAGGTTTTTGATTTCTTTTCTTTTTTTTTTTTTTTGAGACAGAGTCTCGCTTAGTCGCCCAGGCTGGAGTGCAGTGGCGCGATCTCGGCTCACTGCAAGCTCCGCCTCCCGGGTTCACGCCATTCTCCTGCCTCAGCCTCCCGAGTAGCTGGGACTACAGGCGCCCGCCGCCTCGCCCGGCTAATTTTTTTTTTTTGCATTTTTAGTAGAGACGGGGTTTCACCATGTTAGCCAGGATGGTCTCGATCTCCTGACCTCGTGATCCGCCCGCCTCGGCCTCCCAAAGTGCTGGGATTACAGGCGTGAGCCACCACGCCCGGCCAAGGTTTTTGATTTCTAAATGTTATAAAAATAAGATTTATTTTGTTTTCTATTCATTTTTTGCTAGCACATAGAAATACAATTAGATTTTGTGTCCTGGTCTTTTATATCAAGAAATCTTGCTAGTTTGACTTATCATTTTAAAATTTTTTCTTGTTAATTTTATCTTTTAATTGACCAATAATAATTGTACATATTCATGGGGTACATAGTAATGTTTTGATATATACAATGTGTAGGAATCAGAACAGGGTAATTAGCATATCCATCATCTCAAACATTTATCATTTCTTTGTATTGGGAACATTCAATATCCTCTCAGCTATTTAAAATGATATAACATATTACTGTTAACTATAGTCATCCTATCATGCTATAGAACACTAGGATTTATTCTTCCTATCTAGCTGTAATTTTGTATCCTTTAGCGAATATCTCCTTCTCTTTCGCCTACCTTTCTTAGCCTCTAGTCTCTGTTCTATTTTTTACTCATATGAAATCAACTTTTTTTTTTTAGCCTCCACACATGAATGAGAACATATGGTATTTAACTTTCTGTTCCTGGCTTATTTCACTTAACATAGTGTCCTTCAGTCCCATCTATGTTGCCACAAATGACAAAATTTTATTCTTTTTATGGCTGAATAGTATTCCATTGAAAACATATATACATATATATTCCATTTTCTTTATCCATTCATTCATTGTTGAATGCCCAGGTTGATTCCATATCTTGACTATGGTGAATAGTGCTGCAACAAACATGTGGGTGCAGATGTCTTTTCAATATACTGTTTTCCTTTCCTTTGGACAAATGCCCAGTAGTGGGATTGCTGAATCATAGAGTAGTTCTATTTGTAGTTTTCTGAGGAACCTCCATACCAGCAGTGCATAAAGAGTTTCCTTTTCTCTATATCCTCACCAGCATTTTTTATTATTTGTCTTTTTGATAGTAGCCATTTTAACTAAAGTGAGATGATGCCTCCTTCTGGTTTTGATTTGCATTTCCCTGATGATTAGTGATGTCAAAGTTTTTAAAATATCTTTCTTGGCCATTTTTTATGTCTCCTTTTGAGAGATGTTGGCTCAGATCATTTGCCCATTTTTAAATCAAATAGGTTTTTTTGCTGTTGGATTGTTTGAGTTCCTTGTGTATTCTGGTTATTAATCTCTTGTTGGATGAATAGTTTGCAAGTATTTTCTCCCATTCTGTAGGTTATCTTTTCACTCTGTTGGTTGTTTCCTTTGCTGTGCAAAAGCTTTTCAGTTTGCTATATAACCCCATTTATTTATTTTTGCTTTTGTTGCCTGTACCTTTGAAGTCTTATTCATTAAATCTTTTCCCATACCAACGTCCTGAAGCATTTTCTCTCTGTTTCTTTTTAGTAGTTTTATTGTTTGGGTTCTTACATTTAGGTATTTCATCTATTTTGAATTGAATTTTTTACAGGGTGAGAGGTTGGAACCTAGTTTCATTCTTCTGCATATAGTGACCCAGTTTTTCCAGCACTGTATATTGAAGAGATTATCCAATGAGTGTTCTTGGCACCTTTGTCAAAAATCAGTTGGCTAAAGATATGTAGATTAACTTCTGGGTTCTCTATTCTGTTTCATGGGTCTATGTATCAGTTTTTATGCCAGTACCATGCTGTTTGGGTTACTATAACTTTGTAGTATATTTTGAGGTATGATGGTCTGATACCTCAAGCCTTGTTCTTTTTGATCAGGATTGCTTTGGCTGGCTATTCAGAATCCTTTGTAGTTCTATACAAATTTTAGGATTTTTTTTCAATTTCTGTGAAAAATGTCATTGGTATTTTGATAGGAATTTTATTGACTCTGTGAATAGCTGTGGGTAGTATTGTCATTTTAACAATATTAATTCTTCTGATCTGTGAGCATGGGGTGTCTTTCCATTTGTTTGTATCCTCTTCAGTTTATTTCATCAGTGTTTTGTAGTTTTCCTTGCAGAGGTCTTTCACTTCCTTGGTTAAATTTATTCCTAGGTATTTTATTTTATTTTTGGTAGCTATTACAAATGGGATTACCTTCTAGATTTCTTTTTTAGCTCAGTTCTAAGAGTTCTTAGGTAGAGTATTTAGGTTTTTCTGTATATAAGATCATACTGTGTTCAAACAGGGACAATTTGACTTCTTCTTTTCCAATTTAAAGGCCCTTTATTTATTTTTCTTGCCTAATTGCCCTGGCTAGGACTTACTTCACCTATTCTAATAGTTTTTAGGTTCCCTTAGGTTTTCTACATGCATAATCATGTTATCTCTAAATAACAAAAATTTCATTTTTTCCTTTCTAATGCTTCTGTTTTTTATTTCTTTTTCTTGTCTTACTAGGCCAGGCCATGCCTTGAGTAGCATGTTGAATAAAAGTGGTTGTAAGAGGCATTTTATCTTATCCCTGAAGCTCAGAGGGAAAGCTTTCAATATTTTACCATGAGAAATGAAATTTGTTGTTGATTATTTTCCCTCTCCTAAATACTAACCAGGCCTGATCGTGCTTAGTTTCTAAGATTAGGCACATGCAAAGTGGTATGGCCATAGATTGCTGTGGATTTCCTTATACCCCTATCACATTAAGGAAGTTCCCTCCTGTTTTTAGTTTACTAAGACTTTATTTATTTATTTATTTATTTATTTATTTATTTTGAGACGGAGTCTCGCTCTGCCGCCCAGGCTGGAGTGCAGTGGCCGAATCTCAGCTCACTGCAAGCTCCGTCTCCCGGGTTCACGCCATTCTCCTGCCTCAGTATCCCGAGTAGCTGGGACTACAGGCGCCCACCACCTCGCCCGGCTAGTTTTTTGTATTTTTTAGTAGAGACGGGGTTTCACCGTGTTAGCCAGGATGGTCTCGATCTCCTGACCTCGTGATCCGCCCGTCTCGGCCTCCCGAAGTGCTGGGATTACAGGCTTGAGCCACCACGCCCGGCCGACTTTATTTTTAAAAAGTTCATAAATGGGTACTGGAGATTATTAATTAATATCATTAGTTTTATACCTTTTAAGACATTTGTGTTATTAATGTTGTATAATGTGTATTATTAATGTTGTATATTGCATTGATTGATCTATTGTTAAGCCATTCTTGCATCCCTGCAATAAATCCCACTTGATTTTAATGTATATTACTATTTTTACATATTACTTGCTTTGATTTGCTGATATTTAGTTTAATTTTTTTGCATTATGTTTGGAGACTGATCTCTAATTTTTCTGTCTTGTAAAATTATTTTCAGATTGCAATACTTTGTATTTTCTTCTTTATAGTGAGGTTAAACATATTTTCATGTTTAAGAAAATTCTAAATTTTTTTCTTCTGTGAACTTCCCATTTGTGTCCTTTGCCCATTTTTCCTCTGTTTTTCCTTCTTATCTATGTTAGAAACTCTTTACATATTAAGAAAATTTCTTTTATCTCATGTATGAGTGCTCAATATATTTCTGCCAATTTCAAATTTATCTTTTGATTTGGTTTGTGGAATATTTTTGTGACTATGCACAACGTTCAAATTTTTTATGTAGTCAATGCTTTCAGTTTTTCATGACTTCTGTGTTTGAAGTCTTACATTGAAGGGTATCCTCACTCATAAAATTATTCCCCCTTTTATACTTCTATGGCTTTATTTCTTAATGTTTAAATATTTGACTACTAGAATTTGTTTTGGAGCAAAGAACATAATACATTTTTGTTAGATGAAGTGAACTACCACAAACTTCTATTTGTGAAACTAAAAAGTAAGTCCCTCAGAGCAGGACTGGGCCTATTTTCAGTCTCTGATCCTCACCCCACCCTGCACGAGGTAGAATTTGAACAAAATAGTAGGCGCTGTTTATGCAGGGTTAAAAAAAGCAAAGTTAGAGCTCTTCCTCCACTTTTGAAATCCTTTCTGAGTTTCCTTATGCCAGACCTTGTGTTGGGTACTGAGGAGCAGTCAGGGAAACAGCAGAGCCCACTTGGCTGAACCTCAGGTTCTGTGAAGGTTGGGGACGCTCTCCATGGAGACATCCCATAAGTGAGGCGGTGTACGCAGCATTCAAGGCAGGGGCAAAGCACAGAAGTGTGGGGGCTGTGGAAGGCCCTGGGGATTTTGGGGGACCCCTCTGTGAATGTGTTACTGGATAGGGGTCCTAATCCAGACCCCAAGGAAGGGTTCATGGATCTTGTGCAAGAAAGAATTCATGGCGAGTCTGTAAAGTTAAGGGAGGAGACCACCCCTCATATTGTCTTATGCCCAATTTCTGCCTCCAAAGAAAAAAAGAAGTAAAAACTAAAAGGCAGAAATGAAACCCACAGGCTAACAGCCCGGCGCCACACCCTGGGCCTAGTAGTTAAAGATTGACCCTGACCTAATCGGTTATGTTATCTATAGATTACAGACATTGTATGGAAAAGCACTGTGAAAATCCCTATCCTGTTCTGTTCCGTTCTAATTACCTGTGCAGGTGATGCAGCCCCCAGTCATGTACTGGCTGCTTGCTCAATCGATCACCCCCTTAGAGTTGTAAGCCCTTTAAAGGGACAGGAACTGCTCACTCGGGGAGCTTGGTTTTTGGAGATATGAGTCTGCTGATGCTCTCAGCTGAATAAACCCCTTTCCTTCTACAATTTTGTGTCTGAGGGGTTCTTGTCTGTGGCTCGTACTGCTACAAAGTGAAAGCAAGTTTATTAGAAAAGTAAAGGAAGGAAGAATGGCTACTCCATAGACAGAGTTGACTGTTTTTATGGTGATTTCTTGATGATGTGCTGAACAAGGCGTGGATTATTCATGCCTCCTTTTTTAAGACCATATAGGGTAACTTCCTGACATTGCCATGGCATTTGTAAACTGTCATGGCGCTGGTGGGAGTGTCAGAGGCATGTGAACCAGAGCAACACCATCTTGAATAGGAGCTGGGTAAAATGAGGCTGAAACCTACAGGGCTGCATTCCCAGACAGTTAAGGCATTCTAAGTCACAGGATGAGATAGGAGGTCGGGACAACATACAGGTCATGAAGACCTTGCTGATAAAACAGGTTGCAGTACAGGAGCTGGCCAAAACCCACCAAAACCAAAATGGTGAGGAGAGTGACCTCTGGTTGTCCTCACGGCTACACTCCCACCAGCGTCATGACAGTTTACAAACGCCATGGCAACGTCAGGAAGTTACTCTATATGGTCTAAAAAGGGGAGGCGTGAATAATCCACGCTTCGTTTAGCCTATCACCAAGAAATCACCATACAAATGGGCAAATAGCAGCCCTTGGGGCTGCTCTATCTATGGAGTAGCCATTCTTTTATTCTTTTACTTTCTTAATTAACTTGCTTTCACTTTGCACTATGGACTCACCCTGGATTCTTACTTGCGTGAGATGCAGGAACCCTCTCTTGGGGTCTGGATACGGGAAGGGTAGCAGTGAGGATGATCAGAGGTTACTCTCATCGCTATCTTGGTTTTGGTGGGTTTGGCAGGCTTCTTTACTGCAGGCTGTTTTATCAGCGAGGTCTGTGTGACCTGTATCTTCTGCCGACCTCCTATCTCATCCTGTGACTAAGAATGCCTTCACCTCCTGGGAATGCAGCACAGCAGGTCGTAGCCTTGTTTTACCCAGCTCCTGTCCGAGATGGACTTGCTGTGGTTCAAATGCCTCTGACATATGTACTAAGCATAGATGCTGGACCAGGGCATCAGAAGGTCTTTTGAGGTTTTCGTTTTGCCACCACCTCTAGCAGGGACTTCCTCTGAGAGGACAGGGATTCCAGGTGCTGGGTGTCCTGCCAGGAAGTGTACAGGCCTGACTACCTGCCCTGTGAGGTGTGATTGGTGCCCTTGAGGTTTGGTAGCCAGTGGCCTGAGGTCTTGGGTTTATTTATGCTTGGAGTCCCAGGTTCTGTTCCCTGACAATGTTATTTCCAGTCCTGGTGGTGAACTGTCACCTTGCTGAAGGGTGAGTGGGAAGGTCAACCCCAACGGGTGATCTACCCTCCCCCTCAACCTACCCAGTGTCCCAGGTCTCACTTGCTTATTCCCGGAGACACTTCTCCTTTCAAGCCAGGGGGAGAAATGAATGCCTCATTTGCGTCCTTTGAATGGAATGCTAATGATGGGCGGGGAGAGTGTATTCATTATTCATGTGCCGCCTCCTCCCTCTGCCTCGTTCCAGGGATGCCTGGAGGCTTCCAGGTGGCAGAGCAACAGGTAATCAGCCTGTCCCCGTCTGCCCCGGCTGGTAGGAGTCTCTGCTGCAAGAGCAGCTCTGCTGCCCCAGGGTCCCGACTGCACTGCTCCTGGGTGACTTGGGCCACCGGGCTGAGGGCCAGTCCTCCTGAGACAAATCGTTGCCCTGGTGAGTCTCACCTGCCCCTTGGCCTGGATGAGGTTGTGGGAGCCCCCTGCTGGGTCAAGAATGAGTGATTCCTGTCTTTGAAAAGTGACTGCATTACCCTCACTTCTAAAAGAAGTCTCGGTGTCCCCAGAAGGACCTCGCGGGTCAGGAGCTGGGTGCATTGCTCTCACTGGCTGCATCTTCTCATTGCCTTCACGTTTCCAATTGCAGCTTCTTTAAAAGGAACTGGTGCCAAACCTAACATTTATTTCCATGGCAATTTCCTGCCGGCAAGCACATCTATTTAATGGAAGTAGATAAAGCTGTGGGCTGAGCACAGGTTTGTGAAAGGGATGGGATGGAAATGGCATTGGAGACTGCTGTCTGTGGAGACGCTGCAGCAGGGAGCATTGAGAAAATATGTTTCTGGGATCTTGATACGGGTTCTATTATGACTCAAATAGTTTCATTTTTCTTTCTTTTAAATGAGATCATATTATTTTGAAAGACTGGATTGGAAGTGTGAGAAATAACATATCTGTGGCCTAGTATCATAAAACGTAAGGGATACGTAGGGACCTCCGCAAAGAATGCAGAAACGGACTGGTAAGATGGGATTTGCTTCTCATAGAAGTCGTGGCATTCTTGTTTGGTTTCTCATTTATTTTCAGCAAAATACCTTCAGTGAGGCTAAGAAATAGTTGCCTTGAGAATGATTTCACAATGGCTCAAAAAACCCTTTCTGAGATTCCCACGAGATAACTCTCAGGAATTTCAGTGCATTATTCCAAAGTTTTCAAAAACTCCTGATGAACCCTGTAGGGTCTAAATTTTCCTAATTCAGTTTTAAAGTCACTCCTTTTATTGCTTAAAAATCATTGAGCATTACATTACGGTACCGTGAAGTAAAACTGTGCTAACTGGGTAATAATATATTAACTTCTTGGGGTTCGTGTAAATGCATTTCACTCCTGAAACACAGAGAACACACTGGCTTGGTGGGAAGTGAAAGGAAGAAAGTGAGGCAGTGCATGAAGTCCACTGTGTGCCAGCGCTGTGGAAAATGCACATAACTCTTTACTGATTGACACAAACCTTAATGAAGTCCCTGCCCCAAGGAGTTTCTGAGTCGCAGGCATGAAGTATACTGTGCAGGGGAATCAAAGGAAGAGAGATAGGGCAGCATAAACCAGGGGCTGCAATAACGTGGGAGAATATGATTAGCGCAGAGCTGGGCATGCAGTGTAACACCAGCACCCGCAGAGAATTTTTGCTTTATTTAATTTTTAAAGAGACATTTCTTTTAGATGCATGCTGTTGCCTCTGGTTCACAAGGATTACAATGAATCATTTAGTACAGCCACCATGGAATGCACTGGGTCACCAGTTAAAAAGAAACGTTGTTTTGCTTTTTTTTTTTTGAAGCCTGAAAGTGACACATGACCTGCTTTCTCCATAATTCAGAAACACTTTAGGAGATTTGGGGTCCCTTGTAAACTTGGTTACCTTGTGCCTTGGGTTGATTTTACTAGGGACAATCAGAAGAGCTATTTTCCAGGTTTTGGTTGGCTATTCTTTCATAACACTGAGAGCCCTTAGCATAGATTGGCCATAGACACCCAACAGGTTGTGCTGAGAGATAAGACCCCACACTTCCGGTAAATCCCGTCTTGTTCTTCTCCCGAGACACACCCTCTTTCTGCTCACCCTGGCTTCTGCTTCTAATTGTTTATTTTCACATCTCTTTACAAAAATGTATTGCCAAGATACTTACTTGGTTTACACCCTCACTGTGGCCTGCCTGGGTTTGATGTATGTGAGGATTATTTGTGGGTTCATATCAGACTGGAGAACCCTCAAAGGCAGATCCGGTCTCTCTTCGTCCCTCTCTGCTTAGCATAAAGTGTTGGAGTGAGTTGGGCCTTACAGGTTATAAGGAAGAGAAACTCACTCAAGCTCCTCCACTAAAGACAGTTTATTGTAAGGATCTGTGCTGCAATAAAGGAGGCAGGAATCTTGTGGGGCCCCAGAAAGAGCTGCTTTTTTTTTTTTGTATCAAATGTGGCACTAAGAAGAGGTTCTCTTGGGACTCCAGAGCCCTCAGGAATCATAGACCAGTTCCTTGTCAAAGTGGCTACCCTGTGGCTACCCTCCCCCGGCAGCCACGCCTGGAATTAGAGGAGGTGTCCTTGGTTCCCCGAAACCCTGCACTACTGCTCCCAGATTCTGTTTCCCTCCCTTCTTGAAGAGCCCGACTTGCCTGCCCTCCTGTCAGCTGACGTCGCCCTGCACCCTGTCCCCGGGTTGCTGCCCCTGCTCTGGCCCCAGCCCTGCCCTCCAACCCAGCAGGGCTCTGGTGTCCATCTTCCTCTCCAGCCCTCCTCCTGCCAGCTCGGCCTCTTCCCCTGGCTGAGAAGGTGCCCTAACCGCCTTGTCTTCATTCCTCAACCCTCCTGGAGGTCCTCATGCCCTAATCTCCTTGTCTTCACTCTTCAGCCCTCCTGGAGATCCTCCTGCCTTCTCCTCAGGTGAACTTCTCTCCCGTTGCACCGGGAAATAGCACCATGAGCTGTGAGCCCCTTTGCTTTCCCACTCGGAGCCTCCTAAAACACCTCTGCCTGGCTGTCTTTTGCCTCTCTCTGGTGTAGGGAGAATGCTAAGATTCGGAACCCCTGGTACAAGCCCTGCACAATCCCCATGCCTTAAGTGTGGGTAGAACCCGTGACTATGTGATAGAATATCAATTCCATGATTAGGTTACTTGTTATTTGAGGTTGAGTTGATGGAAAGAGATTATCAGGGTGTGTCTGACTTCAGTGAGCCCATGAAAAGGTCCTGCCCTTCATGAGGTCAGAGATGTTCAGGGTGAGGAATTCTGTGCTGGCTTTGAAGACGGAGGGGCCATATGGTGAGGACCTGAGGGAGACCCCTAGGAGCAGACAGCATTCTCTGGCCAGCAATGGCCAGTAAGGAAATGAGGACATTGGTCCTACAACCACAAGGAATTGAATTCTGCCAGCAACAGAAAGAGCCGGGAGGAGGAGCCCAAGCTTCGGATGACAGCCAGCCCTGGCTAACGGCCTGATTCCAGCCTGGTGTGACTCTGGACACAGAGCCCGGTTGGGTCCGGCCTGACTTCTGAGCTAGGGACCTGTGAGATATAAACGTGTGCTGTTCTGAGGGCTCCATTTGTGGGGTTTTTTTTTTTTGTTAGATAGCAGCAGAAAACTACTGCCTCCTCCCTCTGGCTCTGGAGATTTGCCCACCTTCTAGGTGGCTTAAGCTTAGGAAGTGGCCTAAGCTTCCACTTTGCTTCTATCCCATGCCCTCTCCTTTTCCAGAAGTTTCCTCCTTCTCTTTTCCCCTGTTTCTTGTACAATAAACAATACCACTCGTTTCTACTCCCGGATTATTTCCATCAGTGCACAAACCTGCCCCATCTTACAAGTATCTTTCCCCAGTCACTCATCCCTCTCAAGGTGCCACTCCAGGCCTCTGCTTCCCCGTTGGGAACACTTCTCAGAGGTGAGCACCATCCTCCATCCCTTGTCCCCCCTCTTCCACATGCTCCAGTCTGGCGTTCACTCTAACAAGGTCCACAGTGACAACACCTCTCTCTCCCCATCCCGCTTGGTTTCCTAGCAGCACAGAATGCAGTCGCGTCTCGATCTTCTTCTGGCTCAAGGACACCCCTTTCTGTGGTTTCCTCCAGGTCACCTACCAGGGCTTCCGACTCTGCTTTGCTGATCTCCCTCCTTCAGCCAACCCAGCTGTGGGTTTGCTCCTCTCTGAGCAAATCTCCCGGGGGTGGGGGAAGAGGGTCTCATGCCTCCTGATACGGTTTGGATCTGTGTCCCTGCTCAAATCTCATGTCAAATTGTCATTGCCAGTGTTGGAGGAGGGGCCTGTTGGGAGGTGATTGGATCATGGGGGTGGATTTCCCCTTTGCTGTTCTCATGATACTGAGTGAGTTCTCACGAGGTCTGGTTGTTTAAAAGTGTGTAGCCTGCTTCCTCTTCATCCTTTTCCTCCTGCTCTGGCCAAGTGAAGACATGCCTGCTTCCCTTTCACCTTTCACTGTGATGGAAAGTTTCCTGAAGCTTTCCCAGCTATGCTACCCCAGCCTGCAGAACCATGAGCCAGTTAAACCTCTTTTCTTTACAATTTACCCAGTCTTATGTATTTCTTTATAGCAGTGCGAGAACGGACTAATACAAACCCCATGGCTGTAACTACTTCTTTATGACCAGGGCACCCAGGTGTGGCTCCCCCCAGGGTCCCCTCTGAGCTCCATGTTCACAGCCAATGGCCCACCCAGTGCCACCTTTGGTGGGTAATATGCATCTTAGTCTGGGTGTATCTAAATGGAAATTTTCACTTCCTCCCATCTTGCACCCAAATGTTCTCCCTGGGCTTCTTGCCTCAGTAGGAAATCTAGAGGTCACTTTAAAGTCCCTCCCCAGCCTATCTTCCCCACGTGTGCTCCATCGTCAAGTCCTGCGCGTCCTGCCTCCCAGGTGTATCCTCTTAACTGGTCTCTCTGCCTCCACTCTTGCCCCTTCCTGGCCCATCCTCCACTCAGCAGCAAAATTGCTTTTCCTAAAAGGTCAGCACCTGCAGTCCTCCATGCCACTGCCCCACAGGCACCAGCTCCAGTCTCACTGTTCTCTTTCTGGTTCTCAACCTCACCAACGTCCTTCCTGCTTCGAGGTGACAGCCCAGGCTATTGCTCTGGCTTGGAATGCTCTTTGCCTTCTCTTTGCCAGTGGCTTCCTTTCTTCTCACCTTTCGGTTGGCTCTTCAGGGAGCCTGGTCCCGTGCACTCCAGCAGCTCTGCCCCAGCATCCCTCATTGCAGCCCTGGTGTTTCCGTTGTGGAACTCACTGAAACTGAAAGGTAATCCTTTATGTTTTTCTTTCTTGTTCCCTGAAGGCCTGTACTCTTCTTCTGGGTAAAGATTCAGTCCACTTTCTTCACTGTTTTATCTCCAGGACTCAGCACAGTGCCTGATACATAGTGGACCCTTGATGAATATTCACTTACTTTGAAAAATAATAAACAACATCAGGTGTTGGCTTGCTGTCTTTCAAGCATAGCTACTTCGGTTTGGTCCATTCTATAACCCCATCTGTAAGTATCATGATCATGAATGTTGAGAAGGGGAGAAGACCAAATTGGAATCAGGTGAAATAATTTACCCAAGGTTATCGTCGCATCAATGCCAGGCTTTCTGGCTGCAGAGCCTGCCTGTCAGTCCTACACCTGGCTGGGCAATGAACCTGCTCACAGGACTATTGGGGAAAATTCGTAACTAATGACAATAGGGTAGCCTGAAAATACCCAGAGCTGCATACAGGGAAATGGTCTTCTTTGTGAATACAGAAATGATAAGGGGATGTGGAGGAGTGCTATTTGGGTTAACCGTCATGTCTTCGGTGGCCGGTAATATGCTGTTAGGTGCATTTGTTTGCATGTGCAGCGCAGCATCTGAGAGCTGGTTTGCTTGGTCTCAAAGCAGCGGGTGGAGGACGCTGCGACCAGCATCTGGAGCTTTGAGAGAGAAATGTGGCCACTGGGCCACATCAAAGGCTGATGAGACTCTGCTCCCTCCTGGATGGAGAGCGCTTGTATGGGGATGGCCTCTTTTCATCCCTTTGTTTTCTGTTTCCAATTTGTTCAAACAACAAGGAGCTTTGAAGTTCCTTAAGCTACCACAAGTGCAGAGCCTGGACCACTGAGTGTGGAGAAGTTTCTCTTTTCACTGGAAACGTGCCAGTTTTCCAGATGTTAATGATGAAGGGCGTTTTTTTTTGTTTTTGTTTTTGTTTTTGTTTGTTTTTTTTTTGAGACGAAGTCTCGCTCTGTCGCCCAGGCTGGAGTGCAGTGGCCGGATCTCAGCTCACTGCAAGCTCCGCCTCCCGGGTTTACGCCATTCTCCTGCCTCAGCCTCCCGAGTAGCTGGGACTACAGGCGCCCGCCACCTCGCCCGGCTAGTTTTTTGTATTTTTAGTAGAGATGGGGTTTCACCGTGTTAGCCAGGATGGTCTTGATCTCCTGACCTTGTGATCCGCCCGTCTCGGCCTCCCAAAGTGCTGGGATTACAGGCTTGAGCCACCGCGCCCGGCCAAGGGAGTTTTTAAAAAGCAGAGCTTGTTTGTAGGGAGGGTGACAGCAAATTGATGCACAAGTTTTTTTTTTTGTGTGTGTGTGTGTGTATATATGTGTGTATATATATGTATATATGTATGTATGTATATATGTTTGTGTGTGTATATGTGTGTGTGTGTATATATATATATATAGAGAGAGAGAGAGAGAGAGAGAGTCATATTCCTAAACTTGTAGTTGAGTCATGCAAAGAGGTCTTCATTTCAGTGTTTAATTGGATGCCTTTGGGAGGGTGGGGATGAGTGAAGGACACTCAGGACTCAGGCCCCACACATGTAGGAGGCAGAGTGAAGGAAGCCTGAAGCCAGTCGTGTGCCTGAGTGACTGTGGAGCAAGGCTGGCCACTTCCACGTGAGATGGAGGAGGTTGCTATGGTTTCAATCTGGGAACTTCTCCAGGCTGTAAAAGGCAGGCCCGTTCTTTGCTGTTGAAGGCAGGGTTCACACTGGGTGGGCGCCAGGACACAAACTCCATGGGACTCGGGCTACACGCTGCTTGGGTGAGACTCTGGCCTCCTCTGAGAGCCAGGCCGTTTGTTCCTTGAAAGTGTGCAGGCTTGGCTGTTGGTTTGTGTTTGCGATGGCAGGAGGATGGCACCCACAGTGGGACTTTGCTGGTGCTGCCTTTGGGAGCCAGGTTAGAGTCACCATTTCTAGCCCTCTTCTGTGCTCACCACAACCTGGTGGGCTGGGTCTCCATTCTTGATGTTCATCTGGATGGTTACGAAGCCCACAGAGACTCAAATGCTCAGCGTGGAGAGGAAAGTTGCTGCTGACGCTTTGGCGTAGGCTTTCCGGATTTCTTCCGAGCCTCCAGATCTCCAGGGCCTGTGGTCTAGAGCCCTGTTCCTGGTCCGTGTCTCCCCAAGCACACAGATAGCAAGTGGGAGCCATTTGCAATGTCTGGAGACATTTGTGGTTTTCACAACTGGGGTCGGATGGGGACTACTGGCATCCAGTGGGTAGAGACCAGGGATGCTACTAACTTCCCACAAGGCACAGGACAGCCCTCATGCAGAGACTGCTCTGGCCCCAGGGGTCAGCAGTGCTGAGGTTGAGAATGTCTGTTCTCAGCTTCTGTGGTCATGGCCTTTACTCGTCTGGCCCTGCACAGGTCTGTGAGCCACTTGAAGGCAGGACCGCTGCGGCTGATCCTCGGTGGGTGTCGGTTAATGAGTGCAGGATGTCCGTCAGCTGCTGTCGCTGATTCCTCTGGCCTCAGGACCAAATAGTTTCACAGGGGGCAAATGAGCAAACTCTGGAGGCAGGATGCCACGGGCTGTGTTCCTATGTTTAGTGCTCACAGATTCCTCCGCTGAGCAGGCAGACAGGATATTTGCTCATCACCGTCACCTCTATCACAGCCATCAGTGTGGACTGGGCTCACGGCCACCAGCTGGTCCACACATTTTCACACAAATAGTCCCATTGAATCCTCACACCAACCCTCTAAGGATGTGACTGTGACTGTCCTTTTACTATAGATAGAAAAACAGGCTCCAGAGGTCACAGCCCTTCTTTCCCACGCTGCACCCCCAGTGAGCACAGGAGCTTTGCATGTGGCCATTTACAGCTCTGGTTAAACCCCGATCAAGCTAAGGCAGGTCTTGGCCTGGGCTGCCCAGGATCTATTTCACTGCACCTTGGGGGTAAAAGCTGGGGTCTCAAGGCCCATTCTGTCACAGGCCAGACGCAGTGTGAGGGTGGGGGTGGCAGGCGTGCGTCGGACGAGTGGCCCCTCTTTGGCCTCACGCTACTGCATTGCCAATGAACTCCCCTCCTGCGGCCCACGGCGGTTGAGTGGACATGCCCAGCATGCGCTGGTCAGTTTTGACAACAACCAGCTGGGCTGGGGGTGGGGAATTTTGCCCTGAGTTGTAGCATTTGCCGCTTTCTGTGGTATAAACACTCCCCCTGTGGCTGATTTCAAGTTGTCAATGTGACATCACGGGCATGTGTGACGTCACTGCACAGCCATGGAAAGCATTGTACGTGGCTGCCTCCTCCCAGCCCATGAGAGCGGGTGGCAGCACGCCACTGCCGGTGGCCAGGAGAAGTGAGTTCGGACTCCCTTCCCCTGGGAATCTTGGTCTCTGCACTGTGCGAGTGCAGCCTCGGGTTGGCAGATGCGGTTATGTGCATTTGGTACATTGTGAAAGAAGGGGCACGCCTGATGATTTTACTGTCCTGGTTGGGGAGCTCTGGCAGGCTGTGCTCCCTGGATATTGCTGACTGTCAGGTGGGTTATAGGCCTCTTAGCAGCAGGCTATAGGAGAAGTGTCTGTAACCACACAATTGGTGCCCATTAAAAATGATTGTGCCTTCAGAATCCAGAATAGTCCTATCCCGGGGAAGGGGGAGGAGCCGCTCATTGAGCATCTGCAGATTGCCTTGTGCCTGTTGGACAGGTGGGACAATCTGCATATCAGCAAGGTCGCTTGGGCCACCCAGGGTGCCACAGGTAGCAATTAACGGAGCCCGGATTTCCATCTGGCTTGTCTGGGATGGTTCTGTCTCATGCTATCTGCAGGAACGAGGGATTCTGTTAAGAGGAACGTCTCATGGCCCGTGTGGTTAGCAGGCCCCGTTGCTTCGGTGTTGGTGGGGGAACAATGCAGAGCGTTGCTTGTGGATGTCCACTCTAGGCAGAGGCCCAGCCTTTGCACTCGGCTTCCGGGCAGTCTAAGGGAGCGCAGGGGGTGGCGAGGCAAATCCGATTGGATGTGGGAAGTTGGCAGATGTTAGCACGGGTATGCAGCAATGAGATGAGGGCCGCCTTCTCCCTCCATCAGGGACCCTCTGGGCCATGCTCATAGAGGTTCTGGATAAACTAACGCCGGCAGGAAGCTGCTGGGCCTGCAGTGTCCTCTGGGCAGCCTGTCCCCGCTGGGGCAGAGGGGAGAGAAGGCAGTCAGCACTTCAGTGGCAGGGCGGCACCCAGGTGAGGTGCGGAAGCCGGAATGAACGCTTCATGTCCGGCCCAAGGTCTTTCCTCAGTTTTCTAATTAGGAAAACCTTCCTGGTCACAGCTTTTATGTCTCTAATTCATCTCTCAGTGGGAGTTCTTTCTCACTTAACTTCCAAACTTACACCTCTCCTCTCTCCCTGCGCTCCTATCTGGAGGTGTTGAGGTGTTGACGGGTGCTCAGCAGGCCGCCCCGGGCCCAGGGAGAGGGGCCTGCTCCCTCTGTGTCAGGCACGCATCTGCCCACTGTTTGCCTGTCCTCTCTGTTCCCTGATTCTCTCTGCTTGGAATGCAGTCATTGTTTCTGTGAGAGAGTCCCCTTGTTTAATTTGCAGCTGCAGTTCCCGGAGATGACATTTCTCAGTCACATCCAAGCCTCATTGCACTGCGGATATTCTGTGGCTCCTGCAGCAGGGAGAGTGAAAATCTGCTTTCATTTTTGTCATCGGGACCACCGAAATTCCACAGTCCTTCAACCCGATTCTGGGAGCAAATTTTAATGAATTCAGCAGAAACTTGTGTAGCAGTGATAAAATGTAATTGCCTACAATTTCACACCCACACTCTCCTCCGTGAGCTGCAGAATTTCAGCCAGCTTGCCGCTTTGCAATTTCATCTCCATGGAATCACTCTCTTCTAAGGTATTCAAGCCTCACGTGTGCTTGAATGAAATGTGTGGTAAATTTTCATCACGATACCAAGAGCAGAAGCAGTCAGCAGTGCCATTAAGATTAATTAGAGGTTGAGGGCCCACACTTCGGAAACAGCGGCAGGCTGTGAATTATATTCTTGGTGTACTTTTTAAATATTCTTTCTTCCAGACTCTGATTTTTTTTCCAGCTGTTGTGGTGCCTCTGACTACACATGGGGACTCAATTGTTTGTCCACTCTGACCTCCTCTTCCAGAGCGGGTGGTAAAAACCAGTGACGGGAAGTGGAAGGATGCATCGTGCTTGTGTCTTAAATTACCTGCGAGAGTTTGGTTTCATCCAAACAGGTAGAGGGATGCACTCCCAACATAGGCTTTGTAGGGTGATAGATACTATCCGAGAAGATCAGGTTGCCTGTTTCTGTAAGACCTCTGAGCTAAGAATGTTTTCTACATTTTAAAATGGATTAAAAGAAGCATAATCTTTTATGACAGGCAAAAATTATACAAAATCCACATTTCAATGTCCAGAAATGAAATTCTATTGGAATGCATCCACGCCCATTCGTTGACATGTCATCCAGGGAAGGTCTCATGCCATGGTGCAGAGTTGAGTAGCAACAACAGAGATGGCATGGCCTGCAAAACCTGTGATATTGACTCTCTGGCCCTTTCAGAAGACGTTTGCTGACCTGTAGCACAGAAGAGCAGGTATCTCCATGGGGATGACTTTGGTTCCTCTGCCATCACTAAAGAAGCACTGTGCTGGGGGTCTCTTAGTAGAGTTATGTTTTCGATGATGCCCATGGGGTCACTCTGGTTTGAGACCTATGTCCTTCAATGGCCCTGAAGCCCATTGTGAGTCAGGACTGGACACAGTGACGAGGCTTCCTGGCAGCAGGACGGGACTGCCCATTAAGATGAAGACTCAGGGCCTCCAACCATTGACTGTGTGCATCAGCAGCTTATTATTCACCATTTATCACCATGCCTCAAACCTTCAGCAAAGTGAGAAATAGTTTGCCAATGAAGTAAAGTGGAAAATTAATTTGGTTTTCTCCTATTGCAAGTGAATGCTGAAATTAAAAATGAAGCCTCCGATCACTGGTGTGTTTTCCTCTTAGGCTGAGTCTTACCCACTTACAAATCATTGAGGTTGTGGAGATTATTTCCTTCTGAAAGTAATTCTTGCTGGCCAATGGGAACTGTCTAGCGAGATTTGTTGGGGGGAACAATGGAGCAGTTGTATAGAAATATGATATTTATTGTTAAGAGCAGATATTATAAACTGAAAATGTACAACCTTCAGGCAGCCTAACTCCACATAAGCTGGCTCTTATGAGAAGAAAGGAAAAAGGCCTAGAACTTGAAACGGCCAAATATGCAGTTCTCCGCAGTGTCTAATTTCACATTATTTATCATTTATAATGTAATGCTGTATTTTCTCTGAAACTCTTGAGGGTCTAATTTCAGTAGAATTTCCAGCAAGTATTTTGAGCATGACTAGGAGCTGTTAGTAAACACTAGGAAAAAATATCCCTGACTTGCTTGCTGGAGGAGACCCTCTGAATTAAGCTGTTATATAAAATATCCTGACTTGGCCGGTTCTTATCATATAAGAACAAGGTGAGGTTTCTTGGTTGGCTGGTTTCTTGCTTGGTTTTTTAAATGATTGGGCTTCTGCTTAGAGATGGCAGAGATAATCCAACTTCTCTGGTACCCATCTTCAGATCAATTCCACCAGCACTGACCTGGAGCAACCAGGCGGAGGCAGAAGGTGGAAGGAGAGGAGGGAGGGTCAGGGGTTGGTGGGGATGGATGGATCTGTAGCCTCCCTGAGGCAGGTGGCTTTTCCTGGCTGCCTTCAGTCCTGCTCTTAGTGACAATTCTGAATATCACTGCAAGAGATATTCACTGCTGCAAACACAGGACTTGCCCTTGTCAACTGAGAAATGACAGATGAGAGCAAATGTTATTGACAGAAGGGATATCAGGTGTCCATATAAAAGCAGAGCCATATGGGGCCCGTTGATGTAAGGAGAAACCCTTGTCTGGATTTTACTACGTTAAGAATGGGTGCTCCTTATAACAGAGCATGCATGGAAACATGGAAATGTTGGAAACATTTTTATTGCTTTAAAAATTTAAGGAAACAAAGAATAAGGAGTGACATTGAAAATGTTTAACAACTACAGGGCATAGTCATTGGCCGATGAGGATAAATGTGGTTGTAAACAACACATCCAGGTATATAGGAGAATATTGGCCAAATATCAACTGGCATAGAATGGTTTTAGAAAATGTTCTCTATAAATTACTACATACAAGTATTTTTGGCACAAAGAGATGAACCTCAGTGATGTGGGAAAGCCACATTCAGGATACTGGCTTCTCAATCATTCCAGTAATGAGATCATTGCCCTTTAGCATTTCTAATGGCGTGTGGCCCTCAGATTCCCCCAGGCAGCCTGATTCAGTCCATCCAGTATTTACCCAGCACTGCCAAGAGTGGGCACTGAGCTGGGCCCTGGGGATCCAAAGTACAAGGCATGGCCCTTGCTCTCTGGGAGCCCAACTCTGGGTGGGGAAGAAAAGAGACGCATTTCTAGTGGGTTAATTTGTGACCTTGGATTCTTAATCCATAGCAGTAGCATAGAAGTGTTCCAACAGTGTGAGTTTGACATGGGAGCCACAAACGCAAGGGATGCTGAGGGCCACAGAGCAGGAGCCCCACTCAGATGGGTAGAGGCTCAAGAAAGGCCTCCCAAGGCTGCTCAGCTCAGCTCAGCTGTGTCTTGAAGGACCCGTGGCTAACATTGTCCAGGCAAGGAAAGGCAGAGCGAGCACACACAGAGGAAACCATGTGCAAGGTGAGGGAGTGCACAGCCAGCCTGCAGAATTTCAGCAGCTTGTTAGTGCTGAGGTCTTAGGAGATGAGGCTGGCCAGGTGGGATCAGATCGCAAGGAGAGTCTTGTATGTCATGCTTTGGGGTTTGGATTTCATCCTGAAGACAATGAGAAGTCACTGAAGGATTTCTAAAGTGGAGGGGAGGGGATTTGATCAGGTACAAGTTTCTGTTTTAAGAAAATCCTCTGGCAATGAGGCTGGAGGCTGATCTAGTTTCACTAGTAATGAAGCTGGCAAAGTCATAGAAGTATGAGATAATGGTAACCTGGCCTGGGATATTAGTAGTTGGGATGAATGAAGGTGAGCTTGGACTAAGGCAAGACCAAAAGAAGGCTGGGCAAGTACAGCACCACAATATAAGCAAGAAAGGTGTTCGTTCCCCTGCCGTGAGGCCTGGAGAGTGAAGAGGATATTGCAGAGTCTGCGGGGCATTAGGAGGGGCTGCCAGCAGGACTGCATCATTGGCTGGGAGAGGAGTGGGGACTGGCGAATGCTTCCAGGTTCCTGACTCAACACCGTCACTCCCCAAGAATGAGAACGTAGGAGGAGTAGGGAGAAGGCATGTGGAAGATGTTTCTCCCTCGCCCCACTCACCTGATGGTCAAAGTAACATCAGCTCCATGGAGGCAATTTGGAAAGTGGAAAACAAAAAGGAGCAGAAAGAAGAGGACTACTCACATTACACAGGAGTGCAAAGGAACTTATTAGAGCTACAAGTGTTAACCTGGGTGAATCTCATTTAAAATATTGAGCAGAAGGAGAGAATTCCAGCAGGGTATGAACAGTACAGTATTATTTGTAAATGTTTCGCAACATGAAAACCATGTCACAGATTGCTAAAGAAATTGTATATGTGTATCAAAGCAGACCGAGGAAAGGACAGACCTCAAATCCCGGCAGTGTTTACCTGAGGAGGGGATGTTATGGGGGAAAGGTATAGGGGACTTTTGGTAACTTTTTTTTTTTTTTTGAGATGGAGTCTCGCTCTGTTGCCCAGGCTAGAGTGCAGTGGCGCTATCTCAGCTCACTGCACGCTCCACCTCCCAGGTTCATGCAATTCTCCTACCTCAGCCTCCTGAGTAGCTGGGACTACAGGCACCCGTCACCACACCCAGATAATTTTTTGTATTTTTGGTGGAGACGGGGTTTCACCATGTTAGCCAGGATGGTCTAGATCTCCTGACCTCATGATACACCGGCCTTGGCCTCCCAAAGTGCTGGGATTACAGGCGTGAGCCACCGTGCCCGGCCACATTTATTTCTTAATCTGAATGGTGAGTATGGACAATCTGTTATTTATTATACATCCATATGTCTTGACTATTTCATGACTTTAAAAAAGTCATCAGAGACTCATCACCTGAGACCGTCATTCTAACATATTTCCTATGAGGTTGGTGCAAAAGTAATTGTGGTTTTTGCCATTTTTAAAAAATTGATTAATTGCAAAAACCACGATTACTTTTGCACCAACCTAATAGAAACAACTTTCTTCTCCCCTCTTATCCAGAGCCTTCAGGGAGAAACCCCACAGCACTGCCTGCCCCTCAGGCTCCGGGTTTCTGCCTTCCCCACAGGTCACAGCTTGGAGTACACACCTCTGTTCACGGTGTTTGACCTTCATGATGTCTACAGGAACTCTTTCCTGCCTCTTCTTTTCAGAGACCACAAAACACATCAGAGAAATAGGGTGTCTGGGTGGCTGCTATGGATTAAGAATCCAAGGTCATGAATTAACCCTCAAGAAATGAACTTGAAGATCACCTTGTCCCTTAAAGGGTGATTTGTTCTCCCGTGGGGACCTGGTCCCACAGCCAACAATACGCTGCTGGTGTATTGCACTCTGCTGGAATTCCACAGGCTGGTTCATAAATTGAATTTCATTTTCAGAACCAGGAGGAAATGAAGAAATAATTTCACATACCATACATTTATTGAAATTATATCAAAATAAGCAATGAAGGAAAATTTCTCTTGGTAATATAATTTCAAGGATCATTTCATGAGTTTGCAGCTAGAACAGCATCTGAAAATATCTGGGTTTGATAAGCACAGGGAGAAACCGACTGTGTTCTATTTAAACATGAAGGGAGAAGGGAGCGCCCTTTGCAGAGTCCCCACTCAGTTCTCCTCCCATCCTCGCTTCTTGCATCCTTGTCCCTCTGTAGTAGTCGCTGTTGACATTTTGCGATTGTGCATATCCCGATTTAGACACCATTTCTTTGTCTTGATAGAGGGCCTGAAATTATCGTTACAGGACCCAGCACTCAACCCCGGCCATTTTGGTCTCCACATTGGCGTAACTTGACCACATGCCAGACCACCAGCTAGTTTTGATACTATCAGAAAGTGGAGACTCATTTGTGATCTGATGCAGGCTAGGCCAGACGTTTTTCACCAATTTTGGTTAATGTGAGGTCAACTCACGTCACAAATTCACAGGTGTTCACCAAAATTGTATCATTTTATTTTAGAAGATGTATGGCAGGTTCAAGTGTGAAATGGACTCTGGCGTCATTTCTATTTCTATGAAGAAGCAACTTCTGACTAACCATTCATGTGGAGAGAGGGACTTCCATCTGCCAACTTCTATCAGCATTTCTATCTGATGCTGACTCCACTTGCATTGACCCAGGTGTAAATTTGGAGGATTCGAATAGCTTTTTTATTTATTTAATTTTTATTTATTTATTTATTTATTTATTTATTTATTTACTTACTTACTTACTTACTGAGATAGAGTCTCCCTCTGTTGCTCAGGCTAGAGTGCAGTGGTGTGATCTCGGCTCACTGCAACCTCCACCTCCCAGGTTCAAGCGATTCTCCTGCCTCAGCCTCCTGAGTAGCTGGGATTACAGGCACACGCCACCATGCCCAGCTAATTTTTGTATTTTTTTTGGTAGACACAGGGTTTCACCATGTTGGCCAGGCTAGTCTCAAACTCCTGACCTCAAGAGATTGCACCTGCCTTGGCCTCCCAAAGTGTTGGGATTACAGGCATGAGTCACCTTGCTCGGCCTGATTGGCTTAAACAGTGTATGATAAGACATATAAATTAATATATCAATCTCTTTCCATTTCTTTTGTATCCAGGAGCTAGTACTTGGATACTGCTCTATTTTTTTTTTTTTTTTTCATTTCCTACTCCTCACCCCTCTGCCACCAAAGCCCCATCCATTTGACCCATACATTCAAGGTTATCCCAAAGTCAAGTTGTGAATTAGTAAGGAATGAAATGCTGGTAAGTCAGGTGGGGCCAACCATATCACCACCCCACCTTCCTTATTGAACTTGCTGATTGTAAGGGGGGTCCTGCTGATCAGGTGCAGACGCCACATCTCTGGAGAAGTTACTCCTTTTGTGTGGACCGCAATCACATTGTCTTCCCTGAATACAAGGGAAATTCAAGGGATATTTTCCAGGATTTTAAAAGACTCCTGAGGAAGGTGAGTGCCGTGAGATTAAAGCGAGCAGCAAGTGCTTCTGCAATGCCCAGGTTGCTCGACGCACCTGATGATCAGCTGTCTTCTCTGCGTTTCTTTCCTTCTCTGTTTTGATGCTGGCTTGATTGTGCTGTACATTTTGCTATCTTGCCCAAGAATAATCAGCAGGAGTAGTCATTTTGAATAAAAGCATCTTTGACTTTCATACACATTTTCTGAGACCAAAGAAAAAAAGCAGAAGTCATTTTTAGCTTTAAAAATATTGTACTGCCTCTGCAGTGTTTCCAGAGAAAGTTGGTAGCAGGGAATGGAGTTGAAGAGGAATCTATCACTGTGATGGTAAAATTAACAAAAACAGTAGAGTGCTAACTTTTTGAGTGATTGCTATGCACTCTGCACCATGCTTAGTGGATTTTCGTTATGTTTAATGAGATAGCACATATGTGTGGCGAAATACACAAATGTGGCTTATAGCTTGATACATTTTACAAATGTATATACTTCTATAATTACCACCCAAATCAAAATAGAATATATCCAGTAATTCAGAAGGCTCCTACCTTCTGAATTCCGAAGGCTTTCCTCATCCATAACTACTACCTCCAGCTGCCTCACCAAGGTAAGCACTATTCTGACTTCTACTGCAATCGATTACTTTTGCCCCTTGAACTTGATGGAAATGGTCATGTAATACATGGTCCGGGATCTGGCTTCTTTTGCTTGACATTATGTCTCACATTCATCCATGTTCTAGTGTGTTTCTATGCCAAGTATTCTTTTTCATAGCTGCATAATATTCCATTGCATTAATACGTCACTATCTGTTCCACATTTGGGTTATTTCCATGTGTGACGGTTATGAACAAAGCTGCCACAAATATTCTTGTGTGTGTGTCTTCTGTGGACACGTTAATCCGTTTCCCTTGCAAATATATCTATAAGTAGAATGGCTACATTAGAAGCTAGGTAAAGGGTTTTTTATCTTTGAGAGTAAGATTCAGTAGTTTTCCAAAGTGGCTGTATCACTTTAGCTTCACACTAGCAATGTATGGGCGTTGTGGTTTTTCTACATCCTCTCTAAAACTTGATATTGTCAAACATTTTGATTTGAGCTTTTCCTCTGTGTTACAGCCATGCATCACCTAACAATGGAGACATGTTCTGAGAAATGTGTCGTTAGGTGATTTCATCACTGCAGAACTACCGTAGAGTTTATGTACAGAAACCTAGATGGTATAGCCTATAACGCACCTTGGCTAGATGATATAGCCTATTGCTCCTAAGTCACAAACCTGTACGGCATGACTGTATTGAATACTATAGGCAGTTGTAACGCCCGGGTAAGAATTCATGTATCTAAACGTATCTATACATAGAAAACGTAATAATGCATTGTGCTATGATGTTATGATGTCTGTGACATCACTAGGTAATAGGAATTTTTCAGCATCATTATGATCTTATGAGACCATCATCATATATGTCATCTGTCATTAACTGAAATGTCATTATGTGGTTCAAGACTGTATTTTGGTGATTAATAGGTGTTGAGCGCCTATTCATATCCTTATTTGTCACTAGATATCCTCTCTTATGAAGTGCCTTTTTAAGTCCTGTGCCTAGTTTTAAAATTGTGTTTTCTATCTTTTTCTCATTGATTTGTAGGAGTTCGTAATAGAACATAAGATATATGTATTGTAAATATCCTTTCTCCATCTATGGCTTGATTTTTCATTCTCTTAATGGTTTCTTTTGATGAATATAAGTTCTTGATTTTTCTTAAGTATGATTTATCCTTTTTTCTTTTAAAATCAGAGCTTTTCTGTATCCTTTTAAAGAAATCTTTGTCCCAAGATCATGAAGATTTTCTCCTAGGTTTTCTTTTAGAAGCATTTTGGTTTGACCTTTCTTAGTTAGGTCTATTATTTATGTGGAAGTGAGTTGTGTTTATGATGGGAAGCAGGGGTTGAGATTCATTTTTTTCCCCCCAGCAGATGTCTGATAGACCCAGAACGATTTGTTGAAAATATTTTCTTCAGGTGTATTGCAGTGGCATTCTGAGTGTTTTCCATTCATTAATTCTCATAACCCTAAGATATAGATATTGGTTTTATTCCTAATATACATGTGAGAAAACTGAGGCTCAGAGAGATGATGTAACTTATCCCGCCATGCAGCAAGAGCTCAAGGTCTTGCTACTTCATCCTCCACCTTTGCGCATATGCGCGCAGGTCCTGCTGCAGCATTTCCTTTCTGATGGGTAAATTATATGGCAAAGCGGGAAAGGAATGCCCACTGAGCCACACTGCAGGTGTGCGGGCTGCAGGTGGTGGGGATGGCATAGCATCTTGGGTGAGTGTCCTTTATAAGACAGCATCTCCTGGCAGGGCTCAGTCTGGTCTTTGCAGCAAGAACACCTGGATGATGGACAACCTGTCGACTTCTTCTCTGTTTGGCAGGAGGACTCTCTTGAATGCCCATTTCCATTACAGCTGTGTTTCCTCAGGTGTTGTGGAGGGAGGTTCTCGACCGGTGTGGGGACTTCTGTTCTGCGACTGGATTTAACTAAGACAAATGCAAATTTGTGCTACAGTTTACTGCTACAATTAGTGCTACAATCAGTACCCTGAAGCACTTAAAGATAACAAAGGCAAACTGTTCTGTTCATTCCTTCAACAAATATTTATTGAGTGTATACTATGTGGTTCCACGTACGGGAGTGAACTAAACAGATGAGGACCCCTGCCCTCAAGGAACTGACATTCAAAGAAGAATCTTTTGTAGAGGCTTTTTCACACTGATGACCCTGAAGCTCTATCAATTAAAGATTACCTGAACTTTACCAATCACTTCTTACCCCAAGCTTCTCCATCCCTACTGGCATTTTGACAACCTGGTTCTTCTAGGTACTAACCCTAGACAGTATCCTAGTTTCTTAACCATTCTACAGTAATTTCTGCTTTATCTCCAAAAACTGGAAAATGGGAGGAGTAACTTGAAATGCCCTGGAAAGGCAGCAGGTCCTATCTTGTTCTAGCAGATGAATTCAGTTGTAGGCTATGCTTTTCGTGGTTTTACCAAGAAACTGACACGTAGCTGCTACTTCATTATTCTGCAGGCCTTTTGGAGATTATGTTCAGCAAGTGTGCATGGCCCTTATCAATAAGGAAACTGATTTTTGATTTAATCCTGCAAACCACTTGTTTCTCTTCTGTGCCTTTTTCTTTGAGGCAATCTATAAAATGTCCTCAGATGCAGCCCGTGGTCTGAAACATAAGTATGGAGTAATTGCACCTGGCATAGGAATCTTATGCTACTTGGATCTGCTGAGATTCAGTAGGTTGCATTTGACAGAGTTGTTTTCATTCTTTTTATTAATCTGCAGTTTTTCTGCCTCAAATTTTTTCCCCCACCCCCCACCCATATAATGTTTAACCATTCAGGAATTCAATCCGACATGTGTTTCTGAGATATCTACTGCATGAAAGACTGTAAAGTATACTTGGGGAAAAGCAAATTAATAGGACCCAGTACATTGCTCAAGGACTTTCCAGTCTAGTGGGGGAGGAGCTCATATTCCATCGATTATTGCACCAGGCAGAGTGGACCAAGTCCACACAGAGGTGTTGGTAGTGGTAGAAACAGTTACCAGTTACTAAGCATTTATTATTTGCCAGTGCATTATTGCAAATGTTCTCTCTAATCTCAAGACAATCCTTCAAAGTAGATTGAATTATCCCTTGCTTAGAAAACTGAGGCTTGGAGGGGATGAATGTCCTCTTGAAGGTTTTACAGCTTGGATGTGAAAGTCAAGGACTTAAATCCAGGACCAACAGCTCTAAGGCTGGCTCTGCCTTGGAGTATTTGTGTATTTAGAACATTTACATTTAATGTAATGATTGATACGTTTGGGCTTAAGTCAACCATTGTATTTATTATTTTCTCTTCCCTCTCCCTTCTTTCCTTACCCTGTTAACCTCAGAGGGAGAAAACACAGAGGAGAGGCAGATTAATCCTAGTTTAGAGAAAGGCAGTGGCATCGTAATTATTTTTAAACTTTTAAAATATGGTGACAATTATAGGTTCATGTGCAGTTTTAAGAAATAACACAGAAAGAGGTCAGGCGCAGTAGCTCATGCCTGTAATCCCAGCATTTTGGGAGGCTGGAGCAGGCGAATCACCTGAGGTCAGGAGTTCAAGAACAGCCTGACCAACACAGTGAAACCCCCATTTCTACTAAAAATACAAAAATTAGCTGGGCATGGTGGCACACGCCGGTAATCCCAGCTACTAGGGAGGCTGAGAAGGGAGGATTGCTTGAACCCATGAGGCGGAGGTTGCAGTGAGCCGAGATCATGTCACTGCACTCCAACCTGGGCAACAGAGTGAGACCCTGTCTCCAAAAAATTAGAAAGAATACAGAAATATTTCATATGTCCTTCATTCTATTTCCTCCTAATGGCAACATCTTAAAAACTACACAAAGGATACTGCCATTGATACACTGAAGACGGAATATTTCCATGATTACACGGTTCCCTCCTGTTGACTTTCTATAGTCACACTCACTTTCCTTCTGCACCTCCCTCTTCCTAACCTCTGGCAACCACTTGTCTATCCTCCTTTTCTATAATTTTGTCCTGTCAAGAATGCTGTCTAGGGGCTGGGTGCGGTGACTCATGCCTGTAATCCAGCACTTTCAGAGGCCGAGGTAGGCAGATCACCTGAGGTCAGGAGTTCGAGACCAGCCTGGTCAACATGGCAAAACCCTGTCTCTCTACTAAAAAATACAAAAATTAGCCAGGCATGGTGGCAGGTGCCTGTAATCCCAGCTACTTGGGAGGCTGAGGCAGGAGAATTGCTTGAACCTGGGAGGCGGAGGTTACAGAGGCCGAGACTGCGCCACTGCACTCCAGCCTGGGCAACAGAGAGAGACTGTCTCAAAAAAAACAATGCTTTATAGAATTTTGCAGCATGTATCCTTCTGGGATTGTCTTTTTGCACTCAGCGTTATTCTTTGGAGGTTCATTCAGGTTGCTGCATCTATAACTAGTTTATTTTTGTGGAGTGTCCCATGATATGGGTGCACCAGTTTGTTTAGCCATTCGTCCACTGAAGGACATCTGGGTTGTTCCTAATTTTTTTTTTTTTTTTTTTGCTATTATGAATAAAGATGTAATAAACATTCAGATGCACGTTTTTGTGTGAGCACAACTCTTCATTTCTCTGGGAGAAGTATCTGTGAGTGAAATTGTTGAATCATAGAATAGTTACGTATTCAGTTCTTTAAGAAATTGCCAAATTATTTTCCAGAGCAGCTGTACCATTTTACATTCTCACCAGCAGTGTAAGAGTAATCCTGTTTTTCTGTGTCCTTGCCAGAATGTGGTGGTGTCACTGTTTTTTAATGCTAGCCATGCTGGTAGGTATGTGGTGGTGGTATCTCATTGTGGTATTAATTTGCATTTCCCTAATGGCTAATGAGGCTGGACATCTTTTCATATGCTTATTTGCCATCTGTGTTTCCTCTTCAGTGAAATGTATCTTTATGTCTTTTGTCCATTTTCCAATGCGGCTGTTTGTTTTTCTTACCGTTGAATTTTGAGAACTCTTCAAATATTCTAGATAGTAGTCCTTTGTCAGCTATGTGGCTTGCAAATATTTTCTCTCACTCTGTGACTTGTCTTTTCCTCTTCTGAACAAGGTCTTTCACAGAGCAAAAGTTTTCACTTCGATTAAGTACAATTTGTCAACGTCTCCTTTTGTGGATCATGCTATTTGTGTTATGTCTAAGAATTCTTTGCCTCGCCTTAGATTCCGAAGACTTCCCTTGATCTTTCTTCTCTAAAATATTTATAGTTTTACATTCAAGTTTATCATCCCATTCGAGTTATTTTTATATAAGATGTGAGATTTAGGTCAAGGATTATTGTTTGGCCTTTGAGTGTCTACTTCTTTCCATTTGCTGAAAAGGCTAGCTTTCCTCCATTGAATTGCTTTTATACCTTTGTCAAAAATCACTTGATCCTATTTATGTGGATCTATTTCTGGATTTTCTGTTCTATTCTATTAATATTTGGGTCTGTCCCTCTGCCGGCGCCACAGTCTTAATTACAGAAGCTATATAATAAATTTTTCAATCAGGTAGAATGTTTTCTTCCACTTTGTTTACTATTTATTTATTTATTTATTAGTAAAGATGGGGTCTTATGGACGGGCGCAGTGGCTCATGCCTATAATCCCAGCACTTTGGGAGGCTGAGGCGGGTGGATCATGAGGTCAGGAGATTGAGACCATCCTGGCCAACTTGGTGAAACCCCGTCTCTACTAAAAATACAAATATTAGCTGGGTGTGGTGGTATGTGCCTGTAATCCCAGCTACTGAGGCTGTAGAGGCAGGAGAATCGCTTGAACCTGGGAGTTGGAGATTGCAGTGAGCCAAGATTGTGCCACTGCACTCTGGCCTGGTGACAGAGTGAGAGACTTTGTCTTAAAAAAAAAAAAAAAAAAAAAATAGAGTCTTGCTATGTTTCCCAGGCTGGTCTCAACCTCCTGGCCCTTATTCTCCTGCCTCAGCATTCCAAAGTTCTGGGATTACAGGCATGAGCCACTGTGCCCGGCCCCACTTGTTTTCTTATGAAATTATTTTTGTTATTCTAGTTACGTTGAATTTCAATAGAAATTTTTAAAGCGTCTTGTCTGTATGTACAAAAAATCTTGAGATTTTGATAGGAATTGTGTTAAACCTACATATAGGTTTGCCTTTGGCTTTCAGGAGTTTAATTGTGATGTGTCTTGGTGTGGATTTTTTTCTTCTGTTTATCATATTTGGTGTTCACTAAGCTTTTTAAATTTGTAGGTTTTGGTCTCTTCAAACTTCAAAAGTTTTTAGCCATTATTTCCTCAAGTACTTTTTCAGTGTAACCCTTCCCTCTTCTCCTCTGGGACTCCACTGACATACAGTTAGATCTTTTAGTCTCACAGGTTCTTAACGAGGCTCTGTTCAATTTTTTTTTTTTTTTCCAGGCTATTTTCTCTCTGTTGTTCAGTTTGGGTGATTTCAATTGTTCTGTCTTCTAACTCACTGATTCTTTCCTAAGTACCTTCCATTCTTCTGCTGAGCTTCTTTACTGAGCTTTTTGTTTCATTAGTTTTAAAAATTCTAATATTTTCATTTGACCCTCTCACAGTTTCCATTTCTTTGGTGAGATTTTCTGTTTTATTTGCTGAGGCTTTTTTATTTCATTTGTTTCAAGTGAGCTTATAATTGCTTGTTGAAGCATTTTTATCATGGCTGCTTTAATATCTCTCTCAGATAACTCCAATATGTCCTCTCAGTATCAGCATCTATTGTCTTTTTTTTCCACTCAGTTAAAGATGTTTCTGGTTCTTATTGTGATGAACGAATGATTTTCTTTTTGTTATTTTTGCTGTTTTTTGTTGGTTGGAGATGGAGTCTCACTCTGTTGCACAGGCTGGAGTGCAGAGGCACGATCTTGGCTCACTGCAACCTCTACCTCCTGTGCCTCAGCCTCCTGAGTAGCTGGGATTACAGGTATGCACAACCATGCCTGGCTAATTTTTTGTAGTATTAGTAGAGATGGAGTTTTGCCATGTTGGGCAGGCTGGTTTGGAACTCCTGACATTAAGTGATCCACCCGCCTTGGCCTCCCAAAGTGCTGGGATTACAAGCGTGAGCCACCACACCTGGCAGTGATGAATGATTTTTCAGTCAAAACCCGGACACTCTTGTTATAAAACTCTGGATCTTATTAAATCTTCTATTTTAATTGACTTTTTCTGACACGCTATGCATGGGAGTGCCACACTGTTACTGCCAGGTGGAGGTAAAAGTCCAGATTTCTCACTAGGCTTCAGTTGATGCCCAAGAGGGGAGAAATCCTCATTGCTGCTGGGCAGTGTGAGAAGAGCTCTGCTCCCTACTCGGCCTCCACCGACATCTCCCTGTGTGGAGGGAGGGTTAAGAGTGCCTCCTTACTGCTTCCCACGTGGCTTCCCCTGAACTATGGTGGAGGTGGTCTTGTTATCACCGGTGGGTGGTAAGAGTCCAAAATCTCCACAAGGCCTCCTCTGGTACCGTCCCAGTGAGGAGGGGAGGAGATACCTCCTTACTGCTGGGTGGGGATGGCAGTCTAGGCTCCCCAAGAGATCTGAGCTGAACCTGGGGGCAGGCGGGGGTGAGAATTCTGGCTCCCACTCAGCCTGGCTTTCTCTGACCCCACCCTGCTAGTTAGGTTAGGGTGCTTCTTTATAGCCTCACAGGTGTGGAGGCATGCTGGCCTTTGCTGGCATGTGGGCATGAGGGTACAGTTTTATTCTGTGGGATTTGGCTGGAGTAGAGTGGTTTTTTCTAAAAGTTTTCTGTCTAGCTATGTCGTGTCTGTCTTGGTTTTTGTTTTAGCCTAGAGAGCAGGCTTTGCTTGGGGTTTTTTTGTCTTTGCGCCTTGATGTTTTCAGGTTGCTGGTTCCTGCAGCTTCAAGTCTGAGATGCACGAGACAAAAGAAAATCCAGGGAATTCGTCACCACGTCATTTTTGGGTCTCGAGGTCCATAGCTAGTCTTCCTCCTCTCCACCTTTAAGAGTCTTGTTATGTTTGTTTTATACACAATAGATAGCTCTTATATATATTTTATATATAGCATCCAGAACAACATTAGTTGTATTTAGTGGAAGAAATAAGTCACTGCCCTCCCCAAGAAGAGCCACCGCCCCGACTTCCAACACCTAAACTGGGTTGTTGAAAGTTAAGAACCGATTAACTGGGAGAGAAGATGGGGAGGGGCATTCCATGCTGATGGTGTGAAAACAAGAGGTATATGCTCAGAAAAGTGCTGTACAGTGAGGATACATCATTCTCATACTTGCCTTCAGGAATTCCAGTAAATGGGTTTGCCAAAGAGAAAAGGAGAGAGTTCCATTTAAACATGACAGGCTGCTACCTCTAGATTCTGCAACAATCTTGGGATGGTAGGCTATGGATAGAGTAAGCCTGAAATAGCCAACACATGTTGGTAAGAAGAAGTGAATACTTCTAAAGGTTTTTTTTTTTTTTTTAATTAGTGACTAAAAAAACTAAAGGATTTATATCATTTACTGGGCCAGGCAGTGCAGGTCAGGATGCCTTCCTTAACATTATAAAAGGGGAAGAACAAGGAATTAATTAAGGCTACAGGGACACATTGACCAAGAAGGGTTAGGATATTGGAAAACTAGTCGTGGCTTATACATTTTGTAGACTGAACTGTAGTTTATGGGAAATTTTTACTACACTCAATTTCACCTCCCTTTGCATGGGTCCCCGGGGTTAGAGACCTGGCTCCGGAGGATGAGGGAGATCAGAGGACGGCTGGGTGTGATTAGGAAACAGAGATCGAACAAGGGTGTTAGGAGGGCATGGGATGAGGGGGGTGCCTTACGCATGACCTGCATGACTTTGGCTGAGCTGTAAGATGCTTATTTTCAGGCACAGGCTAACATTGCACCACATCTTTTAAATAATAGGTCAACATTTATCTCTTCTGAAAGCAACAGTGGTGTTCAAAAATCATTTTGTCCACACCAAGGATGGGAAAATCTAGCCTAGGAATTGGCTTTAACATTTGTCACCCTACTGGTGTCAATCAATACGAAGGGGCATAATACTGAAAATCACCAGGCAATCAAAGTCCCCCCCACCCCTTTTGGTGTTACAAATGGGCGGGATCGATAGGGCAAGGCAGGGGCATTACACCATCATCAGGGAAGAATGGACTTCAGAGGACCTCTCCCAGGCCATGAATTATGCACTTATTCACTCACCTCACTTAAGAAAAATCAATTCTGCAGCATTGCCTGGTGGCTTCGTAGTTTCTTTCCTCTAATCTGTCTTCCTCTTTATATTCATTTAACATAATCTTTCTAAAATCTCCACCAACACAGCAGAGATGCCGAATGTCACAAATTCTGTTAACTTTCCATGGAAAGGAAAAAAAAACTCTTATATGCACTTTCTTGCTTGAGAATGTGTCTTATGGTTTATTTTTCTGGAGTGAGTTTTGTGGATAGCACCGTACAGTTACAGGTGTTATTTCACATGATGGCCCCCAGCAGGGGTAGTGGCCCATGAGCGCCTTGTGGAGGGGAGGATGGGCCAAGTCCTAGAGGTGGATGATTGACAGGCTGGGGATGGGAAACCACCTCCCATGGAATGCTGGGCTTGGTAGGACCCAAAGAGTGCAGCAGATTGTTTTCCTGTGATATTTACAGTCGTGGTCTATGAGCATGCAATTTCACATCTGTAAGGACAAACATATGTCAAAGAAGTCACCAACTGGGGCCCCAGGGCTAGGTCCATCTCAAAAAGTCTTTGGCCCCAAGGAGTTTCTGTCGTTTACTTTGAGTTAGTTGACAATATTAAAGAATTGTAATATTTCACATAAAAATTCAAGCATAGAGTTTTTCTTTAAAAACGAGAAGATCTGGCAACACCAGACCTGTGCTTTCGTCAGCTGAATTGAGAGTCACCCACCCCTGGAGCACGGGGCTCGCCAGCTTGCCCCAGTCCCACCCAGCCTCCTTCCACTTCTGCTGAAATGTCACCGTGACCCTGATATGTGGCTTAGGTGTGGTGATAGCTTTGAGGCTGGAGTCAGTAGCTCACCGAGGCCTTCGGGGGAGGTCACATTGATACCAGCCTTCTGAGTGTCCTTTACTGCTTTTGAGAAAGCATTTTCTTGAAAGTAATGGCACTGCTAATGAAAATTGATCTTTCTTTCCAACAGTTGATTTTCCAGAGAACAAACACAGGAAACTCTTAAGCATATGTGCTAATGGTAGAAAGCACAGGCATGGGGAAATGGAATGTGACCATCAGAGGCAAAAGCATATTAGCTGTTTGTCTCCACCATGAGACGTTGGCCTGGTCTCAGGGAATGGGGTGACCTGCAGCTTCCATGGTACTGATTGGTGATCGGAAGTTCTGATACTCCATGTTAGCCTGTGCCTATGTTGCCATAGCCCTCATCACCTTGACTTATAGAAAAATTGTCCTGAATTACCTAACCCTCCTTTCCAAATGTCAACCCCTTGAGTGCCTAATATATCCCACACTTACTGTGTGCTTAAGATGTGCCAGACATAATGCTAAGCACTTTATCTGAATGAACTTCGTTGCATCCTCTCAATAACGTTTTGAGGCAGGAATGTTTCTCATCCCCGTTTTTCAAATGAAAGAACAGAGGTGCACAGACGGTTGATGATTGACGGGCAAGCAGAGCTGGCAGGCTTGAATATTTACAAATTTGTTGAACTGTGTCTAAAGCAGCATGGCACTTGAGTGATTTCATTTTATTACAGCCTCTTTATGAAACTATATATATACTATACTATAAAGTAATATATTTATGCATTTGTATTGCTGTATGGAATTCACACAAAACACATACATGTAATTTATGGGTGATTTAAGGAAATTTCAAGGGAAATTAGAGACCAATTGGTTGTTCACTTTCTTCTCTGAGACACTTAACAAAACCAACAACACGCATTTGACAATTTTTAAAATTTCAAAATGTGTTTCATTTGTAACTAAACAAAACACCAGTGAACAGAATATACACATATATACACATATCTTGAGGCACATGTGGCATTGAATCCTATAAGTGAAATAGATGGGTCACAAGGTATGTACATTGTACATTTCAGTCGATACTGCCAAGTTTTCCTCTCCTAAATGTTCTACCAGTCTACATTTCAGCCAATAGTTTGGGAAGAACCCACCTTCCCACAACCTGATGCTGGATTTTTATAGGGGCGCGTGTGTGTATTTGCCACACTAAGGAAAAGACAGAGCATCTCCTTGTTCCTTTTTTAATTGGGGTAAAATTCATATAACGCAAAATTAACTATTTTAAAGTGAACAGTTAAGTGGTATTTAGTGCATTCGCAATGCTATGCAACAAACACTTGTATCTAGTTCCCAAACCTTTTCTTAAAAACATTATTTCATTATTTATTTATTTATTTTTTGAGACAGAGTCTCGCTCTGTCACCCAGGCTGGAGTGCAGTGGCACGATCTTGGCTCACTGCAACTTCCACCTCCCATGTTTAAGCAATTCTCCTGCCTCAGCATCCCAAGTAACTGGGATTACAGGCGCCTGCTACTACACCCAGCTAATTTTTGTATTTTTAGTAGAGATGGGGTTTCACCATGTTGTCCAGGCTGGACTCGAACTCTTAACCTCAAGTGATGCACCTGCCTCGGCCTCCCAAAGTGCTGGGATTACAGATGTGAGCCACTGCACCCGGCCTAGTTCCCAAACCTCATACTCATTAAGCAGTCATTCCCTATTCCCCAGTCCCTATTTCCCCCAGTACTTACAAACTGCTAATCTGCTTTCCATCTCTGTAAATTTACCTACTCTGGACATTTCCTATAAAGCAAATCGTACATGATATGATCTTCCGTGTCTGGTTTCTTTCATGTGGCATAATGTTTTCAAGGTTCACCCATGTGTCACGGCTTCGTGCCTTTTGTTGGAATAATGTTCCATTGAATGTATGTACAACAATTTATCCATTTATTTGTTGATGGACATTTGGGTTGATTCCACTTTTTGGCTATTGTAAGCAGTGCTGATATGAACATTTTGTGAAAGTATGTACCCCTGTTTTCAATTATTTGGGGTTTGTATGCACGATCATATGGTCATATGGTAATTCTTTGTTTCCTTGTTAGGGAACTGCCACAGCAGCTGCAGCATTTTACGTTCCCACTGGCAGTAGATGAGACTTTCCATTGCTCTACATCCTCACCAACACTTGTTATTTTCTGTTTTGTTTTAATTATAGCCATTTTAGTGGGTCTGATGTGGTATCTTATTACAGTTTTGATTTGCATTCTCTAATGACTAATAATGTGAAGCATGTCTACATGTGCTTGTTGGCCATTCATATATCTGTTTTGGGGAATGTCTGTTCTTTGCCCATATTTAAATTGGATTGCTTGTCTTTTGTTGTTGAGTTGTAAGAATTCTTTTTTTTTTTTTTTGAGACGGAGTCTCGCTCTGTCGCCCAGGCTGGAGTGCAGTGGCCAGATCTCAGCTCACTGCAAGCTCCGCCTCCCGGGTTCACGCCATTCTCCTGCCTCAGCCTCCCGAATAGCTGGGACTACAGGTGCTCGCCACCTCGCCTGGCTAGTTTTTTGTATTTTTTAGTAGAGACGGGGTTTCACCGTGTTCGCCAGGATGGTCTCGATCTCTTGACCTCGTGATCCGCCCGTCTCGGCCTCCCAAAGTGCTGGGATTACAGGCGTGAGCCACTGCGCCCGGCCGAGTTGTAAGAATTCTTGATGTGTTCTGGATATCAAACCTTTATTTGATATATGATTTGCAAATATTTTCTCCCATTCTGTTGATTATCTTTTCACTTTCTTGATCATGCCCTTTGATGTACATTGCTATTTTAACTTACTTTCTTTAAATATTATTTTAAATTTTATTTACCCAATTGCTAAAGAGCTCTAGCATCTTTTTAGTATATATTATCCCATTGTATTTATTTTCCAGTAACATCCATGTTCAAATCATTTACTCACTTTTCTAAAGTGTTTTCTTCTAATACAATCACAGGAGTTACTTTTATAGCCAGAATATTACTGTTTTCTTCCAGTCTGTTAGGCATCTTATAATTTTTTGTGTAATAACATTGTCATATAAAAATTACTTGTTATAGTCCAGCTCTTCATCTTTCATGGCTTCCAGATATTTTGTCTTCTTTAGTAAGACTTCCAATAGTATCAAAATATCTTTCTATTATTTTTGAAAATTTCACTTTTTTATGCTTATACCTTAAAGGCATTTTAAATTTAGTTTGGTGTATGGCTTTAAATATGGACCATAACATTATCCCCAAACAGATTACGAATATTATACACAAATATTCCTTTTGATTTAAAATATTCCTTTCATAAACTAAATTCCCAAATATGCATGGATGTCTTACTCTGTTTTCCTCCATGGATCTATCCATCTCTTCCTGTGCTGAGACCACACTGTTTTACTTAATACTGCCATAGTGTAGGTTTTGATATGCAGTATGTAAGTATTCCTCTCTCATTGTATGTTCTCACTAATTATCTTGGTTGTTCTTCTTCTTTCTTCCTTCTTCTTCTTCTTCTTCTTCTTCTTCTTCTTCTTCTTCTTCTTCTTCTTCTTCTTCTTCTTCTTCTTCTTCTTCTTCTTCTTCTTCTTCTTCTTCTTCTCCTCCTCCTCCTCCTCCTCCTCCTCCTCCTCCTCCTCCTCCTCCTCCTCCTCCTCCTCCTCCTCTTCTTCTTCTTCTTCTTCTTCTTTTTCTTCTTCCTCTTCTTCTTCTTCTTCTTTCTTCTTCTTTCTTCTTTCTTCTTTCTTCTTTCGAGACAAGGTCTCACTCTGTCACCCTGTCTCCCAGGTTGGAGTGCAGTGGCATGATCTCAGCCTCCCAGCCTCAAGTGATTCTTCCACCTTAGCTTCCCGAGTAGCTGGGACTGTAAACACGTGGCACTATGCTTAACTGACTTTTTAACTTTTTGTAGAAATGGGATCTCACTATGTTGCCCAGGCTGGTCTCAAACTCCTGGGCTCAAGTGATCCTTCTGTCTTGGCCTCCCAAAGTGCTGGGATTACAGGCACGAGCCACTGCACCACTAGCCTTTGGTTATTCTTATGAATTATCTCTTCCACTTCAATTTATAAATCAAATTATCAAGTTTTTGATTAAATATGGAATTTTATAAATTAACTTGGGCAGGTATGACTTTACAGTTTTTACTTTTTCATCTAGAAACATATTAAGCCTTCCCATTCATTAAGTTCTCCTTTTATTTCCTCCAGTATAATTTTATGATACTTTCGATATAGGTCTTGCAGATTTCATGTTCGATGTCTTCCTGCAGGCCTTATAATTTTGTTGCCGTTGTTAATTGTTTCTCCTGATATTTTCTAATTGATTATTGCTGCTCTTTATGGAAGTTATTTATTCTTGGAGGCTGCTTTGACTCTGGCTAAACTATTCAACACTCCTAGTAGTTGTAATTGCTTTTCAGTTTAAACCCTTGGATTTACAGGTAGATAATTGCATCGCCTGAAATAGTGATCTTCCATTCCAGCTTCCTGCCTCTTTCTTTGCAATCTTTCTGTGTTAGCAGCACCCGCAGTGAGCCTGGGAATGCTTGTCTGTTCCTAGCATCTGAAGTTTTATTATTTAGCATTTCATGGTTCATTACAATAAATTTCATTGTTTACATGAAATTAAAAAAAATCACAAGTCATGCAACGTATTTGATAACTATTTGCCGGAAAAAGTTAATTTACAAACTTTTCCAAATATGTTAGTCTTAGAAGTTTGCCCATTTTATAGAAATCACAAAATAGGTATTATATTTCTTTTGCTTTATTAAAGTTTTTTCCCCCAGGTTTTAGAACTTGATCATCTCATTTATATCATATTTATGGAATGAATTTATTGCTATAGTAGTTTGGCTGAAGGTCTGTGTGAATAGAAGAATCACTAAAATGCATTTATTCATATGGCCTCATTTTAACTAGCATGGTATGTGGCAGTAGCTTCTTTGATATGAAAGCTTCACTCCTGCGGTGAAACACTGCTGCAGAGACTCCCATTAACAATCAAGAATCCTTTCACACACATCCTCCCCCCGTGCGTTTAGTTTTATAAACACAGTGACCTTGTTTGCAGTATAAATTCACCTTTACCTGTCTGTAATAATTTTAGCCTCTCTCTGCTGTGGAACAGAACCCTAGCATGGATTCCACTCACAGCCGATTTGCTTTTCCTGCTAAATGCGCTAATTCAAATGGGTTCCTGCGCATTCCAAAAGTGAAAAATTCCTTCTGAAGTGCCCTGGTCTGCCACTGGGGTGGAAAGGTCCCCGCCTGCTGTCTTGCTCTGAGCTGGGACTGCGGGGACTGTGGGGGCTGCCTCCAGGCTCTTTCTCCCCATGGCCCTACAGCTGGGGATGTTTAATCAACTTCAAAGCTAATTTTGTTCCAAGCCCAGCTTTCTGCAGCAGAAATCTCTTGCCCATCAGCCAAGGACCAGTTCCTGGCTCCAGCTCAGCTGGCATGCCTCACTTCAACATATTAAATATTTCATCGTGCCTTGGCGTTGGGGTTTCCCTGGCCTGGTTAGCAATTAGCTGTGCTTTTAGCTACTTTTGGAGGAAACCCCTCAGGATCAGGTGATGGGAGCTATATTTAGAATAAGCAGAGGTAGAGTGGCATAGGGTTAAGCATGGGATTCCAAGGCATCCAACTTGGGTTTGAATTCTAGCTCCTTCACGTTGGAGCTGCAGGATGTCGCACAAGTTACTCACTCCTCTGAGCCACATATTCCCTCTGTGTTAAATATGGTTAATCAAACATGGATTTGCTGGAGGAGTTATAGGAGAAGGGGAAAGGATACACCTATTAACAATGCATGGCAAGTGGTAAACCTTTGTGTTAGTTTCATAGGACTGCCATAGCAAAGTACCATGCACTTGGTGGCTTAAGCAACAGGCATTTATTGATGCACAGTTCTGGAGGATAGGACTCTGAGATCAAGATGTTTGTCCCTTCTGAGGGCCATGCAGAAGAATCTGTTCCATGTCTCTCTCCTAGTTTCTTGTGGTTTGCTGACAATCCTTGGTGACTGGTAAAAGCATCACTGATCTGGTTTGGCTGTGTCCCCACCCAAATCTCATCTTGAATTGTAGCTCCCATGATCCCTACACGTAGTGGGAGGTAATTGAATCATGAGATGGGTCTTTCCCATGCTGTTCTCATGATAGTTAGTAAGTCTCATGAGATCTGATGGTTTTGTAAAAGAGAGTTCCCCTGAACACACTCTCTTGCCTGCCGCCATGTGGATGTGCCTTTCTCCCTTTTTGCCTTCCACCATGATTGTGAGGCCTCCCCAGCCATGTGGAACTGTAAGTCCATTAAACCTCTTTCCTTTGTAGATTACCCAGTCTTGGGTATGTCTTTATGAGCAGTGTGAGAACTAATACAATCACCCCAATCCCTGCCTTTGTTTTTACGTGGCTTTCTTCCAGTGTATGTCTGTTTCTAAATGTTCCCTTTTCTGTACAATAGTCAGATTGGGTTAGGGCCCACTCTAACGACCTCATTTTAACTTGATTATCCCTGTAACAATCGTCTTTCCAATAAGATCATATTCTGAGGTACTGGGGGTTAGGATTTCAACAGAGGAATTTTGAGGGGACACAATTCAACCCGTAACAGCATTCAATAAATATTATCAATTAAAAATTTCCAGTAGTAAGTTGAAACCTGGGAATTACCTTCAGATGAAACAGCAGTATCTCTCCTGGGCTGTAGAATTTCTTGGGATCCAGAGAACTCTTTAGACAGGAAAGAGTATATTTCTGTCAAGCTGAGCTATAAGAGAACTTAAAAAAGTGGTGAGAAATCCAAGGATCCTAATCTTGGAGGAAAACAACCTTCGACGCTCAGACCCGAGGCTTTTGCACTGGTCAAAGACCCAAGCGGGAAAGAGAGGCCTCCCCGGGTGGCTCTTTACTTTGGTAGCTGCAGGCAGTAGCTGTCTATTAAAGATGTCCCGTTTTCAGAAGATTCAGGTAACCAGCAGGAGTTTTGGGGGGCTAGGTTGCTAGGCAATAGCTTTCTCATTTTCTAGGAAGGCCATAAACTGTCTCATTCCACCTGTTCAAACATCTCTTTTTAGGTAAAGGCTACATTTAGAGAACTGAGGATAATTTAAAGCTTCTTTTTGCAGGAGGAAGGGGAATTTATATGTGTCATCAGTCACATAAACCCTCCTGTTGGAAATGACATGGTAGCCATTTCCTTTGTTGCTTCTGGGCTATTTTTCTTATTGAATCGTGTAAGGGCATCAGGGTGATTTGACTGCTGGGCCTTAGCAGGAGAAGGGGAAGTTAAGGATCTGTGGACTGCAAAGTTTATGTGTGATATCAAGCCTGGCTCCGTTTTTACTTTCAAATTTCAAGTGCTAGTGATAAAAAAGCAATTACCTGTTATCTTTTGTTGGAAAAGAAGATAAGCACCAAACCCACTCACGGTCCTCTTTATTTTTACTTTCCCGTGTTTGTTTAATCTCAGGTGTTCCTACTGCAGGTTCCTCAGAGTTGGCAGGGTGGCGGTTGACTTACCCAATCCAGCCCTCGGAAGCTTCATGTTTTAGGGGAAGCACAAAGTCCACATGTTCAAGCAGCCGCGAGCCTCCTTGCCTGGCCAGGTCTCCCTCTGTGAGGTTTTCAGGGCTGCCTTTGAATGGGAGACATTTTTATCAGACTCGGGAGGGCCCCAAATGAATTCAAGAACAATTTTGTCTGTAGAAAGACTAACGCAGCTTTCCTCACTGGCTCGTGGAGGACAGTCTTGGTGTGGAGAGCACCAAAGCTAAAGCCTTCCCTTTCCTTGATGCCAGTGAAGCTTGGTGGGACAGCTTGGGTCTGGAGTCAGGCAGTCTGGGTCGAATTCCCCGTCTCTCAGCTGGTTGCTTAGCTGCTCTGACTCTGTGCTTCTCTTTCTTTAAAATGGGGATCTTTCCACCAAGGAACTAGGCAATCGTGAGGCCTGGGATGATCCATCTGAGTTCCTCACACAGATAGTAGGCAGTCAGGAAAGAAAAGTAGTCTTGCCGTTTCCTGAAATCGTGGACAGCGCCAAGCCCCAGCTAATTGCTGAGGAGGCAGTGTGGGGAGAGTCATCTGTGTTTTACTATGACGGGGAGATGTCTCCTTACCCTCCTCTGTGACCCACTGCCACCATCCTGATGGGCTCTTCCCCAAGTTCAAAGTAGTATCGAAAGCCCATATCCACGGGGGGCGCCTTGCATCCAACGGCAGAGCTGATTGTCCCAGTCTGAGGAGGCCCACTGTTCCCATGCAGTGCACCGTAGCCACAGAGGACCCCTGGGAGACCCCGTTTCTTCCACACCGGTGGAATAAAACTTTGGTGCACATCTAGATTCTGCTCCACCTGCCCCGTAATGATGGACTCTCTGCACTGATGTCAGACGGTTCTTGGAGAAGAGAAACCCTGAGCGGGGATTCCAGTGTTCACTCCTAGCGTGGCCTGAGCTGTAAGTGCAAGGGCAGCTCTGCTTCACAGGGGGTTTTATGGCTCATTGTTATCCATGCTGTGCTCTCTAATGAGAGTGTTCAGAAAGGAAAAACCCAGCTGGCTAAGGCGGAGGAGAGAGCTTTGCTGTCACCTGTGGAAGAAATGGCCATTTTTCTCCACATTTATTTCCACTGGGGAGATCTAAGAAATTTTTAGAAAATGAAAAAAATTACAATTTTGTGTGAATCTCTCTCTCTCTCTAAATGTACACGCACACACATGTATATATATATATGTATGTGTGTGTATGTATGTGTATATATATGTATATATATGTATTTATCAGAATCCATGCTACCAGGAGTTTACACTGTGAATACTTCTCTCACAATCTCACAATATATTCAAGGATCTGTTTTAAAATGTCCTGGGGTGATAATATGTGGCTGTTTCACGAGTGTGGTCTCGGATGCTCTGAGCAAACCACCTTGGTCTCAGCTCCTGAAGGCGTGAGGTGGGAAGTGGCCCACTGCTGCCAGGAGGAGGGCGCTAATGGAGTGAGTGTGACCTCCATGGAGGCCGCCACCAGACACAAATACAGGTGCAGAGCTCGCAGGTCCATCGAAAGGCAGCGCCATCTTCCCACTCTGCGGAAGCAAGAGATTCCAAAGCCACCGCTTGTTCCCCATTTCTTCAGTTTGCTGAGGCTGTAGGGAAAGCAGAAGAAACAGGCAAACCCAGAGTCCATTTCCAGATTTCTGACATACTGCATAGAGAAATGAAGGTGGCACAGACCCAGTGGTGATATCATCTTCTCTTCCTTTGGAAATGGAAGAAGGATGTGGCAGAGCTTTTTCTGTAGACATCGTGGAAGTGGTGGATGTGCTTCTTGGATCTTGCTCAATGACACCAATGATACTCCCATGAAAGGAGAGACCAGGTCACCCAAACACTGCAGAAGCCTCTTTTGGGAAAAAAATCTTTCAGACAGATCCTAAGGACTAAGAGAATTGGAGAGAAAGATGTCCACTTACAACTCTAAGAGCAGAGGCACCATGAAAAATGGCAGGCATTGACACCAGAGAAACTGAAACGGCAGGGAAGAGATGACCAGAAATTCTTAAGTGGCAAATCCAGAGAAGTCGTTTGGACACAGAGCATAGGAGTTCTGAGGCCCACATTGGAAGCACAGAGTACGAGCAGCCAAGGAACCTGAGTTTGGCACAAGCAGGTACGCTCTGCAGCCTCACTGTTGGAGGTGGGTTCTGCACCCTGGCTGTGTAATGCAGAGGGTTCTCAAGGGAAGCTGAACTCATCAGGGCAAGATGAAATCCTCAGCCTGAGGGCACATGCAGGGCTGGCAGTTCCAAGGGAGGACAAAAGGACAGGGAAGAGCAGATTCCTCCCTCTCATAATGGATCCTCTCGTCTCCTCCTCCCTCTTCTCTATGTGTACAGCAGTTTTGGAGGCTTTGTTCTAATGTGGCCCCATCTCACACAGGGTTCCTGGTCTCAATGGCAAGGTGCCACCTGAACACTCTGGATTGGGTCCACTCCTGAAGATCCAGCATTTGTAATTCAGCCCAGTTCAGCAAACATTTAATTAGCTCTCATACCTACTGGCAGCTGCCACTTCTTAGCTTCTGCAATGTGCCAGGCACTTGTGCTAAGAGCTTTTCATGCATTAAACAATTCCCTAAAGTGAGTGTGACATGTATTCTCATTTCACAGACAGGACACAGGCTCTGAGGGGTTAACTTGACTGAAATCAAACCTGGCCTCGGGTCCTTTTACTGTCTGAGCTCCTTGTTATTTCCCCATGTCCAGAATTAGGCAATGAGGACTCAAAGGTGGGGGCTCCTGTCCCCAAGAGGGCTACAGCCCATCCAGGGGAATGACCATGCAATCACCCAATTGCTACAATACAATGTGCCCTGAAAACAGGACTGGTTTGTTTTGTCCAGGGACAAAAAGTTCTGAAACAATTTGAGCTGGTTTTTGAATAAGACAGATTTCCTTGAGTTTAAATGGACTGGACTGACTTCTGTATTCAAGGAACTTAGGAATGCTATCACCTTGATCTTAAGTTTTCAGGGCTAAAATATGTATGATATGGCTGGGAAGAGATTCAAGCACAAGCATATTATCTATGAAGCCAAGAGAGAAGCCCACACGTATACTATTGAAAGTCCCACTGGGTTGATGTGAGGCTTAATAATGCAGTAGCAAGCTTTTATTTTATTTTAGATTTTTGAAAACACTTGTTTTGTGCTCGCTCTTTACATGAGTCCAAACCTTACTTATCAGGGGTTCATTTGAGAGTGATGCCACTTTGATCAAGCTCCGTAAAACCCACTGGCCAAAGCTCAGAGACCATGAGGGAGCTGTCTTCTCTGAGGTTTCTGGGGCCAAGAAACAGGGTAGGGAATGGGAGAAAGATGCAGTTGTGATGCCAGCCACTGGAATCAGGGCCTCAGACCCCAGCCTCTGTGGCCTCTTAGAGGGTCACATTTACCATGAGGAGACAGTTTACACTCTGAACATTTGAGTACTCCCAAGAGGATCATCATAAAGTTACTCATTATCCACAGATAGAGCCATAGGTCAAGTTAGGGACATGGCAGGCTGAGATGCAATGAGATGGAAGAAAACCAGACAGCCCTGGCAGGCTGGCGGCATATCTGTAAAAGGCGGAGGTCCATCCTAACTCCAGAGCTAAGTTGTATATGACCGGGGAGTTCATTGCCCTGGATGTGGGGGGCAACTGCCTGAGTTTATACGTTATATACAGGTACCCAGAAACTAGCCAAATGTGTATGATTTCCAACCCAGTGAGGGTAGTTAAATATTCGGTAACTCCATTTTATATTGGGTTGGTTGTCTTTTTATTATCAAATTGTAGGGGTTCATTATATATTCCGGATATCTGTCCTTTGTCAGAAATATGGTTTGCAAATATTTTATCCCAGTCTGTGGCTTCCCTTTTTATTTTCTTAACAGTTTCTCCTTATGAGTAGAAGTTTTAAACTCTAATGCAGTCTAATTTACCTTCTTTTTCTTTTATAGTTGTTACTTTCTGGGTGCAAGAAAACTTTGCCTCCTCCTAGTTTACAAAGATATCCTGCTCTATTTTCTTCTAAAAGCCTTATAGTTTTAATGTTAGAGCTAGGTCTGTGCTTTGTTCAAGTTAATTTTTGTGAATCATTTGAGGTAAGAGTTGAGGTATATTATTTTTCAGTGGAATATCCAGTTGTTCCAGCACCGTTCCTGGGATAAACTCTACTTGGTCAGGATAAATATACCTTGTTTATACATTGTTGAATTTTATTTCTGATCTTTTGTTAAGGCTTTTTGTGTCTTTGTCAGGGTTTCTCATCCTCAGAAATGTTGACACTTTGGGCCTGGCAATCCTTTGTCATGGGGCTGTCCCATGCATCCCCTGGGGTTTTGCAGCACCCCTGATTGCTTTAACATCTACCCACCAATGCCAGCTGCACTCTCCCACCAAGGGTGACAACCATAAATGTCTCCAGACATAGCCAAATGTACCCTGGGCAGCAAAATCAACCCCAGCTGAGAGCTGTTGGTCTATGTTCATGAGACATATTTGATCTGTAATTTTCTTTTTTCTTTTCTTTTTTTATTTATTATTACTATTATTATTATTATTATTATTATTATTTTGAGATGGAGTCTCACTCTTTTGCCCAGGCTGGAATGCAGTGATGTGATCTCAGCTTGGATCCTGCCTCCTGGGTTCAAGATATTCTCCTACCTCAGCCTCCCGAGTAGCTGGGATTACAGGCGCCCGCCACCACACCCAACTAATTTTTGTATTTTTAGTAGAGACGGGGTTTCACCATGTTGGCCAGGCTGGTCTTGAACTCCTGGCCTCAAATGATCCACCTGCGTCAGCCTCCCAAAGTGCTGGGATTACAGGCGTGAGCCACTGTGCCCAGCCTAATCAGTAATTTTCATTCTTCCTTCCTCCCTCTCTCTGTTTTGCTTTTTTGGTTTTGTTTTTTGGTAATCTCTTTATCAGGTTTTGCAGTTTGGCTTTTGCTAGCCTCCTTTATTTTCTTATGTTTTATAGGGTTGGAATGTCTTCTTCCTGAAATGTTTGATAGAGTTCATTTTTCCCACATGTGCCTGCAGGCTGCCTTGGCTAGGTTTGGTTTCTTCCTTCTCATTCTATCTCATTCTATCCCTTTCATTTTCTTGTCTCCAGTGAAGCTACCTGGACCTGGCATGTTCTTTATGAGAAGATTTTTGATAATGGGTCAATTCTTTAATAGATATAGGGGTCTTCATACTTTCTGTTTCATATTATATCATTTTGGTAAGGTATTTTTTTCAAGCAATTTGTTTATTTTTTTCTAAGTTGAATTTATTCACATGAAAGTTATTCATAATATTCTCTTATCCTTTTCATGTCTATAGTCTCTGCAGTAATAATGTCTCTCTTATTCCTGACAATAGAAATTTCTGTGTGTTTTAAATTTTTTTCTAGACTGATTTGTGCTTTTTTTTTAGAACTGCCTTTTAACTTTGTTAAGTTTTTCCATCATTTCTGTTTTATTGCTTATTTTCTGTTTCCACTCTTATTTTGGTTTGCTTTTTCTCATCCATGTTAATGTGCACACCTATAGTTTATTCATTTTCACTGCTAGATAGTTGAATATTTCACTGTTTATAAATTATCTTGTCAAAGAACATTTTTTTGTTGTTTTCAGGAGCTTTTTTTGACACCATTAAAAATCGATGCAATAAACAGTCTTATATATCCCAGTGCAAATGTACAAGAGGTTTTAAAATGTACATACTATATTTCATTTAGTTTAAGATGCATTTTTTTACATTTTAATATCTCTGAGACCAGAATATGTATTAAAATTAATGACATCTTAGAGTATAATTAGCAGCTTTTTATTCCTTGATGATACATTTTTAAATGGCACATCTTATAATCAATGAAGTGTTAGATTTTGATGAAATATTGTGAGTAAGAGCAGAATTGCTAGGTGTTAGGTATTTGCATCTTTCTGTTGATGAGGTTGCTCTTCATAGTGATCATATTAGTTGTGCTCACTTATCATACGTGGGAGCCTCTGATGTCTGACATCCTCACCAGTATTTAATACCACTGATTTTTTGCCAATCTGGGTAGATGCGAAATGGTCTCTTATTGTCATTTTATTTTGCCTTTCTCTCTTTACTAATGAGGTGGAATATCTCTTCAGTTGCTTGGGGAAAATATGATTCTACTGAGAAATGCCTATTTTGTCTTTGTCTATTTTTCCATTGGGTTGCTGGTCTTTCTCAAATTAATTTATGGGGGTTTTAAAATTAGTTTTAAATCACCATAATAACCCTTTGTCTGTTATATGGGTTACAAATATCTTCTTCTAAATTGTGGCTCACCTCCTCTCTTTATGGAATCTTTTGATGATCAGCAATTATTACATTAAAAATAATTGAAATTATCAAACTTTTATTTAATAGTGTTTGTCTTTGGGAATATTCTAAAGATATCCTTTCCTATTCAGGATCATGAAAATATTAACTATTTTATCTTTAAAGAAATGTTTTAAAGTTTTACCTTTTACATTTCAGTTTTTAGATTATCTGGAGTTGATTTGTAGGTATGGTAAGGAAAAGATGTCTAATTTTGGTTTTTAAAATAATGGTAGCTAATTGTCCCAGCATCATTTATTGTAGTTTGTAAAATGTTGTGTTTATTGTGTATATCCACTGACGGATAGTCTCACCTCATTATTTTTCACATCCATATATGTGAGCGTCTCTTTTTGGGTTCCTTATTCTTTCTTTTCCACTAGCCCATTTTTGTTTATTTCTGTAGCGATGACTTACCTTTCTTCTTGCCTTCATAATAAGTTTTGATATCTGATACGGCAGATCCCTGGCTACATCTACATTTATAGATCTACTTTTCTCCAAATGGCAGTCATTGATACTGCTGTCTACTCAGATTTGACATATCCCCTCCCCTTTACACACACAAAGAGGCTGCTGTTGTCTGGCGCACAGAGAACCCTGCAGTGAGCTGAGAATCAGCATTGCAGGCTGTGAGAATGTCCTCTAAGAAGGACCTGAGAGTCCAGCCTCAGGTCCAGATGGGATCAGGGTTGTTGAGCCCATTTTGCAGATGAGGAAACCAAGAGGAGGTAAGTGACTCACTTGGCTCCCACTGCTGGGCTGTGATGGAGCTGGCCTTGAGCACGGTTTGGCCGAGCGTTGCCACTGCAGACTTGCTGACCTCTAAGTAGAACAGTGTTTCTCGTGATCTCAGGACCTCATTTACTCAAATGAGTTTCACCACCACGCTTCAGAAGCGTTCTTTAGCCTAGGCTAGCAGTTTTCCTGTTAATCAGTCTCATGTTCAGCCCCACCCAGCCCTGTTGGACCAGTTTTTCAAGCATCAAGAGGTTCATTCCTTGCTCTTTCTTGCCACACACTCTTCTCATTTATTTCTTTTACACTTAAAAAATTATTTTTATGCTTGCAAAACTCCCCAAGATTAGTAAGTATATTTATTGGTACATATGATCTCTCTCTTTGTCTAGATATCTGGAAATGCTAAATCTGGTGTTTGCTCCTTTTTTTTCCGTTCCTGAGACCTGGTGGACCCGCAGTCTATGGCTTCTCAAGCACCTCTCCTTCCCCATCTCTCTCTACAAGCAGAAAGGAAGGAAAGGCCACACTGGGGCCTGGCAGGAGAGCTGTAATTACTGAAGCTAATGCTTTGTCTCTCTGTAAAGTTCAAGTTCATTAGTGAAACTTCCTTTATCTTGTCTTCCTAGTTTCTGGTTTCTGATGAGCTGGTACTTATTTTGCAATCAACAGTAAAAATGTTAAATTATAATAGTAACTAGCATCATTAACTTTTTAAAGAAAGTTAACTACATGTAAGCTCCGTGAGGGCAGAGCCTTTTCTGGCTGTTTTGCTCATTGCTGTGACTTTGATGCCTAGACCAATGCCTGGCCCGTGGTCAATGCTATATAAATATTTGCTGGATAAATAAAAACTAAATTGTATTACGTGCTTCCTACATGCCAGGCAGTGTGCTAAAGGCTTTCTATGTGTCTTCTTCCTTAGCTCTCATAATCTGATGAAATAGACATCACAATCCCTGCTTTGCAGATGGGGAAGCTGAGGTCTAGAGAAGTCAGGTGACTTCTAAGTCACAGATTTTATAAGTGACCAAACTAGATTCAAACCCATGTCTGTGGGACTCCAAAGAACATTCTCTTAGCCCCCATGTCAGAAATGACAGAAATGTCTCTGACATTAAAGGTACATAGATACGAGATGCTGCCTTACGGAGTCTGAGAATCGTCACTGCTTCTTTCACTCATTGGCAGGGGTAGGGAGGCGTCACTAAGCATCTTTTCCCCAGAAATCCTAAGAAAAGACAAACAACCCAGTTATAAAATGAGCAAAGGATCTGGAAAGACATTTTTCCAAAGAAGAAATGTAAATGGCCAATAAGCACGTGAAAAGATGCTCCATATCATTAGCCATTAGGGAAATGGAGATCAAAACCATAATGAGATACCACTTCACACCCACTAGATTGGCCATAATCCAAAAGATGGACAATAACAACGGTGAGGAAGGCTGGGGAATAGTGAAACCCTCATACATCGCTAGTGGGAATGTAAAATGGTACATTTTGGGAAACAGTTTGGCAGTTCCTCAAATTTAAACGTGGTGTGATCATACGACCCAGCAATTCCACTCCTAGGTATATATGAGAATAGAACACATATATCCACTCAAAAGCTTGTGCATGAATTTTCGCAATAGTAGTATTATGACCCCAAAGTGGGAACAACGCAAATGTCCATCAGCTGTTGAAGAGATGCAACATATGTGGTCCACCTATGCCCTGGAATATTATTCAGCGTTAAGAAGCAAGGATGTCTTGATACGTGTTACAACATAGATGAAACTTGAAAGCATTAAGATAAGCAGAAGAAGCCAGAAATAAAAGGCCACATATTATATGATGCAATTTATAGGCTATGTCCAGAATGGATAAATCCAGAGAGAGACAGTAGATGAGTGGTTGCCAGGTGCTGGGGTGAAGGGATCATGAGGAGTGCTACTAACAGGTATGGGAATTCTTTTGGGGATGATGAAAATGTTCTGGAATTAGGTGATGGTTGCACAACTTGGTGAATATACAAAAAACACTGAATTGTGTACTTTAAAAGGGTAAACTGTATGGTATGTAAATTATATCTCAATAAAGCTGTTATTAAAAAAATTAGTCTGCTGAGCGCCGTGACTCACACCTGTAATCCCAGCACTTTGGGAGGCCGAGGCGGGCAGATTACGAGGTCAGGAGATCGAGACCATCCTGGCTAACACGGTGAAACCCCATCTCTACTAAAAATACAAAAAATTAGCCGGGCGTGGTGGCAGGTGCCTGTAGTCCCAGCTACTTGGGAGGCTGAGGCAGGAGAATGGCGTGAACCTGGGAGGCGGAGCTTGCAGTGAGCCGAGATTGTGCCACTCCTACCTGGGCGACAGAGCAAGAGTCCGTCTCAAAAAAAAAAAAAAAAAAAAGAAAAGTCAATTGCAGAGAGAGGAGAGATCATCTCAGCCCAGCAGGAAGGGCTGTGGTTAGGAGAGAATGGGACTAAAAGTCAGAGACCTGGGGCCTCTCTTAGACTTGACTGAGGGAGCCTGACTCTGCAACTTCTTAGCTGGGGCCTCTCTGGAGAGCCCTGCCCCTCTTTGCCTCTGCTGCTTCTTTATTTATTTATTTATTTATTTATTTTTGGTTGTGGCAGGTGTGGACAAGCTATTTAGGCAGCTTTGGATTCTTAGGTGCCTACCCATTTAAGAGGACAGTTTCCCTGATCTTGCCTGAATTGAAGGTCTGCTATACAGCAGGGAATAACACAGGGAGTGCAGGGCTCCTCGCTCCATTAAACAGCAACAGCAAAAACAAAGAGCCAAAGAACTCGAAACAAAACCCACCCCTGGGAGAAGAACAGCCTTGTTCTAATTGTCTAGCGTTGCTGATAAGCCACTGGAGAGTTCTGTAGCGAGGCCACTTTGGTTTTCTAAGTGGGGACACAGGATAATGGCAGTGGTGTGAGCATCTTGAGCCTGGGTTTTTCCTTTGATGCTGGGCTCTCGGACCGGGTCCAGTGACAGTGGCTCTCTAGACCCCTGGTGTGCAGTGTGTGGCTAATGGCTCTTATAATGAGAGATTTATGACTTGGGCTTTCAGATGCTGCCCCAACCTCATTTGTCCAGCTCACAGCGGAGCCTGTAATCATTTCTGTGGGCTCCAGCTCCGGGCTCCAGACATTCTGCTCTGGCCAATTCAGCCGGACAGATGAGAAACAAGAAGGCTCACAGTCCCACAAACAAGAGTCACGTTGCTGCTGGGGAAGGAGAGGAAACCCATCCCGACATCTTAGGAAAATATTTTTGTGTCTTGTTTACATAATGAATCTGTCTGTTAATGAAAGAACCTGAGCTGACAAGTTCTTTGGTCTCACTGAAGTGTGTGGCTTTGCAGTGGGCTGAAGGCACCTCCAGGTCCTCTTTTGCAGGAAGTTTCAAAGATGTCCCATTTTTCTTCCTGGTGGGTTGCTTGTTCACCAGTCCTGAACTAAAAGCAAATAATTCATCCTTGCTCATCCTACAGAAAGTCGCCTGGCTAATGAGTCTGGTAATTGGGACCCTGTTGTAGCATGGATCTTTCTTAGGGGGAAGCTGGGGTGGCGGTTGGGGTGGCAGTTGGGGGTGGTGTCTCTTTCTGGCCACTGTTGTCCACAGAAGCATCCCAATTTTCTGCCACCCACCTGCAAGGGCAGAAACGGTCTCCTCTGAAATCAAACCACACTGTGACTTTCAATACTATGTAATAACGGTTCTTGTTCAGTGAGCTTGACAAAGGAGGGAGTACATAGTGATGAAAATGATGGCATTTTCCACTTAATGAGAGAAGCAAGCTAATGGAGACTGCCTCCCTCTCACATGCACTGTCTCTCAATGGCCCCCAGCTCTTGTAGGAGAAGCCCTCATGGCAGAGCTAGATGGCACCCTAGGGGTCATACAGGTCCGTGCACTCCTTGCCTTGCAGAAGAGGAAGCTGAGTCCAGAGGAGAGGCTGACATGGCTGAGTGGCCAGGTGGGATCTGGAGCCTAGTGTCCTTGCTGTCTGGACTCTTCTCAGCATATCATGCTGTGTCCTACTAAGGCTCCCCAAATGGGGACTAACTTGTGATCTTTCAACTTCTCCCAGTGCATTCTTGGTGCCTAAGCCCTGACTCTCTGCTTAGGTGAGGCTGTGCATTTCTTGGTCTTCCCAACAGAATTCCTGTCCCTGCTACCCAGGTCTCAGTTCTCCCTGACCTGGGCTGCCTCCCAGCTCTGGAATCTTTCTGAGAGGAGAGTGCCTCCTCTTCCTGTCACATTGATGTCCACATTGAAGGTGTTTGAGTTACACAACAGAGACCACCTGTGTCTAACTGCTTATGTCCATCAAGGTCTGAAAACAAGACCCTCATTCTTATATCCTGCTACCTCTGCTCATGTGGTCATGAAGGGAGGAAGGAATGTTTTTAAGGATGGTTTTAAGATTACTACCAAATTTATCTATCCATAGATCTATCTCCTTGCCACCCCCACCTACCGCTCAAAACAAGAACTAGTTTGTGCTAAGAAAATATTATAGAATAAGATCAAGAACTATAGAATGAAAGGCAAAATACAATTCTTAAGAAGGAATTGAAATCAGGGACTTGGATACACGTTTGTACAACCATGTTCATTGCAGCATTATTTGCAATAGCTAAGTGGCGACTAGTGTCCACTGACAGATGTAGGGATATGGACATTGTAGGATATACATTCAATAGCATATCATTTATCCTTAAAAAGGAAGGAAATTCTGACATATGCTACAACACGGATGAACCTTGAAGACATGCTAAGTGAAATAAGCCACACAAAGGCAAATACTGTATGATTCCATTTGTATAAGGTTCCTAGAGTAGGCAAATTTGTAGGAATAGACAGTAGAACAGTGGTTGTTAAGGGCTGGGGGAAGGTAGGAAGGGGGAGTTAGTGTTTAATGGGGAGAGAGTTTCCATTTTGCAGGTTAAAGAGTTCTGGAGATGGATGATGGTAACTCTTGCATGTTAGGAAAGTACTTAATACCACTGCACACTTAGAAATAATGAACATGGTACATTTTATGTGTATTTTACCACGCGTATCAAAACACGAGACAACTCATGAGAGAAAAGAAAATGGTCAGATCCACATTGCATGGATATATCTCTTTATGTGTGTCATCTCCCCATTAGACTGTGAGTTCTTCCAAGGCAGGGATTCCTGTGTTCTCTGCATCGTTGCTATCTCAGGACCCAACTCAGGCCCTCAAACATGCTATTTTGTCCGTAAATGTTTGCGGCTCTGAGATACTGGCTTGATCACATCGATGTGGTACCCATGAGCGGGGTGCTTACATGTGCATTATTGTATTTGGTTGTCATTATCATCCTTGAGGCTGGTGCTCCTGCTCTGTCGCCAGGAGATACCCACACTCCAGCCACAGGGAAAGCGAAGCTGGAGCACCCCACCCCGGCTGCCATGGGCCAGAGGACCGTGCTTCACACTCCACGGGTCTCAGATTCAGCTAGAGCCCAAGTGACTACAAAATTCAGCAGAATAGGATTTTACAATGTCTTCATTATAACCCATAATTTTCTGAGAGAGATGAAAATTATGTGTAAAACTGTGGCTAATAACACATTGTTTTTTGAGGGCCCGTTCTGTGACAGCACTGTGCTGAGCCCATGAAAACCTTTATTTGCCTCATTTAATGATTCCCAGCCCAACAAAGCCTATGCCAGCCTCTCTCTTACAGAGGAACAAACAGAGGCAAGGAGGTTACATGGTTCATCCAAGGTTAGACAGCATTAAAATGTGGTGGCACCAAGCGTCAACCTGGACCAGGTGTCAAAACTCAAGCAGCTCTACTTTTGCCTTCTCCTAATCATGTACAGTGATTATTCATATTGCAAACTCGCAGCTTTAGTCTTACGGGAGGGGTGACACCTTGTAAGAGACATAAATGGAGCTCAACTTCCTCATCTGTAAAATGAGTAGTCATAGTGCCCTCCCCACAAGGTCATTTCTTCCATTAAAGGAGATAACACCTGACCAGTGTTTAGCAGGTGTGTGGCTCACGATAAATGTGCAATGCGTTTTAGCCATTATGATGTGACGGAGACCCTGACCAGACGCAAGGGGCTTGGGATTATCCAGTGAAATTTCCATTTGTCTTGTGTTTGTGAAACGGCTTACAAAGCCACTGTGCATTTATATAATGACCCAGGCTTTATCCTAGGAAATAAAAACTGCTCGCCTTATAAAATGGTGTATTTCATTGGAAAGGCAATAAGTTATGCAATTTCTCACATTTCCTCTTTACTTCGGCAGGGGGGAACTCACCCTGTCATTGTGATTCATCTGTGCCAGTGCTGTCTCTCTTTTTCTTTTTGTTTGTTTTTGAAATGCAGTTTTGCTCTTGTTGCCCAGGCCGGAGTGCAATGGCACGATCTTGGCTCACCGCAACCTCCGCCTCCCGGGTTCAAGCAATTCTCCTGTCTCAGCCTCCCAAGTAGCTGGGATTACAGGCATGCGTCACCATGCCTGACTAATTTTGTACTTTTAGTAGAAATGGGGTTTCTCCATGTTGGTCAGGCTGGTCTCGAACTTCTGGCCTTAGGTGATCTGCCCACCTCGGCCTCCACAAAGTGCTGGGATTACAGGCGTGAGCCACCGCACCCAGCTGCCAGTGCCATCTTTAGCCCAGGTTTTTGAGTTTGATTCAGTGACTTCTCCAGCTCATTATGTGCTTTTTTTTTTTTTCTTTTTTAAAAAAATCAGTTTGTTTTACTGTTTTTAAACTGCATTATTAACTATAAGCTACCTCAAATTTGGTTGGGTATAAATTATAAAACAATGCTCATTATAATTTAGTGTCAGATATTTCATTAGATTGAAAACCAATCATTCTTATAAGAGCTTGCATGGTAAATTTTTATATTGCTCAATTTTCTATATAAACCGTTTGTAAAAAAAATTGGTAACAAGTAGACTAATCACCAGTGTGATGTTATCTGGATATATTTTAATACTAAGAAAACTTTTAAATAACTCTCATGCAAACTTGTTTTACTCGTCAAAGAAGCCTCAGATGTAAACACCAAAGAGATGATTGCTGCTAACGAGAAATGTCACAAGGTGGGCTTGTATGCCCCCTCCCATGGTTGCCCTGTAAACATTCCGGTGACTTCATCACACATAGAGCTTTGAGATTCTTTGGCTGAGGCTGGAAGGTGGAAGCCTGACTCATTCTGAGCCTAGTTACAGAGGTAAACTGTGGCCATTTTTTTCTTTCATTTAGCCAAATGCATCCTTGTCATTAAAAGACCTTTGAGACTGAGTAAAATGGCTTTGAAACCTCAGTAGAATATGCTCAAACTGTCTGGAGAAGGTACGTTCTAATTCATTCCCACAGATATAACCCTTATTAAAATATAAAGTAATCTGTTCATTCTGTCCACACTGAGTGTCTTCTGGGCCCAGTACTGTGTGAGGCCCCAGGGGAAAGGAGATGAACCAGGTATCTCTAAAGACCTGGGCTAACTTGGGGAGATACTCAGGAACAGATCATTACACAACAGCATGAAAAGGATGCACGGTAGCGCCTGTCGGGGGTGCTGGTGTGGGCTGGCTGAATAGTGTTCTGAAAAGGATATGTTCCAGGTCTAACCCCTGATACCTGTGAATGTGACCTTATTGGGATAAGGGCCATTTGGATAAGGACCTTGGCAGACGTCATGGAGTTAAGATGAGGTCACGCTGGAGTAGGGTGGGCCTTACATCCAATGACTGGTGTCTTTATAAAGGAGAGAGTTTTGGACGCACAACCAGGGAAGATGGCCATGTACAGGTGGAGGCAGAGATTAGAGAGGGGCTGTCCCAAGCCAAGGGACACAGAGGATGCCAGCGACCATGGGACACTGGGAAGGGCAAGGAAGGGTCCTCCCCTAGGGCCTTCAGAGGGAACACGGTCCTGACACCTGGATTTCTGGCCTCCAGAACTGGGAGGCAGTAAATCCCTGTTGTATCCAGCTGTTCCCTTTGCAGTCACTTTTCATGGAAGTCCTGGGGACGAATGCAGGCTCCAGTCCAGCTTGGGGGCCATGTGGGGTAGCAGCGGATCGGGACGTCCTTCTAAGAGAAGCGATCTTGAGCCATGTCACCGGTGAGGAGTTAGGAGTTAGCCCAGTGGGGGCAAAGGTGAAGGCAGCACTCACGGTCATCAAGCCAGCCACCTGTGGGAAGCAGACTGGGTTTAAGGATTTCTAACCTGAGCTCCTTGAACTCCCAGGGTCCCTCTACATGTGTGCTTCGATTTTGTACCTTTTCTTGGGGAGAAACACGTCCCTTGCATTTGAGTTTTTGAAGGACCATGTGGCCTTCACAGTCACACACTGGCAATGTCAAGAAGGTTTGGCAGGACCAGCTGGGAGATAAGGCTGGTGGGGTCACCAGCTTGATTGTGACCTTGCTGACACCAGCAGGGCAGGGAGGTGAACTGATGCAATGGAACACAGCCTTTCTCTCAGGAGCAAACGGCCTTGGCCTTGGCTTTCAGTTGGATGTTGGAGGTGAGGAGGAGGGTGTGGAGTGGGCGCCTCTGTTTCCAGTGAGGACAGCGGGAGGGTGAGGAGGATGTTGCCTCAGATGAAGTCAGGCCTTTGGTTTTTGCTCGGCCACTGGCCAAGGCGATGACATAGGAGGAAGAAGGGACGGAGAACCATGAAGGGGCGTGGTTGGTTTCCTTTTGCAAAAGCTGTTTGAGGCGACTTGGAGGCAGCTGGCTCTGAGGCGGTGCTCACGGAGGGGATCCGGCCTCTCCTTGGCTGGATTGGTCCCTCAGGTTTGCGAAGAGGGCACAAAGGCAGGACAGAGGAATGTCAAGGAGAGAACCCCCAAAAGAAAGTAAGATACAGTAGCCAAGAGGAAAAAGACGAGACGAGAAGTCGAAGACAGGAAGACTTCCCGGAGAAACTGGGTAGTCAATAGCATCGAATCACACCGAGATGATTAGCTGAATTTAAAGCTGAAAAGTGGTTCTCTCAGAGAAACATCTGTTTTAAAATATTAACAAGGAGTATCGTTAAAAGGATGGTGAAAATTCAGAATAAACCTTGACTTCCATAAGACTAGAAATAAGAGAAGGCATGTAAAAACCCAAGAAGTAAGAATTTGAGTGTCCCTTCCCTGCCTCTGACGCTAATGATGTAGGTAGGAGAGTAAGTGTAATTATTAAACAGACTGAAGGCCTCTGGGCATTTGCCATTTGCACATTTCTTGGGTGGATCAATTCACGAGGCAATATGTGATGGTGCTTGTCTGCTACTTTTGTAGAGACAAGCCAAGCAGTATTGGGCAACAGATTGGAATTGGACATAATTTTTAACCATATTCTATGATTCACCCAATATTCTACTTGCTATTCTCCAAATAAGCTAGACTTTTCTGCTTTTATACTTTATCTTAAGCCATTCCTGCCTTTCCGTTTGACTGTGGCTTGGGCTGTGCCACGATCCCTCTCCACTCCGTTCACCTGTGTCTAAACCCAACCCCATCTGACAAGGCCATGTCAAGCGTCTCCTCCCTCCCACCAACTTTTCCTGGTTCCCTCTGCTAGAAGGGCTCTGTCTGTGGCTTATTAAGGCCAGGGATAGCAAAGCCGTGACTTTCTCTTAGAGTTGCTGGAAAAAGAGAGCATACCTTTATCTCTCAGCTCAGGGCCCCACACGCCCTGAGCACTGCCTAAATTCCTGCTCAGTGGAATTCCGTTGCTGAAACTTACACCATCCTCCAGGCAGGAAACCGGGATTCTCAAGTGCTTGACTCAGGGCCTTGTGGTATGTTCATTCATGGTGGTTGTAGCCTCTGGGAAGGTGCTCAAAGCGGGTAATGGTTTTGGATGTGTGGTTCAGGCTGATGGAGATAGCAGCGGATGCAATCCTTCCAATCATCTTAGGAGAGAAGAGCTCTTGGCACCTACTAGTGAACACACACATTCTCTGGGTACAGAGGGCCCGCGTCCTGGGTAGCAAACACAAGTGAGTCATAAACCAGCAATAACTTTGGGGGGCTAATTGGGCTGGTTTTTAATTACTTTCAAAATAAAAGCATGCTGGCTCTCATGACTTTTTTTTTTTTTTTTCTATGACAGTTTTGTTTGAAGTGAAACCATTGATGAAAAGCCTCATTGAGATTCCCATGCCCACAGACTAGGTGTGATTTTTCTAAAAGTCATGGAGTGGTTTTCGAATCAAAGCATTATGATTCTCTTCTGGGGCTTCAGACTCACCATCTGTAAAAGATGTCTTAAGTTGTCTTAGATCAACAAGCACTCCTGGATGTGGGCTGTGCCAAATGTCCGGGAATGCTTGCTAAAGCATAGGGCTGAACCTCCTCAAAACTCCTCATTTGCTAGGTCTGCAGGGCAGTAGGTGAGACACAAGAATGTGAATTTCTAACAAGTGCCCCCATCGTGTGGATGCTGCTGGTCTGGGGACCACATTTTGGGAGCCCTCGCTGTTGAGCAGCAATACAGGGAGGACCCTGTCTCGGGTAAGGTTTCTGAGGGGCAGAGCCTGAGGGCAGTGGGGTTGGGCTGTTCTTCAGGATAAGAACCACAGAAGAGTGAGGGAAACCTGATAAGGAAGGGGGAAGAGCCAAACAAGGATGTCAGGTGAAGTCAGGCCTTTGGTTTTTGCTCTGGAGCATAAAAGGCAGAGCTGTCCTGACCTTTGTACTCCTTTTTTTTTTTTTTTTTTTTTTGAGAGGGAGTGTCACTCTGTTGCCAGGCTAGAGTGCAATGACATGATCTCAGCTCACTGCAACCTCCACCTCGTGGGTTCAAGCAATTCTCCCGCTTCAGCCTCCCGAGTTGCTGGGACTACTGGTGTGCACCATCACGCCCAGCTAATTTTTGTGGTAGAGAGGGGATTTCACCATGTTGGCCAGGAGGGTCTCAATCTCTTGACCTTATGATCCACCTGCCTCAGCCTCCCAAAGTGCTGGGATTACAGGAGTGAGCCATTTGCGCCTGGCCCCAACCTTTGTATTCCTAAGAGTCATCCTGGGCTGTGCTTCAACATGGAGGGTCATTCTCAGAGCGAAGCTATGAGCCATTGTCAGTCACTCTCCCAACAGCTGAGGTATGTGGCAGTTCCCCAGCAAAGGGCAGGACTCAGACAGTCTCCACCGCATATTCTAATTTCACAAATGGGGCATGGGAATCAATGAAGTTTAGTTAGAGACAAAGCCCTGTTTGGAGTGTATGCTGCTGTGTTCAGGGCCTGTACACCCTCTGCCCGTTTCTTTAACCAGGGCACTTTCTTGATGCGGTTACAACTTTACTATTTTTTCAGATGTCTACACACACTTTTTAAATGTTGCAGTCATGTGGTTCATAGGCTTTTTCCTTCTTTTGATAAACATAGCATTGTAAGCACTTTCTCATGTTGCTATATAGACTTTATATTCATTATTTTAAAGGCCCTACATTACATCCAATACATCTGCCTCCATCTCCCCAACTAGTCTGTAGTGGGCAGAATAATGTCCCCCCTCCCACAAAGATGTTCATGTCTTAATCCCTGAAACTTATAAATATGTTACCTTGGCCAAAGGGACTTGGCAAATGAGATTTAGTTAATAACCTGGAGACGGGGAGGGTAGCCTGGAATTTCCAGGTGGGCTCAATCTAATCCAAGGGTCCTTACAAGAGGGAGGAAGAAGGGTCAGAGTCAGATAAGCAGATGTGATATTGGAGGCAGAAGTTTGAGCGATGCAGGGCTGTGAGCCAAGGAATGCAGGTAGCCTCTACAAGCTGAAAAAGGCAAGGAAAAGAATCCTTCCCCAGAGCTTTCAGAAAGGAACCTAGCCCTGCCACCACCTTGATTTTAGCCCAGTGAGGCCAGGTTGGACTTCTGACCTCTAGAACTGGAGAATACCACATTGGTGTTGTGTAGGCCCTGAATTTGTGGTCAATTGTCATAGCAACCGCAGGCAGCTCGTGCCCAGCCTTTGTGTATCTGATCATGGCAGTTCCTCTGCCTCCCTGCTGGAGACAAGGCATCTCCCCAAAGCTAGTGTTTGCTGCATGTTGTTATGTTCTGAACGTTGCACTAAGGGTAGTTATGTCATTTAATTGCTTATAGTAACCCTCTGAAGCAGATACCCTTATTGTCTTCATCTCATGGTGAGGAACCAAAGGATGCTGAGGAACTTGCTCAAAGCCACACTAGTAACCAGATCTGGGATTCAGGTGCTGGGACTCTGTGGTGTGATTCCAGCGACTTCCTAACCACTGATGCCACAGTGATAGCGACCAGTTGGGTCTTGGGGAGGGCTGCCTTGATCCTGCTCATTGCCGATCATAACTGGTGTCATTTATAAAACATTAACTCCACACCCCACCCTGCCCAAATGCTCTCCATTCAGTATCCTCAGTGCACTGATGGCAAGGCAGCATTTTTGCAGGAGGTCTTATTGCATGCATTTTATGAAAGAAGAAATTCAGAGAGGGTATACAGCCCATCCACTGTAGGTCGGCCTGGGGCCAAACCTGCAGGCCCAGACCTGTCTAGCCTCAGCCTGTGCTGACTCCAAAGTTCTTAACCACATGCGATGCCACATGACCAGAGCAGGATTTCTGTCTTCATCAGCTTTATTGTCAGTTCATCATGATACATCAGCTCTGCACAGGAATCCAAAAGACCTTTCAGCTCTTATATTTGTGCTTCACGAAAAGTAATCTGTGCACATCATCTTGGATAACTGTCTCTGTCACTCAATAGCAGTCATAGATGGAGGCACAGCCCCACATCTGAATTAGAGCTGATGGCGCTCACTGTTACCCAAGGACAAGAAGAGACACAGCCAGGCTCTGGACAGGTCAATGGTGGCCCTTGAAATTCCCTCGAGCCATGTCCTGACCCTTCTGCAAATCTGCCAAACTTGAAAATATTAGAGCACATTATTTTCCTCATAAAACTCTTTAAGTTACAGCCGTGCAGTGCTTCAGGATGGGGATATGTTCTGAGAAATGTGTTTGGGGGATTTTGTTGGTGTGTAAACCTTGTAGAATGTACAAACCTAGATAATATAGCCTCCTACACACTTAGACCGTATGGTATGGCCTATTGTTCCCAGGCTGGAAACGTGTATAGTGTCCGACTGTGCTGAATACTGTAGGCAATTGTAACACAGTGGTAAGTGTTTGTATATCCAAACATATCTGAATATAAACAGGATACAGTAAAAATACAGGCTAAAAGGTAGAAAATGGGCTACCTGTATAGGACAACTCCCATGAATGGAGCTTGCAGGACTGGAAGTTGGTCTGGATGAGCGAGTGAGTGAGTGAGTGCGTGAGTGGTGAGTGAATGGGGGAGGCCTAGGACAGTATTGCCTACTACTGTGGACTACGAGCATTGCACACTTAGGCTACACTACTTTTATTTAAACAAACAATTATACTACAATGTTCTGATGGCTACAGTGTCAGTAGGTGATAAGAATTTTTCAGCTCCATTATAATCTTATTGGACCACTGTCATATATGCAGTCCTTCATTGACTGAAAGGTTGTTGTTCAGTGCGTGACCGTATATCTAAAATGTTCATAAACCTTTTTGATGAGTTGATAAAGGCAGGACTCTAGTTTAGGGAGCTGCTTTCATAAATCTCTTCTTTCTCATCACCTGCACTAGCAGCTGGGGAGCCATTTATTACAGCCCCTTATAAAATCACCTTCCCTAGAGTATTCCCAGTGCAGAGGGAGAGTGCTTACCCTGGGCTGCAGAAAATGGGCCTCTTCCTGGGCTTGCTTCCCACTTCCACGCTCATACCATCTCCCTGTGTTTGGTTCATGTTTCTACATTAGCGACCTGACAAAGGTGACTTTTAGAGACTCGGGGGACTGCGGCTGCTGAGGGTCTGTAGCGTAAGGCGGTGTAAGCCCTGGGTAGACTTTGTAGTACTGCTGGCTTGCATCTGAGAGAAAGCTTCTGCCCAGGACTCCGTGAGGCACTCAGGGCAGGTTTGGTGGATGAGGAATTCAGGCAGAGTAGATCCATAGATATGTCCACTGTTATTAAGCCAGTGCTTGGGGGATCCAGGACTAGAATCCCGCTCCTCCAGTTCTCGGTCTGCTGCTCCGTCCAGCTGGACCTGACAATATTCTTAGCTATCTTTGTGGCAGACACTCACAGAGAGGCACATGTGGGGGATTTTACGTAGAGTGTGTCATGATATGATCACTAAATTATCCTCAGAGGGTCTAAAACAGTGTTCATATCAGTTTCTGAGTCATCCACCCCTCCAATAATGGTTGCATTAAGAGGCTGAATGAAGGTCAGTTTTGTATTTCATTCATTGTTAGCTCTAGTGATGTTGGGAAATCTATAGATGTGAGTCTCTCTTCTGCTGAGTATAAACTTGGACGCTGGTGAATGTGATAGGCCTAAAATTGTGTAATTGTGACTGAGTCTAAAGAACACAAACGATCGTATGGAAGAAATCTTGCAGCTGAATAAACTAATAACGAACTCAGAGAGGTTAAATGGAGGGGATGGAATAAGAGAAATGTACAAGGTTTTGTCATGGTTAGACTATCCTGGATTTACTATTGGCTGATAGAATATGTGAGTAGGTGACATTAAATTTTACAGTAGAGTTATATATTCCATTTTATCCTTTTATCTACTAAAAAGTAGCAATATTATCTCCTTTTGCCTAGGATTACGGGACAACTACCACAGTACAAGCGATCAAATTGCCCTTAAAAATCTCCAGTCTGATGTCACAGAGGCGAAATCTGACTTCACCAAGGTAACATACATTTCTAACTTCTAGAATAGTCAGCAAAATGCACCCATCTATAAAACATAATCACTGGCCTACTTGTGATGTGATTGCGTTTTATTTTATTTAGTCAAAAATTGAATTAATGCGGCAAACAATCTAACCACGCTATAGATGTAATTATTCTTTTATCATCTTCAGCAACAATTTGTAAGCTTGCAGCATCTTAGAATATGGCAATTGCTCTCAATTTTAAACTAAAATTTATCTGCTGGAGGGAGAGATAGAAAGAGAGGGAGAATGATGCCATACAGCATTTTGAAGATGCGAAAGAGATACTCTGAAATCTAACAAGCTGGTATAGGTTGTTAGAACTGCAAAAAGTGTCAGTGGTCTGAACAGGGAAGAAAATCAGAGGTCATATTTATAAAATGAAATATTTCAGATTGTAGGGAACAAAAGAGCTTAGTGCACAGTGGTTAATATTGTCAATGTATCATATACCAGGCTCTGACTAATCGACTGATTCAGTTAATCCTTCCCATAGCCCCACGAGACAGGTACTGCTCTTATATTAATACCTAAAAATGAGAAAACTACAGCTTCAGTAGGTGACTTGCCCCAAATCTCACAGCTCATATAATCTGCCTGGCTCTGGAGCTTTTGTTCTGAGCTTGGTCTAAAGGACTGTCGTGGTGGAAGTCTCTTTTGAGTTAACAAGATTTACAGTATGGACTTTCTCACCTTAAAAAACTGTCCAAGATGTTACAGTTTACAAGGCTTCTGCTATCTGTCACAGATGGAGATTCTGCCGCCAATTTTTGTAGTTCTAAGAGAGAGTGAAATTATAAGAATCACTCTCTCATAACAGATTAAAGTAACAAAGATGCCTGTTAAATATTTTTTTACCCAAAATGCTTGTGTTAGGTGTTACTTTGATTTAGCTCTGTATTTAATAAAGCTCAACATTTCCTTCAGAGACTCGGGACTTGAAATCCCACAAGATGGAGAAAGGAAGTTATTTGGGGTCCTGAGATTTACTCATCAATATTTAAAGCCCTTTCTATGTGAAAGCACCAAGCTCACTGTCTCCAGATGTAAAGATGCATGGCTGTAATTAATTTGCTCCCTCAGAGCAGGAGTCAGAGCCCTGGGTTTGGGGAGGAAAATGGGTGGAAAGAGCAGTGGATCACTGAGAGCCGTCCTTAGGTGGAGATGCCAGTTAGGAGGAGAGAGATCGAGTCAGGGAAGGGCGTGGGGGCAATCCCACTGAGCTCCACCGCTACTTTTTTTTTAAGACAGATATCAGCTAAGGATCTTTGTCACCTGTTTTTCACACTGAGCTGGCAAATTTCAGCATTTTCCTACTGATGTCACAAATTAATCATTTAGTCACTAATGTTGGTGTCCATGTTTGTGGCTATGTGGCTGCATCCCTGTAACACACACACACACACAGACACACACACACACACACACACACAGACTTCTCTCTCTCTTTCTCTCACTCTCTCCCCTTTCGATCTCATGCTTGGTCATTATCTGTGACTGAGTTCAATAACTCTGGAAATTATACCTTCTGACTACCTGCTCTGGCATCATCTGGATCATCTAATTTGGTCAGTAGGTGACTCAAATTTTCCTCCTAACTTGGAATGTTTAGAGCTCACCCCTGGGCGTGTGCTAGAAGGCTGCCATAAGATGATGAAACACGCCAGGGACTGCCCTGCTGCCCTGCGACTGTGGCTGCCGTAAGTCTCTGCCTCTCCTCCAGGGCCCCCACAAGATTGATCATTTTTCCTTCCAAAATGCATTCAAGCTGTAGCAATGATAGGAAGTCACCTTTTCTGCCACGATTACTTAAAAGGAGTAAATATAGAACAGAGTTCTCTTCCTTAAAAATTTTTTTAAAAATTTTCCTCTTAATAAAAGTAAGAGCAACCCCATGCAGAAATAGGAAAATACGGAAACAAATAAGAAAATATTTATCTGTACGTTTTCCTCTATTTTCCCCATGCATTTTAACATAAGACTGTGATGTAATTTAACTTTTGTAGCTCTCTTGTATTATTCTCTTATAATATCCCATCATAAGCAATTCCTATGTCATTTAAATTGTTTGTAATTTGTATTTTTAATTTCTGCAGAATATAAGATACAGTTGTACAGTCACGATTTACTTACCCACTCCCCTTTAAAAAAAAAAAAAAAACAGTGATTCTTGGTGATTGTGAGGGAATGGAGAAAAGGGACTGGGAAGTGAGTGTTTACTGGGTATAGAGTTTCAGTTTTACAAGACAAAAAGAGCTCTTGAAATGGATAGTGGTGATGGTTGTACAACATTATGAATGCATTTAATACCACTAAGTTGTACACTTAAAAATGGCTGAGATAGTAAATGTTATGTGTGTCTCACCACAATTTAAAAATTGGGGAAAAAATAGATTCTTTCTGGCTTTTCAATGTTCTATGTCACACTGCATTGAGTTCTTTGTTTTTAGTAACTGCCTGGAAAGGCAAAAGTTTTATGATGCAGAGTGAGAAAAGATCAGATTTTTCCATTTGTCTTTAAACTGTCTTCCCCAGTTGCTACATAATTGAGCAAGCTCATACATTGGAAAATGCGCTTCCATTCAGGATGAAATGCCCCTAGGCTGACAGTGACCGTGGCTCCAGATCAACTCAAAGGAGGAAGGCAGGTTTGCAGCAAATGCGGAGAGGACTGCAGAGTCTTCTGTGGGAAGCTGCGGCCAAAGAATCTTCGGGCAAGTCCAGCATAGGTTGCAGAGCAGCAATGGGGAAAAATTCAGGTTTCAAGGTAGAGATGGGAGGAGAGGCTTATTCTTTGAAGAAATAAATTGCTACAGGAATGGAGGTATCGTCACTCCAGTGTCTTAAGAGCCGATTCCTCTGATCATCTGCTACTTGACTCTTTCTGGCTTCAATTTATGAAATTACGCCTTTCTTAGAAATACCTCAAGGCATAAATATAAAGTTAAAAACAGTCAGTAAAAGCATGAAACTGTGAAAACAGTTACCAGAACTACAAAATCATCTTTGAAACATTTAAGAGAAATCAATATCTTAAAGCAGCATCTCTGGGAAAGAAAATGTGAAAAATGTGTTGTGTGGTGCTGGTCAGGAAATGGATGGTTCACCAAACCGAGACAAAACTCAGCCACGCATCTGACCTCTCTCCAACACGAACATTCTACCGTAAATATGAGATGATTTTCATCCTCCTTTTAAATCAAATCTGATGTCAGTTAATTTTATTTTAGATGAAAGGAATCTCTTTGTAAAGACATGTTTAGTTAACCCAGTAGAAAGGAGGATGGAATGTCACCCTGAAATAGCTTAATTTGAGAAGATATTTGGCATAAAGGAGGTAATTACTTTCTAGAGAAAATTTGCCCAGTTTTAAAAGTAGTTGGCTGATTTAGGAACATTAAATAACCCCCCATCTCATCCCCTTCTTGGTTTCCGAGACCCAGAAGAGGAATGCAACACAAAATGATGTGTTAGGGGCTGAATCGTGTCCCCCCAACCCCCACTAAATTTATATGTTGAAGTCCTATCCTCTGCTTTCTCAGAATGTGACTGCGTTGGGAGGTAGCATCTTTCAAAGAAATGATTAAGGTTAAGTGAGGTCATTAGAGTGGGTCCTAATCCAATCTGACTGGTGTCCTTATAAGAAGAAAAGATTAGGACCCACACATGGGGGCAGAGGACAGAGGGAGGACCATGTGAAGATGCTGGAAGAAGATGGCCGTCTACAAGCCAAGGAGCGGCCTCAGAAGAAACCAGCCCTGTGACACCTTGATCTCAGACTCCCAGCTCCTAGAACTGAGAAAATCAGTTCAGTTGTTTAAGTCACGCAGTGTGTGGTACTTTGGTGCTATGGTAGCCCTGGCAAACTCACATAGATTTTTAAGAGGTTGGACCTTATCTTCAATCATTTAATGGGTCTCACTGAGAGTAGGGTTTAATACACAGAACTTCCCAAACAAGAGTGTCCTGTGTATTAAAGAGCAAAGAGTCATCCAGTGTTTCCTTTTCAATATCTCCCAGTTTGTTGTTTGGGGACTTTTGTCAAAGCTGAGACTACACACTGGGAAAATGCAGCACTTGGCACATAGTAGGTGCACAAATAAATACATGGAATGCACAGTTAAAGAGTTTGACCGTGACTGTATGTTATGAATAATAGAATTGCACCTAAAAATTTACATGACTTCTACATTTCTATCAACAAAAGTTCAATGTATTGGATATACAATGAGTCATTTCTGTTTATGTAATTCAGGTAAACTCAAATGCATTCCATTGTAAATTCCACTGAAATATGGTATCGCTTTGATGTGAACACCCCTCACTCCTCTGTAGCTTGGATTATGTCGGATATCCACTCGTTTCTGCTGGGTCATGGGAAGAGTACCGGAGAATTACATCACACATTGGTATCTTGAGAGGGCAAATCGATTTTTCTTTGGAACTGGGCATTCATCAGTATTTGTCCCTCAGGAGCAGTGTCACCTTGACATCCTGAGTGACTCCAGAGCTTCAGAAATAAGTTCAAGTTCATGCCGTTCATGATTGCTCTTCCCTCATCCATTCACATCTCACAGAGTCAAAACATCACGGTCACACTTGCCAGGCCCCACTTAATGAAACAGTGGCTAATTCCTTATCCCGTCCTCTGGGCCGCTAGGATCTTCTGGAGGGATGTACAGGCCTGCAGCCCCTCAGCACAGCCTGGGGGCATCCCTCGGCATGCACGGCCCTGAGCTCTGACTGTGGCTTCAGGGCTCAGTCCAGACGTGTAGGCAGCATCAGGTATTTCCCATTCCTGTCGTTCTAGGGTGAGATGACATTCACTCATTCCCAGCAACACACCCCTTGTTGATGCCAAGCTCATGGGTGTCATGGTGTCCTGAGCCTGAAGAATAGGTACTCTCTTGATAGTGGAGACCACAGTACGAGGAAGCCTGGAGGCCCCCCCGAGAATCACCCCTGTTTTCTCCTTGCTTAGCAGCTGTGACAGCCATAGGCCCTGTCCAAGGTCCTGTAGCCAATATGGGAGTCCCAGCTCACGCTAGACCCCAGCTGGCCTGAGTCCTAGGCTGGCATCCTTCCCACCATATCCATGCAGAAGAATCACCTGGGAGCTGGTGAAAGACACAAATTCTAAGCTTTATCCCCACAGATCCTGAGCAACCTAGGTCCAAGGAGGGAGAGGTCTAGAAATCTACATTTTTAACATGTCCTCCCCACCAACACACACACACACACACACACACACACACCATCTCTCTCTCTCTCTCTCTGTCTCTCACTCACTCACTCACTCTAGGTGGTTTCTATGCAGGCAGTCCCTGGCACAAACTTTGGGAAACATTGCCCTGTAAAATAAGACCTGCACTGCAGTTTCCAAAGTGGGTCTTTTTTTTTTTTTCTTCAAAGAGCAGTGTCAAAGGAGTCCCTACTGGGTATGATTGCACTCCTCGTAGGGTACACAAGAGCAATTCTGATCAGAACTAAATTTAACTAACATGGGAGGGACTGTGTACCAAGTGAAATAGGCACCAGGTGCATTTCAGTTTTCTTGTATGTAAACTACATCTATAAAAAGTGGTACAAGTGGAAAGGATTCAGGGTGCCGCAGAAGTGTTGGGGCTGCAGGCTGGAATCTCACTGGAAGCTCTAAGAACACTGATGCCTGGGCCTCCCTGCCCGGGAATTCCAATGTAATTATCTGGGAATGAGGCCTGGGCATTGGGGTTTGGATGAGTTCCCAGGTGACTGATGAACCCTGGGCTGACAACTACTAGAGAAGAAGCCCCACCTGACAGGAGTTCCAGCAGAGCTAGCCTCAGGGAAGCAACGCATGATATGATCTGGAAGTGTGAGGTAACCGTTGGGCTAAAAGAAAGAGCTGAATGTCCCCTTTCATAACTCGGTGCTACTTCATTGACCATTTTTTTTTGGAAAAATAGTAGCCAGGGATATTTTGATTTATTTTTAAATGAAGTAAATTTTAAATGGACTCTCCTATTTCTTCTTTGTTGCTCATCTCTGGGTATCTTTTGAATGTACAACTTCCCATGTATCTTTTTTTTTAAAAAAAACACATATAATGTGATGGAGATTGTCATGCAAAACAAGCCAACCATCTTCTCATGCCTGACTCTAAGGATACAGAGCCCCTCAGGCAGCTAAGATCAGACACTGGCCCTCCTGCAGCCATGTGGACTTGCCATGCCAAATGTCCAGCTAGTGGGAAACATGCAGTTATTTGAGTCAGCAAATATTAGTCCTGCCCTGAAGAAAATAAAAATGCTACTGTGCTTGCTGTCACCTCTTGGAATGAGCAAAGACCCTGCTGCCAACATACACAGGCCCTTCCTCTCCAAAATGTGTTGTCTTGAGAAGACCAGCAGCCTCACAACTTGTCTGTGTTTCTCAAAGTATGCGACCCAGATCACCTACATCAGAATCACGGGATGTCAGTTGAAATGCAAATGCCTGGGTGCCACCCACAACCTACAGAATCAGTCTCGGGGCCTGGGGAACCTGTACTTGTAACATCCCAGGCCATTCTCTGCATGTTGGGATTTGGGAGCTGCCGTGGCAATTGTTGGGCATCCAGTTATGTCCTCAGGCCCCCAAAGCAAAGATTATCTGCAAGCAGTGGGAGTTTAGTGGATACATACATCATTCCAAATCCTGTGCAGTTCTATGCAAGGATTCATTGTAAGCATGTACCGTAATGAATGTCTAAACGCAGGCTAGGACCCTGTTAGCCTTCACTAAGTGCTGGGGTGCAGTCCATTTTCCATGTTGTATTTTGTAGTGCTTCATACATAACCATAATAGAAACAAATGAGTACAGACCTGGTTAGATGCTTTGTTAAAAATCATAGCACACTCTTTTGGAATTTACATGAGCAATTTACCATTAGGACAATCTGCTGATTAGGAAAAATGAAACACCTTGGTCATTTAAAAATATTGGACAAAAACTCATGCAACCGATCATTGAAATGCAGCAAAGCTACATGTGCCTTGGTCCAGTGTCCCCATCCCCCAATTCTGATAGGTGAAATCAACTGATTGCCATAGTGTTGGTCTGGGCAAATGTGGGCATTTGATTTTTTTTTTTTTTTTTTTAATGTGTGTGTGTGTGTGAGACAGAGTTTTGCTCTTGTTGCCTAGGCTGGAGTGCAGTGACGCAATCTCAGCTCACCGCAACTTCCGCCTCCCGGGTTCAAGCGATTCTCCTGCCTCAGCCTCCTGAGTAGCTGGGATTACAGGCATGTGCCACCACGCCCGGCTAATTTTGTATTTTAGTAGAGTTGGGGTTCTTCCATGTTGGTCAGGCTGGTCTCAAACTCCCAGCCTTAGGTGATCTGCCCGCCTCGGCCTCCCAAAGTGCTGAGATTACAGGCGTGAGCCACCATGCCTGTCTGGGCATTTGATTTCTATTGTTTTGCTCTCTGGACCTTGACTTCCATGATGCCAAGCAGCAGGGAGCAACTGAATTAGAGTCTAAACCAGCAAATGTGGAGGACTGCAAAGGACCAAGGTAGGGAGAGGCCTCCTGGTAACCACCATTGCTGTTTCTTTTCAGGAGTGCTGACTTATCTCCCACATGAACCTGCGGCCCCAAATTCCAGCCCACCTCCAGAATTCTGTCTTTCCTCTCCATTGAGGATGCGAGCCTGTATTTGGGGGCTCCTGGGCTTGGTGGAGGTGGTTGTCAGAATTAGATGATTCCCGTTGACACATCATTAGATAAATTAAGAATAGATGCCCAGCAGAGAAAACCAATTCATGACTCAGGCCAATGTTTCCAGAACATGTAACTTGTCATAAACATCTAGTTTTCCTGCCTTTCCTGACATCTCTGAGCATCAGGTGTGCAGTAAAAAGCCTTGGACAAGACATCTGAGTGTTATGAACCAAGTGCTCCAGCATCCTGGTGGCCCTTGAAAGAGAGTTTACTGTCTGTGTTTCAACAGACTGCTTGAATAATTGGAATCTTTTTCTATTTGCAGGAGACCCTGGCATCACAAAACACAAAAATGATTTCATCCTTAGTCATCTCCCAGATGATTGATGAGAATAAGCCGAGAGAAAACAGGACCTCCTTGCCCCTGCCGTGTACGATTGGTCAGGCTCGTGCACATCACACCAAGCAATCTCTGGCTAATCGCAGCGGAGTCAACATTCACAGGGCATTTGCGTTACTTCCGGGCAGATTAGGAATCCCAGCACCGTCAGATGAGCGAGGACCTGAGACAGAGCTGCCACCCAAAGAGGAGAGCCCCTGTGGGGGTCCCCGCAGAGGGTTTGCATCCATCACCATCACGGCCAGACGCGTGGGCCCCCCAGCCAGCGCCCTGCTGTGGGGGACTGTTGGGGACTCTCTGTGCCCCAAGTGCAGGGCTGAGGACACACAGTTACAGGCGCCCCCAGCTCTGGCCAATGGCACCCATCCAGGTCGGCATCAGAGATCTTTTGCCTGCACAGAGTTCTCCGGAAACAGCTCCGTGGTGCGGCTGAAGGTTCCTGAGGCCCACACAGGGTTGTGTGAGAGACGCAAGTACTGGGTCACCCATGTGGATGACAAAGGGACCAGTTTTTCTCCAGACACCCCACTGTCAGGAAAGAGCCCGCTGGTGTTCAGTTCCTGTGTCCACCTCAGTGTGTCTCAGCAGTGTCCAAATTCAATCTATTATGTAGACAAGTCTCTCTCCGTCCCCATTGAGCCACCTCAAATTGCCAGCCCCAAAATGCACAGATCCGTCCTGTCGCTCAACCTCAGTTGTAGTTCCCACAGATTGACAGCAGATGGAGTAGATGGCCTAGTGAACAGGGAGCCAATAAGCGGAGCCCTGAAGCAGGAGCTCGTGGAGGGAGACCAGGACCTCGTAGGCCAGCGCTGGAACCCAGGTTTACAAGAAAGTCACTTGAAGGAAACCCCATCGTTGGGGCGGGTGCATTTAGGGACCGGCGCATGTCCTTGGAGTGGTTCTTTTCCATTGGAAAACACAGAATTGGCAAATGTGGGAGCTAACCAGGTCACTGTAAGAAAAGGGGAAAAGGATCATGCAACTCATTGTCATGCCAGCGGTCATGCCAACCAACTGTCCATTCACATTCCCGGCTGGAGTTACAGGGCAGGTGAGTGGTGCGTGCATCTGCAGGAGGGTGACCTGTGTAAATGTCCTAGCAAGGTGCTGTTGAGTGCGTTTCTTATACAAAACTTACTCTAAGAGCCATTTCTCAGTAGACTTGCAGTGATCTGCTCTGCTCATAGTTGACAACTGATAGCTCAGCGTCGATGTCTGATTGGATAGTTTTTTTAGTTGACACTTTTGTAGATTGTAAGAGGCCTTCTGTCTAATTCTTGTTCCCAATAGTTCCAGACCATATGTAATGAGAAGGAAATGATAGCCTCCAAAGGAAGTTAATTTACAACATGCCCAAACTGCTTTCCAAAAGAGGGTGAGAAGAATGAAATGCCATTCGCCCCCAGATGTTTCATCTCTCTCGCCAAACATCTGCGTATTTGGAAGTGTCCAGATTTCTGTACTTTTTGCTTTTCAAGTTAGCCTCATTGATATAAAAGCTAGACTGCAAAGCTTCATAATGGAGTGTGTATGTGTGAATGTGTGCATGCGAATGTGTATGTGTGTGCGTGTATAGTAATTATAGGACATTTTCTAAATTAGGCAAGTCAGGGATTCTCTGTGCCAAATAGTAGCAGCAGCAGCAATTTTCTGTCCCCCTGGTTGTGTCTTCTGGGGCATCTCGGCCAGGATTTGTTGCTGTTTCTGCCATTTCCAGGGTCGGGCAGAATTCCCAAGGTGGGCTGCCCTGAGGACTCTTTACCTTTCTTGGGAAATCAAAAGAGGAAAGCAGGCAGTTTTTGGAGGAAAGAGGCCAGATTTCTTTCTTTCTGTGTGTAAACTTCTGATTTTCAACTTTTTACTTTCTACAAGAGGCTCTGGTTTATGAATTACTGAATTTCTATTTGGAAAAAGATATTTAAAGATATTAGTATACAATTGAAAATGCAGAATGTGCATAATAATTTTACAGTACAACTTTGGTTCATTAAAGCTTTGTTAATAAAAATGACTGTAAAACATTTAAAGTTATAATGTGTATAGAAATGTTAAATGATGTAATTAATGTTAACAAGTATATATATATTTAATGCTCAGAGATTTTTAAGGCAATTTTGATATGGCTTTCAGATTGATTAAACCTTTGAAACGCATGTCTTACAGACTTATTACAAGAAGGACAACATAAGCAGCTACCAGTGTTCCAAAGATAAATCCCACTTTAGTATTTAAAGAGATTGCTCAAGCTAAGCACTTCATCTTCCTTATTGATGATGATTCCAGAAATATACCACTGCATTGTTGTGTGTTACCCCAGTTAAAGCACATCCTCATTTTTTAAACCACGTTTCATGGTGTGAAATAATAATTTGGATTTATAGTACTTTTCACCAGAGGCTCTCCACTGATAATAAGAGCCAGATCTCAAACACTCATCTCAGAGGAGGGCAACAAGAGTGTGGAAACTTCCCCCAACTTAGTTTTTGGCTTTGGTGGTGCAGAGAAGATTTTTTATTGTGATTTTGTGAAATGACTACTCCTGTAAGGGATTATCTTAGGCAAGTAGTGTAAATTCATTCTACATCCTATGGGCCAACATTCCCCAGAAAAAGCACATATCCCAGAGATTCGCGAGTGGCTTTAAGCCATGAGGCTTCATTCTACCATTTGAGGAAAGAGATAGTCACAGAGACTAGGGGAGACTTGAATACCTTTTTAATAATTTCAGTAGCTTTGGGCGTACAAGTGGTTTTTGGTTACATGGATGAATTATACAGTGGTGAATTCTGAGATTTTAGTGCACCCGTCACCCAAGTAGTGTATATTGCACCTGATGTGTTTTTTTTAAATCCCTAGGCCCACCTCTCGCCCTCTCTTTTCTGAGTTTCTAAACCCATCATATCACTCTGTATGCCTTTGCATACTCATAGCTTAGCTGCCGCTTATGAGAACATACAGTTTTTGGCTTTCCATTCCTATGTTACTTCACCGAGAATAATAGCCTCCAGCTTTAACCAAGTTGCTGCATAAGACATGATTTCATTCCTTCTAATGGCTGAGTAGTAGTCCATGGTGTATATATACCACATTTGGAACACTTTTTTGTAGAGTTGCTGATCTGTTATTTCTAGCTCAGTGGATGTGGAGGAGTGACACTCTCTGAACTCCTCATCTGGGTAACTAGAGCAGCGGTTAGATTGGATGTTTTTCGAGATCCTATTAAGCTTCAAAAAATTTCAGCTCTATTTGCCTAAAGTGGACTCTGCAAAGAAAAGAGGCTCCATGTGATTCTGAGCCCTTCAGCCGCAAAGTCCAAAGCCACCGAGCCCTGGGGTGCACGGTGGGGCACTTGCCTCGGATGCCTACAAATGCACACCCTCACCTACACGTGCACCCCTGGCTGTGTGCTCCCTCACTCAGAAACCAATTTCCAGTGGACTCTATTTCTTCTCAGGTGACAAGAAAGCACATCTGTCCATGCTGTAGAATTCTGGCCTGAAATTTACCAGCACAGCTCATTGACTTTAATGACCACAGGCTGTCCTCACACAATCTGCACGACGTTTGGAGGGTGAGCTTGCTGACCTTCAGTCTCAACAATACCTTTTAGCCATAATGCAAGAGCTTTCAGACTGCAGCAGTGCTCATTAAAACTCAGAGGAACTGTTTATATTTTCCTGTGTGGAACTGGAATCCTATCTGAGACATTCTTGACAGCCTCCTGTGGTTACACATGCTATTAGCAGTCTTCATACTTCATAGTTATTGAATCTGATTCTTTTTATCTGAAGGATTCCAAAATACCTCATGAGCAGGATCTTCTGTTGGCTGGCTTACTGACATTCAGCTGCTTGGTGGGTGCAGCCTGGGAGATTCTACAAACAGAGGCAAAGCAATTTTAGTTCTAGTCATTATGTCATTGGACAGAAAGTTCTACAAATTGTATTCATGATTGAGCCTCCAGGATATGCACCCAAAAGATAAGATTAGGAAAAATGAGACACAAGCACATCATGCAATTCAAATAGCTGTGTCTACTGAGACATAGCATTCCAATAGACGTGTGGGCACCTGCTCTCGTCTCGGGCTGAAGGTTAAGGAATTGGTTCTCTCTTTGCTCATCTCCTCGGTCCCTGTATATTTTGTCTTTACATCTCTACTATTGGTAAGCATTCAGATAGCACCATGTAGGTGGGCATTGGACAAATCTTCGCATCTATCATAAAAAAATTTAATCCCCATTCTTGTCATCATCACCATCATCATCATCATCTTATTCATAACCACAACATATGTTGTAGAAGTCCTAGGCGCCAGGCCCTGGGCTGCATCCATTATTTTGAGTCATTCAACCATCTGTAAAGAGTATCATTATCCTTATTTTTCAGACAACACAAATGAGGCTTGAAGAATAAATGATTTGCCCAAGTCCACGTGGCCAGTTGGTGCTAGAGCTATGTACTGGTCTCCTGCTGTTCCCTTCTCAGTGACAGCCCCAGGCAGGGCAATTAAAACGGTGGTGACTCAGTGGCAGGCCCCACCTCCACTGCCACTATCAAAGGTGGTACCTGAAGGCTGCTGCTTGTGAACGTCTGGAGTAATACTAGTATTTGGTTGCCAGTTACCGCGGTAGACTATTAGGAGAGTGAACTGCACGTTAATTTATGAAAAAATGTAATAAGCCATATTATTTGATACGGTTAAAATGTATTGGCTCAGAAATCCTCCTCAGCCTGAAATCCAGTTCTTTGTGGTGGTCTGTGAAACATACCATGTTGATCCAAATGGTTCCCGACTCACTGGATGTGCATGCCTGACTCACTATTGACTTAGACACATTTCTTCCTGCCAATTTTATTGTGCATCTGTGGCTTAAATCTGAAGGTTTTCTCCATATCTGAGATATCCAAGTAGAGGGAGCAAAATCTTCCAACGATGGTAGATGCTACCGAAGAAGAGATTAGTGAATACGCTGTCCACACCTCTTTGCGTTCGCGTTCTATGGTGGACCCATGTTGCAACTCCTTCAGTCAGTGCACAGGCTTTGGTGGCATTGGTCTGAGATGTCCTCAGTGGAGTTTAGCATCACTAGTGAATAAAGATGTGGATGATTGGAAGGCAGAAATCCCTGCCAGGTCTCCAAATGAGCACTGTGCCTACTCACACTTAGGTGGTATGGTACTGCCACATTAATAGCAAGTGAGGTTTATCTCACTTACACCACTCAAAGGAAGATAACAAACCATGCACACATAAGCCAAGCCTACCTGAAGGAGAGAAGCCTGCATTAGACTCCCACTCTCATCCCATGAAGACTTTTTACTAGAGGAACCAGAAGATATTTTACAAATTTGATTTTTTTTTTCTTTAATGATCTAGAATTGGGATCAGCAACCTTTTCTTTTTCCCTTTTTTTTGTGAAGGGCCAGATTGAAAATATGTGTTTGGCTTCAAGGGCCATATGGTTTCTGTAGCAACTACTCAACTAACAACTCAGTCTTCAGATACCACCTTTGATAGTGGCAGTGGAGATGGGGCCTGCCATTGAGTCACCACCACCTTAACTGCTCTGCCTGGGGCTGTCACTGAGAAGGGCACAGCAGGAGACAACTTGCTGTTGTAGTGCAAAATCAGCCATCAACAATGCATAAATACATAAGTGTGGCTGTTGCCAATAAAACTTTATTTACACTAACAAGAAGTGGGCCAGATTTGACCTGCAGTCTATAATTTACTGACTTCTGGTCTAGTATTCAACTAAATCCATCCCCTAAGGCAAACTTTACTGTTTCCCAGTATTGCATGTTGGATTCTCTAGAAATCAGACTCTGAGGTGGAGATGAATGGGCAGGGTATTCACTGGGGAGTGTTCTGGGATACAACATCCAGGAAGGGAAGCAGGACTGGGCAGAGGGAGAAGGTGTTCTGTGGTGCAGTCATAAGCAAGGCCTCTGCCAGCCACTTAGGGAACTCTGAATCTGGGATAGGCCTTCAAGGTTATTCTGAGTTTCTGTAAGGGGACTGGGCCCTTATATTTCCCAGGAAGGTATGTGACCTTGGGTGAGGCAGCTCTCTTCAGTCAGCCAATTCCTGTAGGGTGGATCGCCGAGGTCACTCTTCCTATAGGACTTCCAGCAGCTGGGGGAAGAAGCTCTTCTTTCCTGAAGGGAGATCTGAGCAGTATAATACAGTGTCCATCACAGCTGGCCATTCTGCCATTCAGTCTGTGTTTTCCACTCTGTGATTCCATAACGTTCTGAAATAAGTCAAGGATCTTGCTAGGCTAGACCTGGGGCAGGGGATTGGTGGTGAGCGCTATAGACCTTAGCACCTGTATGAGGAGGCTAGTGCAGAATTCTACACTCTCGCTCTTGATGTTTGTTCATTCAGCAAATATATATTGGACAATTGTCCAGTAGTGGGAGCAGTGACTTGGACAGGGTAGCAGTAGTGAAGGTATTGAGAAGTGGTCAGATTCTGGGGCTATGTGTTCAAGGTAAATCAATAAGGTTTGCCAATGGATTAGATTGTGTGGCAGTCCCACGCTGACTCCAAGTGACTGCAGGTGTGCCTAACGCCCTCCTGGTTTTCTGGGGCTGCCTCTACCCTGCAGTGCTTCCCCACTTTTCTGCTGCTGGCTGGCGGACATTCACATCACAACTACACAGTTCTTCCTAATGAAGTGGGTACATGGTTGAGAACCAGGTAAACAATCTTACGATAGTCTTTTCTTACCTTTAGGGAAGCCAGAAGAATTGAGCAGAATGAGTTTTTGTGTTTTGTTTCATTGTTAACAGCAAGATAAGCCAGAGAGTCTTAGAATCAGCTGATGAATAGACAAGAACTCAGCCCCCGGTATTTAGCAGCAGCTCTTCGGCAGGCATGAGCAAACCACCGGGACTCCAAGTTCAGCCTGCTGCCTGTTTTTGTAAATAGTTGTATTGAGACAGAGCCATGCCAATTTATTTATGCATTGTTCTGTGGCTGCTTTCACACTGCAACAACAAAGTTGAATAGTTGGGACAGAGACCTTATGGCCCACAAAACCTAACATTTTTACTGTCTGGGCCTTTTCTGAAGAAGTATGTGACCCCCCTGCTCCAGGGCAGGCCCTCTGGGTGATTTTGGGCAGGTCCCTTGCCTGCAAGGTCTCTGGTTTTTTCATCTGTGGAATAAGAGAGGTGGACAAGATCATCTTGTGTTTTCTTCTTTCCTTGTTTGTTAATTTGTACATTTTTTGGGCCTGTGGTTTTCTGCCACAGGAGCTGTCAGACAAGCCTGCTTCTCAGGTCGATTCTTAGAACATGGTGAAGGAGCAACGCTCAGAGTCAAAGGGAAGAGTTGTCGGCCTCCTTGCACTGTTTACTCTTCACCTTTTCTGACCAATACCGTCCCGTCTCGCTCTGTCTCTCTTCCTGTCCCATAAGAGCAGGTGCCCACTGCAGTTCGACCTTGGCCTCCAGCTTGCCTGCCACCTTTCCCATCAGCAGCAAGAACAGGTGCTCCTGTGCCGCTCATTGTGACTCAGTGGGCATGGCCCTGGCACCTCCTGCTAGCACCCAGACAACCTCCCCTCGCTCACCTGACATTGATCGTGTCCGCTGTGGTACCAGACGCTGGGCTCTTCTCTGGTTCTGCGATGCTGACACATAACTCAGACCTGGTCTCCTTGCTAGGCAGGTAGCGGTCTTTTAATGTGATGCATTTGCTGTTTCGTAGAGGTCGTTGTTATACTTGCACACTGCACAGTCCTGGAGGGCAGGAATCAACTCTGAGTCATTGGCATTGACCTCATCTTACCCAGTAGAGAGCCTGGGAGCAAAGGCTCATAGAGAACCGTGGAGCAATGGCTTACAGAGTGGGTGCCCTGGACCTGTGGGCTGGGTGGAGGATGGGTTTTGTTGATGACCCAACAAAGCCCAATCTTATGTCAGGGCCCCTTAAGTGCTTGATGTGTTTCCTTCCTCAAGCTACCTTTCCCCATCCCCATATTCAAAGCCTCTCCGGCAAGGAAAGAGTGAGGAGCAATGAAAGATTCTCCGCCAAGAGGTAGGTTGTGAAAAGGAAAGTGAAAACGAGAATCCCCACTTGGTTTGAAGTTGAAGCGGAGGGTGGCGGGGGAACTGTCTCAAAATATTGTTTCCCTTTAGGAACTGAGTAAGAATAATCAAGTATTGTCAAGGAACAACTTTATGATCCTTCATGTGGTCACATTTAATGTTAAAGAGGTGAAAATATATAAGCAGTGTTGCAAAAATATCTTGAAGGTTTTTGAGAATGTTTTATTTATCTCTTGGTAAGTCTTGATGAGATTGTGTCATTTTCCTCATCATCATAAACACCGTTTCCAGATCATTCCCAAGAGTTCATATGGTATCTAAAGGTTGGTCATGTCAGCCATCCCAGCTAGCTTCGTGGAGAGAATGGCTTTGTTTTTTCTTTTTTTCTGAGTAATTCTTTCATTTATATGAATAGGAGGTGTCCCTACAGTGTTTAGGAGAGAGTCATTATTAATGGGCCATTTACTCAGGTTTGCCAGGAATAGATTAAGAGAAATGGATTCAAAGCCTGAAGCAGGCTGACCAGGTAATGGGCTGATCTTTTAAATTAGGACACTGCAGAGCAGCCATTTACACATGAGTAACAGTGAGTAACAGGGTAACCTGGCAGAAGCACCATGGGCTTGGGAATGAGGCTCATCTGGGGCTCCATTTATACTCCGCCAGTTGCTTGCTTGTCCTTTACAAGGTAATTTACGTAGAGTGCTGAGCACTTGGGCTCGTGGTGGGGACTCAAACCATTTTGTAATTATCATTAGTCTTCAGTATCATCCAAGCTGTCCACAGGAAGTCCATTTAGAAGGGATCTTGGAAAAAGGCAGGGGTAGTAGCATGATGAGTTCTGAAAGAAAAAGTATTCTAGATACAGATGACCCTGGAAAATAGAACCAAAAAAGTGAGAAATCGATGATGTGTTTAATTCCTTTGACTTGGTGAGTTTTTGCTCTTTTCTTAATAATCTTAAAGCAAAGCTTTAAGATTTTCTGTAAAATGTGATTTTCTTTTCATCAATAATGGCTAACTTTGGCGAACAAGAAATAAATAAAGATGGTAGAGCCAGCCCATTAATTCTTCTTAAACTATGTTGTCAAAGTAGTTTGTTGTTAAATGCAGAAATATTTTTCATATTGCTATCAGATGTTCTTTTATTTCCCCTGCTAGGTCATAGCCCCATGAGGGCATTACTGCAAATAAAGTACTGCAGTCTATATTTGGAGCATTCTATTGACCTTAGGTGGTACAGGGGTTTTATCAGAGAGTATGAAAAAGATATTCTTAACCAGAGAGGTGCATCAGACATGAGGGGGTACTTTTTCAAAGCACACTCACTCCTGGCTTCAAGTGATCCACTCGTCTCGGCCTCCCAAAGTGCGGGATTACAGGCGTGAGCCACTGCGCCCAACCAAAACACACTCATCCAATGCTGCAATGAACATGTCTCAGTCAGTACCTCCCTGGTTAAGAGCTCTGTTTGGGGGATAAATTAGGATTAAATTGGGACACTGCAGAGCAACCGTCTCTACATGAGTGACAGTGAGTGTCAGGGTAACCAAGCAGAAGCACCACGGGCTTGGGCATGAGGCCCATCTGAGAACATCTGATAGCATTATGAAAAATATCCCTGCATTTTGCAACAAACTACTTTGACAACATAGTTTAAGCAGGTCCATTCTATAGTGTATCTTGATTCTCAGCTATTCATGGGTAATGGGGAGATTCTTCAAGGTTAAGGTCCCTGTGAGAGCCTGACGGGCAGGTGCACAGGGCAGGTGTCCTCTTTGCAGGGAACACAACCTTTGTCACTTAGGATTAGAAGCTGTTCCTCAAATGCCTACTCTTGCCTAATCTAATTCTTGAAATAAATGCCCTTGTAGGAACAGCAAAAGTCACAGACAGATGAGGAGTATATAAACCGGTCCATTAGATGGCTGTTGTCTATAGAATCAGAAGTTAAAGACAGAAGCTACAGAAATTCAGTTTTCCTTAATCATTTCCTCAGTTGAGTGAAACATTTGCATGCAAGGACCACATCATGGCAGTCAGTCCCTGGCAGAACTGCACTGGTTTTCTTTGGTGTGCTTTGTGCTTTGGTGTGGTGCCAGAGCCTGCACTGAGCCTGTGTCTCATTCATGTTATTAGACAATGCTATTTATGTGTGCCCCACAGGAAAAAAAAAATCTCAGTTTTTTCTTTTTTCCAGAGTTGTGCATCCTCTGAACAACTCTAGGTTTTCTTTCTCAGAGCATTTGACCCATGGGGTAACAAACTGTGTGCTTCGTTGTGTGTTAAAATTCAGTGTCAACTTTGAGGCCTATCTCTTGCAAATATGTGAGCTCTCACGGTGATATTTGGTGTGCAGACCTCACTCCTGGCTTTGTCCTACTTTTCCCATTTATAAATATATAAGTTTGCTGAAATAAAGGGAAACTTATGTAGTTTTACTTAAAATCTACTCACTCTTCCAGTGTCTTTGGTGTATATTCAGCAGATGAACGACCCTGGTGTTTTAAGAAAATAGAGGCTTATCCGTTTTTGTATATGGGTGGGTCATATTTAGGCATTTTTGATCCGATGGCCTCTGTAGATAGTGAACAAATGACTTTGAGTTTCTTTGACAACTTCTGCATCTTCATAAATATCCTTGGGCATGTAAGAGCACGTGGACCACTGCAGTTCAGAAATTACAGCCAAAGAAACTGTGAACAGTGGAGCATCAGACCTCAGGCAGCAGAGCTGGGGAGGGATGGTCCATTGAATGTCACAGTGTTGTGCATTTGGAAGATACAGCATGCTAGACGTCAGGGAGAATTTATGCTGATGGAATTCACTGTCAAAACCCTCATGAACTTCGTGGCCTCAAAGCCTACCGTGGCTGTTGGCGCGGCTGGTAACTGGTTTCTTTCCAGGTCTAATATCATTCACTGAAATGTTGCTTAGAAAGGAATTTAAATGGAATCAGTTTCTTCTTCATTTCGTTTGCTTTTCTAATGCTTCATTTTCTCTTATTGAAAAAACAACACTCGGCCGGGCATGGTTGCTCACTCCTGTAATCCCAGCACTTTGTGAGGCCGAGCTGGGTGGATCACCTGAGGTCAGAAGTTCGAGACCAGCCTGGACAACATGGCAAAACTCCATCTCTATTAAAAATACAAAAATTAGGCGTGGTGGTGGGCACCTGTAATCCCAGCTACTTGGGAGGCTTAGGCAGATGAATCGCATGAACCTGGGAGGCAGAGGTTGCAATGATGCCACTGCACTCTAGCCTAGGTGACAGAGCGAGACTCTGTCTCAAAAAAAAAAAAAAAGTAAAACATGTTTGTTATAAAACTTAAAATATAAATAAGCAAAAAGAGGAAAGTAGAAAATCAACCATAATCCTACTGCCCAGAGAGAACATCACGGTTAACATTTCAGTAAATCGTCCCAGACAGATTACTTGGAATCTCTCATAAATGCAACAAACTTCTTTTTCTTTGTTTTGTTTCATTTCCTTTTTTTTTTTTTAACAAAAAGGGGGATTATGTAAAATATATACTGTTTTCGAAGGCTTATTTTTCTCAACAATGGATTTTGAAGTTCCAGTACCTGTTAAACAAACTTCCTATTAATCGTTTAATGGCTACCTGGGCTTCCATTGTATAGCTTTATTTTTTATTATTATTATTATTTTTTGACTGAATTTATTTTATTTTATTTTATTTTATTTATTATTATTATTATACTTTAAGTTCTAGGGTACATGTGCATAACGTGCAGGTTTGTTACATATGTATACTTGTGCCATGTTGCTGTGCTGCACCCATCAACTCGTCAGCACCCAGCTACTCGTCATTTACATCAGGTATAACTCCCAATGCAATCCCTCCCCCCTCCCCCCTCCTCATAATAGGCCCCAGTGTGTGATGTCCTCCTTCCCAAGTCCAAGTGATCTCATTGTTCAGTTCCCACCTATGAGTGAGAACATGCGGTGTTTGGTTTTCTGTTCTTGTGATAGTTTGCTAAGAATGATGGTTTCCAGCTGCATCCATGTCCCTACAAAGGACACAGACTCATCCTTTTTTATGGCTGCATAGTATTCCATGGTGTATATGTGTCACATTTTCTTAATCCAGTCTGTCACTGATGGACATTTGGGTTGATTCCAAGTCTTTGCTATTGTGAATAGTGCCGCAATAAACATACGTGTGCATGTGTCTTTATAGCAGCATGATTTATAATCCTTTGGGTATATCCCCAGTATTGGGATAGCTGGGTCATATGGTACATCTAGTTCTAGATCCTTGAGGAATCGCCATACTGTTTTCCATAATGGTTGAACTAGTTTACAATCCCACCAACAGTGTAAAAGTGTTCCTATTTCTCCACATCCTCTCCAGCACCTGTTGTTTCCTGACTTTTTAATGATTGCAATTCTAACTGGTGTGAGATGGTATCTCATTGTGGTTTTGATTTGCATTTCTCTGATGGCCAGTGATGATGAGCATTTTTTCATGTGTCTGTTGGCTGTATGAATGTCTTCTTTTGCGAAATGTCTGTTCATATCCTTTGCCCACTTTTTGATGGGGTTGTTTGTTTTTTTCTTGTAAATTTGTTTGAGTTCTTTGTAGGTTCTGGATATTAGCCCTTTGTCAGATGAGTAGATTGCAAAAATTTTCTCCCATTCTGTAGGTTGCCTGTTCACTCTGATGGTAGTTTCTTTTGCTGTGCAGAAGCTTTTTAGTTTAATTAGATCCCATTTGTCAATTTTGGTTTTTGCTGCCATTGCTTTTGGTGTTTTAGACATGAAGTCTTTGCCCATGCCTATGTCCTGAATGGTACTACCTAGGTTTTCCTCTAGGGTTTTTATGGTATTAGGTCTAACATTTAAGTCTCTAATCCATCTTGAATTAATTTTCGTATAAGGAGTAAGGAAAGGATCCAGTTTCAGCTTTCTACTTATGGCTAGCCAATTTTCCCAGCACCATTTATTAAATAGGGAATCCTTTCCCCATTTCTTGTTTCTCTCCAGTTTGTCAAAGATCAGATGGCTGTAGATGTGTGGTATTATTTCTGAGGACTCTGTTCTGTTCCATTGGTCTATATCTCTGTTTTGGTACCAGTACCATGCTGTTTTGGTTACTGTAGCCTTGTAGTATAGTTTGAAGTCAGGTAGTGTGATGCCTCCAGCTTTGTTCTTTTGACTTAGGATTGTCTTGGAGATGAGGGCTCTTTTTTGGTTCCATATGAACTTTAAAGTAGTTCTTTCCAATTCTGTGAAGAAACTCATTGGTAGCTTGATGGGGATGGCATTGAATCTATAAATAACCTTGGGCAGTATGGCCATTTTCACAATATTGATTCTTCCTATCCATGAGCATGGTATGTTCTTCCATTTGTTTGTGTCCTCTTTTATTTCACTGAGCAGTGGTTTGTAGTTCTCCTTGAAGAGGTCCTTCACATCCCTTGTAAGTTGGATTCCTAGGTATTTTATTGTCTTTGAAGCAATTGTGAATGGAAGTTCATTCATGATTTGGCTCTCTGTTTGTCTGTTACTGTTGTATAAGAATGCTTGTGATTTTTGCACATTAATTTTGTATCCTGAGACTTTGCTGAAGTTGCTTATCAGCTTAAGGAGATTTTGGGCTGAGACAATGGGGTTTTCTAAATATACAATCATGTCATCTGCAAAGAGGGACAATTTGACTTCTTCTTTTCCTAACTGAATACCCGTTATTTCTTTCTCTTGCCTGATTGCCCTAGCCAGAACTTCCAACACTATGTTGAATAGGAGTGGTGAGAGAGGGCATCCCTGTCTTGTACCAGTTTTCAAAGGGAATTTTTCCAGTTTTTGCCCATTCAGTATGATATTGGCTGTGGGTTTGTCATAAATAGCTCTTATTATTTTGAGGTATGTTCCATCAATACCGAATTTATTGAGCGTTTTTAGCATGAAGGGCTGTTGAATTTTGTCAAAAGCCTTTTCTGCATCTATTGAGATAATCATGTGGTTCTTGTCTTTGGTTCTGTTTATATGCTGGATTATGTTTATTGATTTGCGAATGTTGAACCAGCCTTGCATCCCAGGGATGAAGCCCACTTGATCATGGTGGATAAGCTTTTTGATGTGCTGCTGAATCCAGTTTGCCAGTATTTTATTGAGGATTTTTGCATCGATGTTCATCAGGGATATTGGTCTAAAATTCTCTTTTTTTGTTGTGTCTCTGCCAGGCTTTGGTATCAGGATGATGTTGGCCTCATAAAATGAGTTAGGGAGGATTCCCTCTTTTTCTATTGATTGGAATAGTTTCAGAAGGAATGGTACCAGCTCCTCCTTGTACCTCTGGTAGAATTCAGCTGTGAATCCATCTGGTCCTGGACTTTTTTTGGTTGGTAGGCTATTAATTATTGCCTCAATTTCAGAGCCTGCTATTGGTCTATTCAGGGATTCAACTTCTTCCTGGTTTAGTCTTGGAAGAGTGTAAGTGTCCAGGAAATTATCCATTTCTTCTAGATTTTCTAGTTTATTTGCGTAGAGGTGTTTATAGTATTCTCTGATGGTAGTTTGTATTTCTGTGGGGTCGGTGGTGATATCCCCTTTATCATTTTTTATTGCATCTATTTGATTCTTCTCTCTTTTCTTCTTTATTAGTCTTGCTAGCGGTCTGTCAATTTTGTTGATCTTTTCAAAAAACCAACTCCTGGATTCATTGATTTTTTGGAGGGTTTTTTGTGTCTCTATCTCCTTCAGTTCTGCTCTGATCTTAGTTATTTCTTGCCTTCTGCTAGCTTTCGAATGTGTTTGCTCTTGCTTCTCTAGTTCTTTTAATTGTGATGTTAGAGTGTCAATTTTAGATCTTTCCTGCTTTCTCTTGTGGGCATTTAGTGCTATAAATTTCCCTCTACACACTGCTTTAAATGTGTCCCAGAGATTCTGGTATATTGTATCTTTGTTCTCATTGGTTTCAAAGAACATCTTTATTTCTGCCTTCATTTCGTTATGTACCCAGTAGTCATTCAGGAGCAGGTTGTTCAGTTTCCATGTAGTTGAGCGGTTTTGATTGAGTTTCTTAGTCCTGAGTTCTAGTTTGATTGCACTGTGGTCTGAGAGACAGTTTGTTATAATTTCTGTTCTTGTACATTTGCTGAGGAGTGCTTTACTTCCAATTATGTGGTCAATTTTGGAATAAGTGTGATGTGGTGCTGAGAAGAATGTATATTCTGTTGACTTGGGGTGGAGAGTTCTATAGATGTCTACTAGGTCTGCTTGCTGCAGAGATGAGTTCAATTCCTGGATATCCTTGTTAACTTTCTGTCTTGTTGATCTGTCTAATGTTGACAGTGGAGTGTTGAAGTCTCCCATTATTATTGTATGGGAGTCTAAGTCTCTTTGTAAGTCTCTAAGGACTTGCTTTATGAATCTGGGTGCTCCTGTATTGGGTGCATATATATTTAGGATAGTTAGTTCTTCCTGTTGAATTGATGCCTTTACCATTATGTAATGGCCTTCTTTGTCTCTTTTGATCTTTGATGGTTTAAAGTCTGTTTTATCAGAGACTAGTATTGCAACCCCTGCTTTCTTTTGTTCTCCATTTGCTTGGTAAATCTTCCTCCATCCCTTTATTTTGAGCCTATGTATGTCTCTGCGTGTGAGATGGGTCTCCTGAATACAGCAGACTGATGGGTCTTGACTCTTTATCCAGTTTGCCAGTCTATGTCTTTTAATTGGAGCATTTAGTCCATTTACATTTAAGGTTAATATTGTTATGTGTGAACTTGATCCTGCCATTATGATATTAACTGGTTATTTTGCTCGTTAGTTGATGCAGTTTCTTCCTAGCCTCGATGGTCTTTACATTTTGGCATGTTTTTGCAATGGCTGGTACCGGTTGTTCCTTTCCATGTTCAGTGCTTCCTTCAGGGTCTCTTGTAAGGCAGGCCTAGTGGTGACAAAATCTCTAAGCATTTGCTTATCTGTAAAGGATTTTATTTCTCCTTCACTTATGAAACTTAGTTTGGCTGGATATGAAATTCTGGGTTTAAAATTCTTTTCTTTAAGAATGTTGAATATTGGCCCCCACTCTCTTCTGGCTTGTAGAGTTTCTGCCGAGAGATCTGCTGTTAGTCTGATGGGCTTCCCTTTGTGGGTAACCCGACCTTTCTCTCTGGCTGCCCTTAAGATTTTTCCTTCATTTCAACTTTGGTGAATCTGGCAATTATGTGTCTTGGAGTTGCTCTTCTCGAGGAGTATCTTTGTGGCGTTCTCTGTATTTCCTGGATTTGAATATTGGCCTGCCCTACTAGGTTGGGGAAGTTCTCCTGGATGATATCCTGAAGAGTGTTTTCCAACTTGGTTCCATTTTCCCCCTCACTTTCAGGCACCCCAATCAGACGTAGATTTGGTCTTTTTACATAATCCCATACTTCTTGCAGGCTTTGTTCATTTCTTTTTCTTCTTTTTTCTTTTGGTTTCTCTTCTCGCTTCATTTCATTCATTTGATCCTCAATCGCTGATACTCTTTCTTCCAGTTGATCGAGTCGGTTACTGAAGCTTGTGCATTTGTCACGTATTTCTCGTGTCATGGTTTTCATCTCTTTCATTTCGTTTATGACCTTCTCTGCATTAATTACTCTAGCCATCAATTCTTCCACTTTTTTTTCAAGATTTTTAGTTTCTTTGCGCTGGATACGTAATTCCTCCTTTAGCTCTGAGAAGTTTGATGGACTGAAGCCTTCTTCTCTCATCTCGTCAGTCATTCTCCGTCAAGCTTTGATCCGCTGCTGGCGATGAGCTGCGCTCCTTTGCCGGAGGAGATGTGCTCTTATTTTTTGAATTTCCAGCTTTTCTGCCCTGCTTTTTCCCCATCTTTGTGGTTTTATCTGCCTCTGGTCTTTGATGATGGTGACGTACTGATGGGGTTTTGGTGTAGGTGTCCTTCCTGTTTGATAGTTTTCCTTCTAACAGTCAGGACCCTCAGCTGTAGGTCTGTTGGAGATTGCTTGAGGTCCACTCCAGACCCTGTTTGCCTGGGTGTCAGCAGCAGAGGCTGCAGAAGATAGAATATTGCTGAACAGCGAGTGTACCTGTCTGATTCTTGCTTTGGAGGCTTCCTCTCAGGGGTGTACTGCACCCTGTGAGGTGTGGGGTGTCAGACTGCCCCTAGTGGGGGATGTCTCCCAGTTAGGCTACTCAGGGGTCAGGGACTCACTTGAGCAGGCAGTCTGTCCCTTCTCAGATCTCAACCTCCGTGTTGGGAGATCCACTGCTCTCTTCAAAGCTGTCAGACAGAGTCCTTTGCGTCTGCAGAGGTTTCTGCTGCTTTTGTTGTTATCTGTGCCCTGTCCCCAGAGGTGGAGTCTACAGAGACAGGCAGGTTTCCTTGAGCTGCTGTGAGCTCCACCCAGTTCGAGCTTCCCAGCGGCTTTGTTTACCTACTTAAGCCTCAGCAATGGTGGGCGCCCCTCCCCCAGCCTCGCTGCTGCCTTGCCCCGATATCGCAGACTGCTGTGCTAGCAATGAGGGAGGCTCCGTGGGCATGAGACCCTCCCGGCCAGGTGTGGGATATTATCTCCAGGTGTGCCTGTTTGCTTAAAGCGCAGTATTGGGGTGGGAGTTACCCGATTTTCCAGGTGTTGTGTGTCTCAGTTCCCCTGGCTAGGTAAAGGGATTCCCTTTCCCCTTACGCTTCCCAGGTGAGGCGATGCCTCGCCCTGCTTCAGCTCTCGCTGGTCGGGCTGCAGCAGCGGACCAGCACCGATTGTCCGGCACTCCCTAGTGAGATGAACCCAGTACCTCAGTTGAAAATGCAGAAATCACCGGTCTTCTGTGTGGCTCGCGCTGGGAGTTGGAGACTGGAGCTGTTCCTATTCGGCCATCTTGCTCCGCCTCCACAAAATACCGTATAGCTTTATTTAAACTGCTTTTTAAAAACCTTATTAAATAGGTTGTTTCCATTTTACATTTTTATAGCAATGTGTTGATACATTTCTTTAGAGAAAAATGTGAGCATTTTATGTGATTTTTCTGAAGCCAGATTTCTAGAACTTCTGGTCAAAGAATAGGCACAAATTTAAGACTTTTTAATCTAGATTTCCAAATAACACTCCAAGTGGCACTATCTGTACGTACATACCAGCTTCCTTAAACATGCACAGGTATTGGATATTGCCATTACAAAAAACTCCATGCCATTTTGATGTGTGAAAAATGATACTTATGATTTATTAATTTGCATCTTTTCAGAAAGATGTTGAACATTCTCATGTGTTTGTTGTATATCTGTATTTCGTCTTTTGTAGGTCGCCTTTGTTTTCTTCAGAGTTCTCATATTTTGCATTTGTATTTCTGCTGAAAATGACCTTTTGTATTTTACTTTTTAATGTTGTCTATGGTAATTTTTAAAACTTTGAATTTTGAAATAATTTTGGATTAACAAGAGTTACAGAGATAGTAGAAAGCACTTCCATACATACATCCTTCACTGAGCTTCCCCTTACATTTACATCTTACATAACTACAGTACATCTATCTGAGACAGAGTTTCTTGACCTGGGTGCTATCCACATTGTGGGCTGGGTAAGTCTTCATCGTGGGCGGCAGTCCTTCGCACTGAAGGATGCTTGGCAACATCCCTGGACTCTACCATTAGATGCTGGTAGTACCTCCCCTTCTCTCCCTAGTACACAACCAAAAGTGTCTCCTGGCACTGGCAAATGTTCCCCAGGAAGCAAAACTGGTCCCAAATGAGAACAACTGACATAAACTAAGGAATTAATATTGGTACACTACCGTTATCTAAACTACAGACTCTATTCAGATTCTATCTGTTTTTCTACTGATGTCCTTTTTCTGCTCCAGGATCCGATCCAGGATACCACCTTGCATGTAGGCATCATATCTGTTTCTGGTAATTTTTCACACTCAGATTTCTTCTTCATCTTTTCCCCTTTGTCTTTTCACAGACAGGTTTAGAAAGGACTTCTGTAACCCGCGTGCCTCTCTTGTACTTTTATTTAAATCTGTGGTCCTTCTGGATATATTCCCTGTACAGTGTAAGTTTGGAATCTGCTTTTCCTAAATGGTTTGCCAGTTGTCCACAGATCACTGATGAGATAATTTGTTATTTTTCTGCTGGTTGGAAATTCCAATCACACATTTAATTCTGGTTTGTATCTTGTTTATACAAGGATTTCCCTGACTTATACAAGTGTTTCCCTCTAGAAATTCTCACGCAACTTGAATATTGTGTGAATCACAAAAGCTCCTCTGTTTCCGTCTGTGGATTTGAAAGATGAGGAATCTTTCAGATGCTTCTAAGTGTAAATGGTTAGCATTTCATGTACCTCATTACTGCAGGGGTTTGGAAGTGAGAGAATCTGGCTGCCGTCATACTTTCTCCAAATTTTAATTTTATATTTTAAAAAAGACCTGGTTCTCTACACTGTTGTTTATTTTTTTTCCTTTTATATTGGCTATTTGGAGACATAATATACTTATATTAAAGTGTACACATTTTATTTATATGCTTATGTAACTAACCACAATTAGATATAGATGATTTCTGTAACCTTAAAAAGGTTTAATCTTTTTGCGTTCAATCTTCCTTCACCCCCAGTCCTGGGAAACCACTGATCTTTCTGTCACTATTCTACAATCTATATAAATTGAAGTAAATTGAGCATACTCTTTTGTGTATGATTTCTTTCACTCAGGCTAATGCTTTTGAAATTCTTCCATGACATCGAATGAATCTTTAATTTCTATCAGCAGAGTTTTGTAGTTTTCATTATAGAGATCATGTACATATTTTGTAAAATTTATCCTTACCTATTTTATATTCTGAATGCTAGTATAAATGACTGATACAGATTTTTTAAAATTTCATTTCCAATATTTTTACTTATGGAGATACTTCTGTATAGGAACTGAATCCTGTGACTTTTGCTAGGTGCACTTAGTAGTGTTTTTATAGATTCCTTAGGATTTTCTACATAATATTTTTATACAGGAACAATTTTTTACATACTTTTTCCCATTTTGATGACTTCTATTTTATTCTTGCCTTATTGCTCTAGGTAAGGCTTTTCGTACAGTGTTGAGTAGAAATCATGGGAGAGAACATCCTCGCCTTTATCCTTTGTTAGCTGTGGGGATTTTCAAAAATAGAGATATATAGATTCTCTCTATATCTATTTAGAGAAAATTTACCAGGTTGAGGAAGTTTCCTTTTATGCCTAGTTTTTTCTTCTCTTTTTAAATTTTGATAAAATACACATAATATAAAATTTGTCATTTTAACAATATTTAAGTGTACAGTTCTGTGGCATTAAGTGCATTCATATTGTTTTGCAACCATCATCACCATCCATCTCCAGAACTCGTTTCATCTTGTGAACTCCATATACCCATTAAACGCTATATACCCATTCCCTGGAAACCACCACCCATATACCCATTAAACACTAACTCCCCATTCCCTGGAAGTCACGACCACTCTACTTTCTGTCTGTGAATTTGACTGCTCTAGTGTCACATAAGTGAAATCATACAATATCTGTTCTTTTGTGACTAGCTTATTTTACTTAATGTCCTTAGGGTTCATTTATGCCTTTGCATGCGTTAGAATTTCCTTCCTGTTAAGGTTGATATTCTAATTGTATTTTAACTGTATGTGTATATTCTAGTTATGTGTGTGTATATATATATTTGTTATTAATGCGATGCACAAGGGATATGAATGTGCTTAATGCCACAGAACTGTACACTTAAATATTGTTAAAATGGTACATTTTATATTATGTGTATTTTATCAAAATTTAAAAAGAGAAGAAAAAACTAGGCATAAGAGGAAACTTCCTCAAGCTGGTAAATTCTCTCTAAATAGATATAGAGAGAATCAATATTTCTCACTCTATATACAGACACCCACACCCACACACACACACACACACACACACACACATATAAATATGTGGCATATACTCCCCTGTTTAGCCTCCAATTGTATGTAAGTGTCTGTATTAAGGGGCTAATATTCTATGTATGTATATACCGCATTTTATTTACCCATTCATCTGTTGTTGGGCACTTGGGTTGCTACCACCTTTTGACTAGTATGAATAATGTTATTAATACGATGCACAAGGGATATGCAGGTACATCTTTAAGTCTCTGCTTTCGATTCTTTTGGGTATATGCTCCAATGTGGAATTACTGGATCATATGACAATTCTATTTTTGATATTTTGAAGAACTGTCATTCTGTTTGCCATAGTGGCTGCTCCATTTTGCATCCCCACCAGCAATGCACAAGGGTTCTAATTTCTCTACATCCTCACCAACACTTGTCATGCTCTGTTTTATCAATAATGTCCATCCTGATAGGTGGGAAGTGTTATCTCATTGTGGTTTTGATTTGCAGTTTCCTAATGATTTCCTAGTAATAACTGAACATCTTTCCATGTTTCTGTTGGCCATTTGTTTATTTTCTTTGAAGCAACAATTATTCAAGTCCTTTGTCCATTTTTTATTCAGGTTGTTTAGGGTGTTTTTAATTGTTGTTTCTATTCCTAATTTGAGAGCTTTTTTATGCATTGGTGTTGAATACTGACAAGTGCTTTTTATGCACCTGTAGAACAATAATAGGATTTTTTTTTCTTCATTTTATAAATATGGGAAATTACATTGATTTTTTCATATGTTACATTAACTATTTCCAGGGTAACTATTTGGTCATGATCCATTATACTTTTTAAAAAATAAATATATTGCTGGATTCTATTTGCTAATATTTTGGGGGATATTTTTATTTATGTTTGTGAGGAATATTGACATGTTGTTTTCTTTTAAAAATGTTTTTGATTTTGGTGTCAGGAAAAAGGTTTATAAAATGAACTGGGAAGTATTCTTTCCTTCTCTGTTTCTGAAGGAGATTTTAGAGGGTTGGTACTATTTCTTCCAAAAGGGTTTGGTAGAAACCACCCATGAAGTCCTCTTGGCCTGATGTTTTCTCTGTGGGAAAGGTTTTCATTATGAATTCAATTTCTTTATTTGCTGTATGACCAGTCAGGGTTTCTACTTCTTAAGTGTTTTGGCAATTTGTGTCTTTCAAGGAATTTGCCATCTCATAAAAGTCTGGTTCGGCAGTCTTCTGTGTCTTTCAAGGGATTTGACATTTTATCAAAGTCATTTAAATTATTGGCATAAAGTTGTGCGTAGTGTTTTTCTGTTATCCTAAGATCTTCAGTGATGGCCTCTAATCTATTCCTGATAGTGGTAGTTTTGTCTTTTCTTTTGTCCTCATCAGTCCAGCTACAGGTTTGTCCATTTTATTGATTTTTTCCCCAAATATCCAGGTTTTATTTTATTGATTTTCTCTATTGTTTGTCAATTTTCTTTTATATTTATTTCTGCTTTTAGCTTTCTTATTTCTATTTGTCTATTTATTTTGTCCTGCATTTGTTCCTCTTATATTTTTTAGCTTCTTAAAAAGCTTAGATCAAATGCTTATATCAAATGTTTTCATATACTAATTTGAGCTATAATTTTCTTCTAATTTTGAGCTATAATTGAGCTATAATTGAGCTATAATTTCCTTCTAATATTCATTTTTATTCATCTCAAAATATTTTCTGTATATACTCATAAATATCCCCTTTGTTTTAATTATGTCTTCATCATGAACTTTAATACATTAGGGCAAGAGGCTGATTACTACATTTTTGCAAAACTTTGCTAGTTATTATATATTTGTAGAAAATTTAGACCATTTACGTTTATTTTGATAAGTAATATGTGTTGATTTATTTCTATCCTATTATTTAGGTTTTCTATTTGTCTTACCTCTTTTTCTTTTTATCTTTCCTCATATTGAATTAATTTTTTTCTGATTCCACTTTTTGTCTGTGATAGTTGGGAGTTACACTGTTTATTTCTATTATTTTAGTGACCAGCTAAAAATTGTAACATGTGAACTCTTCAAGTCCAAAATTAAATCAATATTTTTACTTATCTCTGGAGCAATTTAGAATCTTAGAATACTTTACTTCTAATCATCCCCTCAAACAGAGATACTACTGCTATTATATGTTTTAGTTGTATCTTGTTTTGTTTTTGATTCTTACAAATAGGATTTTCCTTTTATATTATACAATATTTAGATTTACCTTGTGTTTATCATTGCCTTTGCTTCTCTTTCCCTTATGCACGTAGATATTATCAATTTTTACCTTCCTAAAGTACATATTTTACATGTTCCTTTCGGTGGCACATCAAAGTGGAGGGACTTTTGGTGGTAAATTGTTTCCGATGGCTTGGGAGAAAGTGGAAATCCTAAAAACATCTTTGTTTTACTGTATTCTTAAAAGAGAACTTTACAGGGTGTTAGTCTATGTGGACAATTATTTTCTATCAGTCCTTTGAAAATATCCTAGTGTCTTTCGCTTCCACTATTGCTATGGAGAAGGCAGCTATATGTCTAATTACTATACCTTCATACCTCTTTGGCTGTTTTGGAGATCTTCCCTTTGTGCTTGGCGTTATATTTCATTATAATGTATTTAAATGTGGATTTCTTTTTGGTTCTTTTAATGATTTGTTATCCTTCATGAATCTGATGGTTTTTGTCTTTATTCTGGAAATTTCGCAGCCTTTTATTTCCCCTATTATCTCCTTCAGAATTCTGATTAGGTGTGTTTTATACTATCTCGTTCTTTTCTTTTCTTTCTTTTTTGACAGATTTTCACTCTTGTTGCCCAAGCTGGAGCATAATGGCACATCTTGGCTCACTGCAACCTCTACCTCCCTGGTTCAAGTGATCCTCCTCCTCAGCCTCCCAAGTAGCTGGGATTACAGGCACCTGCCACCACGCCCAGCTACTTTTTTTGTATTTTTAGTAGAGATGGGGTTTCACCATGTTGGCCAGGCTGGTCCTGAACTCCTGACCTCAGGTGATCCATCCCCCTTGGCCTCCCAAAGTCCTGGGATTATAGCCATGGGCCACTGCAGCTGGCCTCATTCTATTTTTCTTTCTCCTAACCTGTCTTTCCTATTTTTGATTTCTTGACTCTCTATGATGCTTTCATTAAATTTTTTAGATTAATATTCTACTTCACTAATTCTGGTTTCACTTGTATCTAAAGTCATCTGAGTTTTAACTTCAATTAGTGAATTTTTTATTTATAAAAGTGCTTTCTAGCTCTTTTGAAATCACTCTGGTAATCTTTATAGTCTCGTGCTCCTCATTCATAAATTAATTATTTTATACCTTTAAACATATTAGTTTATATCCTGTATTTTTAATTTCTAAGATGAAAATACAGGACATAAGCTAATATTTTTATTTATTTTTTTATCTGAGGCATACGTGTGTCTGATTCTGAAGTTTGGTGTCTCTACTGACTTTTGCTTAAGTTGTTTCTTATATTATTATGATTTCTGCTCCATATATGTTGTTACTATGATCCTGAGCTCATGTTTATTGGGACTTTATCTGTGAAAATTTTCTGGGGTTGAGAATAAGTTCCTTCAGATGGGGTCTCCATGCTTCTCTCAGCTGGGCTTACTTCTTGCTAAATTTCCAGCTTGTGGTTGTCCACAGTAAGCAGGTTGTGTGAACTTTTGGTCCCAAGTCTGAAAGGGGACTAGCTTATGATTATAAATTGAGCCTTTATACAGGGATTTCCAGTCTGACTTCCCACATTCTCATTTATTCTCAGGTCTCAGGTTTTGTCCCCTGGTGTGATAATAAATTTGTCATTAAATTTAAATATCATTTGAATTTAATGACATTGGCCTGGCCAACATGGTGAAACCCCATCTCTACTACAAATACAAAAAAAGTAGCTGGGCGTGGTGGCAGGTGCCTGTAATCCCAGCTACTTGGGAGGCTGAGAAGGAGGATCACTTGAACCTGGGAGGTAGAGGTTGCAGTGAGCAACCTCAAATGACAAATTAAATTCAAATTTAATTTGACATTAAATTTGACATTAAATTCAAAACTATAAAGGACCAAAAATCAGCAGTGGCCCCCAAGGCAGATGGGTTTGTTCTCCAGTTTTCTTCTTGGCCTCTGAAGTGTTTCCTTACATTCTTGCAAGCGGAACCATATATTTTAAAAATATGTCTTTATACTTATTTCCAAGTTTTTTTTTTTTTTTTTTTTTGAGATGGAGTCTTGCTCTGTCGCCCAGGCTGGAGTGCAGTGGTGGGATCTCAGCTCACTTCAAGCTCCGCCTCCCGGGTTCATGCCATTCTCCTGCCTCAGCCTCCCAAGTAAGGAGGCACCCGCCACCACGCCCGGCTAATTTTCTGTTTGTTTGTTTTTTTTTCAGTACAGAGAGGGTTTCACCGTGTTAGCCAGGATGGTCTCGATCTCCTGATCTCGTGATCTGCCTGCCTCAGTCTCCCAGAGTGCAGGGATTACAGGCGTGAGCCACCATGCCGAGCCATTTCCAAGTTTTTATTTGCTTCATAGCATAAGAATTTTTGTGATATCTAGTCCACCAAATGACAAAAAAAAAAAAAAAAAAATTCCTAAATCTGTTTTTCCCACTAGAATGTTAAGTTGGCCATCCATAAAAAAGTTAGGACATTTTTGCTCTTTTAAAAAAATTAAATTCAAAGTTTAATTGTCATCATTGCATTCTTAGTTTTTCTGTATAGTGATGGTATGCCTCTTCATTTAATAATGGACTTCATGAGTCCATTTATACAAGTGGACTTAAACGGGATGTCTTAGTCTGTTAATGCTGCTATAACAGTGCCATAGACATGGTGGCTGATAAACAACAGAAACTTATTACTCAGAGTTCTGGAGGCTGGAAGTCTGAGATCCGAGTGCCAGCATGGTTGAGTTCTGGTAAGGGCCCTCTTCCTATTGCAGACTGTTAAGATTTTGTTGTGTCCTCATGTTGTGGAAGGTGAGCTAGTTAGCTCACTGACTGCTTCTTATAAAGTCACTAATCCAATTTACGAGGACTCCACCATATGACCTAATTACCTCCCAGAACCCTACCTCCTAATAATATCACACTGGGATAACGGCTTCACCGTATGAATTTGGTAGAAACAGGAACTTCAGTCCATTGTACGGTGTCTATTCTTGAAGATTCTTTTTTGCTCACATTGGTAGGCTTTTTCTAATATTGTCACAATTTTTATCAAGCCATGAATTAGTGACCTGTTTTCCTTGTTATTAAAAATTATTTTCAAACATATGAAATAGCTAATATTCAGATCATATGATGATATGAACTTTTAAACTGTATTCCTAATGTTGGGCATTTAGCTTGGTTCCTAGTTTTTCACCATTATAAATCTTCATATCTGTATGTGTAAAACTTTGACTATACCTCTGTTTATGTTCTCAAGCTATATTCCTGGAAGAGGAATTGTTAGGTAAATGATTTGAACATTTTTAAGGCTTTTGATTCTATATTACTAATTGCCTTAAAAAGTGTCATGGTAATATGCGCTGCCATTGGCAATGTAGGAGAGTTTCTGCCTCCCTTTAGTCTCTCCGGAATTAAGTAGATATATCTCTACACTTTACTAATTGGATAGGTGAAAAATATGTTATTTTTGTCTAATATCAACTCACAAATAAAGCAGGACTTTTTCATATGTTGGCCATGTATATTTCCTACTTAAGAAATGGTCTTAGTGTTAGGGTTTTTTTTTGGAGTCACTAGTGTAACTCTTTCACATCACTAGGGACCACAGTGGTTAACCTGTACCATTTGAGTCAGTGTACAGGGACCCCTAAATCCTTTTGAACTTGTGCTTTACATTTTTGTTTTTCTAACATTTTTTGTTTTGTTTTTAGAGAATTGGGGTAGTTGTGACAACTCAAAATAATGATGAATCTAAAGGGAATTGGCATATACATGAAGAGAACTGGGATGCAAAAATAACACAGTTTAAAGTTTTATTAAGTATAGAAGGCATATTATGATACAGTGAAGAGAAGGATAACTTGCCCCAAGACGCACACAGACAGGAGAGAGAAAGAGAAGAGAGAAGGTCTACCAGCAATGACATTTGCAAAATAAGTCAATGTCAGGTCTGTGGAATATCCAAAGCCTATGCTGGCCTACAGAGCAAGGGAGGGTCAGGGGCTTGCTTTTCAATGAGTAGGATGGGTAAGGACATCCCAGGATGGAAGCAACCCACAGCAGACACAGAAATGCACAGAGTCTTGGAGAATGACAAACAGAACCTGTTCTTGGATCACTGTGAACTTGATGGGTTGCAAATAGAATATGGTATTGGATGTTTAGGACCCAGCATGTGAGGCTAAGATTTCAGGCCTCACTCTGGGACCTCTGAAGGGTTGCTAAGAGAGAAGTGACAATACCTGCATCTGGTTGGTATGAAATCTATGCATATAGAGCTAATGCTAAAGTCTTATTCTGAAGATGCAGTCCTCATTTTTAAGGATTACCTTATAAGAATACATCTTATCTCAAATCACAAACAAAAGGAATGCAGGTATTTTCAGACAATGTTGACTAGGCTAAAATATCACCAGTCATTTCAAGCTCAGCTTGGTGCTTGCAAATGAGCTTTCTGCTTTTCTCCTGAGCATAGATCAAGTCAGCACACAAGGCATGGAGTCTAGGATTAGTAGAGAAAGGAGTGAGAGAGGATTTTTCACATGATGTAATTGGATGAGAATCTTTAATTACATTATAAAACTTAAAGCACAAAACTCGGGGTCTCTGCAGCTGAGTTGAATTAGTTTCTCAACCAAAAGAAATTAGAGTACAAGTCAAAAGACTAGCAAAGACCAGAATGCCAAGTGTGGAACAGTGTATTTCACTTAGGCTCTACCTGCAAAGAATGAAATGCTGTTGGTTTGCCTTTGGCAACTCCTTTTCTGTTCCTGCCTGGTTCAGAATCTGCCTTCCACAGGCTATCAACCTGGTGAGCTGTCTTGCTTTTGTACATATGAAATAGCTAATATTCAGATCATATGATGATATGAACTTTTAAACTATATTCCTAATGTTGGGCATTTAGCTTGATTCCTATTTTTTCATGGAGATATAATTCACACTCTATAACTATCATGCACTGTGTTATTTTAGCCAGCAATATCTTCTAGAAGGCAATTTTATTCAGAAATGCATTGAAAATCTGAGTGTTGCATATTATTCAGCAACAGTACCTAATGTCACAAATGCAGAGAACTTAAAGGTAAGGGTCCCCCAAGCCTCACTTGTTCCTTACCTCCTTTTCCAGCAGAGAAAATTTCCTGAAAGTTGGATTCTTTTTTCCTGCAAGGAAATGCACAGCCCTCTTCTAACCTCAGAGAAAGCCTGATCACCTTGTTTTCACTAATGACACACCAGAGCTTGGTATCTGGTCTGCGTGGCCTGGGAAGCTGATCAGCCGCTTCCTTCCTGAAAATTTTCCTCACATGGCTGAGCTGGTGGTCATGTCAGAAATGGAAAATGTGTAATTTTAATCCAGGGAAAAGTCATAGGGGCTACTACCAGCTAGTTAGGGAGTAAATGATCTCAATGACGGTGCAATCGAGCTCTCAACTTCTCCATTCCCACTCTCCTGCATACCTGGCTTTTGTCTAATTTCCTGCTCACCTGTGCTTCTGTGAAGGCGAGGTGCAGAGAGAGAAGGTGAAGTTGGAATTAGTCAAGTTTGCCACTTGGTTTATACAGGTTTCAGAGTGGAAAAGGACAGGCCTTGAGGGTCATGTGAAATGGTTCTGATGGAATCTGTACATTTGCATTGTTGCTTATGGCAATTGCTCACTAGGCTGTGCTGCACTCAACCCCGCATCCTGCCACCTGTCCCATTCAGCCAAGTAGATTCATAATATAGGGGCAGAAAAGGAGTGATCCCTTTCCCCTCCCCTTATAAGAGTCAGGACTGATACCCCTATAACAAAAGACAGGTTATCAAGACAAAAGCATAGCATGTTTATTTCATCCTATTTTTACATGACACGGGAGTCTTGAAGATGAAGACTCAAAGCTTCATGCAAGTCATCTGATTTTATGCTTAGGATCAGCAAAGTAGAGACAAATGTAGAAATGTGATTGAACAAAAAAAAATATGAGCCAAAGGTAATAGACTAGGGAAACCTAGCAAGGACTGTCTGTTCAGACCCTTCGTGGCTTCTCTTTTGTAGCATTTCTTCCTCCTAGGTATGGGGTAGGAACCCCTCTGGAATGAGGGTCTTCATTTCTTTTTGGTCAGCTGTTACACAGAAAGGTGGGAAGAAGATGAGAGTCATCGTTTTAGGCTTTATGGCTGGTCTTTGGGACAAGACGTTCTGGTTTGTGTGGCCCAACTTGGGGAGGAGGGATTCTAGTTTCTGGGACCTGCCCTGGGGGAGGCAGGGAGAGACAGGAGGGAAGAAGAAAGTCAGAAACTTGGCTTCTGAGGTCTTCATTTTAGGGTGGTGTTTTTTGAGCCCCAGCACTGGTACCTGCCAATATGGTGGCCCAGCTAGGGGGAGCCAGGCTTCCAACACCCTCCTGACACGGAGGGAATGGGGCACGAAAAATGAAGGGCCAGAGAATGCAGAAATGCCTGTGCCATTGGGGATGGGGATTCTGTCTCAAAACAATTTTTCTTTCGGCTGAATGAAACCCATGAGGAGTCATCAGTTAAATGATGTGTCACTTGACATGAGCCATTAGTTAAATGATGATATAAGTCACTTGACAAATGTTTATTGAGTGCCATGTGTCATCTAGGTGTTGGGCACTGCAGTGAGCAAAGCAAGGTCCTTGCAGTCACGGAGCTTGCTATTCCATAGATGCAAATGGACAACAGATAGACGCTTCCAAGTGAGATATCTCAATGGTGATAAGAGTTTGTGTAGAGCACTAAAATCAGATGATGTGATTGGGTTGGCTACTCGTTGGCTTCTTTAGATGGGTGGCCAGGGAAGGCTTCTCTGAGTGACATTTCAGTCAAGATCTGCAGATGATGGGAGGAGCCTGTCCTGTGACACTAGAGAGGACAAAGGAACAGCTGGCAAAAAGCCCCTGACATGGCACAAGAATGAAGCTGGCACATTCAAGGGACAAGACCAAGACCAGTGGGACTGCAGAGCAGAGGGGCAGAGAGGGGACACCTGGGCTCATGGAGGTGAGCAAAGGCTAGATCACACCGGGAAGAGTTTGTGATTTATTTTAGGTGGGAGGAAAAGCCATCAGAGAGATCTAAGCTGATCTTTACCATAACCTGACCTACATTTTCTCAAGATCTCAGGTGAAGCAGGAAAGTCAACAGAGCAAGGGAGTCCACCAGGCGAGTGGTACAGGTGGGGATGGAGAGAGTATGGTTGGAGGGATGTTTCAGTTATGCAGAATTAGTGCTTGCAGATGGATTCCATGCAGAACATAGGGAAGCAGGGGTTGACTTAATGCCTAGATTTGGAGGTAAAGAAGTCATTGAACTAAGGGGTGTGATGGTTAAGGTTAGCACAGGTCCTAATCGTTAACTGATCATTTTCAAATGCATGTGACAGTGGGCAGGCCACTGTATGTTCATCAGTCCCTGGGGACAACCTTCATCTACAGGCAGAGACTGATGTGCCTGAAAGCTCCCAAGCACTGGGCCAAATGGTACATGGAGGTATGGCTATGTTTAAAGATGCCTATAAATTCAAGCAATGGGAAAAGTGCCCCAAACCATGAAATGGTCCTACGTGGAAAGTTAGAATGTTAAAGCCAATAGAAGACTGAGCAAATTTTGCCAAATTAGGAATTGCTATACTTACATGAGACAAAGCAGAACAGAGCTTTATTTTCAGTCGCTTTTCAGTGACGTTTTGAGTTTGGCCTACAGTGTTACTTGTATTTTGAGTGGTATTAACATTTTATCACACTTTTCTCTTTACATGTAACTGTAAAAGTATGTTTATGTTTTTAAGTGTGATTTTATTATATCCAAGAGGCACCTTTTTATCTTGGCCATACATAATCACAAGTGAATAATAAAAGTCATTAGGAAAATAAAATTATCTTTTTAAAAATGTCCTTCCCAGTAAACTTTTCTGGAATACAGATCTTTTGGACCATAATGCAGTACTCCTCTAGCCAATAAAAACCTTTCAGTATCCTGGTCATCAAAGAAAAGATGGGATGTATTTTTCAAGGGATAAAAAGAACATTACTTAAACTGTGTTCATGTAAGAAACTGAGCAGGATGTCACATTATCCCACATCGAAACCAATTTAATGACAAGTAACCAGTCTGCTATTATAATCGAGAAGGAACTGGATGTCTTGGGCAGTGAATCTCTCTGGTTCCCTTTTGTTTATGTTCTTAAAATCCCAAATAGAAACAATACATATGTTTTCCTTCTCTGCATTTTATTTTTAGAAAATCTGGAAAATGAAATGCCTTCAGTTCAGCCACATGACTTCCATTAGCCTTAATGGGAGAAAGGCATCTTCATGGAGGAAAAGAATAACTCCCACGTGTATAAATAACAGCAGGCCTGCAACCATGGGGAGGCCTTGCTGCCATGCCTGTTGTCAACTGCGTCCTGGAGGGGGTGGGCCCTGCCCAAGTCAGACTCCCATTCAGGATGAGTTGGGATTGAACAATCAGGGTCTCCCAGGAGCTCAGCGCCCAGGGGCAACTTCTCTGGCCCACCTCTTCGCCCTCCGGATCTGGGCTGGGCAGGCTCTGCATGACTCACCAGAAATCCCATGCCATTTGGATTGAGCCCCGTTCTTACTGGATTCTCTTCCCCAACTCCAAAGTATACACCAGTGTGACCCTAAATCTTGTCCCATTGACTGGTCTTTTCTGATAAATTTGTGCAGTTGTAATTCATTTCAATTCAACCAGCATGAACCTGAGCCCCACCTCCATGGGAAGCCATCAGGAGGACTGCCCACGTTGGAATGACGCACAGCCCCTTCCCTCAGTGCTTGCAGCCTTGTCGTGGAAGAGTCCAGACTTTCTTATTCACTGGTTGGCCTTGGACAATTATGTTCTTTTACTCCTCACACCCTGGGGTAGAGCAGGAGTTCAGCACAAATCTCACTCTATGCTTCTCAGCCCCATTCCCCACCCTAGTGCAAATTTCAGTGTCCAGATGAATCGGACCAAGGTGTTTAAGGGCATCTTTGAAGGTGAGAAGAGTTAGAGTATGCTTGTTCCGGCAGGGAAGGGCACAGAGGGGCAAAGGCTGATGTCGCCTCACTTCATTCCTGTTTCGCATTTAAAGTTCACTGAGCGTCTCAGATCTCCTCCAGCTCCTGCAGGCAGCTCCATATCCTTCTCCCCTGCTCCCCAGGGGACACAACACACGAAGGGAGTTGGCACATTGAAAGGACAAGACCAAGGCCAGGGTGTTGGACAGGAGAACCTCCTCCCACAGTGCGCCTTGGTTTGTTCTAGCCAAAGGACAGCCCTTAGCTCACCCTACAAGATGGTCACACCCCTAACTCGCATTGATCTTCATCCGGCCTTCATCCAGTAACTGTGACAAAAAGGGCAGGAAACAGCCATCTTTGAGCACAGGGGTGAGACACGGGTCAAAGATTTAGCAAACTGGCTTCCTGCCTTTCTGTGTCGTCTTGTGTGTATACATTTTTTCTTAGATTTAAAATAAAGAACAAAGTCTATGTCACTTACAGATCCTCTCTTTAAAGTTGTGCCTTAGCTATGGGCCATCCTAGGGCTGAGTCAATTATCACAAAGGCTCACGTCTGTGCACTGCATTGTTCTTGTCGCGTTTTCCGGTGGTCCTATTTCCCCCTCCTGGAGCAGGATGGCCATCGGCCTGTGACGTAGATGAGGAACTTGAGACCAGATGGATGGAGTGACCTGTGCGTCATCACCCAGTTGATGGGTGGCAGAACCAGGTGGGAATAGGTCCCAGTTATTTATTCCAAGGATTCCAAGTTATTCCAAGGGCCTGTATTCCAAGTTACTTCCAATGCCTTCCATCTTTCTCAAATGATGCCATGTCATAAACAAACCATGCTGAGAGATTTTATTCATGGTCTCGCTGGGGGACTCTGCCAGGGGCATGACTCAACAGAGTTGGGCTTGGTGGGATTCTGAGCAGCTGATGACCCATCTCTCCAACAGATAGATGGGAACTTCACCATGATCAGATGCACCTGGGTGCTTTAAGAAATATAGCACAGGATGGCCATGCGCGGTGGCTCACACCTGTAATCCCAGCACTTTGGGAGGCCGAGGTGGGAGGATCACAAGGTCAGGAGATGGAGATCATCCTGGCTAACATGGTGAAACCCCGTCTCTATTAAAAATAGAAAAAGTAGCCGGGCGTGGTGGCGGGCACCTGTAGTCCCAGCTGCTCGGGAGGCTGAGGCAGGAGGATGGCGTGAACCCAGGAGGCAGAGCTTGCAGTGAGCCGAGATCGTGCTACTGCGCTCCAGCCTGGGTGACAGAGCCAGACTCCGCCTCAAAAAAAAAAAAAAAAAGAAAAAAAATATATATATGGCACAGGATTTACAGATATGTTTATGCCATTTCTGGTGAATCAACAGATGCAGAGATTGTATGTATGGCAGAGCTGCTGAGAAGTGACTCAACTGTATAAAAAACTGCTACTCCATGAGGAACTTTTTAAATCTATCACAAATAACCACTTTTAGAAACATTGCACATTTAGGCTTATGGAAATGGAGCAAAAATAGTACAAAGAGCTTCCTTGTACCCCGGCCCTGCTTCCCTAATGCTAACATGTAAGATGTTAACAATGACAATTCTTTTGTTTTTTTCTTAAACAAAGAAACAAGCACCAATGCAACCTAAAGACCAGCTGCCTGAAAACTCACTTTTTAAGGGGATCTGTACTTGCTCTAAAAAAGATTTCTCTGAAAGGTGTCAAGGCAAAACACAAAGGAGTGGGGCAGGTACTGGGTAGACCCAGAGGGTGTGAACCGTGGCAGGCTTGTCTTCCTAAGAGAAGCTTTGGGAAAATTTGACTGGGGTGTTCTGAGGCTTAAAAGCCCAATGAAAAGCAATCAAGTATCTTTTTTTTTTTTTTTTTTTTTTTATGTTCTTTAAAAACGTTGAATATTCTGAACCAAAAAAGGGGAGAAGGTCTGGGGGAAAAATACACACATCCTACAATCATTCCGCATAATTCACTGCCAGTGGTGTGAGTTCATATAAAACAACACTCAGCCGTATTCACTGAGCTTAAAAATGTCAGAATTCTGCCTTCTCCACATTGTTCCAAAACGAGAATTTTTTTAAAAAAAAGTAAAATGGTGATACATTTATTTTCCAAAAGAAATCCCTCCCTTCTTAGGGTGTAAGGGAAATGCTTTTCCTAGGTACAAATATTCATGGTAGCTTTCAAGAAGTAGTTAAGCATATTTCTATTTTCTATACCTAAGTGGTCTCATGGGGCAAAGCCATAAACCAAATACATTTTGTTTCTTATGAATTACTCTCAGTGAAGAGAAATAAATAACTCAGGAAGTCCACGTTAAATGGGAGTGATTAGAAAGTGGAGAATTTGTCTGGTGCCACACCACCTGTTTATTGCATTGAGAAAAGGTCGTCATTTGGGGAGGGACTCTGCAGCAAAAGGACATTAAATGTCTAAGCTTCGCAGTCACAGAGACGGAGGCAGAGAAAACCAGCTGGGGTCAGTGTCGCCTTCCTTGCATCCTGCCTGCAGCCCGGCTTGCACTGACGCAGGCTCCTTTGGTCTCTTGATTTATTCTTAGTGACTATTTTCATGTGGCATGTGCTTCTCTTCAGAGGCCCTAGGGACTGTCTCCAATTCTGATTCTCAAAAATAGTTCTTCAAAGGGCACAGTGTTCTTAGAAGGCGATGCACACAGGGCCACGTGTTTCCAGCTGAGTTTGGGTTGACATGATTGAGGTTTGCAAAAAGTGTCTGAGAAAAGCAGAGAGGTGATGTCAGTCAGGCTAGGAAGCGCTTCCAGCGGCCCCAGGAGCGCTGAGAAGTGGAACTGGGGGCCTTTTCCACGGGAATCCTGCAGCCTTGGAATTCACTTCCTTTCCTGACATGGAATCCTCTAAGATATTTATATCTTCCCAAAATGGGGTTTCCAGATCTTGTAATGGAAATGAGGGTTTGACGGGGCTGGAGGGAGGAACAGGACTGACCGGGAGAGGCAGGAAGTGGAGGTATTTTGGGCCAGGCAAGCCTGTCTCCATCCTGTCCCCAGCCCACAAAGCACCAAAACTATGGATCCCTTACGGTTGGTGTCCCGAGAACATGTTTGGACGTTGAATACATACCCCCCCAAAAAAACCACATATTAGAAAGGGGATTCTGTGATCAGAGCTCTCAACAATAATATAAAACCTCTGATTTTATAACTTATCCGTAGGCCTAGTGTTTGGTCATATGTATTTCACATTTCAAATCGACTCTTCAATTTTGTTCATTTCCTTCACAACTCAGCATGAAATCAACCCATTTCTGGCTTCAGTCCCATGACTGTGAATTAAGGTTAAAGATTTGCTTCTTCCAGCACCTAATGATCTCCATCTTCAACTTAATTATAGTTATTACGTTTTGCCAACCATACTCATATGCCCATTTGCTACTCATTTTTATAAAGAGGGGAAAATGTAGTATATGTTCAAATTATTGCCAGGAAACAGCTGTCCAAACAAGAATGACGGCCATGCTAATGATGAAGGCGGCGTCCTGAGCAGGAGGCTGTGGTGAGTCGATGCGCCAGTGTTCAAAATCAATGCATGGAAGTTGCTGTAGGCGGATGTCCTAAAATGTAGGAAAGTGAAGACTAGGAACATCAAGATCTGCTTGTGTGTGGACTATCCCGGGGCTTAAGCCTAAGCATGAAGATAATTGAGGGATGATTAAGGCCTTAATTTAGTCTCCATGAGCCCTCACTCACTGATCTAGCTGGGGTCCTCCCTAGACTGCCTGCAAGTTTTAGTCTCATTCAAGATGCTTTGTGGCTTGCTGCCTTTCGGCCTTCAAAATGGTTCTTTCCACCTCTCTTTGACCAGGCTCATGAGCTCAAAGACTCTCCAGGGCTCCGTCAGCCAGCTCCCACATGTTGGATATATTTGTTCAGTGATTTGAACTGCTCAGCACAGGTGACATTCACTGCTCAGTGATGGAGTCGGAATTGATTATCTGAAGGAGGCTGCCTGGTCTGCCCAAATGCAAATCAAAATGATGTCCATTCGTTCTATGGAAGGGCCATTATTCCCCACTGGCCTCACCCCTCGTCCTTAGATCTCTAAGGCTTGCCCTTGGCTTACTTGCTGACAGAGGACAAAGCAAAGGAGCTGATGATGCTGGGGGAGGCCTGCAGGCCATTTCGTAAGCCCCATCAGAGTGGAATCCTCGTAGGGGAATTTCTGAATTGCAAGATATGTTCAGATGTGGCTTTGTCAGGCATTGCCAAAGTTCCCTTGTTTTACAAGCCACACTGAAAGTCTTTTTCTTTTAAAAGATAAGTTAAGTCCATTCACATTTATTGATATAGGCCAGGCGTGGTGGCTCACACCTGTAATCCCAGGACTTTGGGAGGCCAAGACGGGCAGATCACAAGATCAGAAGATCTAGACCATCATGGCCAACACGGTGAAACCGAAACCCCGTCTCTACTAAAAAAAAAAAAAATACAAAAAAACCACAACACATTTATTGATATGACCGATGTTTGGTGTCAACACTATCATAATTTAATAATTATTTTTATTTTTTCATACTTGCTATATTTCTTTCCAAGATATGTATTCTTTGCTACATGTGAAATTACTATTTTCATATGTAATTTGAAATTACATATTTCGTTTATTTTGTTTTGGTATTTAAGAAGGTTTGTGTTTTGTTCTAGCAGATACATTTGTACTTATACTATTTTAAATTTCTGTAGTCCTTTTTCTGAGACTAGTTGAAGGACAGGAAAGAAGAAAGCCAGGCTGACTGTAGGAGTCCTTAAAATTGTTCGTTCTCATTCTTGTTCTCTTTCTGGGAACCTGATGGGATTGCATACCCGCCACCCTGACATTAATGGTTGATGTAGTCCTGAGTGATGTGACTCACCTGGAGTGAAGCCTTGATGGGCCAGTGCAATGATCCATTCCATCCACTCCTTTCAGCACCCATAGTCAAGGAGGCAGATGGAGCCTCCTTGACGTTCCTGAATGACCGCGATGGACAGAGCCCCCCAGGCTTGCACGGGCCATATAACAGGTCTTGCTCCTCAGACATGGACATGCATGTGAACCACTTGGGAACTGGTTACAATGCAGATTCGGATTCAGTGGTTCTGAGGTGAGGTCTCGGATCCCGTGTGTCTAGCAAGTTCCTGGGCATGGTCAATGCTACTGGTTTGTGTACCACCTTTTTAGTAGCAAGGCACTGTACCACCAAAATCTGCTTGCTTCTGTTCTTTGTTTCTTCGCTGCAATGAAACCTAACCATGTGGGTCTCAAAGTATGGTTCAAAGCAGTAGCATCAGCATCACTTGGGAGCTCAGAAATGAACATTTCTGGGGCTCACTTCTGATATACTAAACTGGAAACCCCAGAGTGGGCCCAGCAGTCTGAGTTTTAACAAATATGCCATGTGATTGTGCTCTATGCTACCATGAATCTATCTACTCTTATGCCTTGATAGATCAATTAGGACTTGTGTTTAACTCTGAGTAACTAGATACTCAAAAAGCAGTGGCTTAAAAATGTAAGAGTGTATCTATTGTTAAAAAAAAAAAAAAAAAACCCAGAGGTAGGTAGCCTGGGGAAGGGTATGGCTCTGACCCCTTCCTTTCTATTCCATTTTCCTTTAGGTGTGGCTCTCATTATTATGCTCATAAAGTAGTTGCCAGGACTCCAGCCATCACATCCACATCCATACTACATACTGTGGACTATCTCCTCTCAAGACCTGCTCAGTTCTCCCAAAGGACTTTTTCCACTTATATTTCACTGACCAGAGCAGTGGCCTATGATGCCAAAATGTTTTTAACTAGGACCATTGCCATCTTGAACAAAATGGGGGGTTTTCTGAGTTAAAACAAAAAAAAGCAAAAATGGATATTAGTTAGGCAACCAGCTGTGCCTGGCAACAGAGGTGCTGGGGACTTGAGGGCTCAGTGATTCTGAGTAAAAGGCATTAACAGAGTAGTGTTCTGTGTTCTGGAAGAGTTAGTGGATGTAGTCAGAGAGTAAGAGGCTTTAATCTACAAGCTCAGAGGTGAAGCAGCTGTGGTTGTATGAATGTGGGGCTGGCATGGAGATGATGGCCATTGGATATAGGAGGCATGAGGGCGAGAATTTTGTTTTTTTTCACTGTTGCATCCCAAGTGCCCTATAACATTTCCTGGCACATAGTAGATACTCAATAAATAGTTAAATTGAAGATAAAGAAGTCACAAAATTTATTTGAGGGAGCAGGAGAAACCCACAGAAAAACTTTGTTTCTTCCCTCCCTGGAATACTAAAAGCTCAGTACCCTCAGATGAGGGTAGTAGGTTAAAAGTCTGACATGGAAGCCACCTCCTTTCTTCACTCATGCACACGCACACACACGTGTGCATGCGTACACTCATGCACATGCACACACACAGACACACACACACGCATGCATGTGTGCACGTACATGTCCGGTAGTTCTGGGATGACCATCTGGTCCTGAGCAGACATTTCACTCTGTGGTGACCTTGGTCAACGTTCCTCTGCGCTGTTCCCTTCAACGCCTGGAAGATTACCTTGATTTTTTTTTCTTCCAATTTTTAACATGCAGCATTGTCTGCTTGGTAATTGTCAGAGTACCCAGGAAAGCAAGAGTGGGAGGAGACATGAAAGCCTGCTGAAGTTGCCAGGCACCAAGAAAGGAGAACCATCCATAGCAAGGAGCCCAGCACCCCAGCTCCGCTCCCAAACAGGCATGTCTCACTGAACCCGTGCTTTTAGATGTCAGTGGATATGAGTATGAGAGAGGGTGACCCAGGTGAGTGACAAGCTGTATCCAAAGTGGAAATGAAAGAAATGAAGGAAAAAACTCATATATTAATATACTAGAAATATGTCATAGCTCCCAGAGACAAATACTGTGAGCATTTTGGGAGTGTCAGATTGTCAGTATTTTAATTTTTAATACTTTTCTGTAGGTCAGATTTTCTTTACAGTGATCATTTATTGCTTTTATACTTTAGAAAAAGATGTTTTAAATGGAAATGTCTTAATGAAAGTAATGAAAGTAATTATTGAAATGTATGAAATAATTATTACTTCGAAGGATCACTTTTGGAAACTTTAGCAATGAGTTTTAAGAAAAGCTTAAAGTTATTTTCCTGTGTGCTTCTGGAATCTGAGCCATGCTTTGGGGATAAAGGACTGTAGGGTAACTGATCTTCTGGGACTGTACTTCCTGAAAGGAAGGTAGAAAGATGTGATCTAATATTTAATTGGAACTTGTTTCTATTGATCATGATTCGCAATGTAGTCGAAGTAATCTTGTTATTAGGAAGCAGACAGGCACGAGTGTGTGCACGTGTGTGTGTGTATGTGTGTTTTATTTCTGCCTTCCAAATAGTTTTGTTATGTTTTAAGACTTCTGTTCATCAACCTGAAGATCTCTAGGTATATGACATTATTGGAATAATCATAACTATCTAACAACAGAATAATAATGGATAACTAGAACTGGCTAGTTATCCAGTCCTTTCTAGAGATTCTTCGTGTGGATTGATACATATATTCCTACTTTGCAACAACTGCATGTGAGTCTTTACTGCAAATGAGAGTTGCCTGCACAATTGCCCACATGGTACCTTGAAACTTGACACTAGAACAATAACATTGAATATACTGGGTTTTTTTTCCTCTTTCTCTGAATACACAGAGTGCTTCTGATCACTGAATTTGCATAATAGTATCCTAACACCGTATTGACATCTTAACTATGGTTCTCCCTTCCTGACCATCTGCCCAAGCTCCCAGAAGAAGGAAGCCTCTTCTCATATATCACTACCTCTGTTTACAAGTCAGTCTGATTTCTTGGTCATCAGCCTCTCTGCCCCTGAGGTCTGCTGCTTGAGGGAGAAAAGGTTCTAATGGTTGACGTTTGTGGCAGAAGAAATCTGTTTACTGTCCAGAAAGGTATTTGTAGGAAGTCTGGTTTTCTGGCGAGGAAAGGCCCCCTCCATGTCTGCTTCCTCTAGCCCCACTGGTGCCCCTTCATCCCTGCGGGTAGATTTTCAGGTTGGCTGTCCTCCTTGGCATTCCCATTCCTGCTCTCTCCTTCTTCTTCCCAGTGGCGCCAGCTCCAGCTCTGCTTTTGCTGTGGATCATCTTTGTGGGTAACGCAGCTCACTGCTTCCGTCCTCTCTGCCGGGAGCTGTTTATCCCATTTGCTGTCTGCCTCCTCCTACCTTTTCTGACTCCCTTCCTGGGCTGCAATGCCACTACATAAAAATTGAAGAGAAATGTGCTGAAACAATTATCGGTTGATTTTGAACAGAAGTCTGGATGCGGTGAAATACAGCGATACCAAATGGAGACCCGATCCCATAAGAGGAAATAAAGTTTTAACCTGCAGCCAAAAGTTGAAGCCTTAACCGAAAAAAAAAAAAAAAAAAAAGGGAGAAAAAATATCTACCAGCCTTGTCCATGTAAAACGCTTGTTCTGTTCTGTTTTCTTTTCTTTTCTTTTTTTCTCTCTCTTTCTTTTCTTTTTCTTCTTCCTTTCTTTGCTTTTTTCCTTTCTGTATTTTTTTTTTTTTCGAGACAGAGTCTCGTTCTGTCACTCAGGCTGGAGTGAAGTGGTGCCGTCACGACTCACTGCAGCCTCGAACTGCTGGGCTCAAGTGGTCCTCCCATCTCAGCCTCTAGAGTAGCTCGGACCACAGGCACATACCACCATGCTTGGCTAGTTGTTTTTGTTTGTTTGTTTGTTTGTTTTTTAGTAGAGTTAGAGTCTTACTATGTTGCCCAGGCTGGGCTTGAACTCCTGTGCTCAAGCAATCCTCCTGCCTCAGCCTCCCAATGTGCTGGGATTACATGTTTGAGCCACTACACTCAACCTCTTGTTTCTTAAAAGGCTACAAATTAACTTGACTTTATTTTATTTCATCTTCCATGTATTGTAATTGGAGGTGGTTTTAGGTTTTCTCTCTCCTTTAAAAGTAAAAGAATAAAGCAAACAACACTTGCTTGAAAAGCTGTGCGATTAGAGTGCTCATTGTTACTGCCTCTTCCTTCCTCTTTCGTGGCCTCCATGTCCACGGATGAGCATGCATCATGCAAAAGAATGCCTTCCCTGCTCCTCTGCAGCACGCAACCTGCAGAAGAATGCCTTTCCCTCTGCTGCAGGACACCGCATGCAGAAGAATGCCTTCCCCCCCTGCAACATGCAACCTGCAGAAGAATGCCTTTCCCGCCACTGCAGTACGCAACGTGCAAAAGAATGCCTCCCCCTGCAGTATGCAACATGGAGAATAACGCCTTCCCCACCTCTGCAGCATGCAACGTGCAGAAGAATACCTCCCCCCCGCAGCACACAACATGCAACAGAATGCCTTCCTTCCCCTCTGCGGCAGCCTCTCACTTGCCGAAAGGACACAGCAAAAGAGTTCTCAACTCACCTGCAGGTGCCTATGCAGAGTGGGTGTTCAGCAGACACCCAAGCCTGCCAACCTCTCTTAACTGGTTTCCAGTTAGATGTTGTAGTTTTGGGGCTGGCTGGAGGAGAACCCAGGTGAGAGGAAGAGGTGAGACGCTACGTATGAAATGCAGACCTGAGAGCTTTGCAAAGGTGTTGAGGGCAGAAGGCAGTCTGGGGCTGCTTGTGTTCATGGCAAAGAGCATTAAGGCTCTTAGGAGATGCTGAGGGCCACCCTGCAGTTGAGTTGAGAAATTGATGTTTATGTTGATGGCCCAGAGACAATGACACAAGCTTGGGTTACTGGAGCTCTTAAGACACAGTTGGTTGTAAGATGGCCCAGATTCTGCAGGGAGAAAACGTCACAGCCCGGAACATCAGCATATGGAGGAAATGTGTGGTTTACACTCAGGGAGGCCTGCTTTGTTCAGAAAGGTCTTTTTGGTTGAGTGGTTGGTTGAAGTCTGTTTTAAGAGGGCAGGAGGCTGTACAGAGCTGACTCAAAACCTCAGAGACAATCTTTCTCTTCCTGAATGAATGAATGTTCTAAAGAGCTAAGTTTCATCTTCAATACGAGAATACCTTTAACACAATTTAAACTAATCTGAATATAAAGGATTCTACTGCAAGTTCTGTATGTTATTTACCTGCCTTCGGCTATTAAAGTTCCCGGGGCAGCTGTACCCTCCTGGCTCGCGTGTCTGCTTTTCATAGTTTCTTGCTCTTCCTCTGAGATGTGACTGACAGTCTTGCTGTGATACTGGTTTCTCTCCTTAGCAACCACTCATGCTTTCTGGTTTTCTACTGTGAACAAAATTGCCATGGTTATGAGAACTGTGTGCGTGTGGGGAGCCACTGGCTCAACAGGGGCTCGTATAAGAACATCAAAGATTTGTACAATATTTGGAGAGACACAGTAAAGTATCTTCTTCTATCAGATTGGCTAATGGCGGCATTTTCTGGCCAATGGAGGTAAAATGTCCTGAAAAAGACCCACCTTTTTCTCATGTTGTCCTAAGGACCTGCATGGGCTGGCAGTGTCCCCACCTAGCCCAGATACATGCCTCTTCTCGGTTGTTCTTGATGATGTGTCATTGAGGTCCTTGAAATTCCACCACCCCCAGTCCCTGCCCTGCATGGGTTTCCATAGGGCTCACATTTCACTGCAGGTGAACTTATCCCTAAGGCCTACAGTTGAACATGGTGAGGTCAGGAACAGAAAATCCATACAAGCCTGCTCCCCTGATGCTACTCCTGCCTGCCAGCATGCCCGGACACATGCCAGCCCTGCCTGATGCCAACCGTGATCATTCCCTGATGTCCAGGACTCATTCATCGCTTGCTACTTTCTTCCCCAGCATCATATCCTATAAACTCACATGAAAGCTATGGCCCAGCCAACCTGCTGAAGCCTCCTCTGGAAGCTTTTATCTAACAGATACAATGATGTCCTTACCTTAAAACAGCTAGTTTTTGCTGTACGTGGTGGCTCATGCCTGTAATTGCAGCACTTTAGGAGGCTGAGGCGGGGAGATCATGAGGTCAAGAGATCAAGACCATCCTGGCCAACATATTAAAACCCCGTCTCCACTGAAAATACAAGAATTAGCTGGGCATGGTGGCGGGCACCTATAATCCCAGCTACTCAGGAGGCTGAGGCAGGAGAATTGCTTGAACCCAGAAGGCGGAGGTTGCAGTGAGCCGAGACTGTGTCACTTCAAGCTGGCGACAGAACGAGACTCTGTCTCAAAAAAAAAAAAAAAAAAAAAAAAAAAAAAAAAAAAAAAAGCTAGCTTTGTACTTACTAGTCAGAATTTTGGTATAAAAACATACTGGTTAAGGGTAGCTACATAGGTGGGAAAATTAGAGACAAAAGGAATGTGGAGTAACCCACAGTTGAGGTGAGTGGTCCTGTCTCGTAGAATGTGGGTGGGTGCCATCCAAGAGCAGCTCAGATGTCTGAAGCCCCGGAAATATTCCACTTCTTAATCTAGGAGGTAACTTTGTGGGTGCTCTGTTTAATATCTTTACATTGTAAATATAATGTATTTTGCAGTAAAAGTGAACTTGAGGAAGGCATAAATGGGTACCGCATCGTGACCCAAGGGGCTCTTCTATGAGTCAAGGATATGAGTTCAATAGAAGGAATTTACAACTGTTGGGCAGAATCCTTTGGTTGGTTTTTGTTCACTTCCTGCTGCATAGCTCAATTCTGGGATAATCAAGTTTGTGAGATTGTGGCGCTGTGGCATGAGAAAAGGGGATATGGGGAATGTTTCTATTTAAAGAACAGTCATGAAGGCCTAGCCCTCTCCATGTGGCAGACTCAGGAGCGGGGCTTTAAACGCCCGTCCAGTGGATGGAAATGCCTGGGATAGGTGACTTCGTTGGCAGGCTGCTCTTGAGGTGGCCAGAGCCTGCGGTGGCCGTGGGTCCTTGCTGGGGTGATGCAGTTTAGAATGTTGGGCATGAACAGAGAACTCTCAGTCCCACCCACACGTGGAGTGCATGAGAGGAGAAGAGCACACGTGCCGCCTTGTCCTGTGAGGGTCCACCTGAGGGTGACTGCACAGCTGACGATTGTACGTTTCAGAATGCACGAAATGAGACCTGATCAATCAGTTGTCAGAAAAGTCCCTCTTTGGCTGCATATTTCTTTTCTGCGGTGCACTAACTGCCTTCCATTTTCTCTGAGTTGTTTTAACTCTTTCAAGTCACAGCCTGAATATCTGACTTACATAAGCTCATTCACATAAAAAGTTACAGTAAACCAGAGATAGATGAATAGATAGATGATAGATAGATAGATTAAAATATTGATCGGTTGATCTTATAAATCTATAAATAAATAGTTAATTTAAACAAATCTAACTCCAGGATGGATCCCTATCTCCTGGCAGATTGAGACTGCATCACTGATAACTAATTTGGTTTTTGATTCTGTCAGAGAGCTCTAACAAAAGAAGGTGGTATATGACTATTTTTGGGCTTTTTCTGTCTGCAATCTTTTGTACTTAAACAGAACCAATGTTTTGAAATAAGAGTCTGGAAACATTTTTCTGTACAGTTTAGCAAAGCCAACTTTACAATAGGTAGACAAACATCTCCAAATGACAAAGGCTGATAACAATTTCTTTCTTTTTGGTACTTTCTATGTATCCAACACTGGGGCCTGCAGGCACTTTTGACCTACATTCTGTTTATTTGCATGTAAGAACATGGAAAGCTGGGTTTCCCCTCTTGGTGAATAAGAAAATTGATGGCTCTCAGGTGGCCTCACCTGTGTTGGATCCCACGGCCAGCAAGGTGCTTTGGGGGCCCTCTAGCCCTAGAGTCTTCACTCTTCCCTCTGTACTACACAGCCTGGCCTTGCCCCACACAGCCTGCTTCCACTGGCTGGAGCAGTGGGGACTCCAGGACAGAGGGGGTAGAACAAATGACAGACTTCTGAGAAACTGATGAGAGAGGTTGGTAGTCATGAGCTCAATTCCTTTTTATATATAAGACATTTGAGAAAACATAGCAAGAATATTCTTATAACTTTTATTATTCCAGGGATTCCCAATATGTTTTCTGTCCCAACACACAGGAAGGCTAGGACGCATTCCCACTGGCAGCAATGGTGGGGCCATTTCTCTTGGGTGGCATCAGCATGGGGGGCTGACAACTTGGTGCAGTCCCTCCCTTATTTAAAAAGAATAACTCTTTTAAAAATGTATAGGGCATTCCAAAATAAAAGAGGTTTAAAAAAATCAAAGAGTACAAAATGGGTGGTGGAAAGAAAGCCTGTTTTCCACTCCCAATTCCTAGTGTTACATTGCCCTCTCCTGAGACAACACAGTCTCCTGCCTGTTCTGTGTCCTTTGAGAGAGATCTGAGTCTAAAAGCATTTACTGGGGAAACACACTGTCCTGCATTTTGCTTTGTTCACTAGATAATGTATCTTACAGATTAACCCACATCCACACAAGAGCATCTGCCTCATTCTTTTTAACCATTGCAGAGCATGGATGTACCATCATTTATTTAATTAGTCCCCTATCAATGGACATAGGGTGGTTCCCAGGCTTTTGATAGTACAATGTGGAAACAAGTGACATGTTGTACACGTCTTTAAACCCACCGCTTTATTAGAGCTATGCACATTGACCCGATAAATTGTTTCCTACCTCTGTATTTGCCATAGTACGTAACTCGGCACCAATGCTTCTGCAATAGTAATCATAACGAACATTTGTTCAAAGCTGATTGTGCATCAGGAACTGTGCTAAACACTCTATATAAATTACTATTTCATTATAACATTACCTCAATTTTCATGTTTGAGATTTATATAATATAGATATGTTGTTATATATAATATAATCATATAAATTATATAAAAGATATAATTTGTTATAGAAATAAACTTATTACAGAAACCTAAATAATATAATAATAAATAATTTAATATTAGTCCATTATATTATTGCCTCACCTCAATTTTATAGGTGAGGCTGGAAAGTTTAAATGTAGCAGAGGTGGGATTTGAACTCAGGTACTCTGGCCCCAGAATCAAGGTGCTAACTCACTCTGTTGCTCACTGAAGATAATGTAATATGAGTTCCTAAGGACACCACCGAGCACAGTCTCTTTCAAGCCCAATCCAGGACAGCCCTGTATAGAGATGGAGCTCCTAACTGAACTTGCAGTACTGTACTCCCCCTCAAGTTTGTCCTGAGAAAAGCACCATGTGCGGTAGATGTCAGTACTTTAGATTGGATTCACAAGAGATTTTGAGCACAATTCTCATTTTATTTTTAGTACACACAAAAGTATTTTCTGGAAGCAGCAAGAGGCAGCAAGGAGAAGTATGCATGACTCTGTCTGCTCCTCCAGTGGAACAGAAGCCCACTAGACATTTCCTTCCCATTGGGGATAGCTCTCCAAGCGATGACTGTCTGTCTAGAGACCTTTCTGAACCCACAGAGGGACGACATCAAAGCTTCCTGAAACCCAGAATCCTTTTTCCTGGGTTTCTTTGCCCCTTACAAGATGTATGTGCATCTCAACAGGAAGACAATGGTGTTCAGATAGAAAGCAAATTCCCCAAAGGTAAGGAGCGAGGGTGGTGGGTGACATCATTCTGTCTTGACAGTCGATAAAAAGTTGTTGATTACCTACTTGGACCTTGTGCATACAGTCACTGTTCACCTGAGGAAGCCTCCCCTTCTCCAACTGGGAGAGCAGAGAGGGGACAAATTGTTGCCACGTAAGAACCTCCCAAGCACCCAGGAGGCAGCCCTATGTGGGTCAGGGATTTTCCAAGCCCACTGTGTGCAAGGCCAGTACCCACTGTGGCTGAGAGAAGACCACACCCAGGTGCACAGCAGACTCCCAGGCTCAGCTAAGGAAAGTTGGAGATGCAGGTGTGTGTGGCTGCTCTGAAGGCAGCAGGTCTGCTGGGTTGACTGTGCCCCATGACTAACGAGCAGGGATAATGACTAAGGCGCGAGGCTCCCACAGGTGCCCAGCACTTAACAAGCATGAGACACTGGAACTCACGTACCCAAAAGATAGGTCCCAAACTCAGCCTCCCACAGAAGAAGAAACCAAGAATTAGGACACAGTCATCATTTCTCTGGGCGTCAAGTTGCTGACCACTACTGAATGGTGCAACAGTGATATAGAAAGGACATAAGAGCACATTGGAAAAACGTCCTGTGGCACCTGGTTATGTCAGCAGGAAAATTTATATTTCCTATCCCTCTAAAGATGTTCTCTAAGAACTACGGAAAAGGACAGAAAGACATCAGCTTGGGTTGTAAAATTTAAATTGGTTATGGCAATTGATAAAAGTAATTTCACCTGGAACCCAAGTTAATCCCTAGCTTCTCATTCATTAATCGTTTAGAGAAGCATTTATTAAGCATCTACTGCATGCCAGACACTGTGCTTTATATCCCCTGCCCTCTAGGCTCTCAGTTGGTGCAGGAAACAGCAGCATAGTTCTGTCTGTGTGATGGGCCATGGGGAAGCCGAGGGCAGCCCCTGACACTCCAAGGAGGGTCTGTGCAGAGGCACCTTTGCCAAGGAAGTGATTTGAGCAGGAACTTGAAAGTATATTTGACGTTTTCAAATCAGACCTGAGGACAGAGGGAAAGGTACACATGAAACAAGGAGCTGGGACAGGAAGAACGTGGTTGATGTGGGGACCTGCAGAGGGTCGGGCCAGGACCCAAGGGTTGTGGGGGTAGCAGTGGCTGGCGTGAGTCTGCAGGGGTCACGTGCATCAGGTTAGAAGGCCTTTCTAAACTCACTTAGGAAGTCTGGATTGAAGGCAGAGCCAAGCCTTTGAAAAGGAAGAGACATAATTAGATTTGCTCGAGAGGAAACTACTGCCTCGTGTGCAATGTGGAGGGCAGATGGGAGAGGAGCGCGGCTGGGGCCTGAGGCCCAGCCGACGAGGAGAGCGTGGAGTCACTGTGCAGGAGGGGCCGCGGCTGCAGAGACGCTCGGGATCCAGGGATGGGTCTTTGAGCAGTGAAAAGGTGGGAATGTTAGGGTTGGCCCTGGGGTTTCTGGTTCTGGTGCTGGGGAGAATGATGGAGAAGGAGGCGGAGAAATTGTGGCTTCCTCCCCTGTGTACAGGGTGAACTAGAAAACGTGCTCACAAGAAGACATGGAAGCAGTGTGGCAGAAGGCAAGTTTAACTCCACAGGAGGGGGTTGGGCTAGTGTTAGGCCTGAAGGGGCAGCGGGAGACAGGCGGTGGGTGGGGCAGAGTGGTCACAGGGAAATTTTCCAGAAGGAACCAGAGCAAATGCTCAGAAAAATGAAAGAGCATGACTGGAAACCTAAGTGGTGTGCTGTTGTTAGAGACTCCAAAGCGACCGCTGCTGGTGGGATGCCCACCGTGAATGGCCATGAAAAGTCCACTTGGCTTGGGCTTGTAGGTAACAGGAACTGTGGGTGGGTCTTGAGCAGAGGTTGGACAACTGATCCAGGCAAGGGACGACCCAGGCATAAATGGTGAGTTGTAGTCGTTGTAATTGTGGAGATGCATCCCATGGACAGGTGAGCCTCTAGAAGGCCACCTCCACACTCGCCACAGAATGAGCTCCTTTTGGGCACCTAGCCTGGTGCTGTGGAGAGAAGGAGGGTGGATATGATATGGTCCAGCCCTCGAGGGAGTCCTCGCTGGTGGGGTGAAAACATCATCTTCCAACCCCTCCCCCGGTTATAGATGCTGCTGAGTGAGCGACGTGTGTTCCCTGGGGTGACGTAGCAGAGGCAGGGATGGGTCCTGCCTTGGGAAGGGGAAAGAGGCTTTTGGAAGGTTTGGACTCAGCCTGGAGGTGGGAGTCCACTGGGCAGAGGAATCAAAGGGGCTTTGTGAAGATAGGCGAGCCTGTGGGTGAGGAGTGAGGGACAGGCTGCCATGCGTTTCAGAACCGGGGTGGTTTCAGGGCGCTGTGTTGAGGGGAAGATGCAGTGAGGCAAGCAGTGGGGCTCATATGGGAGGGGTGGACTAAGGACAGAGTGAAGGACGTTGTGTTGCAGGCTGAGGCCCGTAAGTGCCCAGTGAATACTCATTAATTCCCAATCCATCAGAAACGGTCCTGCCTGAGATGCTGTTGGATCCATTCATGTCCGGACCTTTTCCACAAGGGAAAGTCAAAATGGCCCCGGGAAGAGCCCAAAACCAGCCTTGAGCAAGAAGTCATCCCAATTGCTTATGCAAAGCCAGTGGTCGTCTCCAGCAAGTACAGCGGAGGGCTCTCTAATTGAATACCAGCGCTCTGTCCTTATATCATCAGTGTAGCAAGCACTGGGTAGATTAATACACTGTCCCAAAACAACCCAACTGTGATAATTGGACAGGACACACTTAATATGAAGCACTGAATAGAAAAGTTTCTTTTCATTTTGAGCAAAGCCATCCTAACCATCAGAAGCCTAGGGAATACCTCCCTGGCATAATTAGCCGGTCCTGAAGTCTGGCTGAATGCAAATGCACTTCCTTGTGACCAGGGCGGCCGGGGGCTCTGTGATGAGGCATGATCTTGTCAGCTTAACGAGGCCCATTAATAATCCACTGGCGTTTCTATTTTCAAAATTGTCTTCTGTGTCTAATGGTATTGAGGAGTCAGGCGAAAATCACTTGGTGCCCTCTAAATGGGATTCTAAATCTTCTCTCCTAGGAGATTACACGTGCTGTGACTTGGTTGTAAAAATAAAGGAATGTAAGAAGAGTGAGGACCCCACCACGCCTGAGCCTGCCACAGCAGCACCCTCGCCAGCACCCCCTGAGACAGCAGGGAGCCCTGGCCTGTCCGAAGACTGTTCTGAGCCTCAGCAAATGCCTACAAGATCCTTGACCTTGCAAGTAAGGCCTTCTGTGTGTCGTGGCTTGATTCGTGCCAAAGGGAGAGGTTTCCTAGGGAGTCCGTGAGCACACACTCCCTCACTTCCACCTCTGAGGCTGGAAACCTGATTTCACTTCATAGCAGCTATGTGACTGGGCAGGTCCCCTAAGCTTTCTGGGCTACTCTGTCACTGTTTGAATAATGGAGACAATGACACTGACTCCTCCAGGTTAGAGTGAAGATCAAATACTATCAGTAGTGACAGTGACAGCGGCAGTGATGGATGCTCCAGCCTTCCACAGGTCACTTCCTAGGCATCAGTGCCTCCAATCCATACAAGACTCCCAGGAGGTAGGAGCCTGTAGGAGCTCCAGATCTCAGTGTCTTCAGATGAAGACACTGAGCCTTTGAGAGGTAAAGTTGCCCAAGGTCACATGGTCATGAATGGAAGGATAGGAAAGTTTTAGTTTGGCATCTTTTCCCAATTGCTTTATAAAATGTAGTATGCATACATTTTATAAAGTTTAAAAATACAGAGAAATAAAAATTAGGAGGGCAAACAACCTCAGAGAAAGTCTCTGCTAACTGTATTGCACAGCTAGCCACACCTTCTTGGAAGGCACTTAATAAGTTTGCAAACCTCCCTGCAGTTGCAGGTGTGGAGATGGCTCCACTGGCTGGCTCCTGTACCCAGGGGGCCTTGGTGGGACCTGGGTGAGGCATTCATGCTGCCCTCAAAGTCTCCAAGGACATTCTTGGTGGGGTGGGCAGCCGAGGCAGAAGCTACACCTGAGCCACCAGTCTGTTCCTAAGGGTTATCTCTTTAGGCATGGAACTCTCTTGAAGCTTCAGCACATCCAGTGACTTGTACCTTGTGGTTCTCTGCTCCTGGTGGCTGGCATCATGTGGGGAGCTGGCTGAGAAGACTTCTTCCCTAGCATAGCTGCCAGGGACACATATGTGACACAGACTGAGCCCACACTTCTTCCCCCTGGGCACGCTGAACTCCCAGAGGAAGAGGAAGGGAGCAGCGGAACATTTTGGTCATGGCAGCATGCCCAGCGAGCCTTTGCTGAGCGTATACATGCAGGACTCCTACTATGTGGGTGATGCATTGTTAATGAGACATGGCCCATGACTTCCTGGAGCTCACAGCCTAGCACCGAGGTAAATGTGTGACTCACTGTTGCTCAGGCCCATCGGTGAAGCACCATGCTCTGACTCAACAGGACATTTCAACAGGGATTCCTGGGGTAGATGGAACTTGAACCAATGGCTATGGGTGGTACTTCAGGCTGGGGACAACTTGAGCAGAGACTCTCAGGAATAGTAAGTTAAGACCATAAAAAGCAGTGCAGGAAAAGAATGGGGTTCCCACGGATGGGTTGTTACCATGTGATCTACCAAACTACCATGAGCCTCAGTTTCTGCATCTGTCAAATGGAAAGACATATGCCTGCCTTCGTGAACAGCTGTGGGACTCCACGAGGTGATGAATACACATCGAGCACCTAGCCCAGTGTCTGGGACACAGCGGAATGGCAGTTAGTCTTGTTCAGGAGACCTGTGTGGGTGGCTTGGTGCATGGAGGTTGGCTTGGTGCATGGAGGTGGGAGTGGAGACACATGGACCTCTGACATGGTTTGTGGAGCTCACAGAACCTTCTGCATAGGCAAAGGCTTCCTCCCAACTCTTTCTACCCAGGAGGAGGAGCTGTTTCCTTTGGCCGCAGTTGTGGTGCCTCCTGAAAGGGCGTGTTTTTCACACTGAGTGAATGATCTGTGTCTGTGCTTCTTGGGGCTTCCAAGTGCAACAGAAGCAAGTGACTCAGCACCTCCGTTCCCTCCACACCCATGTCTCTTTGGAATACAGAATGTAGGGCTCTTGGATTGTCTTTTGGGAACAAATGACTCAGCAGGGTAGAAAGAGGAACGGGCAGACGTTGCCTCTGCACTCCCGGCTTTGATGCCAGTTGCCGGTCAATCCTGCTGCAGCAGGGGTCTCAGCGCTGGCCAGGCCTGACCCCCAGGACCTGTGTTGTCAACATGCCTGTTACCCTCTTTACACAAGGATGTGGAAGAAAATTGTGACGTACTTTTGCACCGTGGCTTTTGGTCTCGGAATGTCATGCTTGCCATCAGCTCCTTGGCCACATCAGACAGATGTGTTGCCTTTGTGTGTCACTGCTCTTAAAAATGACATATTTTCTTTGCTTTGCATAGGAAGCACTGGAAGTTCGTAAGCCTCAGTTCATTTCTCGCTCACAAGAACGGCTGAAAAAGCTCGAATACATGGTCCAGCAGAGGAAAGCCCAGCGGAAGGAGGACCTGAGGCAGAAGCAGAGCGTCCTTCCCATCCGCACCAGCAAGAAGCAGTTCACGGTTCCCCATCCTCTGAGTGGTAAGCTGCAGGTGGCTTGTGGAGACTGGAAAAGACCGGGGCGGGGGGTTCCTGGAGCTGGAGGCTTCACTCAGGAGTGATGGTTCCAAGTGATGCCACTGACATATGCAGAACCTATTATGGCTCCAAGTGGCTGACCCTCAGCATCAGAAAGCCTGTTCTTGGAGCCAGCCCATTTTGAGAGATCACATATGGGCACTGAGCTCAGCAGAAACAACTTGGGACACCAATTTACCATTACAGCTGGGACAGAAGCCACACCACTATAGCAGCCAGGGTAGCAAGTTCAAATTCTTGGCTCCTAAAAGATATTTGCAAGAGATCCCCTTTGCCCTTTATAGATTGCAAAACAGATCTCGGGGTGAGAGGTTGACTCCAGCTTGTCTACATCAACATTCGTCATCTTGAAACCCCTTTCCTGCTGTGAGCTCAGAGGATGCACGGCCAGCTTCCCAGCACTGTGAGGCCAGTGTCACACTGACCCTGTGAGGGAGGGCACTTCCTTACTCACTGGAGAGGGAGTTATCAGGAACCTTCTCTGGGTGCCATGCTGGGAGCAAGACTGACCTCAGTCCCTACTTCATGGAGCTTATAAACAGACTATTAAACTAGCAAGAATAACAAAAAGAAATGAGGGTAAGGATGGGGGACATCAGAGCACATACTTAGTGACTGCCAACCCAAATCTTAAAATCTGGAGGCCTGGAAAAACCCCAGTTTTATTCCTTTGGATAGAGGAATGAGATCTTTCTTCCTAGGAAAATGTTTTGGCCCCTAGGAGGTGAAATCATGAGTATAACTCAGAATCAAAGTCTTTTGGGGAAATAACCGTATTCAATAAAGTGCAGCTTAGCAAACATTACCAAGATCTCATTCCGGGTGCCTGGGGGACTGAGGAAAAGGGTGTTGTAATAGAATTCCTGTGAACCTCCCCAGTCTATGAGCAGACTCAGTCTCCTTCCCTCCACCAGAACTCTGCTGGTGGAGCTGTCTAAAGACCTCGGGGAGGAATGAATTTGAATGCATCCTTCCCTGTGGCTAAATATTTGCCAAGACACCTGCTGCTCCCTCCGCATGACAATTTCTAGTATACTAACAAAAGGGGGTATGCAAAGAGCTCCCCATGGGAAAACGTGTCTCTAACCAGTGCTGTAAGTCTGTTGGCAGATATAGGTTCAATGGGGATACAGTTTCCAGGAGGCTGTTTCGTCTCTGGCCCAATAAAGAGAAAACTGGGTTCAGGCACAGACTTCTCAAGTTGCTGTGAGAACCAAAGCCAGCACCAGGAGACCTCTGGGGCCTTCAGTGCCTACACTGGCCCTGGGCAGTGTTGGGTGTTGGTGCCCAGGCTGTGTGGGCCACTTAGCCTCAATAGTTCTGAAGATGCTACTTGAGAGCATGGTTAGGCTACCAAATTTGTGGTCAGCAAATATAGAATGACGCCACTTTAGAGCTCAAGACTCACGTACACACACAGAATGGCGCTGAGGGCTTCCTTTTCAGTCAGGTCCCTTCACTTTGTGTGGGAAGAAACAGAGACCCAGAGACCTTAGGGAACCTGTTTAGTGTGGTGCTGTGCTGGGCTTCTCTTCTCCTGGGCCAGCACCTCCCGGCTGTGCCATTCTACCGGCCACAAGTGGTCTGGGACACCACCATCCCAAGTGCCAGAGGCAATGTGGCCTTGGCCATCTGTACTGGTTTCCTAGGGCTGCTGTGAGAAATCACCAAACACAGGGCTTAAAAGAACAGGACCTGGCGGGGCCCAGTGGCTCAAGCCTGTAATCCCAGCAGTTTGGGAGGCCGAGGTGGGTGGATCCCTTGAGCCCAGGAGTTCAAGACCAGCCTGGCAACATGGAGAAACCCTGTCTCTACAAAACGTACAAAAATTGTCCAGGCATGAAAGTGCATGCCTGTAGTCCCAGCTACTTGGGAGGCTGAGGTGCGAGGATCACCTGAGCCTGGCTAGGTCATGGCTGCAGTGAGCTGTGATCGTACCACTTCACTCCAGCCTGGGCAACAGAGCACAAGACCCTGTCTCAGAAAAAGCAAAATACAAAACAAACAAACAAACAAAAAACAAGCCCAGAAACATTTTCTTGCAGTTCTGGAGGCCAGAAGTCAAAATCGAGGTTTCCACAGGGTTGGTTACTTTCTAGAGGCTCAGTGGGCAATGCTGTGTCCAGCCTCCCTCTCTGCTCCTGGCGGCTTCCTGCAGTCCTCAGTGTTCCTTGGTTTGTAGATACAGCACTACGGTCTCTGCCTCTGTCTCTACATGGCCGTCTTCCCTGCGTCTGTGTCTCTATGTTCAAATTTCCTTTCCTCATAAAGACGACGGTCACTGGATTAGGGCTACCCTCATCCAGTCAGACCTCATTTTAACTTGATTACCTCTGCAAAGACCCTATTTCTAAAGAAGTCACATTCAGAGTTCTGGGGGATTAGGACTTAAACATATCTTTTTGTTGGGGAGACACCATTATACTCATTATATCATCCAACTGGTGTTTGCCCAAAACAAATATCCTTACAAGTTCACATTCCTTTAAATGAAAATCTTAAAATTGTATGTAATAAAAGGTAACCAGGCTCAGTTCAGAATGTTAACTAACTGAATACCTTTTACTCCCCAAATTCCAAGACAGTCCTGGCAACCAGCATGCTCTCAAAGTGGGACTTGGCCAACATGGGTTTTATGGCCACCCTGACCATCCCTGTGGTATTTATGTGTTGATGAGAGCTTTACTTTGGGGTTTGTTTGTGTTAGGTCAGTGAAATCAGACAACCTCTGAAACCATAGCCTCATACAAGCTTGGGCAAGTGAGAAGAAATGTTTAAAGCCCTATTAAACAAGTCTGCAATACACATCTTGTCTTCAGCCTGTCTGCTGGCAAGATGATAAAAGTAAAATGCAGATGTTTTTCTTACATGCTAAATTAGTTAATAAATCATATGCGTGAACGAGCTCTGGCTACAGCGTCAAGGCGCCTGCTAAAAAGAAGACTCCTGTTTGCTTTTGGTGCTGGGGTAGCTGCCTCTGATCGGGGCTTGTCAAGCAGTCTTGGCTCAGGAGCAGAACCTGAAAGGTTCAGGTGGGAGCCTCGGCAGCTGACAATGCCAGAGAAGCCAGTCCCTGGACTTGCAGGGGATGACTATGGTGAGAACCAGGGAACCAGCTGATCTTTATGGTAGCTAGTGAATTCTGAGCACCTTTGAGGCCAGGGGAAGAGTGCTGCATGTGGGTGAGTGTTAATTAGGGTTAGGGCTCCTTGTTTGGAGGCAGGAAAATTTTCATGAACAACTGGGGACTCTAGAGGGACCAGGAAGTAGCATTGTCAAGGTCCTAGCTACAGTCCATAGCCTGTCTCGACTATCTTGTCACCTGTAGTTTGAACTCTCGAAGCCAATAAATACGATGCATAAGTCTCTCTCCTCACCCGGGAGCTACCTGGGCCACCTTCCCATGGCTCTAGCAGTGACAGAAGGAACTTCTTTGTCCATCTCTTCAGCATACCTTGTTTGAGAACCCACACAGTGCTAGGCACAGTCCCTAGTCTGCCCACCTTGTGGGGAAGCAGGCGGGTGAAGAGGCGATGCTCATAGGATTCTCATAGTGCCACGAAAGGGGTTTGCTGAGGTTGTTGTGGAATCTCATAGATGGTAGCCTTGCTCCCACCCTGGGGAGGAAGGTTCCCGACGTGGGGGAGAACCATGCCAATGGGGCAGGGTGGGTGAGGAGGGGAATACACAGTGAAGAAAGGAGGCTGGGGATACGCAGTTTAGCTATGATTGGATGGTAAAATGGGGATGGGCGGGGAGGTGAAGGGGCCAAAGAGGAGCCCAAGGAAAGATGAACTGTAGATGTGGCTAAGTGTAACCTTATTCTGAGGTCAAAAGCAGGGCTGGGAACTAGTAGTGTAGCTTCAGGTACGACATGATGAGGGTGGGGTCTGGGCAGGGCAGTGGGATGAGGAAGGTGGTGGATGCCAGGGGTTCTCAGGTAGAGGGATCAGTGGGAGGTGGTGATTGTGAGATGTGGAGGACGGAGGCTGACACCCACGGACGCCAAGGGAAGGTGGCAGGAAAGCTGGCCTTTGCTTTCAAGTCTCTAACATTAGGAACACTCCAACCCAAGGGCCTCTCTCCTCCCCAAGTCAGGGCTCTACCTGTGCAATTCACCAGAGTTGCCTGGGAGTGATAAGCAAGGCTTCCCCATCATCACCACACAGCTCCTGGGGCCCCAAGTGGATTGGGTCGTGTTCAAAGGCTGGCCACAACCTGGAAATTAGTGTGTTCCAGAACTTGTCATTGCTCTGCCTTACAGGTGAATCCAGAGCAGGATAGGCTAAAAATAAGTGTGAAGCATCAGGCACAGCCCCTGCAGGTTATAGTGGGGACAGTGCCTGCAAGTATTAGGGGGTATAGTCCCCGCAGGTGGGAGGAGTACAGCCCCTGCAGGTAGGGGACACAGCCTCTGTGGGCAGTAGAGGGCATAGGCCCTGCAGGCAGTAGGGGTACAGCTCTTATAGAGAGTAGGGGTAAACCATAGCTTCCAGGCAGTATGGGGTCAGCCTGTGCATAGGGGCACAGCCTTTGCAGATTGTAGAAGGTACAGCGCTTGTAGGTAGTCAAGGTACAACCTCTGCAGGTCATAGGAACAGGGTGCCTGCAAGTTGTAGAGGGTATCGCCCCTGCAGGCAATAGGGGGTTCAGCATTTGTAGGTCATAGGGGGTACAGGCCCTGAAGGCAGTAGGGGTACAACTCCTACAGGTCATAGGGGTACAGTCTGCAAGTCATAGGGCTACATCTCCTGCAAGTCATATGGATACAGCCCCTGCAGGTCATAGGGGTACCTCCCCTGCAGGTAGTAGGGGGCAGAGCCACTGCAGGCAGTAAGGGTACTGTCCCTGTGTTCATAGGGGGTACCATATCTGCAGATTGCAGGTGCTCAGTCACTGGCAGTCTTCACTGTGCCCTGTTGACACAATTGTGCCTGTATCCTGTGCCCACTGGAGCTCATCAAACTGACCCTGGCTATCTCCTTCCAGGCTGGGGGCCCAGCTTCAGAGCCTCCCTGGATTCCATCCCTCACCCCAAAACCCAGACCCCTCTCAGCCTGACTCTGCCCACTCTCACCCTTGCCAGTTGGTCTCACTTCTTGTCCTTCCTTCACTCCCAAAACATTCATGATCAGGGTTCCCAAACCACCGGAGAGAAGCCTCTGTTGCTCCTCCTCTCTGTGCTATAAAATCCCGCCTAACCTTGCAAGCGCCTCTCAAGTCCAGCCTTTTTATTCAACCCTTACCCCCAGACCCTTTCCTGTGCTTCCTGTAATACCTGAGCTGGGCTCTGGCAGCTTTCATCTCTCAGCTGAGAGCTTTGCTATGAATTACTGTTGCTGCCTGTACTCACTGCAGTTAACTCAGCCTGAGAGTGCTCAAACTCAGCCCATGTTGCCCCCTTCTGTTCTCAGCTCATGTCCTCCTCTGAAGACACCTGTCAGGGTCCTCCTCCATGGCTCTCTCAGTTTATCCCCTTAACTTTCGAATGTGTGGAAAACCCTTCAGGAACATCCCCTTCGTCCACAAAGCCCTCCTGACTCCCCTCCTGTCTTTCTGCCCTTCACTCCCTCTCCTCTCCTCTCACTCCCATTTGAACACTCTTGGCATCCTGGTATTCTTGTGTCCCTCCAGATCACCTGCCTTCTTCCCTTCTTCACTTTGGCTTAAGGTTGTGTGGTTGCGTTGGAAAACCTTCTAGATTGTAAGAGCTGGTGGGCACACTCCACACCAAATCACTGCGAGAGGCCCTGCTGCATCTAACACAACAGACAGAATTCATCCGAATTGCATTATCCACACTTCCCAAGGTGAGCCAAGTCAGAGCCATTCAAATCATGCACCGGTAGAGGAACGGAATTCTCTGGAAGGCACGGCAGAATTCCTTCTCCGACAAATCTTTCCCTGATGATTCTTGGTTGGAGCAAGTATTAAAATTAATTTGGACTCCTAGAGCATCTAGCCGAAGATACGACCCAGCAGATAGGAGACAACAGTGGAAGGTATCTCAGTAATAAAGATTTGCTCACTGAGCACAGGCCACACCATCCTTCCTGTTGCCTGGTCTGATCTCAAGGCTCTCATTCTCCATAAGGCCTTTAAATAAATATTTGGGGCTAGTTCTCCCGATTTTACTCACAAGAGAATTTTTAAATGGGCTTATCAGATAAAAATAAATTTTTACTTTATCAGTCTACAAAGAAAACAGGAAGCATGAATTACTGAAAAGACTGTTTCCCCAATTCAAAGATGTTCACTTGTACACTTTTATTATCGTCCTTCACAGACACTGTGAGGTTGTATGTTTTTATTAAGATGCTTGGGAAGAAAAGATCAATTTATGTCTATTGATTGGAAGTGGATTTAAAGGACAATTGTACTTACAATTAAAATAATGTAAAAACACTGAGTTTCCAAATGATAAGGAAAATGACTTTGTGAGGAGTTATATTTCCCAATTGCCTTGATTTTATTTTGCAAGTGATTTCCCTTTATATTCCACAAAGCAGCTAAGTAATAAACCTTGCAGTGACACCATAGATATAAATCTACTTGGCAACTAGCATAAAGTTTATTAATAATCTACAAATCACCATATTTTATGGTTCTCTAAAAAATGCTGGGAAATCCTGGAATTGGAGCAAATGGTGAAGTTACACTATCAGACTTGTACTGGATGTAGCTGTTTTATGGTGAGGTTGTGATTCAAGTCATTGTTAAAATTCCTTTAAATGAGCAGTTTAAACTTGTCATTAAAAAAACCAAATGCCCACATTTTGTTTTAAGATTTAATTGACAAATAAAAGTTGTATGTATTTATGGTGAATGATACGACGTTTTGATATATGTATATATTGTGAAATGATTACATGCAGGTAACATATCCATCACCTTGCATACTTTTGGTGAGAACATTTAAGATCTATTAATACTACTCCCAGTAATTTTCACATATAAAAAAGCTTTATTATTAACTATAGTCATCATGCTCTACAATAGGTATCCAGAATTTACTCCTTCTGTTTAGCTGAAACTTTGTACCCTTTGACCAACATCTCCCAGATTCTCCCCTGCTAATGCCTAGTAACCAACATTCTACTCTGCTTCTATGAATTTGATATTTTTAGATTTCACATATAAGTAGGATCATACAGTATTTATCTTTCTGTTCCTGGTTTATTTCACTTAGCATAATGTCCCCCAGGTTCATCTCTGGTGTTGTGGATGACAGGATTTCCCTCTTCTTTAATGCTGTATAGTATTCCATTGTATGTGTATGTGTGTGTGTGTGTGTGTGTGTGTGTATATCAATAGACTATGAGAAATTGTGTACATATATATCATATATGTATGATGTATATATACATATATGTGTGTATATGTACACACATATGGAGAGAGAGATATATATATATCAAAAGACCAATCAATAGGCATAAATTGATATTTTCTTCCCAAGCATCTTAAAAAACCACGACACCTCACAGTGTCTGTGAAGGACAATAATTCACACACACACACATACACACACACTACATTTTCTTTATCCAAGAAAATGTTTCTTTGTTGACTTTCTGTCTTGATGACCTGTCTAATGCTGTCAGTGGAATATTGAAGTTCCCTACTATTATTGTGTTGCTGTCTATCTCATTTCTTAGGTCTATTAGTAATTGTTTTGTAAATTTGGGAGTTCCAGTGTTAGATGTATATATATTTAGGATTGTGATATTTTCCTAAAATTGGATAAGGCCTTTTATCATCATGTAATATGCCTCTTTGTCTTTTTTAACTACTGTTGCTTTAAAGTTTGTTTTGTCTGATGTAAGAATAGCTACTCCTTCTTGCTTTTGGTGTCCATTTGCATGAAATGCCTTTTTCTACCTCTTTACTTGAAGTTTATGTGAGTCCTTATGTGTTAGGAGAGTTTCTTTAAGGCAGCAGATGGTTGGCTGGTGAATTCTTATCCATTCTATAGTTCTGTATCTTTTAAGTGCAGCATTTAGGCTATTTACATTTAATATTAGTATTGAGATGGGAGGTACCATTTTATTCATCGTGCTGTTTGTTGCCTATGTACCTTGCTTTTTGTTTTCTTTGTTTTTGCTTTTTAAATTGTATTTTTGTTTTATAGATCCTGTGAGATTTATAGATTATGCTTTAAAGAGGTTCCGTTTTGATGTGTTTCCAGGATTTGTTTCATGATTTAGAGCTCCTTTTAGAGTTCTTGTAGTGGTGGCTTGGTAGCGGCAAATTCATATATAATGCTTAGTTTCACTGGATACAAAATTCTTGGCTGATAATTGTTTTATTTGAGGAGGCTGAAGATAGGGCCCCAATCCCTTCTAGGCTGTAGGGTTTCTGCTGAGAAATCTGCTATTAATCTGATAAATTTTCCTTTATAGGTTACCTGGTGCCTTTGTCTTAGAGTTCTTAAGATTCTTTCCTTCATCTTAACTTCACATAACCTGATGACAATGTGCCTAGGCTATGATCTTTTTGAGATGAATTTCCCAGGAGTTCTTTGTGCTTCTTGCACTTGGATGTCTAGGCCTCTAGCAAGGCCAGGGAAGTTTTCCTCGATTATTCCCCCAATATGTTTTCCAAACTTTTAGATTTCTCTTCTTCCTCAGGAATGCTGATTATTCTTAGTTTTAGTCATTTAACATAATCCCAGACTTCTTGGAGGCTTTGTTTATATTTTTTTATTCTTACGTTTTTTGTCTTTGTTGGGTTGGGTTAATTCAATGACCTTGTCTCCAAGCTCTGAATTTCTTTTTTCTACTTGTTCAATTCTATTGCTGAGACTTTCCAGAGCATTTTGCATTTCTATAAGTGTATTCACTGTTTCCTGAAGTATTGATTGTTTTTCTTTATGCTGTCTGTTTCCTTGAATATTTCTCCCTTCACTTCTTATATCGTTTTTTGGGTTTCCTTACGTTGGGCTCCAGCTTTCCCTGGTGCCTCCCTGATTAACCTAATAACTAACCTCCTGAATTCTTTTTCGGATAAATCAGGTATTTCTTCTTGGTTTGGATCCTTTCCTGGTGAGCTAGTGTGATTTTTGGGGGGTGTTAAAGAGCCTCATATGTTTTGTCATATTACCAGAGTTCCTTCTCATTTGGGTAGGCTCTGTCAGAGGGAAGGTCTAGGGCTGAAGGCTGTTGTTCAGATTTTTCTGTCCCACAGGGTGTTCCCTTGATGTAGCACTCTTCCCTTTTCCTATGGATGTGGCTTCCTGAGAACTGAGCTGCAGTGATTGTCTTCTCTCTTCTGGGTCCAACCACCCAGCAGGTCTACCAGGCTCTGGGCTGGTACTGGGGGTTGTCTGCACAGAGTCCTGTGATGTTAACCATCTATGGGTCTCTTAGCCATGGATACCAGCACCTGTTTCAGTGAAGGTGGCAGGGGAATGAAATGGACTCTGTGAGGGTTCTTAACTTTGGTGGTTTAATGCTCTATTTTTGTGCTGTTTGGCCTCCTGCTGGGAGGTGGCACTTTCTGGAGAGCATCAGCTGTGGTAGTGTGGAGAGGAACCGGCAGTGGACAGGGCCCTAGAACTCCCAAGAGTATGTGCCCTTTGTGTTCGACACCAGTGTGGGTAGGGAAGGACCATCAGGTTGGGGCAGAGCTAGACATGTCTGAGCTCTGGCTCTTCTTTGGCAGGTCTTGCTGTGGCTGCTGTGGGGGATAGAGGGTGAGGTTCCCAGGTCAGTGGAATTACTTACCTAGGAGGATTATGGCTCCCTCTGCTGAGTCATGCAGGTTGTCGGGGAAGTGGGGGAAAGCCGGCAGTCACAGGTCTCCCCCAGCTCCCATGCAATCCAAAGGGCTGGTTGCACTCCGTAATAGCACCAAGTCTGTTTCCAGGCAGTGGGCAAGCAGGGCTAAGAACGTGCCCCAAGCTACCTTTCTCCCAGCTGTGAAAGAAAAAGGCTTTAGTTCTTCCCCTACCTGTGGAGTCTGCATGCAAGATTCATACCCTCCCCTGAGTTCTGGCCAGGAGGCTTCTTGACAGGTTCAAATTGTTACAGAGTTCAGCTGAAGGTTTCCTTCATCTTGTGGCATTTTCCCTGAACCTCTGGCTGCCCTCCCAAAGGATTCCTGTGATGCCTGGCAGGAATGGCCTGCTTGGGGAACCAGAGAGCTCCAAGGGCCTTTCCTGCTGCTTCCTCTACCCCTGTATTTTGCTCGGCCCTTCTTAAACTTCTGTAATGCAAAAGTGAGCTCTTTTGATGCTGTTCTATAAATCCCATAAGCGTTCTTCATTCATTTTCATTCTTTTGTCTTTGACTAGATATTTTTAAATAACCTGTCTTCGAATTCACAGGCTCTTTCTTCTGCTTAATTTGTCTGTTAATGCCTTTTATTGACTTTTTAAATTTCATTCATTATATCCTTCAGTTTCAGAATTTCTATCTGGTTCTTTTTAATTATTTCAATCTCTCTGTTAAACTTCTCATTTTATTCATGTATTGTTTTCCAGAAGTCATTTTTTTTTCTGTGTTCTCTTATAGTTGGATGAGATTCCTTAAAACAATTATTTTGAATTCTTTGTCAGATGATGCATAGAGTTCCATTTCTTTGGGGTCAGTTACTAGACAATTATCACATTATTTTGTTGGCATTATGCTTGCTTGCTATTGTTTTTCTGTTTCTTTTTGCCTTGCAATGATGTCTGCACATTTGATGGAGCAGTCACCTCTTCTAGGTTTTAAGTACTGGTTTCATTGGGGGAAAAAAGTCATCCTTTTCAGGTAAGTGCAAGAACACTCGGTGGAGTGTGGCAGTTCTAGCTCTAGTGAGGGTGCAGTGGCATAGCTGTCAGCTGAGGTTGACAATTGCCAATATTGCAGATGTCTTCAGTGGCCAAGGCTGTGGTTGTCTACAGCAGCAGCAAGGGTTCTGAGGGCCTTCAATGGCAAAGGCTGCTGGGATCCTCCTGATAGCTTTTTCTACCACCAGGAATGTCATGGCCAAGGGGATTTCTCTTGAACTGGATCTGGCTGTTAGGTGCACTCATGGTGATGTTGACACTGGTGTATGATGTATGGTACCAATGGAGTGGCCATGACACCAGGGTCTGGGGCATGGGTACATACGGAGGGAACACAACTCCAGGGTCTGGGGCAGCAGTTGTATAGGTTCTCAGGCATTGGCACCCCCAATGCCATGTTGGTAATGGCACACACACATACTTTTAAGAGATGCCATGTGGCCTGATTGTGTATACCAGATATACACACACATACATCATACATATACACGTGTATACATATACACACACAGATTAAATTCTATGTAACAGGTACAAATAATTTTGAAAACTGAGAACTAGTTATAGCTGTTAATATCCTATAGTTGATCTCATTTTTCTTCTTGGTTTCCTCTAGCCAAATACTAACCACAATGCATTCCAGAGGAGAACCAGATCCTTCAGATTCCTTTGAAAAATATGTTATTTGTTGTATACTGTATTATTTTAGAAGTGTGTAGTGCTCAGTGTATGTTAAAAGCATTGATAAATCCTACAGAAAAAAAGTGTTTTTTATGCTTAAATTTGTTTAATCCTATTTTTCCTAAATTATTTTTTGGACCTTGAAATGTTTTTATCTAATTCTCGATAGTCTGCTTTGGAAACATTACTTTAGGAATCTACAATGCTTTGCCAATGAAACCCCCACTGGAGTTTCAATTTGCCATTTTCCATAGAAATCTGGCACTGTGAGAAAGTGGTCTTACCCTCATTACCTGCATCCTTTATGTCGAGCAATTCCAGGAAGTGACGGCTGAGGGTCCTGGGGTTCCTCTGGGCAGTCGGGTTTGGTGCAGGTTTCCATCTGTGGCTAGCTTTGCCTCACTGGAAGCTCGCCTAACAATGCACCCTGCCTGGAGCTGTCTCTGTGTGTGTACCCCAGCATCTGTAACAATGCCACCATGCTGGTGCCCAGCACAAAGTCCTCTGGAAAAAGTGGAGTCAGTCACATTCCCATTAGAAAGTCTTCACAGATGTCATAGTGTGAAATAACCACAGAAAACAAGATCAAGGGGGAAGTCTCATCCATACCAATTATATGAGAGAATAGCTGCAAGAAGCAATAAACTGCCAGAGAACTAACTGCATAACAAGGGCACAGGCTGGCCTTCCACAGCATTGCCTTCACATGCAGCTACTTCAGACTATGGCTTCAGGGACCCTGCAGCTGGGGGCCTGTTTGTTGCCATGGTATGGAGAGGTTCTGTAAACATTCAGAGTAGGGTTCCCAGATTTATCTAATGAAAATACAGGATGCCCAGTTAAAATTGCATTTCACATAAATAATGAAGCTTTTTAAGTATAAGTGTGTCCCAAATATTGTATGTCCCATATTTATGCTAAAACATATTTGTTGTGGATCTGAAATGCAAATTTAACTGAGCAGTCTTTATTTTATCTGGCAATATTTCCTCAAAGCCTCCAAACCCATGTAGGGACTTGGCTTTTTTCCTTCTCACTCTTACTACGTTCTACCAAGGTAACAGTGGTCCTGAAACCCAGGCAGGCTTCAGAATCACCCAGAAAACTGCTAAAGCCACAGACCGCCGGCCTAGCCACGGAATTTCTGATTTCGATGACCTGATATAGGGACCGAGTATTTGCATTTGTAACAAAGCTCCAGGTGATGTTGATGCAGCTGGTTCAGGGACTGGAAGGTAACTAGAAGCCACAGAGATGTTGACATTTATGTGAAAATACAATCCCTCTTTTGAGAACTTCAACCTTATATCTTTTGTGGAGAATAAAAGTCCCACTGGTTCCATCAGTACTCAACTCTCAGGTCTCTTGTCTACTTACTTTGAGAATAGAGGTAATTTACCTGCCCACAAAACCCCTGTAAAGAGGAGAGAACACTAGCTTGAGTGGGTTGCTGTAAGGATGAATCAAAACATGAATTTGGGGGATAGGTGCCCAGTAGAGAAAGGAACGCCGGGGGAATAGTGGTCGTTGGCATTGCCATTAGCTTCTTCATGGTTAATAGAGCACCTTCATATGGACCACTCCCAGCACAGTGGCTCATACCTATAATTACCAGCATTTTGGAAGGCTGAGGTGGGAGGACAGCTGAGGCCAGGAATTTAAGACCATCCTGGGCGACAAAAGACCATCCTGGGCAACAAAGTGAGACCCCATCTCTACAAAATACAAAACAAAAATAACAACAACAACAACAACAACAAAAACCCTGTTATTTAGGGGAGGCTGAAGTGGGAGGATCGCTTGAGCCTGGGAGGTCGAGGCTGCCACTGCAGTGGCATGATTGTGCCACTGCACTCCACCCTGGGCAACAGAGTGAGACCCTGGCTCAAAAAAGAAAAGTTTTTAAAAAATGATTCTGCTCCCACAATGGGTGCAGAGGAACCAAATCTTAGCATAAGTAGCTTGTCCCAAAGTACATAGCAAAGCAAAGGCCTAAGGTGACCCCAAGTTTTTAGACTTATACATAAGAAAGCTTTATCAGTTTATGGAGGCCCAGGCAAGCCAAAGATATCATCACATATATGTCATGAAAGTATGATGTTTAATTTTCTAATGCTCATTTTTTTTTTTTTTTTGTAAAAAGAAACTGAATTTCCTGTTGTGTTTAGTGAGGTCATTAAGAATTTGAGGGCCGGGCGCGGTGGCTCAAGCCTGTAATCCCAGCACTTTGGGAGGCTGAGACGGGCGGATCACGAGGTCAGGAGATCGAGACCATCCTGGCTAACACGGTGAAACCCCGTCTCTACTAAAAAATACAAAAAATTAGCCGGGCGAGGTGGCAGGCGCCTGTAGTCCCAGCTACTCGAGAGGCTGAGGCAGGAGAATGGCGTAAACCCGGGAGGCAGAGCTTGCAGTGAGCTGAGATCCGGCCACTGCACTCCAGCCTGGGCGACAGAGCGAGACTCCGTCTCAAAAAAAAAAAAAAAAAAAAAAAAAAAGAATTTGAATCACTGAATCCTAGAGACTGGGTGTAGTTGCCCATCTTTCAGCTGATTTCCTTTCAACTTCAACAGTGTGCTCATTGCAGAAAATAGTCTGTATCACTTTGTTAGCCACTGCTGAGCTCCCCTGGGAGGAAATGCATGTTTTGGGCAACTGACAGGAGTCCTCCACTGGGATTCATGTTGTAAGTTTCTGGTCTTGGGTAAGAATCTGGTTAGTTTGAGAGTCTCTGATCCTGTCAACATTGGGGCAAACTGAATTTGCACAGGTAGAGCTTGTTGTTCTGTGGGTCTTTGGCACCACGGGCAACCTGAATTAGGAGGTGATGTGTACCAGCCTTCCTTAGCAGTTCCTATAGCTTTTATGGGGAACCCTTTGTCTATTACTGGATCTCTTGTGGAGTAACCAGTCCATTAAAAAAATGTTAAGCACTGGATATCTTTTGGCCATAGGAATGGAGTGCGAATGGGAAAAAGCAAGGATATTAGGGGCTGAGAAGAGACTTCCCTGTCCTCTAGGAGTTCATGTGCCACTTGCGGAGAGAGTTGGCCAGGCAGACAGCTGCAAACCACGTCTAGAATCATATAGGAGAAGACCCCTAGGGAGCCAGAAAGAGAAGGGGACTGAGTGCTTTTGGGTCCAAGAGGTAGAGCAACATGGGCTCAGGGAGTACATCAAGATTCCATTTCTCTCCCAAAATGTTTTTAATAGACATGGTCGACTTGGGGGGTCTGGGATCCTCCAGCTGGGGAAGCAAAGCTCTGGTCCTGGGCCTCATCTGCCATATTGCATCAGGGGTCTCTCCTTGGAAGATCTGGGGAGGCTTAGGGCTGCCAGTGTTCATGGGAGGACATTCTCTTCACCACCTCCCCACCAAGGGTGCAGACCCTTTATCAAATCCATCTAGTAGCTCCATAGCACCCTGTCTTTCCATGGAAGCTCCAAGATGGGACCCCATTCTGAGCTCAAACTCAAGGGTAAGTCTCTGTGTGCAAGAGAATGATCTACCCTTCCTTTACCAGGAAGCCCTATACACCTTGCTTCTCAAACTGAGTATGCAGAAGGAAATCAAATTTTTGGAGACTCTCTGGCTTATTTTTTATTTAATTTTATGTTCCTTCACCAGAAAGTTCTCAGAACCTATTGTCTTTCCAAATTGTTACATCAGCAGCTCTCTCACGTGTCTGGACAGTAATTGGCACATGGCATCACTTTCATACCAATACCAACCTCTGTGTGGCTTCCACTCACCTGACAGGGTTCTGAAACAAGCTGCCTGCCATGTGCACATGTCATTCAGCAGAGGATTCCACAGAAGATTAGAAGTGATTTTAGAAACAGGATAATGTTTAGAAAATGAGAATCCAGCATAAGATTTTATCATGAGAGCACTTCAGAGCCAAACCACCTATGAGTCATTAACTCACCTTCATATGGTGTCACCTGTGCTGTTTAATTTCTGGAGGGCTAATTTGGTCCAAGATAGACCACTCTCCTATTGCCTACATCAAGAAAATTAGAGGGTCCACCAGGGTGAGTCGAACAGAAATTATGTACAAGTTTAAACCCTGAGAACCTTGTATTTAAACCCTGAGAACCATGATGGAATTACTCTAACGGCCAGCGGCAGAGACCCAGTGGCTTTGAAATTGCATGATGCACAGCCTTGTGATCTTAGAATTTACAGTTGTTAGGGGTTCCCTTAAACACACCCATTTCCATTCTTTTGTGAAGGTCCAATCTTTAATACGAGATTCAGGGAGGTAGAGACTTGGCGTCTATACTCCAGGCTGGCTTGTGGACTCCCTGCTGATTTCTCTCCAACAGGTATCTCTTGGTTTTGGTGTTTCTAAGATAGGGGAAGCAAATGTCTAAAACATCCTTCAAAGTGCTCGGGCTGACTTCAGAAAAGAGGCTTCTGGAGGGCATTGTCCTAATAAATCGTGTGAACTTGATTATCATTTAGATTACCTCTTCAGTAGGGAAAATAAAGTTTGCAACCAGAGCTGTAGATAAGGGCTCTGCAGGCAGGAAAAACAGCCCAACCCCACAAACAACCAATCATGCTGGTGGCAGGGTGATCTTTGCTGCCTTCTGGTGACACCGTCAACTGTCTGAATACTGAGGCCACTTGTCCTTGTGTATGTGTGTGTGCCTGTGTGTGCATACAGGTGATATGAGGATTACAATAAACACCCACATGTGTTTATAGAGATTAATGGGATGTCTGGGCTTTGACCTTACCAGAGTAGTTCTCAGAAGCACCCAAATCTTGGTACCTGGTTGTGTGCTGACTTTGACACAGGCAAGGGCTTGAGGAAGTCTGGCCTTACCAAATTAAATTAGCAACAGACACTGTAGTTTGGATCCAATAATGAGGCAGATGCAAGACTTTTTGGGGAAAAAAGTATTTTCCAGAAATATAGAAATGGGCAATTTACCTTAGTAATTTTATCGGGGGGAACCCTCCTCTATTTGAATAATTCGAGGTAAACACAACTGCAGTCTCTTCCCTCCATATCAGTGAATTAGAACACATGAAACTTCAAGGAAAATCTGTAAGAGACCCATAAGCAGGCTGAAAATGGTTCTCACCTGCCACTGTAATTTTATGCAGGCAGAATTTCCATTAAGAGTAATTTCATAGATAAGATTTCTCTGTTTTTTTTTTTTTGTTTTTTTCAAACGAAGCTCATGCAGGATGGGTTTCCATTCCATGAAGTGAAATCCCTGTGGGTCATGCTGTACATGTCCTGAAGGCAATTGCACCAGGCCAGGGAAGATGGCAGTGTGCAGGTAGCCATGGGAGTCTTCTGCCCTGCACAGGAAGAAACTGAGTTGTGGGACGAGGAGAGATGAATCAAGGATGACTTATCTCTTGCTGCAAGCAGGTCCATGTGGCCCTGGGCCACCATTTTACCCACCCGCACCCACCACAGGCTATTGGGGAACATGCCTCTCTACTTCATGACCTAGCTCAGCTGTCTCCTATTATGGCGTCTTCCCAGATGCCCCTCTTCCCTGGTGGACCTGACCACTCCCTTCTGAGGTCTCCCCTCACCCTGTGCAGACTGCTTTTGGCATCTAAAGGCCTTATTTACCTCATTCTCATCCTGGGCTCGGAGCTCTTAGTTTTATTTATCTTTGTGTCCCTATCGCTTAGCACCCAGGAGATAAAAACTTAACAATGGTCAAATGAATGGGTTGCTTAAACCCAAAGCCTGGGAGTCACCCTTGATTCATCTCTCCTGGCCCCTACAATTCAGTTTCTAACTGTATAGGGTAGAACAGTCCCATGGCTACCTGCACGCTGCCATCTTTCCCCACCTGGCTGCAATTGCCTGACCTGTCTCACTGCTGCCATTTTTGCATCTCTGCGGTCATCTTTTAGCAATAAAAATCAGATCTCATGTTTAAAACTCCACGCAGCTCTGCATCTCTCTTACTCTGGAGGCAAACTCCTTAACAGGCTTGCAAAGCTCCTTAAATAGGTTTGCAAAGCCCAGCATGGGTGGTTTTCAATTCTAGGGCATATTGGAGTCATCTGGAGATTTGGTTGAGATTCCAATGCCAACACACAGGAATCTTTGCCAAATCCCCAGGAAGTTGTAAGGCATCACCTGGGTGGAGAACCAAAGTAATCTTAGCTCTCGCCTCTGCACACTCCCTCCCCACACAGTCACAATGACCCACTTTCAGTTCCTGCTGCAGAAGCTCACTGTGCCCTTCTCCCAGATCCTCCCACAGTTGACTCTTGTGGTCATTCAGGTCTTGGTTTAAAGATCTCCTCCCCCATAGGGACTTCTTGCCTCTCCAGTGCCCCTTTGATAAATGGTGGCATTTCATTTTCACCAGAGCATTTGCCGGATACTTTAGCTGGTTTGTGACTTGTCCAGCTTCTCCTGAAACAAATGAAATCTCATGAAGGGAGGATCTTATCTGTTATTTTTGTTTCTGAGCATCCCCTACCAACATAACTGCTCGTTAAATGTAGAAGGAAGGAGAAAGGCATATCTAAGAAATGAATTTTGGATTGGTTTTGGGAAATGGAGGAGCGCTTGGTCAGGGCTCCCGAAACACAGTTTCTGCAACCACGAGCCACTTCCTCTCTCAACGTGCCCAAAGCTTCTCCAGTGAGTTGTGTTCCTTTCACTCAAGTGAGATTGGGAGCTGTTTGCAATGCACTTGCCCTATTTCAAACCACTTCTTCACGTCTCTTTCCTCTAGGCTAGGAAAGACCCTGCTATTTATCAGATGAGCTTGGGAACCATTAGGAAAACTCCAAGTCAGCAGCAATCAACTTGCAAATACTTTCTGGGAGTGTGGGTTGAGGTCACCAGCAGGGGAAGCCCCTTTGGACACAGTCCTGCTTATTTTGCACCTAACATAGGCTGCTGGGCCCAGAATCAAAAGTTCTGCATGGCACAGCAGGCTGAGCCAAGTTGAGGAAACACAACACTGGAGGTGTCAGAGAGCTCACATTTGCTTTTGTTTCCTCTTGGGAATCAAACCAAAGCTTAATTGTGGTATCAGGTGTTCTAAAGAAACAAACTGGAAAAAAAAAAAAAAAATCTCGCTTTCCAGAGTAGACCACATACAGTTGAACCAAGATGATCAAAATCTTACAAATGGTATTTGTAATGTTTTTAATCTCCTCAGGACACCATCTGTCTACCCTGGTCTCACCCTACTCTTGAGTAGCCCATGAGGATTGCTAAGCTGGACTTGAATCTAATTCTTTGTACAAGGTTTCTTTTCCCTAAGTAGAATAAGTGACTGTCAAGAGTCACATATTTGCTTGCCCAAGGGCCTGGGAGGTATCTTGGCCCATTGCAGTCTCCATGGTGATGTTATTTTCTCACTGCTTCTTCTTGCAAATTGCTCTAGGGAAAGCTGGGAGATTTCCTTGTCCTTAGAGGCCTCATACCTAGTGTAGGGATTTTTCTATGGGTGGGGTGACCTTGCACCCTGGCACTTCTCTCTAGAAGACCATGATTCTGTTGCTAAAAAGAAGCATTCAAAGTCATTGTTCTCCATAAAGTAAGTTAGGTGTTAACACTGTACTTCACACCCTTATTTAATTTGTCAAGATCAACTCTGTTTTTGGTCAGTTGTCAATACAGCCACTTAGTTGGAAATACTCTGATTTCTTTTTCTTGTTTCTCCTTTGAGTCTTGTCTTTGAAGTTAAGTGATGGTGCCATATTCTTTTTCATGTTTGAATAACCAGATGGGACAAGCTCAGCCACTGTGTTGTTTTCCATATTGTAAGTCAGTAGCCGTGTTGTGTTTCTCCAGAGAGGAAGAAATTTCTTAGGCTCCTTGGCTCTATCCCACCTTCTTAGATATTCCTAGAAAATTCTGTCTATTCTCAAGCCTGAGAAATATTTGGTTGCTCCACTGGATTGATGAGCAAAGGGACAGGCCCGGGTTGGAGGAGATGAATAGAAACAGACCCAGGACTTCACTGGGGATCGCAGGAGGCCCACTCCAACTCTGATGCTTGGCAAGGGGCCAAGTTGCCTGTCTGCTTCTGCTGAATGAGCAGGTTGCTGCCCAGGTGTTTTAGGAAGCATGGCAGTTGCTCAAACACACCTCCATGCAACAAGCGCCCCAGGAGCATTTACATATGCGAGACCCTTTGTTAATCTACACGGCTGAGTGTCTCATGGAAATTTGAGTTATTGGAACAGGCCTTTTTCAACTTTTGCAAAAGGATATACACTTTTTTTTTTAAACACACACCACTTTTAAGTGTGCCATCTATGAACATCATTATGATTAGTAATATGTACTTAGAATGAAAAAATCCCAGTCTCATAGTGATTTTTAGCTACTGTGTACTTTCTTAAAGGATACTGAGCATACATGATCATTATGTTGTGGTTCGTTACCTTTCCCCTCATTAGGAAGAGGACAAGGTGGTCTTCATCTTGCAGAGGCTGAGCAACCCTGAGACAGGGCTAAAGACAAGAGTGACACCTCCTTCTTGCAAAATGCCCTAGGGGTAGGTGGGGGATTTCCTTGTCCTTAGAGGCCTCACAGACCTAGTGTAGGGATTTTTCTATGGGTGGAATGACCTTGCACTCTGGCACTTTTCTCAGAAAACCATGACTCTGTTGCTAAAGGAAATATTGGGGGAACCCGCCCCCAATATTTCAATGTAGGTTCTTTTATTTTCCATAAGTGTTGGCCAGCTGAGAAATTATAAAGAGAGGCATTTTACAGCTGGGCCTCCGGGGGTGACATCACATATCGGTAGGACTGTGTTGCCTGCCAGAGTCTCAGACCAGCAAGTTTTCATTAAGGGTTTTAAAAGGGGAGGGGGTGTAAGAACAGGGAATAGGTACAAAGATCACATGCTTCAAAGGGCAAAAAGCAGAACTACAAATAAGGGTCTAACAAAGATCACATGCTCCTGAGGGAACAGGATAAAGGGTAAAAACAGAACCACTGATAAGGGTCTATGTTTAGTGGTGCACGTATTGTCTTGATAAACAGCTTAAACAACAGAAAACAGGGTTCGAGAGCACAGAACCAATCTGACCACAAATTTACCAGGGCGGAGTTTTTCTCCACCCTAGTAAGCCTGAGGGTACTGCAGGAGACCAGGGCATATCTCAGTCCTTATCTCAACCGCATAAGACAGACATTCCCAGAGCAGCCGTTTATAGACCTCCCCCCAGGAATGCATTCCTTCCCCAGGGTGTTAATATTAATATGCCTTGCTAGGAAAAGAATTTAGCAATATCTTCCCTACTTGGACGTCCGTTTATAGGCTCTCTGCAAGAAGAAAAATATGGCTGTTTTTGCCCGACCCTGCAGGCCGTCAGACCTTATGGTTGGCTTCCCTTGTTCCCTAAAAATCGCTGTTATTCTGTTCTTTTTCAAGGTGATCAGATTTCATATTGTTCAAACACACATGTTTTACAATCATTTTGTACAGTTAACACAGTTATCACAGTGGTCCTGAGGTGACGTACATCCTCAGCTTACGAAGATAACAGGATTAAGAGATTATAAGACAGGCATAAGAAATTATAAAAGTATTATTTGGGAACTGATACATGTCCATGAAATCTTCACAATTTATATTCCTCTGCTGCGGCTCTAGCCAGTCCCTCCGTTCGGGGTCCCTGACTTCCTGCAACAAGGAAGCATTCAAAGGTGTTGCTCTCCATAAAGTAGGTTAGATGCTAACATTGTACTTCATGTCCTTATTTAACTATTGTCAAGACCAACCCTGTTGTTGGCCATTGTCAATACAACCACTTATGGTGTATCAGTCTCTACTGAGTTCTGCTTAGACTCAGGATATGGATTAGAATAAGGATCAATTAACAGATTATGAACTAACCATAATGTTTCTCTAGAAATGTGCAAGATTCTATACCTTCTGAACTTAATTCTCTTTCTATTTTTTCCAGATAACTTGTTCAAACCCAAAGAACGGTGCATTTCAGAGAAGGAGATGCATATGCGATCTAAGAGGTACCTGGCTATTGTATAGTGTTTAAAGAAGTTGGTGGGGCAAGTGGGGTGGTTTGAAGGCTTCAGGTGCCCTCCAGTGGGACCACTGCTTGTAGGCCCATGTTTAAGGTCTGAGGTCTTTTTGGCTGCAGACCTGAAAAAACGGCTAAAATAAGTATGGTAGTTGAAGTGTGCTTTTGAATGTTAATGCTGCTCTTGGAAAAACCTTAGGAAAGTGATAGGTCTTGGATTCTGAACCAGTCCAGTAATTGGTCTCTAAGAGATTCCCAGACTCTGAGCTGAAACTCCTGCACATTCGTATTGTCGCTCTGGGCAGGAGCTATTTGTCACTGCACCTTTGAAGGTAATTTTATTAGGGGGAGAGAAGCTATTTCTCCTAAGGGTCTGGACTGTAGCAGGGACTGAAGGAAAGGATCCAACCTTGGAGGCAGATGGCACATGGGAGCCAGTAGAGCCTCAGAGGGGCCACGAGCTAGGTTTCCTGGTGCTGCCTCCAGCAGACCTGGCGGCCACGCTGCCGGCACATCCTCCTCGTTCTGCTTGCCTGGTGCCTGTTCAAGACTCCCACTAATTCTCACCAATCTGGTGCACACAAAGGCTGCCATTCTTTCTGAGATCTGGCCTCTTAACCAAAATATAATAGCTCGGCAGCGTTGGCCAAGTTCATGCAAGTAAAATGTCATTAGTTTATAATAAAGTACCTAGCACAGGGAGGAATTATAATAATTAAATCAAATTGATAGTGCACTTAAACCATTGAAATAGGAAGAATACTTTTCTCCCCACTTCAGGCATACAATTTCTGCTTTTACCATGATTATATTGTTTCCATGGTGATTAGGTAACTTTGATCATTTATTGGAAGGCTCTTTGTAAATAAGGAAGTGAAAACGAGGAAAAGGGAGACTGTCCCATTAAATACTGGATTCGCAGCATTCTAATTGGGGTTTTTAAAGGGCCACTGGGCTTTAAGACTTGCTATTTCAGAAGTGCAAAGTTACATATGCCTCATGCCAGAACCATTCCCTTTTCAATTTACAGAAAAATTTCAGCCAAATCCTCCCCTCCCAGTCCCCAAACCCTAAGCCACCATTACGGAGCCTTGAAAACTAAGCAATTAAAATAATAGATCTCAAAGTAGCATGAGTAGTCAGAGAGTATTGCCCTATCATTTTACTGAAGAGGAAACTGAGGCTCAAAGAGAACAATTGAGCTAGGTGACGTTTCACGTCGAGTAACTGGCTTCCCCCAGCTGGTCTCCTCTGGTGGACTTAGCAGCTGGGTTTACACTCTGCTCTGTGGATTATACTTTGGGTGGGCTCTGACTCTGGCTCACCCACAGAATCACCTGGAGCTTTCTTTTCTTTGTATTGTTTGCTATTAATTATATTGTTAAATTACATTTTTATTTTAAAAATGCAAACAATGCAGATAAAGCTAAAGTCCCCTCATGACCAGCAGTTCCCCTCCCTGTTCCCAGCCCACTTTCCCTGTCCCAGTCTCAGCTCCTCAGACACCCACAGTGATGTCTCCTGTGCATCCTGTCAGGCCTTTCTCTCTGCCTTAAAGTAGACTTTCACTTGTGCATATACAGTCGTGTGATTTTTAACCATGAATGGTATCATACTACACACTATCTCTTGGTAGCTTGTTTTTTCACTTTATGTCTGTGAACCCCTTCTGTGACGAATAGGTAGATTACTTTCCTTGTTGGTTTTGACTGTCTGCAGAGTGGTCCATTGCATAGATGGACCATGATTTATTTGGAAAGTTCTTGTAAGAAAATACTGAATCAGAAGTAACAGAGGTGGGATCTAGGAGCCTTTATTTTACACTTCCCAGATATATTAGTCAGGGATCCCCAGCGGGATAGAACTAATAGGATATATGTATATAAAAGGGAGTTTATTAGGGAGAATTGACTCACACGATCACAAGGCAAAGTCCCACAATATGCACGCTGGGGAAGAGAGAAGCCAGTAGTGGCTCAGTCCAAGTCCACAAGCCTCAAAACCAGAGAAACCAGAAGTGTAGGCTTCAGTCTGTGGCTGAAGGCCCAAGAGCCCCCTGGTGCAAGCCCAAGAGTCCAAAGGCTGAAGAATCTGGAGTCTGATGTCCAAGGGCAGGAGGGGCCAGAGGAGGAGCATCTAGCATGGAAAAAGAAGGAAGCCAGAAGACCCAGCAAGCAAGGTTATCCTGCCTTCTTCCTCCTGCTTTGTTCCAGCCACGCTGGCAGCTGATTAGATGGTGCCCACCCACACTGAATGTGGGTCTTCCGTTTCCAGTGCACCAACCCAAATGCCAGTCTCCTCTGGCAACACCCTCACAGACACACCCAGAAAAAAGACTTTATCAACCATCCAGGCATCCTTCAATCCAATCAAGTTGGCACCTAATATTAACCACTCTGCCAGGTGATTGAGATGGTCAGTATCAGAAAGATCAGTCTATATGGATCTGAGGAAATTCCCACTGCAGAGCTTTGAGACATCTTTACTTTCTAACTGACTCCTTAACAGTTTTCTCTCCTAGTCCTTCCTAGAATCACTCCCGAATGTGGCAATTATGTGTTCATTTTTTCATTCATTCATTCAACCCATGTTGATGCCTACAGAGTGCTAGGCACAAGCATTTCCGGGATCTCACGAGTAGCTTCATGCCATATTATGGTTGGGTGACAGGGTTGTGTAGAAAGAGTCAAACAGACCAAGGTTCGAATCCCAGCCCACCACAAGCCAGCCAAGGGACTGATACAAACCTCCTGATCTTACTGGAGCTTGGGTTTCTCATTTATATAACAGTGGGACACTATATGCCTCTTCCAACTGTAGTGAATATGACATGAAATAATTCATGTCAAGCAATTCAAGCCTAGTGTCCAATACCTAAGATTTCTTCTGCAAAGACAGTCATCATCATTTTTCTACATTGTCCTTATTATTTTAATGGTGGAATATCTTCCCTATATCGTATCTGGCTTCCAAACACGAGAGAAAGATGTTTTAGCCGAGCGCCACATGTACAGCAATCCAAATGCTCAGGCTACAGGGACTCCACTGTGTCTGTGGATTATAAAGAAATATTAATTGGCATCAGTCCATGAAGTTTCTGTTAGAAAGTAGGAAAGAAGTGTCCAGAGGAAGATCCCTTGGGCCCTTAATTCAAAGTGCAATAGGTTGAGAGGTAAAAACACACACACTTATATGTGTTTTATTACAGTATTATAATTCCTGCTACTTCTATTTATTTGCTGCTCTTTTTCTAAGTCACAGGAAGGCAAACATTGAGTGGTAAGAAGGTATTTGGAAACAAGTTTACAATCAGAATACTAAAGGAGTAGGTTTAGAATCCTTCATTTTATGATTAATTTGTTAATTATCATAGAGAATGGAGGGACAAAAACAATGACTCTAAATAAGCAACTGGCCCCTCCAGCTTTGCTACTGGTGGGACTCTGCCTGTTTCATTGACCCAGGTAGCACTGGACAAGGTGCCATCCCCTGCCATGCAGCGGGTTCTGGGTATGGTCAGGGAAGCCCTTCGTCCTGGCATCCTACAGTTGTGAGCTAGTCCATAAGCAGCAATCTTCTCTTTGAAATGTAAGAGCCTGCCATCAGGACAGGATGCAGCCCCACGGCAGGAGCGCACTGTCAAGCTACCATTCCAAATGTGTTCTGAATCTGTTTCAGAATCTATAATAACTTGCCGGAAGTTAAAAAGAAAAAAGAAGAACAAAGGAAAAGGGTGATCTTACAAAGTAACAGACTCCGTGCCGAAGTCTTCAAAAAGGTAATGGCCTCGTCACCAGCAGGTGTGATGTGTGTGGCGCACAGATGCTGAATCTGAACTTGACATCTTTGTTTCCCTTTTCCTCTAGCAATTACTGGACCAGCTCCTTCAAAGGAATGCGGTCTAACCACAGGCTGCCCTGCTGACCACACTACCTGGACCTGGGAGGACTTCAAATGCTGGATAAGCCATTAAACTTAGCAATATCTTCATGATGGGAAAACACTTATTTTACCTTTGATTTTTTTTTTCCATAAAGGAAAATGTCACTTCCTGAATTACTGACCCAAGCCAAACAGAAACAATAACACTTGAGGAAATAGGTCAACAATCTGTTGTGGGAAACCACCTCCATGTAACCCACTAGATACAGTCCCCTTCACGTTTTTGCTTCTGAGTTGTACCTTTTGCTTCTGATTTGTTCTCCCCTGCTGTTTCCTGCCCATCAGAGAGGCCTTATACAAGCAAGTTTGCTTACATCCCTGGGGAATATTTTACATCAAACTTTTGGGATCCAAATCCGTCTCCTTTTAAATTTTAATACCAACACCTGCCAGTTATGCAAATGCCAAAATGTGGGTCATCATATAGTATATTTTTAAACTTTCTGAACACGTATACCACCAATGCTAGAGGCTGACTTGGAAACCAGTGGGTGCAATGCCCAAGGCTGTGGAACAATCAGCCCATCTCTTTGTGACCTGAAGCAGTCAGAGTGGCCCTCAGTCACCCCGCCCCCAGCACCGTTCCTCACCAGGGGGAAAAGAATCCATTGCTATGGAAGCTCTGGTGTAACTTCAGTGTTTTCTGCAACACTCCTCCTGCCCCACCCCGTAAAAAAAGTTGTTTTGTTAAGAAATAGCCTAATGGTCCAGCTTTGCTGTCTGTTCTTCCAAATGTTTATAATACACATTATTTATAAATATGTGTGTTTGGGAAGCTAAGAACAAGCTAGTTTTTACAACACAAATGGAAATAAATGCAGTTATTATAAAAATTCAAGTATTTCTCTGTTATATATTCTGTTATGAAGTAGGTGGCCAGGATAGATAACATAAGGTATAAAATGTTGCCCAAGACCCAGCAGGCACTACTGACCTGCTCCACATCCTCTTCTGCCTCTGACCACCATGGAAGTCCTTGTGATTCTAGATGCTCCAGTGGCTAATGTTGCCTCCTAGACAACTGGTAAGAGAAAACCTGGTAAAACCATCGAGAGCAAGATTTAGGATCCTTCAGACTCTAAATCTTACTAGGATTCTCCCTGGGAATGAAACAAAAGGTTTGGGGATGAAGCAGGAGCTTGGTGATACCTCTGTCCCTTCCCTGAAGTTGTCACCCTTCCTTCCTTCCTCCTGCTGCTGTACATACTGTCCCTTCTTTCTGAAATGCCTTTCTTTTACACATCTGCTGCAAACTGTTGAAAACTCCACCCTGGGGTTCTCTCCTGACATGTGTCCTCTCTGCTTTGCCCTCCAGTATGAATCAGAGACCTCACATCAGCACACACCAAATCAGACTTGTGCTCTCCTGCCCACGCAAGGGTCTGACAACACTGTCAAGCACGGAAGCTGCCTGATTTCCAATCTTGGCGGCTGCTCCCTGGTCTGTGGCCTCTGGCAAGGGTGTCAGTCTGGGTCCAACTAGGAGATTGAAACCACACAGTCATTTTGAATGGAAAAGTTTAATATGTTTAATCATTAACCTTAATAGCAGATTAGAGTAGCAAAAGGTTGGCTAGTAAGTTGTAAAGATAGCCCTCAAGAATATAGTGGGTACAGCAAATACAAGGAGTCCTAGGAAGAGTGTTCCTCCTAGTCCTGGGCTGAGAGGGAACCACAGGGGCTCAGCAGGTGGTGGAGAAGTTTCTGTGGTGGTGTGCCAGTGGAACTTGGTGAAAATCTACAAATCTGTCTGGAACTTGCCAGAGATCTGCCCTCTAGGATCCACAGGGAACCATCTCCTTGGAGACACTGCTACAATACCACCTCAGGGAGGGGACTGGGGAAGCAGCTGGCCATGAGTGCTGCTGTCCACATGCCACCTGCAGGGCCTGGCGCTGGAGCTGGCTGGGCAAATACACTGCCTCTGGGAAGCAGCACCCTTTTCTTCTGCAGTTTCTCTCTAGGTCTCTCTACTGACAAAGCCTAACATTGTGTCAGCTGGCAAAGGGAAAATACTGAAAGGGCCTGGATCCATTTTAACAGAGCAGGCAAAAAGGGTGAATATGGAGTGAGAGAGAATATAATCAATATCTGGCACAGTGAGTTATTTAACCTTGCCTTTGTTTCCTTAACCACAAAATGCGGATAATTATAGTGCTCCCTTCATAAGGTTGCTATGGGAATTGAATAAGCCAGTGAGTGTTGAATGCTTAGAAGTATGACTAGCCTAAAGCGAACACACCATGAGTGTTTCCTATTCTAAGCAGAGGTGGAAGTTAGGACTGTCTTGGGAAACCTAAGAGCACAGGGGCTGTGAGTTGGTCCTCCTGGAATCCCTCAGCTCTGTAGTGAGTGCTACACAAGACCATTGAACTCATGGGTGCTGGTACAGCCAAAACCTGCCAGTATAAATAGGGTGCTTCATAAACTTCTTCCTTTTATGTTCTTCTCACACTCAGAAACCATTTCAGCAGGTGACAAGCTTGCCTTCAGGTTAATTTCTGTTTTCTTGAACTCATTAGACCTCTTCCAGGATGTTACACTGAATTTCTATTTATACTTTAAGTGATTTTTTAGAAAACATTTAAATCAAATCTATGATATTAGTTAAGGACAGTCTTTCCCAGATAAAGATCCTGCACATGGCTAGGTATGATGGTTCATGCCTGTAATCTCAGCACTTTGGGAGGCCGAGATGGAAGGATCTCTTGAGCCCAGGAGTTCAAGACCGGCCTGGCAACACGGTGAAACCCTGTCTCTACAAAAAATGCAAAAACTCATCAAGCTAATGTTTTAATTTTCTATAATCAGTCATTGAAACTCAGGGCCCAACCACTTCTAGACTGTTCTATGACACTTTTTAGATTTGTGTTGGCTAACATTTAAAGAGAGAATGCTTAGATGGAGCCAACCTTCAAAAATGCCCACAAAGAGCCTCATCCCCTTTGCAAATCCAATGCCCAGCCTTAAAATCTAAAGGATAAACAAACATCAGCTTGAAAGGAAATGCCTCTGAGTCATGTATTTCTGAGAACAGGTCTTAACTAAGGTGGCTAGGATGGAGAATTAAGGTAGGAATATGTGATAGCTGGTGTGAGCTGGTCTTTCCTCTGGGCAGCAGGCTCAGGACAAGGCTGCAAACTAAGATTTGGGTTTCTGTTGAACTAATTTTTTTTTTTTTTGGCCTGTTGTTGTAACTGTCCTTCGATGCTGAGAAAGGAATTCAGAGAGCTAGTATTTCTTTTCTGTTATGAAAGATGTTAGCAGGAATATAATGTAATCATGTTATAATTCCTATGAAAGTAAAGCCCTGAAGAATCGTAACTGCTGTCCTTTATATTTCTCTCAGGAATTGGTTACCCATTTTTTGAATTCTGTTATTAAAATCAGACTTCAGGGAATACTTTGAGGTTTTGGAAAATTCTAAATAGAATTTACCATTGTAACTTCAATCATTAAATTCTGTTCTGGAATAGATTTATTTACGTCTGAGTGTGTTTCAGTTCTGGCCTAAAACAATTCTTCAGTGATACAGCTGGCAGCAAGGGGTAAAGATTGTTAGAGGACATTCATGAGCTTAGACCAAGCAACATCTGAAATAACTTGAGGTATCCAGGTGGTGACAGCACTGGACCATCTCACTGCAGTCTCCATGACTTCATGTCGAAGGAGCAATTCCTATTTCAGCTGTTTTCTCTGCCAGCTGGTAATGAAATAATGGAAAAACAATTGCCTTGGTTTTGTTAGTGTCTATTGCCAACCAAACTTCCTGGAAGTTTGCGGGCTCCCCGAGTGAGTCAGCAAATGCTTGCTCGGATGTAACAGGGCTCTTTGAAGAAACTGTTTCTGAAACAGCCAATTGTGGGAGAGCAGTTGAGACTTTGATGCCTGAGGTTCTCCCATTTCAACATTTGGTATAAAAATTGCAGGCAAGGGGCCTGGTCTCTGACCGCATCAAATGACCAACGGTCTGAGTATGAGGCACATCAGGGGCAGAATAAGTGAAGAGAAAGTGGGGTGATGTGGCTGCCCAACAGGAGGTATCTGGCAGTTGGTGTGTGAGAGCTCTGGGTTCAGGAAATAACAAAAGAAAAACGATCCCCTGTGGGTCTGTGTGAGTGTGTCCGCATGAGCATTAAAAGCGAAGGAAATAATCTGTTTGGTAATGAAAATGAGCCCATTAGCAGAGGGTTTTATGTTATAGAGTTCATTGTAGTTGTGCTTTTATCAATACTTGATAATTACCCACGAATGTCTAGCTCTAACAGAAACCTTTTGGAAGTGGCTGTCACTGGCTGAAGCAGCCCGCACCGGGACTGAATGGCTTTGGAAATCTCCCCAGCCTTCTCCTGAGTGTCCCACGCTGAGGGAACGTTTCCCCATTTAGGCAGGAGAGCAGGCTGCCTGGGAGACCCTTGAAATTCCATCAGATCCGCCCTTTCTCCCCACAGTCGCTGCTTGTTTGGGAGTGGGGGACTCCTTTACTCACACAGATGTTTCAGCCACATGGAATGGAGCCACGACTTTGGCATGTCACTTCCAAAATTCAGGGATTTTTTTCAAGTCAGGTCAATTGCCTCAGGCACAGTTTTGATCCTGAGACCCCAAGAAACAGTCTGAGGTAATGGCCTGGAGTGTGTGTTGGGCAGGGGGGTTGAAATCCTTCCATTTTTTATCCTTCTCTGAGAAGGTTTCCGCATACACATTCTGGATGCTGCCGTGACCTGCCAGGGTGCAGCCAGAAACAGGATGTCAACCTGTGGCTCTTCTCTCACATCTTTGCGCATCAGGAACTTGAAGAGCAGGGAGGGGAGGAAGAGCCTGGACTTGCCTCTAGAATCTTAAAAAATGCTGGGTTATTCTTATCAAAGCTTAAAAGGAAAGATAAAGCAGCTTATGATCTGAATTGCTGCTGAGAAAAAGAAAATGAATTTCTTTAAATCATTTTTATTAAATAGCACCAAGAGTGAATGGCATAGGAAAAAGTGTCCTTTTGATGACTTTCAGAGCATTCTTCCTCTGTTTAAACATCTCTACTTTCCCGACATGCCTGAAACGGTACAACAGCTGTAACTGACATCAGGGAAAAGATATTACAACCGTCACCCGTGTTAACTCCATACGCCGGGTAATACCCTTTCATCAAAGCCAACGGGGCTGCCTGCTTTACCTGCCCAGTGATGTCAGTGAGAGGGAAATTATAAATCTTTTCACAGCTGCCAATTGATAAAGAAATAAAGCACACTTTTGTGTTATATCCACTATGGTTCCTCTTGGCTGATGTTATCACATGGGTACCAAAGAAATTAGTGATGACAGCACACTTAACGGGTACACGTTGCCAAATATGTGCTTAACATTAAAAGCTACTCAGTGCATAGACAGAAGTTTTGTGTTTGTTTTTGTTTAAAAATATACCCGAAGGCGAGTAAGGCCAGATTTAATTATTATATGCTGACATAATTAAAATGCCCGGTCTTGCTCTCTCAGCTGAAATGTTTATTAAATCAAAATGACAGAATAATTCAAAATATTTTCTGTTATTGGTTTTGTTTTTTTTTTTTTTTTTTTTCCAGTAGCATGTGACATTGTATTAACAAGGCTGAGCCTGGCTCTTTACAATGGAAAACAAATGTTTGTTCATGGATTAAACTGAGGTGTGTGGACACCAGTATTTCTCAATAGCGGTTTTGATTCAGGTGGATGATGCATATGTTTCCATTGAAGCATTTCTTCCTGATTAGGGTGTTTCAACCCTAAATCTCAATTAGCAGTTGATTAATATTCCCCCTCCTCCCACCCCCTCAACACAGGAGGTGTTTTCTGATTGGTTGGTGAACAACCTCTAAACAGGGACAAGAGCCTGAGCGGAAAACTCCTGAACCCGGAGAGTGCATTCTGAACATTTCTCAAAAGAATAGCTTACATTTGTTCTTCTGAGTGCTAACCAAGCGACATTCACTTGTCATCTACTTTCTGTGTTCCCGCTGGGCCACAGCAGCTTTAACTCATGCAAATCAATTGTTGCCTCTGTATATCCCATTCCCGCCCTGGCCCTTTTAGGAGCTTCCACCCTACTGCTAAGTGGGGACAGCAAGTTAGTATCTTGTCTCTTCTGTTCCTTTTGGAAGTGCTGTCACTGGCTAAAGCAGCCCGCATGTGGGACTGAATCACTTTGGAAACCCTCCCAGCCTTCTCTTGAAACAAAGAGTTCCATTTCATGTACAGGTCCCATCAGTTTGAAATGAAGCCCTGCCTAGGCTCACACTTGGCCTTTCCGAGTTCTGCCACCACCAGCTCCTTCCCAAGCTTGCGGCTAGCTTCATGATGGGGCTTCCTGGGGAGGGGATGAGCAGGACAGTCTCAGCTCTGTGTCCAGGGTCCTTGGGTAGCAATGGAACTGCTATGGACTGAATGTTTGTGTTTATATGTTGAAGCTCTAATCCCCAATGTAACTGTCTATATTTGGAGATGGAGCCTCTAATAAAGTAATTAAGTTAAATGAAGTCATAGGGTGGGGCCCTGATCTGATGGAATTAGTGTCCTTATAAGAAAAGACTCCAGAGCCGCCTCTGCCTCTGCCTCTGCCTCTGCCTCTGCCTCTGCCTCTCTCTGAGAGCACACAAGGAAGAGGCCCTGTGAGCACACAGTGAGATGATAGCAGCCTACAAGTCAAGAGAAGAGACCTCAGAATGAAACCTACTCTTCCAGAACCTTGATCCTGGACATCTCAACCTCCAGAACTGTGAGAAATCCATTTCTGTTGTTTGAGCCACCCAGTTCGGGGTATTTTGTTATGGTACCCCAAGTTGACTAACAGGGGACCCTTGCTGTCCTCAGTGGTGACAGGGTCCCTTGCCCATTCTACTGGCATCTGCTACTCAAGTCTATAGCAGGGGAACTCTCAACTTGCTGACTGTGCTCCACCTTTGCACTCACAGGGACTATCTGTCCCCCTGAGGCTGGCCGTGGCTCCCATAGACCCAAGGCTCTGTGGTCTACTTTGCAGCCCTGGGCTGCAGGAGGGCTCTATTGATGCTGGCACAATTCTGGGCAAGTTAGGCAACCAGTACCATCAGCTACCTTCCCCATTTACCCCTGTGGTTTACAGGAGCTTCCTGACACCTTCCTGCATGCACCATGGAAGGGCATGGAAACCTGCTGAAGAACCAAGCTGGTGGAGGTGGATTTCTCCCCAGGTTATCTCCTGAATTCTCTCTGCCCTGGGCAATATATTGGGCCTCTGGGACCTAGGCCCATAGGCATAGCTCTTGAAATGCTCATGGAACTCTAGAAAATTACTCCCCACTCCCCTACAAGGCCTGGTTTTTCAAGACAACTATGTCATGAAAGATGTTAAGAGACTAGGTTTTAGGGCTTGATGGCCCCTTTTTTATTTTGTGAGATTTCTCCATTACTTTCTTTTCTAAGGGAAAAAGTCTCTGGCTAATGAACAGATGTTCCCTATGCATTTAAAACTCATGCCCAATCCACACTTACTATTCTCAGGAGGGCCCTGGGAACTAGGCAGCAGGCAGGCTCTGGACTGACTTCCTTTTTTTTATAGGGGCCAGAGGTGCGTGGGGGTTAGTAATCATTTTTAAAGTCAGATGCAATAAGAATATGATGATATCAGAATCACTATTTAAAGTCCCTTAAGTGTCATCTTGATGACAGACTAACATATCTCTTTACAGGTCAGCTCACCCAGACAGCTTCCTTCAGCTCTGAAACAGATCGATTGAGCACCAGATGAAGTTGGCATGGATGGGAGATGTGATGTACAAGAGGTATTTCCTTTAAAATATTAGACTCTTATTCAGCATGAGGAGAAGGCCACGCTTTGAGAAGCAAGGGAACCACACATAGATTTACATCTCCCATCTGGTTCTGCCTCCAGGGCAGAGGCTGTATTGGAATGATGAGCAGTCATTCAACTGCTGGTGAAATTGTCCTCTCTCTTCCTCCCCGAGCTCATCTCTGAATTAAGAGAAGCATGCACATGTGAAGCACTGCCCTTGAATAGTCCCCATTGTACGTGAGGAGATGGAGTAAGCCAGAGAACACGTGTAACTCGCTCAGAGTATTTCATGTTGGTGGGTTGGGACTGAGCTTTGAACCACGTCTGTTTCCCTCCTGAACTCTGAGCTCTTATACTGACATCATGCTGCGGATGGTGTACATGTGTCTAAGAATGAAAGATACAGATTTTTCAGGTTTCACTAAAATGTTAAGTAATTTTACTGGCCCCAGAGAGCCTTAAATTTTAGAATAGGATCCCTCAAAGCTTTAGGAAAATAAAATTAGAAAATATTTGCCTTGGAAAATTGCATCCTTAACAAAATAAGGAAAAATTACATAGGGTTATCATGGTGTAGGTTTATTGTGATGTGGGAATCATGGAGCATGTGATGTTTCCACCAGACTGAAAGCACCCTGGGGGAAGGGGCTATACCATGCTTCTCTTCCCTAGAAACTGGTATCTCCGGTGTCAGGACATTCTCCTCACTCCAGTGTCACCAGCCATCAGGGCTTAGTTTTTCCCTTACATCGCCAGCTGTTTCTCACATTCTTCCCTCTGTGTCTCACTCCATCTAGAAAAGCAAACATTGCTTGCGTTCTCTCCCCAAAGTCAAAAGTAATGGGACAGTCAGACCCTCCTGAAATTCTAAGCAGAAATTACTGCTACATTTGAATCAGATTCTAAGAGGTGAGAAATGCTTCTTTATTTTCCCAACTTGTATTTTAAGTTCGGGGGTACATGCGCAGGGTGTGGAGGTTTGTTACATAGGTAAATGTGTGCCATGGTGGTTTGCTGCACAGATCATCCCATCATCTAGGTATTTTTGTCTGGCATCCATTAGCTATTCTTCCTGATGCTCTTCCTTCTCCCACCCTCAGGATGTGTTGTTCCCCCCATGTGTCCATGTGTTCTCATCATTCAGCTCCCACTTATAAGTGAGAATATGTGGTATTTGGTTTTCTGTCTCTGTGTTAGTTTGCTGAGGATAATGGCTTCCAGCTCCATCCACATCCCTGCAAAGGACATGATCTCATTCCTTTTTATGGCTGCATAGTATTCCATGGTGTATATGTGCCAAATTTTCTTTATCCAGTCTATCAGTGATGGGCAGTTGGGTTGATTCCATGTCTTTGCTACTGTGAATAGTGCTATAATGAACATATGTGTGCACGTATCTTTATAATAGAATGATTTCTATTCCTTTGGGTATATGCTCAGTAATGGGATTGCTGGGTCAAATGACATTTCTGCCTCCAGGTCTTTGAGGAATCACCACACCGTCTTCCACAATGGTTGAACTAATTTACACTCCCACCAACAGCGTAAAAGCGTTCCTTCTTCTCCACAATCTCGTTGGCATCTGTGGTTTATTGACTTTTTAGTAATAGCCATTCTGACTGGTGTGAGATGGTATCTCGTTGTGGTTTTGATGTGCATTTCTCTAATGATCAGTGATGTTGAGCATTTTTTCATGTTTGTTGGCTGCATGTATGTCTTCTTTTGAGAAGTGTCTGTTCACATCTTTTGCCCACTTTTTAATGGGGTTGTTTTTTTCTTGTAAAATTGTTTAAGTACCTTATAGATCCTGGATGTTAGACCTTTTTCAGATGGATAGGTGGCAAAAATCAGAAAGACTTCTTATATACACCTGTGGATCAGTGCTGGTCACATGCCCCAGGCCATGATTCTTCATCAGTGCTAAGGCGTTCTTCTAGTGGACATCTCAGCATTGACGTGTTCAGAGTTGTGAGGGACTTGGATGGTGATTAAGCAAAAGAGGATGTCCTGGGAGCAACAACCTGGGCCAGAAAGTGGAAACAGCCTCCTGAATTCTGAACTTCCCAGGTGACATTAATGGAGGTGCTTTACTCTTGATATGAAAAAAAAAAAAAAAAAAAAAGAAAAGAAACTGGACCAGGCAAGGTTTCAGCAAATACATGTCACAACTGCACTATGATACAAAGAAGCAAGTTTATTCCAACTTTATAACTTTCTCATCCTTCTATAGAATACATGCATTTCCCTAAACATATATATTATTAATAGCCCATAAAATATTAACTCCATCTAAAAATGCATTATTAACAACATAATGAGTGCAATACACACATCGGTTTTCTCTAGACACTTTATTTAGAAACCCCAAGCTCTTTTGTTTTTGATGTCGGTGAAAAGAGACAATTCTAGAAATGTTTATCTAGAAATTCTAGAAATGTTTATTTGTAATGATCAAGAAAGTTCATGATCTTGTAGTCAAGGAGTCAACACAGAATCAATAGTTTGGTTCAAAAAGTAAGATTTCAAATCAAAGATTGTTCCCCAAAGTTGAGAAAACACAGAGGTACTGTGAAGTGGCACATCTTTATAGATGCACTATGTGGTATTTTGTTTGGTTTTGTTTGTGGGCGCTTTTTCTAAAATGGGATTTAAAGTCCAGAGACCATAATTAGGCCCACCACAAATGATATTATTGTTGTCTTTAATGTATGGCCTTCAAGACATCATAAGAAGGTTCACAGTGACAGTTTACTCATTGCTGTGAGCTTGTGGACATGAGTTTCTGCTTTAAAACAATGCTCTGACTTTGCTCTTTGAAGACAAGCCCTGAAAAATCAGCTCTATGTATTTTCATAGATCATCAATATTAGAAGGTGCACATTGTAATTCAAGTCTCTGAAGAGGAAGAAGGAAGATTTAATCCTGTTATGGGACTTCCAGACACTGGAAAAAGCTCATCCCTGCAGTCGGTTGGAGGATATTGTCCTGGAAGGGGCAGCTTTCACATATGGTTTGAATTCAATTAGCCAGCTCCTCTGAGAGCCACTAGAGTACCATTTAGGACATTGCTTCTTGAATTCTCATTTGCAGTCTTGCAAATAATTTTCAAAGGTCATTAGACCATAAGGAGTTTTCATTACCCTTCATTCATGTCAACAGCAAACACTTACTGATTGAGCGTCCACTTGGTGCCCTCTGCTAGGTGCTTCCAGGTACATCAAAAAAGGGATGCAGTACAAAACTAAAATGACTAGAAGCAGCAGCATATGGAAGGTAAAATCTTTCCAATAAGAGCAATTGAAGAAACGTTTCTACAAATGTTAAGCTGTAAGTCAAATGTTTTTAAAAAGAAAGAAAAGATTTGATTAGACAAAAATGAGAAACTGCTTGCTGTGGTCTGAATGTGTCCCCCCAAATTCATATGTTGAACCTTAATTGCCAATGTGAGAGTATTAGGAGGTAGGGCCTTTAGGAGGTGGTTAAGTCTCTGCCTTCATGAATGGGATTAGTGCCTTTATAAAAAATGTGCAAGGAAGCTGCTCATCCATTCCACCACATGAAGATGCATCCAAAGGTGCCATCTGTGAAGCAGAGAATGCCCTTCAAACTAGACATCAAACCTAAATTGGCCTTGATCTTGGGCTTTTTACCCTCCAGAACTGTGAGCAATAAATTTCTGTTTTTTATAAATTATCCCGTCTAAGGTATGTTGTTACAGCAGCCCAAACATACTGAGGCACCCTTGAATGTCAAAACACACTGTAAACAAAATTTAAAAGGCAAATGGCAAAATGGGGTAAATATTTAAAACCAGAAAGGGTAAGATCCTTTATGAAAGCATCATGTAGCTCAATAAAGGGAAAACAGTCCAACAGAAACATGGTTCTAGAACATAAGCCCTTCACAGAAGAAATGCAAATCACTGACGAACATACAAAATGCCAAGAATAGCTAACATTCAAAGAAATACAATAAAAATAATGAAACATTTAAGCCTGTCAAATTTTCCTCTTCTTTTTCGTTCTTTTTTTTCCTTTTTTTTTTTTTTTTTTTTAAGATTCAACGCCATTAGTGAAAGCACAGGAAACACTGTGGAGTTGGAGGTGTGGGTCATTGTCTGCCTGTTCATGCCCTGTTCTAGGTATTCTGTCCTCTTCCCAGGCTACCCTACCCACCCATTACTTCTCTGACCTACACTCACCATGGAGAGCAGCTCATCAGCAAGGGCCCGGAGTGTGGGGCCATACACTCTAGCAAAGCAAAGGCTCCCAGGAGCCGAGTGAAAGAACTCAGAGCCTTGCAGGGAAGCTACTCTCCCACTAACCGGAAGCTGGAGCAGAGGAGATGGCAGCAGAGACAACACACACAGACATAGCACCTGGCTCTGTAGGTGGGCAAGCCCAGGCTGTGTTTCATCCAGTTGGAGGCACTGAGATCCCCCAACAAGCCTACAACGGACCCTGCATCTCACCTGAGCTGCTGTGAGCTGGGCTCTGTTTTTAGCCACTGACAGAGCCGTGCTCCTGCATTGCTAGGGGTACAGCGCATTGGTGGAACTTTTCCAGGGCAAGTGGCAATTTGTATTAGGAGCTTTCAGTTGGGAGTCGTTTTTCAACCCAGCAATTCCCAGTAAGGGAATTTATCAAAGATATGACTAAAGATTCGTGTCCAGGGACAGTTACTGAAATGTTATTTTTTATTAGTGAAAAATTGGAAACAATTTAAAAGCCCCACAGGAAGGAAATTGTTTCTGTCCGTAAGATGGTATACAAAGGTCATGGTAACATATCCATGGTGTGGCCTTGCAAAGTCTGCTGCTGAAAAAGTGAAATTATATGAACCCTCAATTGGCAGAAAATGATGCTTTTATGCATAAAAAACACTGAGAGTGTATCATCTAAAATCTATTAATCTTTTATTTTGAAATAATATCACTTGTATAGGTAAGTTGCAAAAACAGTACAAGGAGTGCTCATGTGTCTTCACCTCAGCTCAACAATTGCTGACACTTCACAACATTTGATTTATTGTTCTCTCTCCATACGTACATATTCACTCACATATAATTCTTATTACATGACTATCACAATTTTATACAATATATACATATACAATATGTATGTGAATTATATAACTTACATAGTTTTATATAGTTTTGTATATATTATATATGTGTGAACATGTATGTTATTCAAAATGTAACTATGCATGTTATTTAAAATCATATACATTATTTTTCTGAACCATTTGATGGTAAGTTGCAGAAATCATATGCTTTCACCCCTCAATAGTGACCTTCAAATGTTATTTATATTTTTTGCCTCTTTTGTTATTCTGTATTTCCCAAGTTTTCTATCTTTGTAATTAGATAAAAATAACAACATACGTTATCTCAAGAAGTAAATCACAACTGTTTACTTCTGAAATTCTTTAAGTAATTTAAAAATTACATCTAGACAATAAGTTGATATATTCGTTTGAAATAAACTTAGAAATACATACGTTAAGCTTTAAAGATGTACATTTCTTTTGAACAAATAATCCTTCTGGGACTCCATTCTAAGAAATTATTCTAAAATTGCAAAATGGCAAGATGAACAAAATGTGTTTATAGTATTCATTTAAGAGAAAAAAATGTCTAACAACAGAGAAATGGTTATGAAAACTAGCACATCCTTCTAAAGAAAAAATGTTCATCCATTAAAATGGCACCTGTGGCCAGGTGCAGTGGCTCGTGCCTGTAATCCCAGCACTTCGGGAGGCCAAGGCAGGCGGATCGCTTGAGCCCAGGAGTTCAAGACCAGCCTGGCCAACATGGCAAAAACCCGTGTCTACTAAAAATATAAAAATTAACCGAGCATGGTGGCAGACACCTGTAATCCCAGCTACTTGAGAGGCTGAGGCATGAGAATCACTTGAACCCAGGAGGCAGAGATTGCAGTGAGCGGAGATGGTGCCACTGCACTCCAGTCTGGGTGACAGAGTGAGTGAGACTCTGTCTCAAAACAAACAAACAACAACAACAACAGAAAAACCAAACAGACAAACAGCACTTGTGAAGAACTCATTGCCACCAGGAAATACACACCTACACTATGGACACAGGCAGCCCTCACTGAGGGTCTGGGTGGGAGGGTGCGTGCACCACAGCGATCCTAAAAGCCTCAAGTAGATCCCTTGAGAAAGCCTCCCTGATCGTGAAGCCATCTGCTCTGTGGCCAGACTCATCTTTCCTGTCATGAACATCTGAGTCCACAGAGAGCTCTGGGGTCCCAAGCATCACCTGCTAGGGCCCCCCTCTAACAGGGGCAGTGAGCACAGAGGGACTCCTCAGGAGCCAAGCAAAGATCTTGCTTCTCCCCATTCCATGTCCAAGGCAGACCTCATGACCAATGGCAGTCTTCCTGACTACAATGCCCAGGTAAAGCCTCGGAATCATTCTGGACACAGCATTCCTGGAGGGAAGGAACCCACGAGATAAATGTATGTGCTGCCTGGGCCAAGCCTGCAGGTAGAAGTGGAAGCTGGGGAAGTGGGGGCTCAGTAGAGGGCCTGCTGGCAGTGACTGAGAGCCATTAGCACCCTGATCATGGAGCCTCACCTCCAAAAAGGCCAATTTTCAGGAACAATGGTTACCGACCTGGAAAAAGCATTTATTTTTAAAATGTGCCATTGGTCATGGTTTCATTTTCATTTCACTGGAGACTTATGTAGCCTCATTGATTGCCCCAGGTTTCTTCTCAAGGCTGCTTTCATGACCTGAAAGATGTAGCACCCTTTGGGCGTGGGGCAGTAACTGTCTCCCAGGGTCCTGAGGAAAGGCAGGCCTCACCTCTGTGGAGTGCAAGTTCAGATATTTGTTAACATGTCCTGACACAGCCGTGACTTTGAAAGGTAGGGTGCTGTTTTTTACCAAGATCAGGACAGATGCTGGGATATAGGCTGAGGTCCAGGACAGATGCTGGGACGCAGGCTCTAACTCCTGATCAGGCCAAAGGGACCAAGTTGATTGCTCCCACAGAGCAGAAGCGGACTTGGTGACATGGCTCTGGTGGAGGCTCATCCAGGACATGATGGAATTGGGCAAATCTAATATGATGCATCCTATCTTACCAAAAAAAAAAAAAAATCATTTCTAAGGTGAATGCAACCATAATTGCTGCTTGAAGATAAAATTATTTAAAATAGCAATATTCTCTATGCTGAATGCACAATTGCAGCATTACAATCCTCAGGGGTGTCTCTGTGAGTTCAGATAGGAAAGATTTAGAAACCACAAGCCTCTCCAGGATTTGCAGGACGGCCCTTTATGTCAGGCTGCTACATCCAAGGGGTGAGCTGGCAGAAGGCGAAAAGAGACACGATCCCCAGGAATAAACCTCCAAGTGCAAGTTTTAACTTAAAATCCTATTTCGTTTATACCAAATGAGATCTGCAAGGAAGTGACATTTTAAAGGTTCCAGTCGTGCAGGAATAACAAAGACAACCATTATGTTGGAAAGAGCAGCTGCTCTTTGATGTTTTAAAGGGCAGAGACAGAGTGCCCAGGTGGAATTAGAGTTGGATTAAGAGGCGAGTTTAGGGAAGAGGCTGAAAGAAAGGGCTGTACAGTTTCAGACACAGATCTGCAGACAGCTTGGCCTGTAGAAATAGACAACCCACTCAGGCCCCAGAGAAAGGCAGGGCCACAGTCCGCTTCCCTGCTTAGGAAGATGCAACTGGGGTTGGGGGAGAGAAGGAGATGGATGAAGAGGGATTTGTTCAACCTGACTGATCCCCTCTAGTTTGCAGACAAGAGTAGAAATTACTGAATTGTTCCAGGAGTTAATGTCTTTGAAATATTGTGAACAAAGAGAGACCCTGTTGAGCTATCTTCTACTGGGGAAAGAGCAAAAAAAAAGTGACTCAGGTTAACTTTCTTGGCAAAGCTGGGACCTCTAAGAGAGCACTTGCAGAAGATCATTTGCCTGTCTTATCTGTGTCCCAGTAGACATAAATGAGCACCCCACCCAACCCCATCCGCTGCCCATTTAAGCAACTCCTTGGAGTTCAAGTTTTTAAAAGAAAATTCAGCTCAGAAAACACCCTGTGGGTCATGGTTTCAGAATGTGTAAGGTTGGCACATTGCACCTGACAGTATCTGTCCGTATGCCACGACTTCCTTATAAGTTGGTAACAATTGAAAGTTCTTATTCTGTGTCAGTAAGTTCCAGTTCTACAGGAAAAGATTAGAAGGATTTCCATTTTTCCAAAAGCCTCCCAGGTAATGACTATTTTGATGTTATTGTCATTGGAATGTGATGTTTCTTGTGTTGAAGCCTTGTTCTAGGAACATCTGCTTTGTGCATTTCTTTTCTGGAGTAGAGATTGCAGCTCTCGTTCAGAGGGAAGTTGTAAGTCATTTGTCAGAAAGGAATCCCCTGAAGGAAACAGTGACCAAACCCAGATAAGAGGATGGTCTTTAGGAGGGGGCTTACCAATCACGTTGGTGTGGAGGTAGTGAAGGTCGTCTGTGGTCTGACCCAGCTCCAGGCTTCTCCTCCTCCTCCTGGGCTCCTGCTCTTACCTAGGGGTGTGAACTGCTGCTGCGGGGACTGTGCTCTGGGCTTGTTCCTCTGTGTCTTGGTCCATACTATTCCTTCTACTGGGAAAGCCCTTCTAAGTGTCTTCGCCTGCTGAACAAGACCTCCTCTCCTCCAGGAAGGGATTCCTGACCCCATCACCAAGTTTCCACACCCATGTGACTTCTACAGAAACATTTCCAAGATCCGATTAAAAATACAATTTTAGAGACAGAAAAGGCAATATCTTGACATGGGAAACTGCCAATATCTGTTCAGTACAAATTCAAAAAATCAGCTATCAAAAGTATATACAGTGTGATTTCAACTGGGCTAAGGTAGCTAAATAGATAAAAATATATCTGAACTAAAATGTGATCATCCAGGGATAATAGAAGTATGGATGGCTTTTGCTTTGTTCTTTGTGCTTTTACATAGTTTCTGACAATTTTGTAATGAAGGCCAGGTGCAGTGGCTCATGCCTGTAATCCCAGCACTTGGGGATGCTGAGGAGGGCAGATTGCTTGAGCTCATAAGCTCAAGACCAGCCCGTGGAACATGGCAAATCCATGTCTCTACAAAAAGTACAGAAATTAGCCAGGTGTGGTGGTGTGCGCCTATAGCCCCAGCCACTCAGGAGGTTGAGGTGGGAGGACGGCTTGAGCCCGGGAGGTGGAAGTTGCAGTGAGCTGAGATTGCACCACTGCACTCCAGTCTAGGTGACAAAGCCCCAGATCTTGTCCCCCATCCCCACCAAAAATTTATAATGAACATTGCATTCTATTTTTATTGTTGCTATCACAAACAAAACAACAGGCATTTGTAATTTTATACTTCTGCAGGTCAGAAGCCTGATGCAAGTGTCACTGGAAAAAATGCTGGTGTCACCAGGGCAGGGCTATGCTCCTTTTTGAGGGCTCTGGGAATGCACCTGCTCTTGAGCTCATGCAAGTGGTTGGCAGAATTCAGTTCTTGCGTCGTACATTCCCTTGAGGTTGCTGTTTCCTTGCTGGCTGTCAGTGGAGGGCCATTCACAGCTTCTAGATGCCACTCAGATACCTGGTCTTATGCCCCCTTTCTCCCTTGCCAAAGCCAGCAACAGTGAGTCAAGTCCCCCTGAAACCTCAAATCTCTCCTGCCTCATTGTCCCTCGAATCTCTCTGATGGAATCTTTTGCCATCCTATTCTACTGGGTCATTGAGCCTGCTGGATAATCCCAGGCAATCCTTCTATTTTAAGGTCAGTTGATATTAGCAACCCTAATTCTCTTTTGCCTTGTAACTGACATATTCGCAGGCACACCATAAGATCTTAAGGTCAAAACCCTACCTACCACAAACATTCATTTTTAAATAATAATTTAAAAAGTCATTGAAAAAGAAGCCAATTTAAATAAAGGGAGGGGAGTGTCCGCCATATTTTGGCCTTTAACAAAATAAACAGTAGTCCTCTACAAATGGCTCACCACTTCTGTGAATGTCTTAATTTTCTAAGAAGTGTCTGGCTTCTTGGAACTCTCAAACACAATTCCAAATCCCTTGACAAAATTTTCTTCTATTTTTATTCTTTACAAATGAACTTCATTTTTCTGATTTCAAACGGCATGTTTGTTTGCCTGCATGGTCACGATTTCCCCATCCCTGTGTACACAGGCCTTTCGCACAGTGGCTTTGGGGTGTTTCCATTAAGAGGCAGAGTCTTGCCCCCACCCTCTCAAGCCTGGCATGGCACACAGATCATTTTGGCCAATGGACAGGAGCCTACATGATGCAGGCAGAGGTGTGAAAAGAGCATTCACCTTAGGACTTGCCCCTTCCTCCTCCTCTTTGGACCCCCAAGACCACCATAAAAGAGGCTTGGGCTGGCCCCTGGGAGAATGAGAGATGACATATCATAGAGATACCAGTCCCAGCTCAGGTCCTTGGACCAACCAACCTGCCAAAGCTAGAAACGTGAGTGCTGCCACAACAAGAGGGCATCTTGAGTTGGCCTAGCTGTCAGCTGACCTCAAGACCCACCACCTGGCCTAGACCCAAGGATCACACACCTAGCTCTCAGCTGACCTCAAGACCCACCACCTGGCCTAGACCCAAGGATCAGACCCAAGGATCCTTAGAATTGTGAGAAATAGCAAATGTTTTTTGTTTTAAGCCATTAGATTTTAGAGTAATCTGTTATACGGCCAAGGGTAGCAAACATATTTTAAGAAACACTCAAAAAAATTTTAATAAGAAAACAAAAGTCAGCCACAATTCCATCAACCCAAAATAACCAGTGTGAATATTCTGGTGTATTTTCTATGAATTTTTGTATTTAGTTACATAGCTAGAGAGAACGAGAGACACAATGATCAATAGAAGATGATGGAAACATAGAATTTCTATGACATTTTGTTGAATTCTTGCCTTTCCCCCCTCTAATAAGTTTGATTGTATGTCATTAATTATTTCTAGAAGTATGGCTTTCATTGACTTGGTAACATCTTTCAAACACTGTGATTTCCCTAATGGTTACTTTATTAAATAATGTCACCTGTATTAGCTCCTTTATGAACGTCTGTACGTATGAATTGAAGCCCTAAAAATATTCAGTCTAATTGACTTTAAATGAAACAAATTAATAAATCTTTACTGGCCATCTTATGTTGTTCAAATTTTTCTGAACAACTGACTAGAGCTTGGGTTTGGTTGGTCCAATTTGGCCCTGGACGCAGGAATGAGTTCTTGCTACCGTGGGCTTTCTGTGAAATGCATGCTTTCCTTGGTTCCAGGACCCAGCCAGAGTGAACAGGAACAGCAGCTGATCACCACCTCCGCTGCATGGAGCCCCATCTTGGGCAGTGGTTCTTTCTCTGTGTACCTGTATCCACTTAGCCCCCAGTCTTGCTCACCATGGGCCCCAGACCTAGGTGGGCAGACAGGTGGGGCCGCCTCTTGCAGTGACCTCATCCTAGGCTGATGTCTAATTGGAAAGCCTGGGCTATCTGGAGAGAACAGGCCATTTCAACTGTAGCAGGCTACCTCATGTTTAGGTTTGTTCACATCTGAGTCCCAGGAGGAGCAGGGACTGCGAGTGTGACCTGTCACGCCACCGCTCATGTCAATTCCAAACAGCATGGTTCAAAAGCCACACACAAATCCACAGGGAGTCCAGCCCATTCTTTCAAGGCTCTAAATTGTAACACTCAGGAACTTGCACCCCGTTTTTTGGAGTCCTCCATTTCTAATTCTCTCCACCCCAACTGTCCTCTGACCCCAAATAAAGCACCTGTTAACTCACCCCATTCCCCAGCACCCCAGCTCCCTCCCCACTGCCAACTTTTGCTGAAGTAACTGCAACCTATTGTCATGGGCTTCCAGCTTCACCTCTCTTGCTGGCCTTTCTCCCATCCTCCTCTGCCCATCCCTCCTCTCACAACACAAAACCAGGAATGTTCCTGGCAGAAAAAACTATCCCCAGCAGGTTGGAGATACAAGGGCTCTCCATACAAGAATTTTTTTTTCCCTTGGGGGAGGGAGGGATGTAAGTTTGAGAATGCTAACAACGCTTCCACAATAACTTTTTTCAGCCCAAGCTGACAACTGCTATCTTCACAAAAATTCCAAGGAGACATGTGGAAACAAGGCAGTCTGATTGGTGTCACGTATCACAGTTTGACGTCAGAGTGCAGCCCTGGCCATCTGGCCCTTCCAGGGTTTCCTGTGCACAGCTTTAGGAAGATGGGGCTGAGGTCTCTGTGAGCTGGGGGTGGGGGAAGGGGGAGGTTAAGGGCATTTGTGCAAAGGCACACGTGAGACTGTCCTAGAGGCAACCAGGAAGTAATTGACTGAGTCTTTTGCCTTCATGTGGGCACAGGACCAGTATAGAAAATGCAGGAAAGTGGTCGGGTGTCATGGCTCACACCTATAATCCCAGCACTTTGGGAGGCTGAGGTGAGTGGATCACTTGAGGCCAGGAGTTTGAGACCAGGCTGGCCAACATAGCGAAACCCCATCTTTACTAAAAATACAAAAATTAGCCAGGCGTGGTGGTGACCGCCTGTAATCCCAGCTACTCAGGAGGCTGAGGCACAAGAGTTGCTTGATCCTGTGAGGTGGAGGTTGCGGTGAGCCGAGATCTTAACACTGCACTCCAGCCTGGGTGACAGAGCGAGACTGTCTCTCCAAAAAAAAAAAAAAAAAAAAAAAAGGAAAGAGTCAGATAAAGGCAGCAAAATACAGTAAGGAATGCAGTCTCATTCTCACCCCCAGGCTGCGGAAGTTCAGTGAAAGCCAAATATTTGTCTGAAAGACGCGCTTTTCAGTTTAATTGCTGGTGGTTACAATTATCTCCGCAGGCACTCAGGTTATTTTAACCTACCAGTGAATTCTCAATCCACCATTACACAAATGTCAACCCTTTCTGTGGACGTGTCTATTAGAGAAATTTAAAATAGCATCTCCGTGATCGTGCTTCTCTCTGGGCGTGCACTTGGACCATGAGGTCAGCGCTAAGAGTTCCTGGAGGCAGAGCCAGGGCCAGGGCCAGGGCCAGGGCCAGGCAGGCCCATTTGCATCCCATCAAGCCTCCACATGGAGAAGATTGCTGGTCTTGGCAAGTATTAAAAACGCAGAGTTTGTAAATGCTGTGTTCTGTGATCACGGCAATATGGTGGCTGAGGGGGAGAGGTGGACTTTTCAAAGCAGATTTGTGCGGTCTAAGCTAAGTGCCTATCACAGCGGCTTCCTCCTGGCTGCTGAGTCCTGCTCCTTTGCACCTCCAGGCCCCATGCGAGTGAAGCCTTGGAGATGTAAAATATTTCCCAGTCCCAGAGAGTTCTCTGAATTTCAGGCAAAATAAATTATCCCTATGTGTTACAACTATGGAAGTAGGTTCACATGATCCAAAGAATTTAAGTGTTTAGTAATAAATACCAGGTCCTACCCGGTAAGTAAGTAGGTTTTAAGCTCTTAAGAATATTGATTAATTGATTAATTGATCCAGTCATTAAAATATTGCTTAAGCCAGGCCCTGTGAATAAACACTGGAATCTTAAGAAGAATAAGACACTGCGTCTGGCCTGGGGGAATTCAGATCCTAATGAAGAGACACAAGCAGGAAACAAACGATTCTGCTCGGGGTGATAAGAGCTGTAGCAGAGACATGGAGAAACTGCTTTGAGAGCCACAGGAGGATTAATTCTGCAGGATACAGGACATCTCTGAGGAGGTTTCCAAGACAGGGCGATCCCAGAATGGCTGAAACAGTGGCAATCCCGGTATCCCTGTGAACGTGAAGAAGCTAGGGCTTTCACATTGTTCCAGTGGGAGTGACAACTGGTATAACTGTGTCGGAGATTCTTTGTTGGAGACTGTGTTGGAGACTCAGTCACTCACTGAAAGTAAATATATGCTGATCTCATGACCCAGCAATCCCACTCCTGGGTTTATACCCAAGATAAGGGTGTGCATATGTCTCTAGAAGACCTTTATCAGAATGTTCATTGCAGGTTTCTTCATAACAGTTAAAAATCAGAAGCAACCCAAATCTCTATCAAATAGTAGGATAAATAAATAAATTCAGGTGTATTCATACAATGGAATATGCAGCAATGAAAAAGAATAAACTACCGCCACATGCGATAACATGCATGAATCTCACAGACATAAAGATGAGTGAAGGAGGCCAGACACAAGGAACCACCCACTATGAGGTCAGCTGTGTCTGTGATGTTGGAAATTAGTGTAGTTGATAGCTATGGGGAGACGGTTTTGACAAGGGACACAAGGAGTGGAGATGCTGGAGTGTTCTATATCTTGATCGGTGTTGCAGTACAAGCATTGCAAACATGAGCAAAACTCATGAAGCCATATACTTAATATGCATGTACCTTACTGTACGTATGTGATAATACAATTTTTAAAAGTCAAAAAGCAGCTAACAAATACACAAACAGAATGCCATTACTTAATACTCTAGGACACCTAAAGGATCTCCAGCTTTGCAGGAATTATGAATAATCTGCTAGATAAAAAGGTTTTATTCTTCAATGTCTAGTGGGGAGGGGTAGAAAGAACACAAACCTGGACAGAGACTGACATGGGATTGACCCCACTCGTCGCACTGTGACCCTGGGAAATGCCTCTGAGACTTCACTTCCTGACTCTTTTAATTGGTGATAATAAAGCTTAAGCTATAAACACCTGGAATCATCGAATATATCATCTCTGCACATAAAAATTGGATCAGTAACGGTCAAAGCAAATATATCCGTGTTTTCTATAGTGATATTCACATTTTAGGCATGAGAACCTATTTCAAACTTTTTTCCAATGAACTTTAAAAAATTTGTAATTATGAACATAATTTTTAAGGATATAGAAAAGCAGGGAGAACATTGAATAATGACTCTAATAAACCATCAATCCAATTGAACAGTTGTTAACATTTTGTTATAATTGATATACTATTTCTCTGAATTAGTCTTTTTTAAAAAACGATCTTATGGAAAGATTGAAACATTAAAGAGAAAGAGTAGTATGGTGAACTCTCATGTACCCAGCACCCAATCTCAGTAATTATGAAGACCTATTTCCCCATCTCCTACCCTAGAATTATTTAGAAACAAATCTCAAATATGACATCATTACATGTACAAATATTTAAGTACATATGGTTAGGTCTCTTTTAAAACATAACCACAAGGCAACTATCATATCTTTAAAAAATTAACAATAGCTTCTTAATAGTAAATACAAAGTCAATGTTCATATTTCTCCATTTCTCTCATAAAACATGTTTACAGGTTGCTCAAATCAGGAGCCCAATAAGGTTCAAATACTGCATGTTGCTGCTATTTTTCAAAATTCTTTTTGAAGCTATAGGTCCCGCTTCTGAGTTTTCTTGCAGTTCATTGTTAAGGAACCCAGGTTGCTTGTCCTGTACATCAATGCTTCTCACATTTTAGCATGGAAAAGAACCCCCTGGTAAGTGTGTTAAAATGCAGATTCCTGGGGTCCAATCCCAGAGAGTCTGATTCAGTAGGTCTGGGCCAAGGCCTGAGAATTTGCATTTTTAACAAGCTCCCAAATGATGCTGATGCTGGTCTATAGACTCATGTTGAATAGTGCCACTCGTTTCCCACAGTGCAGATTTAGCTAGTTACACTCCTGAGGTGTCTTTGAATGTGCTCTTCTGCTCCTCGCATATTTTTAAGTCACCTTGGCTAGATTCATATGTAGGGTTGTGTACTTTCATCAGGAGGCTTCACCTCTGGCCAGTAAGTAGCCATCAATGATCATCCCTAGATCTTTTATTTCAGCAGAGGTTACAAAATGGTAATTCCTAAATCTATCGTTCCTTCTTCACATATTACCTGGCTTAATTCAACAAAAAGAGACTTTCTCTCAACAACTATTTGAATAAGGTAGAGTTTATACAGAAAATTCAGGATAAATATTTGAATCTTTCTTTTTATTAACCCATTTTCAAAATAGTGACTTGGTTGCCTAGCCTCCTGAGCAATCAAAGACACATTTTGTTTGTTTGCCTGTTTTTTTTTTCTAATCCTGATGAATTCATGAATACAAACATATTTGGCGTGTTTCAATACATTAAGTTATTGTTTCTGTTCAAATTGTCCCATCTTTGACTAATGGGAACTTAGTAGCTCCTGGGTCCTTTTGACATGACTCTAGTGATCTTTGACAGCTTCCTTTCTTTGGACATGACAAGATATTATAGCTCACCTTATATATTTCCTGACTCAGACCCGGAGTCAGTCATATCTCCAAGGACCCCTGGTTGCATTTAAGGGGAAGTGGCAGACAGATCACAATCTAGGCACTAAAAGCATCATTATTAATGGATTGGTCATTGTTTCCAGACCCTTTCAGTGCACAAAGCTAGAAAATAGGTTTTATTTTTCCAAAACAAAATATGTCATGAGTTTATACGAACACTTTCAATTAGAGTTTAAGGGGTATTTTACTTGATCCCATCAATCTTAAAACCCAGAAGAACGACTCTAACCCTATAGCCAATAATAGGATTGTTAAAAACCACTAAAGTTGTTTTTTCTTTTTTATGTTCTTTTTGTTTTTAGGGTATGTCTCACTAAGGATGTACAATGAAATTAATGTTTTTAAGTCACATGAGATTGTCTCTTTCTTTGTGGACATGCCACAAATCAATATATAATTATGTTTATTCCATTTTGGTTTTGATGTTGAAGAACTAATTTTTTTAATATTTCAATTTGTTTCATAATTATGTAAAAATATTTATGCGGTTTCAAAATCAAATCTACAAACCGAAGCATATTTTGAGATATTTGACCTGTTCCTTTTCTCTCTGTCATATCTCTTCATCCCCTTACATAATTTAAAAAAAATTTATGGTTTATATTTTCATTGAAAATCAATATATTAACAGTACATGTATAATGTTATACCCACACACATATATTTATATCACAACTTCCAGGATAAATGTTGTATTATATATACTTTCATTATATTACATACTATATTATATACACTTTTGCCCACTTAGCTTTTGAGACCATTTTATATTGTCAGTCATTTTTATACTGAATATATATATCCCATTCCATTCTTGGCGTTCATTAAGGAAATATATAAGGACAGTGCATTTGGTCGCACTTTTAAATAACTTTGTTAGTCCTAACTTTGTGTAATTGGAAAATGCTACTCCACGTGTCTATTCTGCCTACAATAAATAGTCCTTGGTGCAAATCTTGATTTGAATTGCCTGGATAATCAGGAACCACAGGATAACTACTATTTCTTCCCCCTTTTAAGTTTTGGAATAATTCTGGATTTACATAAAAGTTGCAAAGTCAGTACAGAGAGGTCTCCCATATCCCTTCATCCAGCCTCCTCTATTGTCAACATCTAAAATAACATAGTACATTTGTCAAAACTAAGAAACCAACATTAGTATATTGCTATTAACTAAACTCCAGACTTTATTCAGATTTCACTGTTTTTTTCACTAATGTTCTTTTCTGTTCCAGGAGTCAGTACGGGATACCACATCATATTCAGTATCTTTCCATTTTTCATTGACCTAAAATTTGATCAATGCTAAAGAGAACTCCCATTCTGTGGGCAGTAAATGACAGAAACCAAGTGGTTTACTAGTGGTAGGATAATCACAGGATTTAAGTACACTTTTGGGTAGAATTGACTTTTACAAGAGGCATTGTGGTTTATAGAAAAAAATGTAAACTCTAGAATTAGGCAGTCCTGTGTTTGAGTCCTAGTTTGGGACTTACTAGTTTTAAGGTTTTGATTATTTAATATCACTGAGCCTTCATTTTTCATCTGTGAAACTGAAATATACCTCACAGGGCAATAGAGAATTTAAAAAATAACGTATGTGAAGTGTTTGACTGTAATATGTGCTACTTCAATGATAATTGCCATTATCATAGCATTTTATCGGGCAGGCTTATAACCCGAGCTTGGGAGCTGGATGTCGGGTCATTTGCTAACCAGAACCCAACTCTCTCATAAAACAGATATGTAATTTTTATTCCTCCAGTTTACTATGGGGTTACAGCTCAGATATGCAACCTCTGATTAAAGTGACACTAAGCAGGAGGAGACTTTTCGAGAGCCATTTGCATCTAAATCTACCATGACTCATATAAAAATTGCCTGGTTTCTGTTTATAAAATGAGGCTTTCCACCAACATGCACTGACATTACCCTGCAGGTATTTTTACCAGAAAATAAGATCTAATATATTATACATATTAGTTTTGAACATATACATATTTATATTTAGTCTTGAAGTACTGTTGACACTTTTTAAAGTACTTTCTGATGAGTTAATTTTTTTTTTTTTTATGGTGACAGAAAACAAATGCTCCTTTCTAGAAAATTACTCCAGCCTTGATTTCTGCATGTGTAAGTGTTCATGGGTGCCTAGGTACGTGTTTTAGTCTCCTCTTCTTTTGTAGTGATACAAAAGGCTTTTGTGTCACTTTCTGAAATAGAACTTGAAAGTAGGTCAGTAAGAGAGCTGTAAAATAGGTCAACTGCCATAAATCTAGGCAAACGAAGGAAATAGTGTTCAGCTCTAGAAAGATTTCATGTTTAGACCTCTGGTGCCGGTTCTGCTAAGGCCTAGAGGACCATTTGGGACACAGGGGTGACACCAGACACTCTACAGTACCATTGCTGCCTGCATTTTCTTTCTCCAGGGCAGAGATCACGGCTGCTGGTCATCAGGACCAAGTGGCAGATTTAAGCCTGATGTCATTAGGAAGCCCAGCATGAGGATGAGGGCAACATTCTGCTTGGGGATGAATAAGCAGGATGCTTTCTCCCCTCCCTGGGTAGGTGAATAAGCACTGGTGTTGAATAATGTGATGTGAAACCACATTATTGGGTCATGCTTCTGGTATTTCAGTGCAGTGGAATTGGACATGGAATCCTATTCCGCAACACCCCCCACCCAGAGTGATGCTGCAGTTCCTGCTCTGCTGCTGGAAAAGTGCCTAAAAGACTCAGGCTGCAGGAATGGCTTTTACCTGATTTAACAGTCTCCCCTTTAATGACAGTGTTGTGTCCTCATCAATGGGGGCCACTTTTCCATGCACGAGACTGTCTACATCTTACCCCCAACAGAGACAGCATTTTCCTGATGGTGCAGGATTTTGAGTTCCCACGACTTGATTTTGTAAGAATTCTTGGCACTCTACCAGATGTAAGGGGCTCTCTACTATATGAGATTGTAATTTTTGAAAAACCATCAAATCTGGTGTTGTGACCGAGGCTCTTCCATGTGACTTTCTGAGTTATTACCAACACACATTTCTGGTTTCAAGTTATTCTGACTCATGCTCATATTTATTTTTTCCATTGTTGGCAATATCTCCAACTAACCACAATCCTTATGTATTGTCTGATTACCAGAACAAAACACAGTTTGAGGTTATTTAGAGCCTTAAGAGTTTTATTTTGTTTCTATTAAATTTTAAAATAGTACCAGAAGTAATAGACTTAGTTTAAAATCAAAGATTTTCAAAAATAAAACATGTCCCAGTACAAAATGCTAACTCTGTGAAAATCAGTTCAAACTTGATTTGCAATGGTAATGAGCCTTAACTGGAATAATTAGGGAGGTTATTGGAAAAATAGTTTGCGAGAGAAATGAAATATTGTCCACTTATTGTCTTGAACCTCAGCAACAAATACACTTACATGGAATCCCTGTTCTTAAGCCTGGATTGGGAAACTATATATAGAGAAAAATTCCTAAAGACCCAGATGGCAACATGGTCACACACTGGTTCATTTATCCACTTCACCAGAAATTCCTGTGCCTTCTCTGTCCCAGGCACTGGGCTAGCCATGGACAATAAGCGTGAGTAAGATAGGGTTACCTCCAAGGGGATTCCTGTCTCACAAGGCAGACAGACTTGCACAGCAATAATTGCACCATCAAGCGTTAAGCCTCATGCTATCAGCAGATACACAGAACTGTGGGAGCACAAAACAAAATGTTCACTTTGCCTGAAGAGGTAGAGAAGGCATCACAGAGGAAATGGTGCCACTCTGGACCTTGAAGGATAGATCTGCTATGGAGTGGAGGAGGAGGGCATTGAGACAGTGGGAGAAGCACATGGAAAACCACGACGTGGTCAACATTTTGCAACAGTCAAGTGGTGCCATGTGACTAGAGGATGGTGCTGTGTCAGGTGGCAGGAAAGAGAGGAGGCTGGGAGTGTTGATTGTGGTCTGTATTAGTCCGTGCTCACGCTGCTAATAAAGACATACCCGAGACTGGGTAATTTATAAAGGAAAGAGGTTTAATAGACTCACAGTTCCATATGACTGGGGAGACTTCACAGTCATGGTGGAAGTTGAATGAGGAACAAAGGCATGTCTTACATGGTGGCAGGCAAGAGAGTGTGTGCAGGGGAACTGCCTTTTATAAAACCATCAGATCTCATGGGACTTATTCTCTATCATGAGAACAGCAAGGGAAAAACCCACCCCCACGATTCAATTACCTCCCACTGCGTCCCTCCTACAACATGTGGGGATTATGGGAGCTACAATTCAATATGAGATTTGGGTGGGGACACAGCCAAACCATATCACAGCCAACCCCAAATTGCTTTATATGTCTCGTGAAGTAGATTTAATATATTTCTGAAGGCAATCAGGACCCATGAAAGTTTTGTCAGATTTCCATTGTAAAAGTGCCTTTGCAGGAGCAGTGGCTAGAATGACAGCAAAACAAGCCTCAGGACCCTACACCTGTCTGAGGGGAGGCACCTGGGTTCTCTACCCTGGGGGATTGTGTGGAGAGGGCAGAGCCAGGGGGATATTTCCAAGGTGGCATGCACAGGACTTGATGCCCAGTCTGAAGGGCGTGGTTCAGGGAGAGAGAAAGGAAGGGGCCAAAGATGACTCGAGTTTTGGGCCAGCACTGGCAGGGAGAAGATGAAATGGAAGATCTTTGGAGTCAGACAGACCCAGCCTCCAATCCCAGTTGGACCACTTTTGAGTTTTGTGTTCATGGGCAAGCCACTTCTCAAAGGCACCATTTCCTCTCAAAAGAGGAGGAGTAGTTAACTGTCTCAGTGAGGGCTGATGAGATCTTGCAGGCCTTGGACAGAGGGGCTGCAGGACAGGCCCTGTCATTATTATTTTAGGTAGGCTCAAAGCCATTCTCTGTATCACAAGACCAGGAGGTCTTTGAAGGCAAGATTTGTGTCTGTGTCCTTAATCTGTGGGGATGCTTCCTCAACTATTGGTTCTTTACTTTTCAGCCCAGCCTAGGACAAAGAAAGCTGGAACATTGTGAGTATGGCTTAGGGATATTAGGGGAAAGGAACGCTGGAGTTTCTATCCAGGAAGGCAGTGGGATAATTCCTTCACTCAGGAGTGTTGGGGGACTTGCAGCAGTGGGGTACTGCTGGCTCAGGATCTGATGGAGATGAAAATTTTAAATGCTTGCTAACTGCTAAAAAATTAAAGCTGCATTAGAGGCCAGACCAGAACTTAGTGTAAGAGGAACAACAATTGACCCCAGGCCCTGGCACTTCTGACCATTGTCTCGTCTGCCTGAGCTCATCGAGGAGTTAATTCTAGGGAGAACGGAGCCTTGGATAAAAGTGCTCACCAGGATGCAGAAATGAGAGAAACTGAAGCAGCAGGGAAAACTGAGATCTGAGAAGAGGACTGAAATAACTATGGTGAAGGAGGGGAACTGCACGTATCACAGTTAGGGCTTGGGAGCGGATGGGTGCAGGGTCAGTCACCCCGCTCTCAGAGCAGCTGGCCTCCCCAGACCCAGAATCGCTTCTTCATCCTCAGAGTAGAAACTAGGTCAGGCCTCCTAAAAGGAGTTAAAAGTCTCAGCTGCAGAGAGACCCCAGTAGGCATAATCAGCCAGCGCTCTGCCTCCCTTGGCTTCATGCAGACCCTTCTTGGAACTCTGTAGCCACATTTGGCCTCCACAGTTTAAGAGAAATCAAGAAACTGGAGAGGTGCCAAAGGAGAGCAACAAACATGATTAGAAAGAGTGAGAATAGGACCCAAGGGGTACATTAAAGAAATTGGGGTTTATTTGCCTGAAACAGTAAAGAAAAAATGGGAACTATTTTCAAGTACATGAAGTGGGATCAGTGTCCAGTTATTTGCCAATTTTAAGGGCACAGAATGAGAGGCAAAGGGCCTAATTAGCCACAGGAGAGATCAGGTAAAGACGGAGTTTCAATAAGGCATGTAGGTCTTGGGATGGCTTTTCCTGTGTTATTTTAAAGTAGGTCTGGCCTCTCTCTCTCGGAAGAAACCTGCTGGAGATTAGATAGGAAGGCCAAGACTTGTCCCCAGAGTACCATAGAGTCCTCCCCCAGCCTTCATCAAGCCCAGCCCTCCTGGCTTCTGGGAGTCCATGCATGCTTGCAGGAACAGAAACCTGACACTCGAGTGGCCAGCCTGGGTGGTGGGGCAGCTTTGCTTCCTCTGGTGATTCTCAGAGCAGGAACAAGCATGACCTTTCATCACATCTTCTCTTTGATGCATTGAAGATACAGCCACCAGCAGAGCCCCAGGTTCTTTGGCAGCCAGTGAAAAATGTCTTACAACTTCCGGAAATGGCAGTCCAGATCAGATCCCTGTGTGACTGGCTAGCCACGCAGTGCGGATACTCAGACAACCTTGTGAGTCTTCATGGCCTCAGCCAGTTTTGCTTTGGGTGCTGTGGCTTTGTATCTATCACCGCGAGTTCACTCACTCCGTTAACCATCCTTCACAGAAGGAATCAAGTCAAGATGTACAACCAAGCATGTGTGCCTGCCCATCCCTCCTGCCCTGAAGACATGGCACAAAAGACACATTTATCTACAGACAGGATAACTGTGCACTTTGTTTACAAATCAGGACTCTAGTGAGAGAGAAAAGGGCTGCTGTTGATAAGTACAATAGGACAAGTTTGAGATCCCCGGCCACCCTATCAACACCCTGTTTTCAAAGCTGATAAACAAGAAGGGTGCCCTTCATATTGAAATTATCAAGATGTTCCAAAAACTAGAAAAATATATAGAAATGGAATGTTCACTTTATTAAATGCATAACAATTACTGCTGTGTAAAAAATTATTCCCCAAAGGGTCAAAACAACAAATATTCATTATCTCAGGGGGTTTCTGTGTGTCAGGAATTTGGGAGCAGCTTAGCTGAATGGTTCTGCCCTGGGGTCTCTCAAAAGGCTGCTGTCATTTGAAAATGACAGGCTGAATGATCCACTTTCAACACAGCTAACTCACATGGCAGGAAACCTCATTCCTCACCTCAGCTCTACTCCACTGGGCTGCTTGAGGCTCCTCACAATATGGCAGCTGGTTGCCTCCAGAGTGAGCAGCCTGAGTCAAAGAGCAAGCTGAAATGCCTTTCACAATTTAGCCTCACAACTTACACACTGCTCACTTAGGCGGCGTTTTGTTAGAATGAGTCACACTGCTCACTTAGGTGGTGTTTTGTTAGAATGAGTCACTAGTTCATAATTGCAAAGATATGGAACCAATCCAAGTGCCCATTAACCAATGAGCACATAAAGAAAATGTGGTGTATAGGCACTATGGAATACTACTCAGCCACAAAAAAAGAATAAAATCATGTATTTTGCAGCAACTTGGATGGAGCTGGAGGCCATTATTCTAAGTAACTCAAGAACGGAAAACCATATGCCATATGTTCTTACTTATCAGTAGGAGCTAAGCTATGAGTGTGCAAAGGCATATCAAGTGGTATAATGAACTGTGGAGACTCAGAAGGGGAAGGATGGAGGGACATCAGGGATAACATGTACTACTCGGGTCCCAGGTGCACTAAAATCTCAGAATTCACCACCATATAATTCATCCATGTAACCAAAAACCACTTGTACCCCAAAAGTTATTGAAATTAAAAAAAAAAATGAGTCACTAAGCCCAACCCACATGAAAAGGGAAGAGGATTAAGCCCTATTTCTTAAATGAAGTATCCTCAAATGCTTGGTCATTCTTGTCATTCATGTTTGTTTTTGAGATTCCCGTTTGCCTTTCTCTGAGTGCTGCCTTTGCACTCAGCCTGCCTGCGCTGATGGCGGGAGAGATAAACACCTGGGCCAGGAGGCTGTCTCAGCAGCTGCTGCTCCAGGAGGTTGTCTGTTTCTCTTAGTACTGTCAGTCACTTGGGGTACATAAAATGGAATCGGGGGGTGTGTAGGGAGGGGCATAATAAGTTCCCCATCACAATACAGTCATGAGTCACTGAATGATGTTTTGGTCAATCACGTAGTACGCACTTGAGCACTTGTAAGGATGCTCCCACAAAATTATAATGGCACTTCCCTATCCAGGTGTACCATTTTAAAAAATCTTTTCCACTGTATTTTTACTGTACCTTTCTGCCTTTTTACTGTACCATTCCCTACAGTATTCAGTGGAGTCATGTGCCATACAGGTTTGTAGCCTGAGAGTAAGAGGTTATACCATAAAACCTAGATGTACAGTAGGCTGTGCCATCTAGATTTGTGAGTACACTCTGTAATGTTCACACAGTGACAAAACCGCCTCACGATGCCTTTCTTAGAATGTGTCTTTGTTAAGTATGACTGTCACTTGGTTGGAGAAGTTGAATGGTCAATGGGCAGGTGACATCGAGGAATACAGATGGGGTGACCTTTCCTGTCTTTTGTGACACAGCGCATCCCTGAGTTCCCTGCCCCAGGAGCATTCTTTCTTTGGCATTTAGACTGGCTACTCAAGTGCTGATTCTGTGCAATTATGAAAGCATCAGAGACAAGAGGGTTTAATCTGCCCAGAAGAGGTTCATTGGGGGCAGGTTTCTGAGGAGGTGAAGGCATGGATTCTTGAAGTGAGAGATCTAGGAAAAGAAAAATGGACTACATGTTATTAAAATAGACTGAGAGGAGCAGTTTTCATCTCCAAGAGATAGAATTAAAATTTCCAAGAATCTTAATCTTGGGGCAATCACATTTGTTTACGTTTGGAGTAAGCCTTGGGAACTGTGCTTGGAGAGATAAAAGCTGTTCTACAAGCCTCTGTCTGAAGTTCTGTCAATAGGTCACTCTGCAAGGAGGCTGGCTCTTCACTTACTGCAGAAATTAGGAGTGGCTGCCTGTAAATTCCTGGCTTAGGAAAGTTTGCCTCCATTTTTTATCTGCTTGTACTCAGAGCAGATTGAGCTTACATGAGCTTGGGTAAGAAATAAGTGCCCTGTTCATTGTGAATGCCCAGGCTGTTAAACAAAAATAGCACACAGGAAACAGTATTGCAAAGGTCAATTCTTCTAGAAAGGAAGGGACAACAAGCCATCTATCTGAAATTTTCATGTGCAGATCCTGGCCTCTGACCCCACACCATTACCTAACAATCCAGTATTGAATGAGATGTCGGCTTCCATTTCCTGTGAATAAGGAGGCAGAATTTCCATCCAAAGGCAGACCATCTGCCGGACGCAGGATTTGCTCTTTGCCTTAGCTGGCTGTTATTGATGTGTATGAAGGCTTTATGGAGACAGTGTCAACCCAGGCCCCTTGCTTCACAGAGATGGTGAATTACAGGGTTGAAATCCAGGGCTTGCAGCTAGGATTTTATTTCTCTTTATTTTTCCTCTGCAATGGCTGTTTTGTTTCATTCAGTCAAAAACAAATCAAGGACAGTCTTGGGGCACATTTAGTTCTTTGGAGGAAGCTTTGCAACTTCCAGGATTAAAAGAAATTGGACTTTTACAGCCAACAGTAACAATTGAATACTAAAGAGTGAAAATAAATTGATCATTAACAGAAGATGTATACAAGGCCCCCAGCCCAGCGCACAGCACATATTAGGTCCATTGTGAATAAACCACTTAACCAGTCAGAAGGATCCAAGAGGCCAGTGACTGGGCTCATCTGCAAGCAAATCTGGCTCTTTGAGCTGGAAGAAAACAATTTTTAATTCTCCTACATCGAGGTGTCTGAAGTTCTATGGGTCACAAGTATCAGGATCACCTCAGCACTTGCTAAAAACTGTCCTTCCCAGACCGTTCTAATGAGAATCTCCAGTGCAAACGCCAGAGGAATTGAATTCTTAACAGACATCCCAGGGATCAGGTAGGTTGGGAGACATTGCATTAGTTCACCTGGTGCTCACAACTACCTAGGAGGTTTGTATTTTACCTTCAATTAACAGCTACTAAAACTGAAGTTTGGAACTCCGGCTTAAAGAAACAGGTCTGAGGATGGGCTCTGACCTACTTTGCTGTGTGGTGGTGGGAAAGCTACATCTCTATGCTGCAGTTTCCTCATCTGTATATTCAGGATTTTAAAAATGAAATAATGGAGGCGAAAGACTTTAGCACAATACTCCAATTATATGAGGTATGTAAGGAATTATGAAGCAGTAAATAGTCTGTTTTTGCGCTGCTGATACGGATATACACAAGACTGGGTAATTATACAGGAAAAACGTTTAATGGACTTACATTTCCACACAGCTAGGGCAGAATAAATGGAGGGGCAAGTCATGTCTTACATGGATGGCAGCAGGCAGAAAGTGTGAGAGAGCTTGCGCAGGGGAAGTCCTCTTTTTAAAACCCTCAGATCTTGTGAGACGTATTCACTACCATGAGAACAGCATGGGAAAGACCCCATGATTCAATTACCTCCTGCCAGGTCCCTCCCACAACACATGGGAATTCAAGATGAGATTTGGGTAGGGACACAGCCAAACCATATCAGTAAACAAGCCTAATTATTATTAAATAGGTTAAGTAACTAGCTCACACTGTCCAATAATGGTGATTTATCAGTTTGACCGATCAGAAAGAAAAGTCTTTGAAGGCAAGAGGCTTTCTCATTAGTTTCCCAAGTCCCTAACATAGTGTTGACCATGTTGATTGAATGAACATAAGAAGTACACTACAACGCTGGTTGGTAGTACGGTTACATATGACACACGGCTTGAACCAGGCCTGGTTTCCAGATCGGGGACTGAGATATGGCGGCATTGGGAAGGGGGCTGGAGAGCCTGTGCCTCCCACTAAGGTTTTTTAAAAAGAAAGTCCTGCACCTTGTTGGAGGATCAACCTGGTGTTTGGGAACACTGCAAAACCTGCGGTGGGAGAGAACTCCCGAGAAAAGCTCCTCTGTAGTGGGAAGAGATGGTATGGAAGGCAGTTTCCTCAAATGCTGGATAACCGCCTCCTAGGAGTGGGTGCTCAGTTAGGAATCAGTGCGGAGTGGCAGGACCAGGATGGAATTTCTGCAGGTGGTCCTAGGTCTGAGCAGCACAGTAGAATCACCTGAGGCTTTGAAAACTATTGAGCTCCACGCATTGTGGGAAATTCTGAGTTAACTAGTCTCTGGGGGTGGCAATGTCTTTAACTCTTACTATTCTAATAAGTCCCCAAGGCTGGGAATCACCGTAACCCGTAGGGTAGGCATCAGTCATCCAAAAATGGCTCTCAAGGATGAGAAGGCACGGGCACCATTCTTTCATTGGTGTTTCTCCAAACACCCTGGGCTCCCCTGGCCCCACAGTCTGAAGAGTCTCATTCTGAAAGCGTAGGAGGCGCCCGGGAATCTTTTTAACAAGCCAACCCAGGTGCTTCTTACAATCAGGAAAGTTTGGGGAACGTTACTGTACACCCTTTTCTGGGTCCAGGTCATGGAAAGGAAACGTGAGCCAATCTGTCAACATAAAACCTAACACTGTTGATCAAAAGTAACGCCCAGGTGTCCTGTGCCTGCGAATCCAAGCTTGTTTCTCAGGCACGAGATGCCCCTTTGGGCGCTTAGGGCCGGGCGGGGTCGCGCGCCGGGCTGTGGGCCGCGGTGGAGACCTGACCCGCACTCCGAGGGTTCCCGGAGAGCCGGGGAGCAAGCAGCCGAGTCATCGTTTCCAGCTTCAGCCTGGAAAGCTGGACCGTGCCGCCGCGTGTGCTCTTGGCAGCCGGGCGCCCGGGGCCCTGCGGCCACATCATCCTGGGGCGGGGACGTGTGCGCTCCGGGCGCCCGGCCGCCACCGAGCCACGTCTATGCTGCCGGCGCTCGCGGCCAGGGAGGCGCCCTGCCCCGAGCCGCCCACCCCCGGGGATGAGCGAGCCGCGGCTCGGGGCGGGACCCTGGCGGGGGGACCGGAGCGGTCTCTAGGACCCGCGGGACGCCGCCGACGGGCGGGGGTGCGGGGGAGACAATAATTTGTTCGGCGGTAATGAGAACGGTGACTGCTGGCCGTGGATCCATTTCACAGGCCTGCCTTCTCTCACTAACGCTCTTCCTCGTCCCCGGGCCAACTCGGACAGTTTGCTCATTTATTGCAACGGTCAAGGCTGGCTTGTGCCAGAACGGCGCGCGCGCGCGCACGCACACACACGGGGGAAACTTTTTTAAAAATGAAAGGCTAGACGAGCTCAGCGGCGGCGCGGGCGCTGCGCGAGGGCTCCGGAGCTGACTCGCCGCGGCAGGAAATCCCTCCGGTCGCGACGCCCGGCCCCGGCTCGGCGCCCGCGTGGGATGGTGCAGCGCTCGCCGCGGGGCCCGAGAGCTGCTGCACGGAAGGCCGGCGACGATGGCAGCGCGCCCGCCGCCCGTGCCCCCCGCCCGCGCCCTCCTGCTCGCCCTGGCCGGGGCTCTGCTCGCGCCCCGCGAGGCCCGAGGTAAGTCGCCGAACCCGGGCGGCTGGCTGCCCGCCCCGCTGGGGGCACCTCACGCTGCGCCCGGGCGCGCCGAGGTCCAGGGCTGCCCCGAGGGGCGACGCGCCCGGAACCCCGGGGCTCGCGCTTCCAGCGCGGCGAGACCGACCCCCTCCCAGGTGTCAGTTCCCTGGGGAAGGGGGACACTTGGCCCGCAGCCCCGCAGGAGCCAGTACCTGCCCCGGAGGGCACAGCCTCGGGACCGTTCCTCCGTCCTCATCCTCTTGGGTGACATTTGTAGATGTCTCTGTATCTTGACATTTACACGTGTCGCTCGGGACGATGCGTGTCGGGTCCTCTTGCTGGCCCTATCCCGCAGTTAATACCCCCACCCCAGGCTCCGGGCCAGCCCCCACCAGGTTTCCTTTCCAGCCCCCGCCTCCCCGGCTTACACACTTAGGTGGGGCGCGCAGCGGCCCCGCAGGTGAGGCAGCCCCCTCCTCCGCAGGTGTGCCTGCTGCGCTAAACATTGGGCTCTGTTTTCATTAACTGAGTCTCTTACCTACTTCTTTAGTTTCCTCCCTGCCCCTTTTCCTGGCTTCCAGGTCACTTCCTAGCTGTCAGTCGCGGGCAAACTTTAGCCGAATTCGCCTTCCTCCCTCCGCTCAGTTTCTCCGCCGTAAATAATCACCCACATCAACTTGGTGTACAAAGAGAACTTACTTAGTTTAACGTGCGCATCTTATGGTTGTTTTACAGACTTAGATTTTCCCGAGTTGTATCCCCTTAAAATCGGGCACCTGTGGATCCCGTTTGCACAGTGAGGACTCACTCAGCAGGTGCCTTTTTAAAAATCCGGGAGCTTCCCCGGGTCTCCGCCGCCGCCGCCTTCTTTCTGCCGCCTGGGGCGCTGTTGGTCCACCGATGAACGACTTGCCTTGGCCGCAAGCTCTAAATTTCTATGATTCTATATAACAGGCATTTATTTTTCAACAACTGGCCTCAATCACGAACCGTTACCACTTTATGATACGTTTTATTTTGCGATTGCCACTGCTGCCCTCCGCCCCCACCGCATCTACTGTAATGTGGTTAAAACCCAGTTCTTGTTAAAATCCACACTGCGAAGATCAATTTGGAGATTAACGATTAAATACAAAGATTGCACAAAGCAATGAGAAAGCCAAGAAAGAATACTGCTGAGGGTTTAAATAACTCTATGACCTGTAGTGAATTGTGCTTTGAAAGACTTTTAAACAAATTAGTCCTTTTGAATGTTTATTGAGAAAGAACTTTTTAAAAAACGGGAAGTGTCTCAAAGTGTGCCTGACATGGTCTTTAACTTGGCACGTGCTTTGTACACAGAAGTCTACTGAGCAGGGACAAAATTTTTTTTAGAAGAAAATGTTTATTAAATCCAGCTAATAATGAGAAATTATTTCTTGGGCATGTGTTTATTAAATCAATTAAAGATGTTTATTAAATCCAGCTAATCATGGGAAATTATTTCTTGGGCGTGTGTTTATTAAATCAGTTAAAAATGTTTATTAAATCCAGCTAATCATGGGAAATTATTTCTTGGGTGTGTGTGTGTGTGGGAGGACTTTTACTATTTTATGACTTCAACTTTGGTGGGGAGAGTGTTTCCTTAAGACAGATATGACCCAAAATAGAAAACCAGGGGGGCCTAAGCACTTTGAGTGGGTTACCTTTTGTGATATATTCCAGGATTCACTGCTTGTTTACCCTTAGATTCTCAGTATCAAGTCTTCAATCAATCAGTGCCTTAGATTCTCAGTATCAAGTCTTCAATCAATCAGTGCCCCAAATCATACCACTGAGGCTGTTTAAAACTCCAAACATATAATGAAACATTTCTTTGCATTGGCAAGAGAAAAGGAGGAATTACTACCTGTTGAGACTGAGCATATTCTGAGTTTCTTCCTAGCCTTGTCTGTACCCTGAGCCCTGGCACAGTTGCCTACTTGGTACTTTCTGGGGGCAACTCAGCCTAACAAGTCCAAAACAGAGCCCTAGATCCCAGACTCTAGTTGCAAATCATTCCTTCCCCAGTCTTCCTGAACCCAGTAACAACCTCCTCTGCCTTCTCCAGATGCCTTGTGCTGACATGTAGGAAGTCATCCCTGTGTCTCCCTTTTTACTCCGTAAGCCACCAACCTCCTAAGTATATTCCCATCTACCCACTTCCTTATGTCCCGAAGTGTGCCTTTCCCAGTCCAGGTCACCTTATAGGAAAAAATCTCTTCTGCAGAAGCCTCTTATTCCTCTTATCCAACAGGCCTACTGGCTTTTCACCTTATCCCTGCATGGTATATTCTCCTCCACAATACAGCCAAAGTTATTATATTCAAACATGAGTTACAGCATTCAAGTTTCCTGTCTGAAACTCCCCAGTGGCTCTGTGGCACCCTTAGGAAAGAAAATCCAAACCTCAGCATGACCTAATTCCTGTTTTCCTTTCTGATCTCCTTTCTTACCATTCTCCCTTTGCTCACTCTACTCCAGACACACTGCCTTCTCTTTTTTTCAACTACCCAATATAGTAGTGCCATCTTTAAAAAGAATTCAATGTTTGCACTAAGAAGACTTTGCAAATACTTTTCACTGTTTTGCCATGCAGTGTTTTATGGCATTTCATCCCTCTTGTAACTTTTTGCTTTTCCTAGAGTTAATGATTGCCTTGTTTTGATTTTTGTTTGCCTTATTTTCTGTGCACCAAGCTGTGATATTGTGATATAATAAGAAATGTATATTTGGTCTCTGCCCCCGGTTCCTGGCACAGAACTCCTAAAATCCTTGGACTCTCTGGGGTATTAAGAGTGTCTTTTGTATGCTAATCAGCTTATTAAGGCATGATTAGAGTTGAGACTTTCAGTGCCACCCTTCTTGCAACCTCCAGGGACGGGGAGAGGGATTGAAGGTTGACTTGATCGCCAGTGGTGCAATTAATCATGCCTATGTAATTAGGCCTCCATAAACCCCCAAAAGGACAAGGTTTGTAGAATTTCCAGATTGCTGAGCAAATCAAAGTTCCTGAAGGGTGGTGCATCTAGAGAGGGCATAGAAGCTCTGCATCCCTTTCCACATTCTCTGTCCTTTGCATCTCTTCCAACTGCTGTTCGTCTGTGTCCTTAATTACATCCTTCATTATATAATAAACTGGTGAATATAAGCAAGCATTTTCTGGGATTCTGTGAGCTCACCTAGCAAATTAACTGAACCTGAGAAGGGGGTTGTGGACCCCCAATTTATAGCTAGTTGCTCAGAAGTATAGGTGTGACAACCTACTACTTGTGATTGGCATCTGACATGGGGGGGATGTTTTGTGGGACTGAGCCCTTAACCTGTGTGATCTGATGCTTTCTCCAGGTAGATAGAGTCAGAATAGAGTTCAATTGTAGGACTCTCAGTTATCTCGACTGAAGAACTGGTGGTTGGTGGGGAGAGATTCCCACACATTTGGGTGACCAGAGGTGAAACATTTGGTACTGAGAGTGAGAGTAGGGAGAATACTTGGTTTTTGGTTTTTCTCATTCCTTACACAACCTCTATTTTACCTCCACACTTTCTAGGAGAACTATCAACCTCCTTTCAATACGATCCAACACCTCAGGTAGTCTAGCCATGATTGTTTTTTCTTGATGTCATCTTTCCTGGAGCCCTTCATCCTCCTTTTCCAATGTGACTGGGTTACTTTGTAGGCACACATTACAGCTGTCATCTCAGGACTGCCCTTATTACCAAGACACTAAGAATTCCTCTTGTATCCTTCCTGTGTTGAATCATCTATACTCTGAGCACTATACATTTTTCTTAGAGTTCATTCCTCATTTCTGTGTAGCACATTTTCCAGTAACTTCCTGAGGAAGGGTGTTGGGGAGATACAGTTTTTTGTTCTGATAACTTGTGAATATGTCAGGGATGCTCTCAGCTGCAAACAACAAAAAAAAGTGACAGCAGCAATTTTTACAAGCTTGTGTTCTTTATAAGCAGTTGCAAAATAAGTAGTTTGGTGGCTGGTGTAACTAGTGTGACCGATCAGTGATGTGATCGGTCACCCAAGCACTTTCTTTTATTTCTATCTGCGATACTTAGATGTTGACTTTTGCCTTTATGCTTACTTCCTCGTGGTCTTATGATAGCTGCTGTACCTCTTGGCATCATATCTGCATTCCAGGCAGTAATGCAGCAGAAAGGACAAAAGGCAGAACCAGTCAAATCTATTTTCATCAGGAAAATAGTATTTCCATAAGCCTTTGTAGTAGATTTTGTCTTAGATATCATTGGCTAGACTGTGACACAGGCCCACTGCTAGCTTGTACAGAATACTAGAAAAGTAAATACTTTTAACTATATACATTGTGGCTTCAAACAAAACAGTTCTGTGAGTAAAAAAGAAGGTTGGAATGTGTCTCTGGCATACCTCGTATAAAATGTATTGATAAACACACATTCATTCATTCCACCCTTGATTGCTAGTTTGTTTAGGTATAAAATTCCAAGAAAGAAATCATATTTTCTCAGTATTTTATAAGGCATTTCTTCATTGTCTCTATGGCCATTACTGCTTGAGAAGTTGATGGTATTCTGCTTGTCAAACCTTTGAATGTAGTCTTTTTTCTTTTTGGGAGTGATTATCTTTTTTCTTTGTGACTAGTATTTTTGCGTTTTATGATTATGTGCTTTAGCAATGCTCTTATCAGTAATTGTTGGGAACTCAGTGGGCTCCTTCAGTTTGAATATTCATTTTGTCAAGTTTTAATATACTTTCTTATATTCGTTCTTCAATTATTTCTTCCTCACTGTTTTTACCACAGTTTTTCTGAAACTGCTATTAGCTGAATGTCCCAGCCTCCTGAAAACATCCTTTAATTTTCTTATCTATTTTTCATCCCTTTGCATTTTTGTTCTACTTTCTGGGACAGTTGTTTAATTTCATTTTCCAACCCTTCTATTTAAATTTTTTGGCCGGGCACAGTAGCTCATGTCTGTAATCCCTGCACTTTGAGAGGCTGAAGCAGGAGGATTGCTTGAGCCCAAGAGTTCAAGACCAGTCTGGGTAACATAGTGAGACTCCCCACCCCTGCCCGCATCTCAACAATAAATTTTTTAAAAATTAACTGGGCATGGTGTCATACACCTTTAGTTCCAGCTACTCAGGAGGCTGAGGTGGGAGGATCACTTGGGTCCAGGAGGTCAAGGCTGCAGTGAGCCGTGATCATGCTGTACTACTCCAGCCTCGGTAACAGAATGAGACCCTGTATCAAAATAAATAAATAATTTTAAATTTTATCCTACCACATTTAATTTCCAAGAGGTTTCTTGTGCTATGAATGTTCTTTTATTCTTATTGTAGTGTCCTCTTCTTTTTTGTAATGGATATAAGATTACTATTAACTCTAAATGTGTTAGTCATTACTTGCTAAACACTTTTTGTTCACCTAATTCTCACTGTTAGCTTTGAGATTCTCTTTCCCCCCTATTTGTTTAACATCTATCTGACTTTCTTCAAATGTCTGATTTTTGGCTCTCTGTTGATATTTAATAATGGGACATTAAAGAGGTGATTAGAAATTCTGTGTACTTCCACAGATGGATTTACTGACTGGTGAACATTCATTTTGCTGAGAGACATCCACATATCACAGACTCTGTTTTTCTTAGGCTGGTCAATTTCCCCAAGGAAGAATCCTTCAGCTTCTTGCCAAGGCGATTTCAGTCTGGCAATTTAAGCCTGGCTCTAGGGCCTGTGAGCTTAGCAGGGGAAAAAAAGATAGTGTTGCCATTAAGTATGCTTATATTATTTAAACTTAATCCTTTTGTTTTCAGTTTAGCACTTTGCTATGCCCCCCACCCCCTTCACGAATCCTGGGAGTCCTTATGTTCAGAACTTCTCTACTTCAGTGTCTTCAGGAAATACACCTCCTGTGTTGGTCAGAGTAGGGCAGGCAACACCTAACTGTGTTGGCTTTGCAAGGGATCTAGGGCTCTAGCTTCTCCTTATACAGCCTTTCAGCCTCAGCCTGTATTGGCCTTGGCCCATACAGTGCCCCCTGTTCCCAAACCTTTCCAGGGTTCTGCTTATCCATCCCACCTTCTGATGGCTGCCCTCCTCTTCAGGTCATAAGTTCCCATTCTCTCTTCCCTGCTAAATAGGTAACAACTTGTCCATCCCCTTTCCATCTTCCAAAGCTTTGCTGCTTTGTTTTTTAATTATTATTATTGTTTTTTTTTTTTTTAGACAGGATCTTGCGTTGTCACACAGGCTGATGTGCAGTGGTGCAATCGGAGCTCACTGCAGCCTCGACATTTTGGGTTCAAATGATCCTCCTACCTCAGCCTCCCTAGTAGCTGGGACTCCAGGCACACACTACCATTCCCAACTAATTTGTTCTTAATTTTTAAATTTTTGGTCAAGCATGGTGGTTCACACCTGTAATCCCAGCACTTTGGGAGGCCGAGGCAGATGGATCAATTGAGGTCAGGAGTTCGAGTCTAGCCTGGTTAACGTGTTGAAATCCTATCTGTACTAAAAAAAAAAACAAAACAAAAATAAGCCAGGGGTGGTGGCAGGCACCTGTAATCCCAGCTACTCCAGAGGCTGAGGCAGGAGAATCACTGGAACCTGGGAGCCAGAGCCTACAGTGAGCCGAGATCGTGCCACTGTACTCCAGCCTGGGTGACAGAGTGAGACTCTGTCTCAAATTTAAAAAAAAAAATGCAATTTTTAAATTTTTATGCAGATAGAATCTCACTCTATTGCCCCAGGCTGGTCTTGAACCCCTGGGCTCAAGCATCCTCCTGCCACAGCCTCCCCAAGTGTTGGAATTACAGGCATTGAACCATGGTACGCAGCCTATTATTGCTGTTATAATTATTCCTTTATTGTAGGGTTTCGGGCAGGGCACACAGATCAACACCTGTGACTCTGCCATGTACATTTAGAATGTAGCCAAGGCTTTGATTACCATGCTCTACATATAGATGTATTTTCTTTCTCTCACTTGTCATTTGGCACTTTCTACTCCTTCCTTGTGGAAACAAAAATTAAACTCATTTTTAAATGTTTCAAAACTTTCTTTTCAAAATCTATAAAAACTCAAAGTCAACATATACCTAATTAGATAAATGTTGCAGCTGTGGAAACTGTAACAAAATTTGTCTTAAGGAATGCAGCTACATCATTTAAAGAAGCTAAGCACATTCCTTCCTGGCGTACATGGTGCTGTAATGCACTCATTAGAGTTGCAGAAAAAAAATTTTGTATCAGAGTGTGTTTCAGAGGCCTCCTTCAGCTAAATTGTTTCTGCAGCTTCCATGATTTACAAAGACAGGTGTAGAATTTTCAGATGTTTCTTCTGTACCGAATGGCTAGCCCGACAGCCCTTTGGCTGTGTGCCCACAGGGAGCTATAGGAAGCAGCTCTGGAGTATGTCCATGCTCTTTAATTGTCAGGTCTCTGGGATGGAGAAGTGAAATTGATATAATCTAGACAATGTTTATGAAGGCAGTTGCTGTGAATTTTTCATAATTGTTTCTTTATATGTTTGGATTTTATTAAACCTAAAAGTGTCATACCATCACATTGTGACTTAAAAAGGAGTTTGTTGAGTGCGTCAGTGCCAGGAGCAGTACTCTGGTCTTTGCATGCACTATCTCATACAATTCTGGTGAAAGAATCTTGTTGGTCCTGTTAGTACTCTCATTCTACAGAAGAAGAAATGATAGCCTCAGATAGTGAGATCAGCGCTGTGAGGAGCAAGGCAGTCTAGTCTACCTCATGCTGGAGACTGGATCTTAACCTAGCTGTGGCAAACATTTCATAACCTATCTTTGCCATAACTATAGCAGTGAGATTGTAATTAGCTTGAATTTCAGCAGAATGGTAATGCAGTTCAAATAAATGTTATTTGCCAATTGAAATGTGCACATTAAATACTACACTTTCTTACAGGCTGCCATTTCAATCTTCATGCTTTCTCCAGCCCATTTTTCATCCTGTTTCTTTTGTGCTTTATTTAATGCCCAATATACCTTGCCTCCAGTTGATAGATGGGATGGAGAAGCCGAATAATTCAGCATCATGTTGTTATTTTTTATCCTTTAAGCTTTTATGTCATTCCAAGGCTACACTAAGAGCTCAGCTTCTTGGCAACTGTTTAAAAAATTGGACAGTTTCATTGGATTACGTTTTCTGTCTGTTTACCTCCTCCAGGAAGCCTTGAACTGCTTAATCAGTTTAGATGATCCATTCTTAGAAATGGTGAAACACCTTGACATGTCTTCCCCTAGCAGGCGTGGTGAGCACTGGTCTGCAATTTGACCAAAAGATTCCTTGTATTATGTGTTGCCATGTTTGTAATTGAAGCCATGATAGGATGGAAGCATTTCTTGTGAGAGATATGCTCATTTGAATCTGAACAGGATCTGAGAACTTAGTCTTACTTAAAAAAAAAAAATGGAAACATTGGCAGTATGTGAAGGATTGCCTAGATATATGACCAACTTTTTAAAATATACTTTTAAGTTTTGGGGTACATGGGCAGAGCGTTCAGTTTTGTTATGTAGGTATACAGGTGGCATGGTAGTTTGCTGCACCCATCAACCCGTCATCTACATTAGGTATTTCTCCTAATATTATCCCTCCCCTAGCCCTCCATCCCCCTGACAGGCCCCAGTGTGTGATGTTCCCCTCCCTATGTCCATGTGTTCTCACTGTTCAGCTCCCACTTATGGGTGAGAACATGCAGTGTTTGGTTTTCTGTTCTTGTGATAGTTTGCTGAAAATGATGGTTTCCAGCTTCATCCATGTCCCTGCAAAGGACATGAACTCTTCCTTATTTATGGCTGCATAGTATTCTGTGGTGTATAAGTGTCACATTTTCTTTATCCCGTCTGTTATTGATAGACATTTGGGTTGGTTCCAAGTCTTTGCTATTGTGAATAATGCCGGAATAAACATATGTGTACATGTGTCTTTATAGTAGAATGATTTATAATCCTTTGGGTATATATCCAGTAATGGGATGGCTGGGTCAAATGGTATTTCTAGGTCTAGATCCTTGAGAAATCGCCACACTGTCTTCCACAATGGTTGAACTAATTTACACTCCCACCAACAGCGTAAAAGCGCTCCTATTTTGGTTTCGTTTCCATCCTGGTTTTTTTATTGTTGTTGGTAGTGTTCTTCAGAGCCTGCATTAGGATTTAGGGTCTGCATTATACCTTAAAATGCAGCTGTTGTCTGCCTATGGAAAGGTACATTCCTAAAATTAAGCATACTAAGTAAAACTTTTAAACTAAAATCATTATTTCAGCCAATTTCAGTATGATTTGAGAAGATCATGTAAAAGATGATTGAAAAAGAAATCTGGCACCATCATTCATTTATTTCTAAAATATGACCATTTTAAATTGAAAAATGGACATAGAATAAGTTATACACGCATATATATTTGCCAGCCAGATTCTACTATATATGCTTCAGAACTTTCAACATGTAAAGATGTAAAATGTTAAAGATATATTTATAGCCATCCTTTTTCTCCCCACCCATTCAGACTATTTTATCTCAGTCTTCCTTTTGCAGAGGCTGTACTCCTGTGAAGTTGGTTGGTCTGTGTGTATGTGTGTGTATACACACACATACCCCTAGTCAATACCTGATATTCTTTATGTATTTAACTATTAAATAAATGGTACCCTACTATATATGACAACCTTCTGCAACTTAAAAATATATATATATATATATTTTAGACTTATTCATATATGTGCTTGGTTCATTCCTTTTAATTGAATGGCTGAATCATAATTTGTGTACCCCTCTGCCGATAATAAATCTGTTTTCCCCAACTTTTTGATATTGCGATGGTGCCAGGATCCTTGCTATCTTAGGTATGGGTGTAAGCTCTAGGGAACCTATTACAAATGAATTACTGAGCTGTAGAGTACACGAATTTTTTACTGTAACATATTTTGTTAAGTTGCTTTCTAGATTGGTTGTACCAATTTATGTGCCCACTTACTGGAGAGCTCTGGTTACCTATGTGGTTGTCAATACTTGGTATTTTCAGGCTTTTTAAATGTTGCCAAGCTGGATGTTAAATATTTCATTGTTTTAATTGGCATTTTTCTCATTACTAAAGACTCTAAGATTCTTATGTGTTTATATGTTCTTTGTATTTCTTCTTTGAATTATTTGTATTTGTTTACTCGTGTTTCTTTTTAAGTTTAGTTTAAGCAATCCTCCTCTCCTGAGCTCCGAAATAAATTTTGATACTTTCTTCTAAATTTAAAATTTTTGCTGTTCCCTTTTAGAATAACTGGAATTTAATTTTTATTTATTGTATGATATCTATGTCTGTTTCCCCCCATCTGGAAAACCAATTGCTCTAGTAACATGTGTTGAATCCTTTTCCACTTCTGATAACCAGCCAGCACACACAGATATGCTTCCGGGTTCTTTGTCCTACTGTTCTGTTTACCTCAGTTCCAGCCTCATATTGTTCTCAGCATCCTTTACTTCATGATAAGCCTTCAGTGTTTAGATTGGTTTGTGTGATGGTTAAGCTTGATTGGATTGAAGGATGCAAAGTATTGATCCTGGGTGTATCTGTGAGGGTGTTGTCAAAGGAGATTAACATTTGAGTCAGTGGACTGGGAAAGGCAGATCCACCCTTTGTCTGGATGGGCTCCATCTAATCAGCTGCCAGCATGGTCAGAATATAAATCAGGCAGAAAAATGTGAAAAGACTAGACTGACTTAGCCTCCCAGCCTACATTTTTCTCCCGTGCTGGATGCTTCTTTCCCTTGAACATCGGACTCCAAGCTCTTCAGCTTTGGGACTCAGACTGGCTTCCTTGCTCCTCAGCTTGTAGACAGCCTATTGTGGGACTTTGTGATCATGTGAGTTAATACTCCTTAATAAACTTCCCTTTATATCATCTCTATGAGTTCTGTCCCTCTGGAAAACCCTGACTAATACAGTTGGTATGTAGTGGTGCAGAGGGCAGACACTGAAGCCAGCTTGCTGGAGTTTGCAGATTAGCTCTGCCACCTGGCTCCTGACATGTGATCTTGAGAAAGTAACAAACCAACCTGTGTGCCCAGACTTTCCTAGGTTTAGCACTGAAGATGACACATCACAGGAAACCTCTCAGTGCCAGGCAAATTGGGATCGTTGCTCACCTCAAACCTTGAACAAACTACATAATCTTTTTCTTTCCCCATTTCTTCTTGATGAAATGGTGATAATAATCGTATCTACCTCCACAGGGCCGTAGTGCAGGTGAAATGAAATAATACATATACAGTGCTTTGAGAAGTGCTCAGACCATGCTAAGCATTCAATAAAGTTTAACATCTCCTTTCCTTCTCCCCTCCTCTCCTTTAAAGTTATCTTGACTATTCCTGAAACTTTAGTGTTTCATATGAACTTTAGAATCTTCTTGCTAAGTTTCGCAAAATACTGTATGGGGACTTGTAGGCTAATTTAGGGGAGAATTGACATCCTCATGACATCAAGGCTTCCCATCATGAATGTGGTGATTTCTCTATGTATTTGTTCCCTTTAATGCTATTCAATATGTTTTCAATAATATTCTCTTCAAGGTTCTTGCGCATCTTTGTAAGATATATTTCTAGATATCATAAGTACCTAATAGTTTTATTGTCACTTTAGATGGTATCACTATTTTTAAAAATATTTTAACTTTTTAATATGAAAAGTTTTAAACATACACAGAAGTAGACAGACTGCAATCAATACCCATGTTTCTATCACTCAGTTTCAACAAGTGCCAGTTCACGGCTATTCTTGTTTTGTCTGTGGAGTCATTTCCTTATTGAAAGTTCTAATTGATGTTTTCTTTTCAGTGTATATGCATGTTACTTATTTTTGTAGGTTGACTTTGAATTCAGAAATCTTGCTCAATTGTTTTTAATCCTGATGATTCAAATCATAGCTGGGTGCTTGCTCAATTTTTACTCTAATAGTTTGTCTGTAGATTGACTTTATAGAAATTCTAAGAGAATAATCACCTGAAAGGGTAAGTGTTTTTTTTTTTTTCCTTTACAGTCCTTATGCATTCTACTTCTTTTATTTTTCTTCTTTCATTGGGTAGCATCTCCATTACAATGATGAACAAAAGGATTAGCCAGGCCCAGTGATTCATACCTGTAATCTCAGAACTTTGGGAGGCTGGGGGTGGTTGGGGAGGGGGGATTACTTGAGCCCAGAAATTTGAGACCAGCCTGAGCAACATAAGGATACCCCATTTCTACAAAAAACAAAACAAAACAAAACAAAACAAAACATATGTGTGGCACATGTAGTCCCAGCTACACGGGGAGGCTGAGGTGGGAGGATTGCTTGAGCCCAGGAGGTCGAGGTTGCAGGGAGCTTTGATCTTGCACTGCACTCCAGCCTGGGAGACACAGTGAGACCCTGTCTCAAAAAACAAGGAAAGAAAAACAACAAAAAAAAAGTGATTACTAGTCTCCTTGTTGTTTTTTTTTTTTTTTTTAACTTTAATGAAAATAACTAACTTTTGCTATCTTTATACATCTTTCTTTTCTTTCTTCTATTGCTGTAGGATTATTTATTCCTACTTTTTCTCAGTTCTATTAATTTAGAGGTTACATATTCTCTTTCCACAGTTTCAGTAGTACCATTAAATTTTTAACATTTGCCCTTCAGCAACGGAGTCTAAAGGTAGTCAATAACTTTGGCCTCCTCCCAAACAATTACAGGCTAACCATGCTTTAGTGCCCTTCACTGTGCCTCCTGTTTTTTTTATTATTGTCTAGAATTTTAGTTCTGCCATTTTGAAACACATCTCTCAACAAAAAATGTAGTGGGGAAATACTAGGCTTTGTTCTATGCTGAGCAGTCCAGGCTTATGCTGATTTATCCAATGCAACCAGTTTCTTTTCTTTTTCTTTTCTTTCTTTTTTTTTTCCCATGGTTTTTTGCAAACCACTTCCACTTCTGGATCCAGTTGCTTCTTATTGAAGTAGTCTTCCATCGAAGGTCTCTGAGTAGCAAATTCCCTATATTTGTTTGCCTGGAAAATGTTTTTCTTTTTCATGAATGTTTAGCTATGTATAGATAACCAAACCAAGGTTGGCGATTGTTTTCTTTTATCAGATATTACCTGTTGTATCCTGGCCTCTCCTGTTGTTGTTAAGGAGTCTTTCATTTAAGGACTATGCCTTTGCACTAAACCTGCCTTTTTCTCTGGTTACTTTTAAGGTAGTTCTTTGGTGGTGGTGGAGTATGTGTGTGTGTGTATGTGTAGTTCTGTATTTTATTAATGTGTTTTTATATGGTTTCATATTAAATTTGTGTGTTTCTGGCCTTGCTGTGCTTCTTGAATCCAATCAATTATTTTAAAAAAGTTTAGTAAGCATCTCTTTAATTACTGCCTTGCCCTTTTTGCTTCATCACTTCCTTTGGAACTTTTGTTATATGTAGTTGGGCCTTATAATTCAGTCATCCTGTTTTTAGCTTCTCTTCGTCTCTTTATCACTGTTTGCTTTATATTCTGGGTGATGTCTACCAGTCTAAATTTCAGTTTACCAATTCTCTCTTGAGCTGTGTCTAAATGCTGTTTAAACTGTCTATTGACTTAATGTTTTTCAATATCTTTAATTTTTCACGCATGGAAGCTTTGTTTTGCTCTTTTTCAAACTTGCCAGATCTTTTTAAAATGTAATGTTTTAAAATTATCTTTTGTTATCTTTTCTTTGTATTCCTACATGTCTTTAATAATTTGGGATTTATTTATTGTTATCCATTTCAGGTTATTTCAAGTTCTTAGGATGCTGATTCTGTATTACCGTGGATTATCTCTTCCAATGCCTTACAATTTTAAACTGTGAGTTCATTTTCAGCTTTTTTTTCCCTCCACTGCTACCCTCTTCATGTGAGCCCTATGTACCCTTGATTAGGAGAGTTCCTGTGGAGCAGAATCTGTTTACTCCTGACAGATGCCGCAGGGATTTCCCTTGTCTAAGCCCAGTTATTGTGGGAATTTTACACCACATGGCTATTCTAATTCTGGTCTCCATACCCATGTGGCAAAGGCTTGAAGTTTCTGTTTCTCTTGCAAAACTCCCTAACCCTCACCAGATCTCTGGGGAGACATGTCACTTTGAAGTTTCCCTGTGGCATTTGGTAGAGGTTTTCTAGCCCTGATGACTTGGGAAGGGTGGCCTGTCTGGGCTTGGTTTTACTCAAGGATCTTAGCTAGAATTCTCTGACCCATGGTGTTCAAGATCATGCCTCCTGTTACCAAACTCATGGTTTCCAGGCTGAAGGCTTGTATCTGCCAGGCCTCTGGGATTCCATGACTTTGGCAGTGGGTGGATGCTCTGGCTAGGAATTCCTTCATTCCCTGATAATTTCCTTTCTCTTCTTTCTAGTTCAGTTATACAGGTTGTCACATTTTATTTAACATGTTTCTGTGTTTGTAATAGAAAGGTTTTCTAGCTGTGTCAGCTCAGTCCACTGTGTTTTCAGAACTGGACATCTCCAATATTGATTCTTTGGTTCTTTTAGTCAACACATTTGTTTGCTGCCTATTGTAATCCCAGATTTGTGCCAGGAACTGGGGATACAGTGTTAAGAAGAACAGGCACCCTCATTTCATGGCCTCTAGAGTGAGTGGATCGTAAAAACGTACAGAAAATGAGTTGAACCCGCTTGGCAGCTTGATTCTCAACTTCCAGTACTCCAAACACTCAGTCAGAAAAGTCAGTCAGCTGCTTTCCTGCTGGCATGTTAGTCTTTGCCTTGGCAGCTGCCGGGGTGAGATGTGCTAATGATGGGGCCAAGCTGAGCTTTGGGGGTGAAGCCATCAGCTGTTCCCATCTCCCTCTGGCGGAGGCAAAATGAGAACAGCTGGGAAGCAAGGCCAACATACACTCCCAGAAGCCGCTGCTCTGCCAGCAGAGGTGTCAACAGAATTCCAGTCATGGGAGCCTTCCAGGAGTGTATAGTGAATTCATCCCATACTTAAACATTCTAGTATACAGAGAAGATTGTACAATGGAGTAAGCCGACAATGGAAATACTCATTTGTATATTTTTGTAACCTTCAGAATGAATGCTACGATTCCATATAGATTGGTTTCTCCACTGATTTATCTAGAAGAAAATCAGATGCCTGATTTGCCACTAGAATTTGGACATGTCAGATTTAGTCTATTCAATTCACTAAGCTTTACTTCCAGTTTCTTAGTAGGGAGAGTCTGCTCCTTGGAGCATAATTTATTCAGCTGCAATAGATGGTTCTCTTGAAACTTTTTTCTCACATATTTTAGTCTCTTTTCTCTGTTTCTCATCTCTGCTCTCCTTTAAAAAGGTGCTTGTCATCCTTCTTTCTCCCTCAGCACTGCTGAAGACTAAGCCATTGGTTACAGAGGCTCAGTGAGGAAGCAATTTCAAAAGAGGGAGGCAGAAAGGGCTGGGATAGGATATGGTTTGAAAAGCTAAATCAAGACAACTGTTTTCAAGCACAAAAGCTCCTAGTAGAAGCGTCTGCTTCTCTTATGAACTTTAGTGACATAAAATAATGAGATTTCTTCAGCTTATCTCTCCTGATGTTACTTCCTTATGGATTTAGTGGGTCAAGAGTGCTGTGTATTCTGGCATTGTAGTTATAAAATTGACAGGTGGCTTGGATCATGGCCAGAATTCTGGACTTGGAGTGAGAAGTGGCTCTGAGTTCCGGCTTGGCCTCTTTATAGCTGTGTGACCTTGAGGAACCCACTAAATCTTTCTGAACTTAGTTTCTTTGTCAACAATGAACAAGGATGCAGCCTACCTCCCTGGATTGTGGTGAATATCAAATGAGGGAGATGTTGGGGGATGTGTTTTGTAATTTAAGGTCTTCTCTTTCGATGGTACAGGGGGACACATGGTACCACTGTTCATTTGTTCATTCAGTGGCTGAGGTTTGCCCTCATGCCTTGGACGGCACAAGTTCTCAGCATCCATGAGCCACCGTCCCCTCCTGCTCGTGGTAGATGGGTGTCCAAGTTAATCCCAAAGTTTGGCAGAGGGGGTGGCAGAGATTTGGGAGAGGAGGGCAGTTTCTATTCCTTTTTTTCCTACCTTAAATCTCATGTTTCCATCTTTGTTATTTATCAGTCTACCATCAGGGGCATCTCTGTTAACCAGGACTATTTGAGATTGCATTAATAATGTGAACTCTTTCAAATATCATTTACTTATAGCACACAAAATGGTCGTTAGTTTCCTTCTTCTCTGCTGTATGGGACACACTGTGCGCTAGACATAAGGGCTGCAGAGAATGAATGGTAGCAGATGCCCAGGCCAGGGGCATGAGTTTTCCTGGCCTTCAACTTCCACTGACTTCTTGAGAAAGAGGTGTGGGAGGGAGGATAAACGTAGAATGGCAAGGCAAATAAAATTTAACATGCCTCTCAGGGTATTGGGTTGGCATGAATAAGAATTGCTGTAGAAATAGGAACCTCACATTTGTGGATGAAGCAGACACATAAATTCTTGACTTATGTGTTAATTACCAGTTAGAGCATGTGATTGCAGCAGTGAAGCCCGTTAAGCACTCTGCATCCTTGTGGCTCCAAACAATACAAATTTAGAACATCCAGAATCTGACAGAAATGTTCCACTCTAAGACCAAATATTGGTGGTGTTTTCCCAATGTACAGCAAAACATAAGTGAATGGAAATATCTCCCCCACACTACTAAGATTGTTCGTCTGAATCTTTCTGAAACTGTGGATTGCAGCTACCATATCTTCTGACTTGCACAGCAGCAAATGAATTTTCTAAAATGTTTACTCAGTCTTAGTTCAGCAAATGATCAGACAACACCCAAGGGCTCCTGGTTGCAGGTTTATCTGTGTACCTGGAGAACAATCACATTTCTGAGTGGTAATTGCTCTTTCTTTATAGGATAGAATTGAGGAATTCCATAAGGGATTTTGCCTGTGTGGTTTCTGTGCTAGCACTGGTCCAAGGGCTTCTCATACATTCTCACCATGTCCTGGGAGGTAGGCACTATGACCACTCTTTCTTCCAAATAGGAAAGCCAAGGCTAGGACATTCAGCTTGTGCAGTTATGCAGCTACAAGGTGGCACAGCTGAGATTATGCACGTGAATTACTGCACAAATAAGGAATGTACTAGACATGGGACTTACACGAATAACAGTAATAGTGATGACACCGGCAGTTAACAAAGCATTCAGCAGACTCTGGACTAATCCCTTTACATGAATTATGTGGTTAAGATATCCTTATAGCCCTTAGAGGTATGAGCCATTATTATTTCCATTTTACAGATGAAGAAACTAAGGCATAGAGAACTCGTGATCTGCCTTAGCCTCTGCATCTTATAAGAGGCTGAGCCAGGATTGAACTAGGCAGTTGATTTCAGGGCCTACATACTAAACCACTGGACTGCCAAGGGAAGACCTATGATGTCCAGGAACTCTTCTGTACTCCAAACCATTTGCAGCTATCTCAGCTTGTGTTTATCTTGAGACATTGGGATTTGAGGAGAGAACCTAGGAACACACTGAGATAGAACAATACTTGAATTTTTAGCTGTGTGAATCCAAGGAACTTGTCCTGTGGGCTCTGACCTGCAAGGACTGGCAGGAAAAACGGGACTGGAGACCCATTTGCAGGGCCTGGTATCTCTGACCTTTCATTTTCGCATCAAAGGAGCATGTGGACTTACCAGCTAAAATGTATTCTTTTTGAAGGAGAAACTTACTGTTTAACAATTAAGTACACTATCTTCTGTTTTCTCTCACAAATAAAATGCAGGACTGAACCTAATAACTACTACCTATGATGACTGTAGAAAATACTTGTAAACATGATAAACACACATGCATGAGTGCATTCGTTATTTATTGCTGTATGACAAATTGCCACAACTTAGTGGCTTACAATCACACCCATGTACAATCTCACAGCTTTTGTGGGTTATGAGTCTAGGCACAACTTACCTGGGTCCTCTAATTCAGCTTCTCTCACTGGTTTCAGTCGAGGTGTTAGCCAGGACTGGGTCTCACTTGAAGGCTCAACTGGGAAGGATCTGTTTTCAAGCTCACAGAACCATGGCAGAATTCAGTCCCTTGAGTTGCTGAACTGAAGGTCTCAGTTCCTAGCTGGCTCCCATTTTCCTAATCAGTATTCTCTCCAGTATAGAAGCTTGCTTCATCAAGGCCTGCAGACTGAGAAGGCAATAGAATCTGCAAACAATACAAAATCACAAGTTGTATAATCTAATCATGGTCCGTGAATATTGCTGTAGTCTATTGGTTAAAAGCAAGTAACTAGGTTAAGAAACCTAGTGACTTGCTTTATTTTAACCCTACCAGGGTTACACATGGAAGTGAATACCAGAAGGCGGGGGCACTGGGAACCATCTCAACGGTCTACCACAGTGAGTTAATTAGATAGTCAGCATTGTAAATATCAGGAATGGCTTTGACAGGTGGAAGCTTCTGTTTTCAGAGGTGTGCACTCACTATGTACAGGTCTTGGAGCTGGCAGCAGCATCTGATTGGTAAGGTGGCTCTGTTTCTGCATTTTTGTTCCCTAGCTGTTTCATGTCCTTTTACTACAGCATCTTCATTATCTTTGCCTGACAGTTCTTTTCCCATTCTCACTCCAACACTTGGCCGAACTCCTCCTTGGCTTAGACTTCACTTCCTCACAGGCAGCCGGTTCTTGGACCTTCCCACCCAACCCCAGTCAAGGAAAGGTCCCCCTGCTAAATGTTCTCAAAATGCTATGTCTCCATCAGAGCACTTATCACATTCTAATCAACGGTTTGTCTTCTTGTTTAGAATTTAAGCTCTGTGGTGACAGACCACATCCATCTTATTTTCTGTTGGGTCCCCCGTGCCTAGCACATCACAGCTGCTCAATAAATATTGGCATGATGAGTAAATAGTCCCACTTGATGTGCTGCTTTTTCATTTCAACAAATGTGATTCACTAAAGCTCTACTCTTAAATTTTTTGTGTTTGTACAACCTTTCATGTAAATGAATTTGCATATTTGGAAAGTCTTTTTGAAAAAAAGACCATGTGTCCAAATATTTGATATGGAAAAGGTAGTTAGTAAATATTAGTGATACAAAAGGAACATCTTTTGGAAATACTGTGATGCTGTTATGGATGCTGATTTTTATATTGGGTAGAAAATGTGAGGTGATAGTTTAATAAAAATCACAAGAGGTCTCTATTAATTTTAGCTTGTTCTTCTGATCTGCCTGAGAAATGTACAGATGTGAGGATGGGCATGAAGAACTCTATGCGTTTGCTTGGGTTTGGATATTCTATAGCTAGCATTTAGTGACCTGGTGATGATAAACTTAACTATATATTTACTTTTTTTCCTTTTTATTTTCTCTACCCTCATTTTAAACTTTTGAAGTGATTTTAACCTAAATGAGTCAAAATTCAATTGGGGAATGAAATGACTCCTTCTAAAACAGAGCTCACCTTCTGCAACTACAAAGGCGAACAAACCAACAAAAAACTTACATCAGGCTAATTTGCAAATCACAAGTTTTACTTTGTTTTATGCTGCTTTCTTACATTGAACTTGGTTATTTTATTTACATCCACAGTGGATAGTTTCAGTGGTTTGATGAAAATCTTTTTTTTTTTTTTTTTTTGAGACGGAGTCTCGCTCTGTCGCCCAGGCTGGAGTGCAGTGGCCGGATCTCAGCTCACTGCAAGCTCCGCCTCCCGGGTTCACGCCATTCTCCGGCCTCAGCCTCCCGAGTAGCTGGGACTACAGGCGCCCGCCACCTCGCCCGGCTAGAAAATCATTTTTATATGCAAAAATTGGAAGACTTAACATGAAAAGTTGTTATTGATAAACTCATAGTAATTTTAAAAGTACATTTCTTAAAGTTGTACCGTATTTATTGTTACAATACAGTTTTCTTTTGGTGGTTTGCCTTCAGTCCTTTGTAAAAAAAAAAAAAAAGAAAGAAAAAAAGCACAAAATCTAACCTGGGATCATAAAACAGTGAATTAAGTTATCAAAGGAATAATGAAATTTATGTTTCTGAGGAGTTTTAATATAAATAACAACTGGGTAGCCTGATTAGTTATAGTCCTGGGAATATAGACTACAAGACCTACTTAGGTTTTCACAAATTAGCATGCCCATTCATTTGTTGTTTATCCTATATTATATATACACATACACACACATATATACACACATGCATACATATACATATATGCACACGTTTATACACACACACATACACATGCACACATATACATTTATGTACATATAGAGAGGGATCTGGGTTTATTACCTAATATTTTAAGGATTTTATGTCTGTTTTTATAAGAGATAGTGCTATTTCTCTTGTTATATTATTGTCTGGTTTTGGTGTCAGGGTTATACTGGCCTCATAAGTTAAGGTTTTCTAACTTTCTGCATTTTGTGAAAGAGTTCATGTAAGATTGTTATTATTTCTCTCTTAAATGTCTAATAGAATTATTCAGTGTGGCCATCTGGGCCTGGAGGTTCAAAAAATATGTGCATGTCGTCTGAGTTAACAAACGTATTGGCATAAAATTTTTCATAATATTTTCTTATCACTTAATGCCTGTATTATCTGTAATGATGTACCCTCTTTAATTCCTAAAATTGGTAAATTATGACTTTTTTCTCATTTTTTTTTATCCTGCTAGGAATTTAACAATTTTATCAGTGTTTGCAAACAACCAACTTTGGTTTCAAAGATTTTCTCTTTTGCTATTTATTTTTTTGATTTTTGCTACTTATTATTGCTTTTCTTCTAGTTTGTGTTTGATTTGCTCTTTAGCTGCTTTTAGTTGATCCTTACTTTGAATATTAACATAACATTCTCAATTTCTAGTACAGCCATTTGGAAATGTAAATATCCCTGGTACAGTACTCCTTTAGCTGAGTATTATAAATTTGTATAGGTTATTTTTTCATTATCATTAGTTTAAAATATTTTAAAAATTTCTTTTGTAATTTTTTTCCTGTGACTTATAGCTTATTTAGAAATGTTTTTAAATTTCTGAATATTTGAGATGTTAAGATTTTTGTTATTAATTTCTAATGTTATTTTCTTATAATCAGATTGTCTTATTACTTTTATCTTTACATTTGTTAGAGACTTGTTTTATACTCTAGCTCATAGTCTTTATTGATGGATATTCCATGAATGGTTGAAAGGAATGTAAATTCTGCTGTTATTGTATAGGGTAATGTCCTGTAAATAGCATAGTTGATGGTGTTTACTTACTAATATTTTTTGTTTATTATTTCTATCAATTATTGGGAGAGGAGTAAAACCTTTAACTGAAGTGCCAGTTTATCTATTTGTGCTTTCAGTTCTATCAGTTTTCTTGATGTATTTTGAAACTCTTTTTAGGTTTATATGCATCTAGGATTGTTATGTCTTCTTGATGAATTGACCTGTTTATCCTGATGAAATTTCCTCTTTATCTCTGGTAGTAATTTTTGTCCCACACTTTGACTAACTTTGACTAACATTGATATGGCCTTTGACTAACATTGATATGGCCACCTCAGCTTTCCTATGCTTAGTGTTTGTGTATATATGCACAGAGCATCTTTTTTCATTTAAAAAAAATTTCAGTATATCTATATTTATGCTCAAAGTGCATTCCTTTAAACAGTGTATATTAGCTTTGCATTTCAATGTTTTCTGAGAGTCACTATCTTTTAATTGAAATATTTAATCCAATTACATTTAATTATTCTTATGGAGAATTACGTTCATTTTCTTGCTATCTTTTACTATTTGCCCAGTATGTTTTTTTTTCCCTTCTTTTCCCATTTTTTTTGTACTGAGTAGTTTTAACATTTCCCTTTTTTAGCTGTAGTTCTTCATGTTGTTATTATATTTTAGTGCTTGCCATAGGGATTAGAATATGTATCTTTAACTTAGAGAGCTATAGAAAGGATCATGCATCCTGCTGTGACATCCAAAAAGGCTGCATAAAATTAATATGGAAGCAGTGTTTTCATACAGTAGTTCTGTAGTTTTAGTTTTTGTATTTAAATTATTCATTCATCTATCATTTTTACATAAAAAGTGAGGATAGGAATCCATTCTCTTTTTCAGATGACTACCCAGTTATAACCACTGCCTATTTTACTTCCATTGATTTGAAATACTACCTTGTTTGGTAGAGTTTTATACATATTTGTGTCAATTTTTCTCATTTTCATTCACTTATATTGATCTGTCTACTCTTGGACTCTATGCTTAATTATTGCTATTTGATAACTCTAACACCTGGTAGATCTAATATTCTTTTCAGAATATTCTTTCAGAATTTTTGTACCTTCTTGATTACTTTCCATATAAATAAACTTTAGAATCTAAAAGAAATCACAATAAATGTGAGCAGGATTGCACTTAAAAAGCAAGTGATATCAGAGAGGAGTAAGCACCTTTAACATTTGTGCTATGTGTTGTAATTGGTTTTCCAATGGCTATGCTGCTCCATATGGTTTGGCTGTGTCCCCACCCAAAACTCATCTTGAATTGTAGTTCCTATAATCCCCATGTGTTGTGGGAGGGACCTGGTGAGAGGTAATTGAATAATGGGGGCAGTTACCCCGATGCTATTCTTGTTATAGTGAATGAGTTCTCATGAGATCCGATGGTTTTATAAGGCGGCTTTTCCCCTTGGCTCAGCACTTCTCCTTCCTGCCTCCCTGTGAAGAAGGTGCCTTTCTTCCCCTTTGCCTTTTGCCATAATTGCAAGTTTCCTGAGGCCTTCCCAGACACGTGAAACTGTGAATCAAACCTCTTTTCTTTATAAATTACCCAGTCTTGGGCATTTCTTCATAGCAGCATGAGAACAGACTAATACACCCCTTTATGTTCTTCCTGGCCTGTGTCTCTGAAGCTTTTTAATTCCTAGCTAGTGGAATTATTGTTACAAATTATTATCATATTTTCTTGCCAATTTTCTAGGTTAAAATGTTCTAACTTGCTTTTTAAATTTATTGTTGGGGTCTTAGTTGTCTATTAAACAACACCTTCCTTCCCCTGTTAAGTTCAGAAGTAAACGATGGCACAGGAAGCAGAATGTTAGAGAACAAACTATCTGCTATTAATAAACAGCTGATAGTAGAATTTGGCTTTAGGTCTTTGGCTGCGTAGGCTTACTACTGCTTTACTTCCAAATTTGAGAGTCACCAATCATACTGGATAATATTAAAATGTAGCATCTTGCCCAATAGGGTCATATCCCTTAACATATGGCAGAGGGCAGACCAGTGTGAGTGTGCTGTAGACAGATCCAAGATGACAGGGAGATCCCAGAAGAAATGAGCCACAAAATTCAGTTCCTCCTTTGAAACTCTTATATACATCACTATTCTTTACCTGGGGTAGTTAGGGCAAGGGAGGGAGGCCAGGAATATTAATCTAATGAAAATTCATGTACACTAAAACAAGGACAAAGGTAGGATGGTGACGGAGGAGTTGAGGTAAGGAGATTCTCTTTAAATTTCTTCATAATGCAGTTTAATTCCCCCCCCCCCCCTTATTTTATCAACAATTTGTGATTTTTTTTTTAATTGTTAGTTCATATCCTTTGGTCACTTTGTTATTGAGGATTTGTCTTCCTTTAATTGATTTGCTGAGTGCTGTTTATATATGACAGCATTACCCTTTTGTGAGCCATAATTTGGAATGAACAGCATATCACTCATTTCTTACAAAGTATTTTTTAGGTGTTATTTTTCTGGTTGTTTTCCTTTTCTTGTCATTATAAATGGAGTCCAATTTTCAATTTTATTTTAGTAATGATATTTCTTGTATTGGTTTATGGTTTATATATACACATTCTGGGACTAGCCTGTTTATTAAAATATCTTGCTGGTTTTAGTAGATGTTCAGTTGACTTTCTTGGGTTTCCTAGGTAACTAATCATACCACTTATAAATAATTTTTCTTTTCTAACATTTATTTCCCTGAATTGTTACTGCTTTATTGCAGTGTCTCAAACATAAAGAATTGCTATAAAAATGTATACGAATAGCAATAATTCCTCTTTTGTTTTGGTTTTTAATGGAAGGCTCCTGATATTTCACCATTGATTTTAGTATTGACTGTTGATTTAAGATGTGAGTTTATGATTTTAAGAAAGAACCTATTTCTAGTTTTCAAATAGTTTTTTTTTTTTTAAAAAAAACAGTATTGGATATTGAATTTTATTAACTTTTTTTAGACATTTACAGAGGTACCATATCTTGTTTCTCTCTTTTTAAATCCTATGACCTGATAAAAATATTGACTTATTGATATAAATATTCATTCATGGATTTCCCCATATGAAAATATTCTTATATTTTTGGGATACATCCTGCTGTGTCAAGGCATATCATATTTTTAATATGCTGCTGAATTTAATCCCCTAGTGTTCTAACTAAGATTGTTTGCATCTATATTAAGAAGGAAAGTGGTCTTAGTTCTCTATTTATACAAACTCAGTGGCCTTAAAACAGTAAAACACATCTTTAGCTCATGTGTCTGTGAGTCAGGGATTTAGGCTGGGCAGTTCTGGTCTCCGTTAGGCTTGCTGCCGTGTTTATGGGCTTGCTGAGTATAATAGAGTGACCAGGCTCTTCTCCATGTCTCTCCCATCTCCCTAGAAGACTAGCCCAGCATGTTCTCATAGGGAAGGCAGAGGCATAAGAACAGACATGTCCTTAGACACAGCCCATTTCAAGCATCTGCTTTGGACCCACCTGCTAACATTCCATTGACCTGTCAGGGAGGCAAACTGGGGAGGTAGGTTCTACCTCTTCAGAAGAGGAGTGGAAAAGCCATATCCCACCCCCAGCCAAGGGATTCCTTGGGGCTCAGATAGAGGGATGGTAAAGTATTAGGGCAATTTTAGCAATCAGCCATAATCCTAAAGTTTCTTTTGTACAGTCTTTTACTGTGTGTTTTTTGGGACAGTAAAAATTATATGAAAATAATCTGTCATATTTGAGGCTTTAAAAAACTCTCTCTTAAAATTATTTGGCCCCAACATCTTTATGGAACATAAATCTCGTACAGATTTTTGAACTTTTTACAGACTTACTGGTTTTGCTATTTCTTGTTGAGCCAATTGCGATAACTTATCTTTTCCTAGAAAATTATTTATTGTCGCCATGTTTTTAGATTCATTAGTATAAAGAACATGTAATACTTGATTACAATTTAATTTTTGTAGCTATAATTATACTCATTTCTTTTTTTAAAACTTATTTTTATTATAAGTTGACAAATTATATGGGGCCTAAAGTGATGTTATGATTTGTGAATACAACATGAAATAAATCAAGTGAATTAACATATCCATCACCTCAAATATGTAGCTTTTTTTTGTGATGGGAGCATTTGCAGTTTATTTCCTTCACGAATTTGAAATGTACAATACCTGTTATTAGCTATATTCATGTCACTGTGCAATAGATCTCAAAAAAACAAACAACCTTATTCCTCCTGTCTAACAGAAAGTTTGTACCCTTTAACCATCATCTCCTCACTTCCCTCATCCCCAAACTTTTGGCAACCACCATTCTACTCTCTGTGTGAGGTCAATTGTTTTAGATTCCACATGTAAATGAGAACATTTGTCTGTCTGTGTCTGGCTTGTTTCACTTAGTATGATCTCCAATTCCAAACATGTTGCAAATTACAGAGTTTTTTTCTTTTTAAAGACTGAATAGTATTCCATTTGTATATGTACTACATTTTCTTTATTCATCTGTTGACAGACCCTTGGGTTAATTCTATAACTTGACTATCATGAATATTGCTGCAATGAACATGGGAGTTAAGACATCCATTTGACATACTGATTTCAAATCTTTGGGGTAAATGCTGAAGAGTGGAATTGCTGGGTCATATAGTAATATTGCAGGGTCGTTTGGTAATATTATTTTGAGGAACCTCCATATAGTTTTTCATAATCATACTAATTTACATTTCCACCAATAGTGTACAAGTGTTTCCTTTTCTTCACATCCTCGCCAACATTTGTTATCCTTTGCCTTTTTGATAATGGCCATTCTGACAGGTGTGAGATAATATCTCATTGTGGTTTTATTGGCATTTCCGTAATGACTATTTATGTTGGACTTTTTTCATATATCTATTGGTCATTTGGAGTATGTCTTATTTTGAGAAATGTCTAGTCTGGTACCTTGCCCATTTTAAAATCAGGTTAATAGTTTTCTTTCTACAGAATTGTTTGAATTCCTTATATATTTTGGATATTAACCCCTATTAGATGAATGGCTTGCAAATATTTTCTCCCAATGCATACATTGTCTTTTCATTCTGTTAATTTTTTTTTCATTGTGCAAAAGCTTTTTAGTTTGATGTAATTCTATTTGTTTATTTTTGCTTTTATTGCCTCTGCTTTTGGGACAAATCTAAAAAAAATCATTGCCTATAGACCAACATCATGTAGATTTTCTTTGTTTCCTTCTGGCAATCTAGTTTCAGATTTTATATTTAAATCTTTCTTCCAGTTTTAGTTGGCTTTTTTATATATAGTGTGAGATAAGTGTCCAATTTCATTCATCTGCCTATGATTATCCAGTTTTTCCAACACCATTTATTAAAGAGACTGCACTTTTTCTATCGTGTATCCTCGGCACCTTTGTCAAAAATCAATTGACTGTATATGTTTGGGTTCATTTCTGGGCTCTCTGTTCTATTCCATTGGTTGATGTGTCTATTTTTAGGCTTAGTACCATGCTATTTTAGTTACTGTCACTTTGTAGTATAGTTTGAAATTAGGTACTATGTTGTGTTCAGCTTTGTTCTTTTTGCTGAGTACTGCTTTGGCTAGTCAGGGTTTTTTGTGATTCCATATAAATTTTAGGATTGTTTTTTCTATTTCTACAAAAAATCATATTGGAGTTTTGATAGAGATTGCATTGAATCTGTGGATTGCTTTGGGTAGGATGGCCATGTTAACAATACTAATTCTTTCAATCTGTGAACATGGACTATCTTTCCATTTATTTATGTTTTCTTCAGTTTATTTAACATTTTATAATTTTCAATATGCAAGTTATTTAACTCCTTGCTTAAATTTATTTCTAACATTTTATTTAATTTTTATAGCTATTTTAAATGGGATTTGATAAGGTTTGGCTGTGTCCCCACCCAAATCTCATCTTGAATTCCCACCTGTTATGGGAGATAATTGAATCATGGGGGCAGATCTTTCCCATGCTGTTCTGGTGATAGTGAACAAGTCTCACGAGATCTGATGCTTTTAAAAATGGGAGTTTCCCTGCACAACCTCTCTCTTTGCTTGCTGCCATCCATGTAAGACATGACTTGCTCCTCCTTGCCTTCTACCGTGATTGTGAGACTTCCCTAGCCATGTGGAACTGTAAGTCCAAATTAAACTTCTTTCTTTTGTAAATTGTCTAGTCTTGGGTATGTCTTTATCAGCAGTGTGAAAACAAACTAATAAAGTAAATTGGTACCACTGGAGTGGCACTGCTGAAAAGATACCTGAAAATGTGGAAGCCACTTTGGAACTGGGCAACAGGCAGAGGTTGAAACAGTTTGGAGGGCTCAGAAGAAGAGAGGAAAATGTGGGAAAGTTTGAAATTTCCTAGAGACTTGTTGAATGGCTTTGACCAAAATGCTGATAGTGATATGGACAATGAAATCCAGACTGAGGTGGTCTCAGATGGAGATGAGGAACTTTTTGGGAACTGGAGTAAAGATGACTTTTGTTACATTTTAGCAAAGAGACTGGTGGCATTTTCCCCTGCCCTAGAGATTTGTGGAACTTTGAACTTGAGAGAGATGATTTAGGGTACTGGAGGAAGAAATTTTTAAGCAGCATAGCATTCAAGAGGTGACTTGGATGCTGTTAAAAGTATTCAGTTTTAAAAAGGAAGTAGAGCATAAAAGTTTTGAAAATTTGCAGACTGACAATGCAATAAATAAGAAAATCCCATTTTCTGAGGAGAAATTCAAGGCAGCTGCAGAAATTTGCATAAGTAATGAGGAGCCAAATGTTAATCCCAAGACAATGGGGGAAAATGTCTGCAGGTCATGTCAAAGATCTACATGGCAGCCCCTCCCATCACAGGCCTGGAGACCTAGGAGGAAAAAAAATGGTTCCATTGGTCAGACCCAGGGTCCCTGTGCTGTGTGCAGTCTAGGGACTTGGTACCCTGCATTCCAGCTGCTCTAGCCATGGCTAAAAGGTGCCAAGGTGTAGCCTGGGCTGTTGTTTCAGAGGGTGAAGCCCCAAGCCTTCGCAGCTTCCATGTGGTGTTGAGCCTATGGGTACATAGAAGTCAAGAATTGAGGTTTGGAAACCTCCAGTTAGATTTCAGAGGATGTATGGAAATGCCTGGATGCCCAGGCAGAAGTTTGCTGCAGGGGCGAGGCCTTCATGGAGAATCTCTGCTAGGGCAGCACAAAAGGGAAATGTGGGGTCACAGCCCCCATACAGAGTCCCTACTGGGGCACCACCTAGTGGAGCTGTGAGAAGAGGGCCACCCCGTCCTCCAGACCCCAGAATGGTAGATTCACTGACAACTTCAACTGTGTGCCTGAAAAAGCTGCAGACACTCAACACTAGCCCGTGAAAGCAGCCAGGAGGGAGGCTGTACCCTGCAAAATCACAGGGGTGGAGCTGCTCAAGACCATGGGAACCCACCTCTTGCATCAGAGTGAACTGGATGTGAGACATGGAGTCAGAGGAGATCATTTTGGAGCATTAAGATTTGACTGCCTCGCTGGATTTTGAACTTGCAGGGGTCCTGTAGCCCCTTTGTTTTGGCCCATTTCTCCCATTTGGAATGGCTGTATTTACCCAATGCCTGTACCCCTATTGTGTCTAGGAAGTAACTAACTTGCTTTTAATTTTACAGGCTCATAGTAACTAACTTGCTTTTGATTTTACAGGAAAAGACTTGCTTTGTCTCAGATGAGACTTTGGACTGTTGCCTTTTGAATTAATGCTGTAATGAGTTAAGACTTTGGGGGACTGTTGGGAAGGCATGATTGGTTTTGAAATGTGAGGACATGAGATTTGGGAGGAGCCAGGGGCAGAATAATAGGGTTTGGCTGTGTCCCCACCCAAATCTCATCTTGAATTCCCATGTGTTGTAGAAGGAATCTGGTGGGAGGTAATTGAATCATGGGTGAAGGTCATTCCCATGCTCTTCTGGTGATAGTGAGTATGTCTCATGGGATATGATGGTTTTAAAAACAGGAGTTTCCCTGCACAGGCTGTCTCTTTGCTTGCTGCCATCCATTTAAAACGTGACTTGCTCCTCCTTGCCTGCCACCATAATTGTGAGACTTCCCCAGCCATGTGAAACTGTAAGTACAATTAAACCTCCTTCCTTTGTAAATTGCCCAGTCTTGGGTGTCTTTATCAGCAGTGTGAAAATGGACTAATACAGGATTCTCTTGATTTCTTTTTTGAAGAGTCTCTTTTTAGTGTATAGAAATGCTACTGATTTTTTTGTGTGTGTTTATTCTGTATCCTGCAATTTTACTGAATTCATTTATTCTAAATTCAAAAAGTTGTTTTAGAGAATCTTTAGAATTTTTTACGTAAAGAAACATGTCATCAACAAACAGCAACAATTTTACTTCTTCCTTTCCTTTCCTATTTGGGTGTCTTTTATCTCTTTCTCTTGCAAAATTGCTCTGGCACTATGTTGAATAGAAGTGGTGAGTGTGGGCATTCTTGTCTTGTTCCAGATCTTAGAGGAAAGGCTTTCAATTTTTTACCATTGAGTATGATGTTAGCTATGGGCTTATTATATTTTACCATTGAGTATGATGTTAGCTGTGGGCTTCATTGTGTTGAGGTACATTTCTTCTATGCCTAATTTGTTGAGAGTTTATCATAAAAGGATGTTGAATTCTGTCAAATGCTTTCTCTTCATCTAATGAGATGATCACATGGTTTTTGTCCTATGTTCTCTTAATGCGATGTATCACATTTATTGATTTGTCTGTGTTGAAACATCCTTACATCTCAGGGATAAATCCCACTTGATCGTGATAAATGATGCTGTTAATGTGTTTTTGAATTTGGTGTGTTAGGTTTTTGATAAGGATTTTTGCATGTATGTTTAACAAGGATATTGGCCCATAATTTTCTTTACTTTTGATGTGTTTGTCTGCCTTTGGCATCAGGGTAACGCTGGCATTTGGAAGTATTCTTTCCTCTTCAATTTTTTTGGAAAAGTTTGGATTCATATTTGTTCTTCTTTAAATGTTTGTAGAATTCAGCAGTGAAGCTAATATGGTTTGGCTGTGTCCCTACCCAAATCTCATCTTGAAATGTAGTTCCCATAATCCCCATGTGTCATTACCTGGTGGGAGGTAATTGAATCATGCAGGCAGTTACTCCTATGCTGCTGTTCTTGTGATAGTGAGTGAGTTCTCACGAGATCTGATGGGTCTTTTTATAAGGTGCTTTTCCCCGTTTTGCTCAGTACTTCTCCTTGCTTCCCCTTCTGCCATGAACAGGGGCCTCTCCTGCCATGCTGAACTGTGAGTCAGTTAAACTTCTTTGTTTTATAAGTTACCCATTGTTGGGTATGTTTTTATTAGCAGCATGAGTATGGACTAATACAGAAACCATCAGGTTCTGGGCTTTTCTTTGATGGGAGACTTTTTGTTAAGCATTCAATCTCTGCTTAGCTTTTGTTTGTCTAGGAAAGTTTTCATTTCTCCCTTATTTCTGAAATACAGCATTGCTGGGTAAGGTATTCTCGGTAGACAGGGTATTTTTTTTCCCCCCCTCCCTCAGCACTTTGAATATATCATCCCACTCTCTCCTGGCCAGCAGGTTTTCTGCTGAATAATGCACTGATAGTCATATTGAGACTTCTTTGTATATAATGTATTTTTTATCTTTTGCTGCCCTCAGAATTTTTTGTTGGTCTTTAGGTTTTGATGGTTTGATTAATATGTGTTAGGGTGGACTCCTCCTTGGGCTGAATTTGATTGGAAACCTCTATGCTTTCAGGACCTGGATGTTGGCATCTTTCCCCAGGTTAGGGAAGTTTTCAGCCGTTATATCTTTAAATATATTTTGTGGTCCCTTTTCTCTTTCTTCTTCTGAAATTTCTATTATGCAAAGGTTAGGTCATTTGATGGTATTCCATCATTCCCATTGGCTTCCTTCATTGTTTTTTTCTTTCTGCTCCTCTGATTGGATAATTTTAAATTATCTACTTCAAACTCACCAATTCTTTTGCATCTTGCTCAAGCCTACTGTTGAAGCTTTCTATAGCATTTTTAAAGTTTAGCCATTGTATTCTTTATCTCTAGTGTTTCTATTTGTTTTTTGATTGTTTCTGTTTCTTCGTCAAACTTTTATTCATGTATTGTTTCCAAATTTTATTTAATTTTTAATGTGTAATATTGTATAGTTTACAGAATTTCTTTAAGAGGATTATTCTGAATTCTTTGTCACTTTATAGATATATATTTCTGTAGGGTTCATTTTTGCAGCTTTGCTAGTTTCTTTTGGTGTTGTCATGATTTCTGGATCTTTGTGATGCTATGTTCTTGCACTGGTTTTTGTGCATTTGGTGAGACAGTCACATCTTTCGGATGTTACAGGTGTTCTTTGGCAGAAATACACCTTTACTATTTAGTTTAGCCTGTGATTCTGGATGGGCCAACTGGTAATGACCCCAGGCAGGCAGAGCTTGCTTTCCGTTATCTAGATGGCTGGAATGCTGCCTTTGCTTTGAGTTTGGGTAGAGCTAAGCTAGCTGGGCTCAGGTGTCAAGTGAGATCACTAACTGAACTCTGTAATTAGGCAGAACTACTGGCATTGCAATTTACTCTGATTGGGCTGGGCTGCAGGGTGTATTCCTTGGCCAGGTGGTACTGTTACTTGAATTCTTCAGTTGTACAGGGTTGCAGGAGGTTCCCTGGGGTCAGGTAGAGTCATTGCTCAGGAAGGTTGGGATGAGCTGGTGTTTTCCGTAGAAATGTATGCTTGAGGTTTGCTTCTTTGCCAAACCATGGCCTTAGGGTAGGCTTTGAGGTTAAGCTGAGTGCTGTTTGAAGTTTTGGGTGTTGCAGAACTAGCTCTTGCTCTTTACCAAAATGTGCAGTGGTGGGGAGCTCTCTCTCCAGGTGAAGCCTTCAAGTAGAGCCTAAGGCTGGGCCTGGAAGATGGCTGTTGGTATTCAAGCCAGGCAGAACTTCTCACCACTTGCGAGTGACCATCTTGGCTTTGCAGGTGTGCTGTTTGCTGGTACCTCTCATTGGGGGCTGCCACTGGCAGATAGACAGAGATATCAGCAGTATCTGCTGTGGGCCCTCTCTGCTTGTTTTGTTTCTAACTGACTCCAGCTGGTCTCACCATGCTACCACCGCGAGCATTCTTTATGAAGTGAGACTGGGGTGATCTTCCTGGAAAGCATCTCAGAATGCTAGAGAAGCTAGATGTCTGCTTCTGGTTCTCCCTGCCCACTGCAGAAGCCATGGGCGCTGAGGCATCCTCTCTGTGCGGCACCATGCTGAATGAAAGGATGAGGGGAGAAGCAGTGTGGTCAAAGTGAGACCATTTCTCCTACCCTTCCAATGCAGACTTCATTCGTTTCTGTAGTCTAGGCAGGCCTCTCAGGCTTATTCCCAAGTTTTGGGGTTTTGACCCACATGTTCTTGTCTGTAGATAATTGCTAGTTGAAATTTCAGTGGATGACAGTAAAGGCTGGGGCCACCTGTTCCATTACGTTTGCCCACTTCTCTTTATTTACAATTTATCTTTTCACTTATTTAGACTTGTCAGAGATTTAGGTATGTGTTTGGCCTGTCAGAAGAATTCAATATTGGATTTATTAATCAACACTATTCCTTTCATTCATAGCTTTTAATTGAGCCATTTCTGGTTTTATTTCTTAACTCCTTTGTCTTAATTTTTATTGTTTTGACTTTTTGGCTGAATGCTTAGTTCATCTATGTTCATATTTCTTGATAACAAAAGCAGTTAAAGCTATACATTTTTTGTTAGTGGAGTTTTGGTTTCATTCCATATATTTTGATGTATAAATTCATTCAACACAATTACAAAAATTTTTTACCTTTTAACTTTTTTTTTTTTTTGCTGTGGGGAATTGCTATTTGACAGTTGATGTAAGAACTCTTGTGGGTCAGGTTTTCTGTGAACTACTGTGAATTCCAAGATCACTGCAAGTTTTAATATAAATATGTGAAAAGCTCCCATCTCCCTATTTTGCCTCCCCTCCAACATAAAATGAGTACAGATTTAGAATTTCATTGATTAAATACATCTTCTGAGTGTTCATTTTTCAAAAAAAAACTTTAGCAGTGGTTACTCAAAGTCTTGCTGTAGTCAATTCTGCAGTATTCACTAGAAGACTTAGATTTTTATCAAAATTTATTTCCCCCTAAAGTCTATGTGGTAGAGCTTTCTTTTTCAATCACTAACCAGTTTATTCTTGGCATTAAACATTATCTTTTTCCATTAAAGCTCTAATTTTTTTAAAAAGCTAATGATGAAAATTTTAGTAATAATTTAAATGTAATTTGCATGTACAATTGTCAGTAAGGACTATGAAACATAAACAGTTACATAATTTTTGAGATGCAGCAGATCCTAGAAACTTACCCAGTCCTGTGGTTGCCAACCTTTCTATGTCTCCCGCAGATGTTCATTGAGCACCTACTGCATGCCAGATACCATGTGCAGTAACTTCTGAATCCTCTCATCCCCCTACTTCCAGAACATAGGACTGTGAGTTACTTGAGAGCTGGAGCCAATTGCATTAAACTAACTAACATTATTGCAAAATATATTCTAGGGCTTTTACTCTAATAAAAATGACTCCTGGAACTGCAGTACCATATTCTTAGAACCCCAAGAAGCCAGGTGACAACCCATAAATTTACCATCATTTTTCAGATGAGGAAGGCAAGTCTGGAAGGTCAAGTGACTTGTCCAAAGATAGACACCAAACCAGTAAAGGAGCAGGATTTGATGGAGGGAGGATGAAGTATCAATGAAAAAATAAGTGTAAGTAAAGAAATGCAAATATCTTTTTCTTTTTTTTTTTTAAAAAAAAGCTTGTTATCATTATAAAAAACATTTCAAATATGGCATCTCAAGTTTGAATTGGTTAACTTCCTTTAGGGATATGGAATTTTCTGTCAACATGATTCCCCTGGCCAGGAGTAAGACATGGTCTTATAGACTTGTGAAAGGGCATTATCCCTGGAAAATATGCTTTTCAAAATAAGGGCAGCTGGAAGCCTACAGTTGACTGTTTGTGCCAGAGCAGTCAATTGATTACAGCAGGGAGCTTTCCCTTCTTTTTAAGGACTGTGGAGAGTTCATTATGAAATCTTTTGAAAGATATATGAGCAGGAACAGGCTAGACCTGGATTCCATTAGCTTTGTCTATTCACAAATAGTGGTTAGTATTAGAAGAGTCATAAATCTCTTTTTTATTTTGCTATCAGAGATCTTCATATAACTCAGCTCTTTAATAAACAGGTTGAGATACTCAGCAAACTGAATGGTAAAAATGATAAACTCCTGTAAACACAGCGTTTGCCTTGTTTATCATCGAGTGCCTATCTGTGCTTGTTGCTTTCCGAACCTTGAATGCTGTTACTGCAGACCCTAGCTTTGTGCCTAGTAGCCCGTGTCCCTTGGGAAACCTCCTTCACCACTGTCCTCTCACTTCAGCTCTGGTTCCTTACTCCAGATACTGGAAGCCATTCTCCCTGGGAGCTCCACCATCTTGGTATGACACTGTTGCTTTCCCCACTTATACCGTAACATCGTTCAGATCTAGGCATGTGACCTTTGATTCTAACCTCAAGGAACTGGCCTAGCACATAGCTGGTGCTAAATAAAAGCTAGCTGGTTACATAATGATCTCATGAGGTTGTGAGCTCATTGATATCAGAGTTCAGGTCTCCACTCATGGGGTGTTACAGCCATTTAAGTATAGGGAGTGAGTGGCAATTCCCTTTGACTCTGTGGGCTGCATTTGGTATGCAGGAGATGCTCTGATGTTCCATGAATGGGAGGAAGGATGTTCTGGGGCAGTGGAGAGAAGCCTGCTTTGATCACAGTGAGGATGCCCCCACAGCAAGAGCAGCCTTTGTGCTTTGACTTTAGGTGGTGGTCAGAGATGGTTGGTTCAAAGGCTAGGGTCTCACAGACTGCTGGTCTACCAAATGGTCTGCATTGAAACCATTCCCTGGGAGCTCGTTTTGAATGTACGTTCTTATACCCCACCTTGAATCTGGATCACATAGCTGCCACAGTGGTGACACCCTATTGTTTATTCCTGTTGTTTATGGCAAGGTCCCCAGCCTCCAAGGCTCACTTCCCACCCACCCCTTCCCCTGCTCAGCAGAATGGGGTGAAGAAAACCTACTGCAACGTCTTTGTGCACTGGCGTGAGGTGACAGATGCAGGAAGCACTTTGTAAACTGTCAAGTGCCTGGCAAATGAAAGACATCCGACATAAGACGGCCATTAGGTAATTACATGCATAGCAACGCTGACCAGCTGTGGTCCAAGCAGTTCATATAGTACCAAGTTTCCTAACTTGGTGTTATTTGAGAACTTACTTTCATGACTTTTTAATAAATGTATATCACCTGTGCTGTACACAGGTTTGCTTTTCTTAATATTTCTTAAACTTTAAGTCAGTATACACATTTTGCTTAAATTTGTTTAAGAAGGAAGTTGTACTTCAATGTTATAAATAGGCTGGTATCACTTGGCATGAATACTATAAAGATAAATTGAAGGAAAACAAAACAATGTTATTAAAATGCAGCCAGACAATAGTGTCTGTTGGTGTCCCTGAGCCCCAAGACTTGTTCTCTTTGTGAACAGGGGCAGAGAGCCAGTGGCTGGGAGGTTTTAGGCATGGTATACCAAATGGACTTTTTCTTAATTAGAGGGCTTTGACAGGAAACTGAAAAGGGAATAATTTGTTCCCCGCTTGACCTTATGTTAAGTGTCAGCACCACCAAGGACACCTCCACCAAGCCCGCTAGGTGTGTCTGGTCCTTGGAGGGGTGCTGATGAGTGCTGGGTTCTGAGGCTCAAGGCCGGAGGTCTTCAGTGAAGGCCCTGAACAACTCAGTGAGTCTTTGTCTAAAGCAGAGGGGATGAGGCCAGAGTCCTATAGTGCCTCGAGAGTACTTTCTCAGTCCACTCCTCCTGTGTGTGTCCAAAGGCCGGGTGAGGGCTGAGTGCTGGAGTTGGGGGCTTTGGGGGCTCAGGGCCTCTCACTGGGGGTGGGGGTACAGGGAGAGCAATGCACAGTTGAAGGCATTGCCTTGTTGATGAGGAGGTTTGAGATTTGTTCCTGGATCCTGGATCCAAACCCATCAACCAGGGAGCATTTTCATGCAGGTCACTGGAGGGCTTCCGGACCTCCCGCTTCTCTATCACATCTATTCAACATGTTGATTTAGCTTGTGGGAGGTCCAAGGTGTGATGCTGAGGAATCCAAGGAGAAGAAGCAGCAGTCTCTCTCGCAAGGAGTCAGCTCCCCTCCTGTGTGGCCAGGTAGTAAGCACAGGACATGCATGGGCTCTGTGTCAGGCGGGGAAATCCAGCACCAGAGGACCAGAGCAGGAGGGATTGTTTCTTGCAGAAGGCTTCAGACAGGGATCCATTGTAGCTCAAGCATACAGGGTGGTGACCACCAGTGAGGTCAAGAACCGGCCTATCCAGTGGGAACCCTCTTGATTTGGATGGCACTGGCAGAAGACAGAGCTGCCAGAAGCCGGTCACAACTGGGCCACATCTGGTGAGGTCCGGACAGCTGCAGGAAAGCCACGACTGAAGGGGGAAGTCGGGACAGAAGGGAAGGGCGGGATGGGGCACAGGTTGTCTGGTGCCAGCTTTGGGCTGAACAGGTGGGGTCTGGGCCTCCGGGCTGAGGGCACTGCCCATGGGCACCTCTGCCACAGCCTAGCTTTGCTTGAAATCCTGGCCATGGCCTGCTTTCCACACCCTGCTTCATTTCACTATGTAGCCGATATGGGTACACTGCAGTGGGGAAACATGGCCCAGACTGATGGAAGACCAGCGTGAGCAAAGGTGCCGTGCAGGAGAGCCTGGACGGGGGAACAGGCAGGGCTCTGGAGGTCGGCAGCAGTTCAGGTCACAGGATACTCTGGATCTGAGGTGCCCATGGCAAGGCAGAGCCCTGGATGTGAGCCTGAGCTCTGCCCACTGCCAGAGGCGTGCATTCTGGCCAGGTGCCCAGCCTCCAAGGCTCACTTCCCACCCACCCTATCTCCTGCTCAATAGAATGGGATGAATCAAACCTACTGTGGCGTTCTTGTGCACCGACGTGAGGTGACACATGTGGGAAGCACTTTGTAAACTGTCAAGTGCCTGGCAACTGGAAGCCATCCAACACAAGACTGCCATTTACAGCAGACACAACTGCTCACACACGCAGGTCACTGCAGAAAATGCTCCAGGAGACAGATGGAGTCAGGCTGTGGAGCAGGAACCTCCTAGAATGATGGAGTTGACAGGGTCAAGTGAGTCTGGTTGTGGTGGCCATGCCCAGGCAACTGTCTCTGTCCCTGGGGCTGAAGTCCTCTCCCCTCTTCCTCCCTTTCTCAAAGTCAGCCTTGTAGAGAACTTGCTTTACTCGGGCTTGGCTGACTCTGTGTGTGGATGTGTATTTTCAAGAGGAGAGTTTCTCTCCATGTGGCTCTGATTTATGCTGATACTGTCAAGTTGAAAAATACAAATTGCTTGATTCCACAGAAAATCAGTTTGACAATTTCTTTGCTCCCCACCCGGCCCTTGACATGAAAAGTAATCTTTAGGACACGCTGGAAAAGTCGGCGTGTGGACGCTGCTTTGTTTTAGTTGTTTCAATTTTTTTCCAGCTTCTTCTTGGGGACGGGGAGAGCATTGAAATATTTTTGAGAACATCATTGGCCGGCCAGTGACAAGTACCCTCAGCTCTCTCTTCGGTGGAAGCTGTGTCCGTGTGCAATCACAGAGTTGGAGGAAAGACGAAAAGGAAACAAAGTCTACTATGTGGCTTCTTGGCTCTAAAGACAAATATCTGGATTTCAATCATATTCATTTTCCATCTAGAAATTTGTCTTATGGAGAAAACCCGTGCCTGAAGAGCAAGCCAGCATACCTGTGTGTTTCTGCACACGGAGAATTCCATTATGTGATCTTTTTCTGCTTAGCAGAGATAAATGTAATAGTATCTTCATTGTTATAGATCTCATAGATCTGGTGTCCAAACAGTTTACCTAGATGGAGGAGATACGCAGATAGTTGAGCCTGTAAGGGACGTTGAAAGTTTATTAAAATAGGAGTTACTTCCCTTGATAATTTCATTCTCAATTGGACATTTAGAGGGAAATTTCCTCTTCATATGAGGAATTATGCAAATGTTTGGTTTATAGTAGATACATTTGGATTCCTATCTCTTATTTTATAACAATTGCATACTAAAACAGGCATCTCCGGCACCAGCCCCCTCATAAACTTAGCTTTCTTTAACATATTTTAAAAGCAAATAATTTTGGTATTGTGGTCTGCTACAGACATCATTTGTAGTTGAGCCAGGATATTATTTGAGAACTGCAAAGCTCTCTAGGTATTACCTCCTATATAAACCATGTGTTAGAAAGATATAAATTCAGTTTTGAAATATTTGTTAGACTGCTTTTGGCTTTCAGTTCGTGCCAAACATGTGCTTTGGTGACAGATGGAGTCATGTGGGCCCCTGAATGAAACACTTTATTGTGTATAGACTTTGTCTTCCAGCAGTTGGGTTGGAGAAGCTGGGAGATAAAGAGGATCCAATTGCTATGAGGTGTGTTCTCCAGTGAGCATAGGACCCTTTTCCCCCTCAAATATGTCACTAGGTTATTTGGTCTCAAATTCTGTGCCACAGAAAATAGTGCTGTACACTCTGAAGTTATCTAGAATAATTACATGTAAAGCATTCTCATGTTAACTTCAAATTTTCAAACTAGAACGTTTTTCCTAAGAATTTCTCGAAACATATTGGCTTTGTGGGCCTGTGAACCATTCAAGGAAGCCTGGACCTAGGGTTGCCAGGTAAAACAGGACTCCCAGTTGAATCTGAATTTCAGATAAACAATGAATTTTTTCTTAATGTAATTATATCCTCAGTATTGCATGGGACGTATTTATCCTAAAGTATTATTCATTGTCTATCTGAAATTAGATTTAACTGGAAGTTCTATATTTTTATTTGCTAAATTTGATCATTCTACTTGGATCCCAATTTATGGTTCACGCTCATAAACAGTGACTGTCAAAGAACATTCCTCAGTGATGAAGGCTCTGTGAGTTTGCAAGTCCACGTGGCACAGAGACGGAGGAAATCTCAGTCCAGTCCTTCTGCAGAATAAAAAGAGTGTTCTGTTAGAACAAAGCGGACATAGATCACATCTACTGCACTTCGGACTGTGCTCGTTGAATACTTTTTTCTCCCCATATGCCTTTGTTCTCTGTCATCTCCCCCTTTTGCATTTGTCCAATGTTGTATAGGCAGAACAGGGAGGTGAAGGGATAACTCGGAAAGGCATGCTTGGACCCCTTCTCTTTTCCATACAAGAAACTTCCTCTCCCTCCCCCATCCTCCCACGTGAATGCCCAGATCCTACCCATTCAAAGCCTGATACCATCGGCATCCATGTTGTGAAGACGTCCTGCCTCAACTGCAATCAGGTTTCTAGCCCAACTCCGATTGCTCTTACAGGCACTATCCCTTTCTTTACCAGACTCTATGCTCCCTGTAGGCAGGATCCAGTCTAATTTAAGAAAACACCCAGGGAGGAGCCTCCAGGCTACTGACATTCAGAAGAGGTTTCTCTTTTTCTCTTCTCTCTGTAGGTAGCATGGTAGCTTCTAATTGAGCACTCAATGTACAGGTGCTAAGACAAAGGCTTTCCACAAATCCTCTCCTTTCTCAATTGCCTCAGGGGTTAAGCACCCTGTACTATGAAGGTCCCACCTTTGGTGAAAGGCAGAGCTCACTGGAAGTTGTTATTCTAGACTCCCATGGAAACCTGAAATGCTGTTGACTTTCAGCCTGTACATCCGTACCCCATTTCTGAGCAGCAGTAGAGAATTCGTCACTGGATGTGTGACTCCCAGCCTCCACTCTCAGGGCAGGATTCAGGGTGACCCAGAAGTTTGTTTTAGAAATAAACCTGTTTAATATTCTTAACACATAAAGTTTCAAATAAATAAGAGAAAAATAGACTAATTAAAAATTGGCAATAAATATGAGCAAATAATCCCCAAATTAAGAAACAAAAATAACTGATGAAAATATGAGAAGGCTCAATTTCAGTGATAAGTAAATGCACATTAAAACAACAAAGAAATTTGTTTTCTTTATAAGTGGCCAAACAGTATTTGTAGGGCTTTCTCTTTATAATGATTGGCTATTGAGTTGTCAACTTGCCAGTGCCTGGTCGTTGCTGAATGAAGGGAAACTAGTCACATTTCAGGTCCAGCCTAGAGGAGGAGGGAGCCCTGCCCATTCCCCAGCCCTCCACCCTCCCTCCAGCCCTCATCAGTGGATTCACCTTGTTGATTTATGGTGCTACACTGCGCGATCAGACACCGAAAGGAGAAAAACTGGGCGCTTGGATGACATATTAAGTGTTCATCTTGCAGAGAAGTGAAAATCCATTTAGAACAATTAATGCATAATTAGCGTGGATTTTAAACCAAGGCAATGTTCTCAGCCCACAAATGTTCTTGTTCTGATAAGAGACCTGCCAGCCAATACTGGATTGGGCCAGTTCTCTTGTCTGTGGGAATAGATCAGAGTCAAGGTGGGTATTCTTGAGAGGAAATTATTTAGAAGTTCCTAAAACGAACAGTTTTCTTTACTCTTCTCTATGTAAGATGAGGCAAGGATTTAAACAGTTAAGTACACTGCTTAGTTTCAAACACTGAGAACAAAAAAAAAAAAATTCTAATTAGAATTATTTAAAATGTTCCTGGGTCAATCTATATGCCTAATAAATATCTGTCAAATTGAATAGAATTAAAAGTTCTTCAGGATGCTAATTCTAAATTGTAATAGTTTTGTTTATCCTGTTTGACTATTTAAATTAGGATTGCCCATTTGGGTCCTCCAAATTCAATGGCCAAAGTCAATGGCTAGAAAATCAAAGGTTGTAAAAATCATGTCAGCACCTATCTCTAGATAGCCACATTTTCTCCTTGGCTATTGGAACTTAGGCAGGTGTCCCCTAACTTTGTGATTCCAATCATCACAGCACTTGAAGTCCCACCTTATTCCCCATCTCACCCTGTTCCCCACCTGTATCCTGCCCAAGCCACAGAAGTCCCTGCAATTGGGTGTCCAGCAGGTGGGGAAAAAGGGAAATGAACATTCCTGCTGTCGGGCATGGGACACAGGATATGCCGCTTCTTGTTGTCTTTTGGAATTCAGGTTCTATTTTCCCATAAAAACACATGAGGTTTCAGATATAGAAACTATTGCCCACATTAGAAGTCAAAGTGCATTTTTCTCATAAAGAAAATGAAATGTTCTAAATGGTGATATGAAAGTCAACTATATGAGTTAAAAGGCATTTAAGAGCTAGCCTTCAAAAACTAACCGAGTCTATAGAAAATACATTTCAAATTCAAATCATCAACTTGTGTCCACTGCCTTCTGGTGTGTAGCCACGTACGTGCTGGGGTTTAGCTTCCCCTCGGCTAATGTAGCAGGCATGGATCCTTAAACAGGAGGAAATATCAGGCTACCATGATGACAATTGCTATTATGGTCCCTTAGTTCTCTGTTCTTCTCTTAATTTGGGTTCTCAAGGAAGCTTTCCTGCTGGGTAGATAATGAACAAAATGTTTTAGACGAGGACTCTGGTTGACTTGGCAGTTCTTTCTCATTAAAAATAAGCAAATTGGAATTCTGGCTTATAAATAAGGCTCATGTGGATTTGGTTGTGTGCATCCACCTGCGAGGAACCAGACATTGCTGGGTGAGCTAAAAGTCAATCACCCATCAGAGTGTCCATGAGAACAAAGCCCTGGACCCCATCCCTGTCTCATCATGATCACAATGAGGCCATGGAAATTTTTAATTTGTTTGATGATAATTCATTGCACAAATATTTGTCTGCACATGAAGATACAGCAGTAAATTTGATAGACAAGGCCCCTATTTCTTGTTATTCCTATTTTTGATGGAGGGGTGGTAGAGACAGACAGAGGTAAATAAATAAAACACGATTTGATACTGATAGTTGCTGTAGGCAGCATAAAGGATGATGGGCCGGGAAGCAACTTGGGTTGGGAGGAAAAGTATTTAAATAGGGAAGACTCTCTGAGGGGTAACATTTGAGCAGAGACTTGAATAACAAGGTTTGGGGGCATGTGAAGGTTTGACAGTAGAGTATTCTATGTAGAGGGCACAACAAATGCAAAGGCCATGGCTGGGCGCAGTGGCTCACGCCTGTAATCCCAGCACTTTGAGAGGCCGAGGCAGGTGGAACATGAGGTCAGGAGTTCAAGACCAGCCTGGCCAAGATGGTGAAACTCTGTCTCTACTAAAAATACAAAAAAGAAATGAGCTGGGCATAGTGGGGGCACCTATAAACCCAGCTAGTCGGGACGCTGAGGCAGAGAATTGCTTGAACCCAGGAGGTGGAGCTTTCAGTGAGCTGAGATCGCACCACTGCACTCCAGCCTGGGCAACAGAGCGAGACTCCATCTCAAAAAAAAAAAAAAAAGGCCATGAGGTAGGACATAGCTGGGCATTATTAAGGGGTCAGGAGGGTGGTCAGTATGGTGGCAGTAGAGAGAGCAAGATGGTGCTATCAGGACATGAGGTTTTCCAGAACTTAGGAAAGCATGTGAATTATACTTCAAGTGTTTCCTAACCAGCATGATTGTTTATTTATCACACAGTAGGATTATGAGCACAGCATTCTGTAATGTGGCTGTGTGGGTCAGCCACCTGGCTTCATGATTTGTGTGATCCTGGGCAAGTTGCTTAACTTCTGTGCCTCAGTTCCATCATCTATGACATGGAGATAAATATCATAGGGTTGTTGTCAGGCTTAAACAAGGTAAGCTTATAAAAGATTAGAATGGGGCTTGCTTGCATAGCAGTTGTTCATTTAGCATTCATTATAATCAATAACTATTTCTTGATTATGTAATCTATGCTCAACACTCCGTGTTTGCCTTATGAATAGTTCTCATTCATCCATTCTTCAGGCTTTATACAATCCATTCTTAGGCAGAGTACGTGTCCATTATGGGTCACAGTTAGTCTGTTTAAAAGCCCTAGACTGGGCCTGGGCGCGGTGGTTCACACCTGTAATCCCAGCACTTTGGGAGGCCGAGGCGGGTGGATCACGAGGTCAAGAGATCGAGACCATCCTGGCCAACATGGTGAAACCCTGTCTCTACTAAAAATACAAAAATTCACTGGGTGTGGTGGCATGTACCTGTAGTCCCAGCTACTCAGGAGGCTGAAGCAGGAGAATCACTTGAACACAGGAGGCAGAGGTTGCAGTGAACTGAGATCGTGCTACTGCACTCCAGCCTGGGTGACAGAGCAAGACTCCATCTCAAAAGAAAAAAAAAAAAAAAAAGCCCTAGAATGACTTCCCACTTCACTCAAATAAAATCTAATTTTCCTGCCTTGAAAGGCTCGCCACAGTCTGGGCCTTGCCTACCACCTCGACTTCTGCTCCTCCCTCTCTGCATCCCCTCTCTCACTCCATCTTAGCCATACTGACTGCCTGGCTGTTCCTGGAACCTACAAAGCACTCTACTGCCTTGGGGTTTTCACATTCATGTTCTCTTGATGAGAAACCTGTTATAGATGTTTGCTCTTGTTAAATGTCCCTCCCCTTTAAGATTGGAAGAGGGAGAACTTGCAGATGATGAGGCTATCTAGAAGTATTCAGTTAAGAACTGGAAGCATCTTTTAGAAGACAAAAGAACAAAAGCAAAGCACAAAACGACCAACTGGAGTTTTACAGGAAGAGGACACTGTCAAAGAAGTCAGTCATCCAGACACGTGGCTTAATAAAGGGTGATGAATGTGGATGGGGTATTGACAACTCATGTATGATTGAAAATGTGTTGGTTTTTCGCTGGGGGGTGAAGATTAAAAACCTTTGATTTTTAAACACGTTGAATGTGAGGTGGTGATGGTGATGAGACATTGAAATTAACATGTCCTGTAGATAAAATATAGACTGTGCTTGGGTGAAGTGGCCAGATGGGAAGAAAATATTGATTTGGGTAACATCAGCTTAAAAATTAATGAGTTCTCTGGGGAACAATAAGGGTAGAGAGGGAAGATGGCCAAGAACGGAGACTTGGGGAATGTTCAAGTGGAGGAGGCAAGACCCGGGCAGAGGAGGGGAAGAAATCCAGAATCACAGAGTGCTGCCCAAGTTGGTGTGTATTTTGGCAGAAGGTGGTCACAGATACCCAGTGAAGCAGGAGGGATGTGAGAGAATGCCGTTACGTGGAGCTGGGGCTTTAATGTAGATGCAGAATGACTTGTTTTTCATTGTTGTTTAATTCCATTCAATAAGTTTGCAAGACTTAATGAAATATACAAGGTTCCATTCTTCTTTTGCTGTCAAGATCCAAAAATTATTCCTAGGTTTTAATCATTAGTTTCATTTTCCCCTTACATCATTTCTTGCAAGGTAAACATTGAAGAATTCTGACCCTCTGCAAAAGTGTTACAAAGTGATTGTATGTATTTGACATGCAGAGGATTTGGGTTTTGCCATTAATTCCGCCATTTATATTATTGGGCAACTTTGAGAAAAACCTATACAGCTCTATAGTTTAGTCTCACAGTGTGTCAAACGGGATTAGTATCCCACTGACCAGTAACAGGGGTATAAAAATGTAAGTTACTGTTGTAAGTGACTTTGCTCCCCACAGCTGGGAGGCACCATAGGCATGAACAGTTATGTTTATGTGTAGTAGAGACAGCTCGTGCTTGGTGTATGAATCTATTTAGACATTTATGAGAAGCCGTAACTAGCTTTCTTTGAATTTCAAAATGACATATAAAACATCTTTTCCAAATTGTAATTGTTCCATAGCACTTGATTGCTTTTATTTCCAAATGGCTCTGTCCTCTAACACACCCAAGACTGTGTGTCTGTGGTGCCAGGAGAACTGTTGTTTTGTCATCATGAGTCCAAATGATTTTTTTAAGTTTATTTTTTCATCATAAAAGTAATATGTGCCAATTATAGAAAAGCCAGAAATACATACAAGCATAAAGAAGAAAAATATAATGAATTCATAGCCCCAGCACTGAAAGAAAGCCAGCAAGAGCATTTTGGTGTGTTTCTTTCCAATGAGGGATTAGGAAAAAACAAAAATAACAACCTAAACTAAACGATATCCATCTGTGATGGTTAATATTAGGTGTCAGCTTGATTGGATGGAGGGTTGCCTACATGGTTGATAAAGTATTGTTTCTGGGTGTGTCTGTGAGGGTGTTGCCAGAGGAGACTGGCATTTGAGTTGGTGGCCTGGGAGAGGAAGACCCTTCCTTTCCCAGGATGGGTGGGCAGCCTCCCATCTGCTGCCAGCATGGCTGGAACAAAGCAGGTGGAGGAAGGTAAGATGATCTGGCTTGCTGAGGCTTCTGATTTCCTTCTTTTTCTGTGCTGGATGCTTCCTCCCACTCCTCCTGCCCTTGGACATCAGACTCCAGGTTCTTTGGCCTTTGGACTCTGGGACTTGCACCAGTGACTTCAAAACAGGCAGAGGAAGGTGGGATAAGCTTGCTTGCTGAGCCTTCTGGCTCTCTTTCTTCTTCCTATTCCTCCTGCCCTGGGACATCAGACTTCAGGGACTGAAGACTTCAGACTCTGGGACTTATACCAGTGGCTTCCAAACCTTTGGCTGCAGACTGAAGCCTGCACTGTCGGCTTCCCTGGTTTTGAGGCTTTCGGGCTTTGACGGAGCCACTACCAGCTTCTGTCTTTCCCAGCTTGCAGATGGCTTGTCCTGGGACTTCGCCTTGTAATTGTGTGAGCCAGTTCTTCCTAATAAACTCCCTGTTTTATATACACGTATTCTATTGGTTCTGGAAAACCTGACTAATACACCATGTACACGTTTGCATCCATGATCTCATTTGATCCTCTTGCCGGCCCTCTGTGGCAGATGGTGTTCCATAGCTCAGCTCCACTCATCAAGGATCTGAATCGCAAGGAATGCGAGTAACTTGCCCAGGATCATTGAGAGTGTGTGGTGGGTGCAGGACGTGTCTTCTGACTCAAAATACTATGCTGCTTCTCCTACATCTGCCTACGTCTTCATAATTCAGCCTGCCAGCATGGTAGCTACAATCTTAGACTCTGAGAGAAGCTGTGTTCTGTCTTGACACGGTTTTATCAATGTGTTTATGCATGTGTCACTTGGTGTCACCTTCCCAAACCAAGTGTCAGTTTCTCCCTTTCACTTTTCTGCCATCCGGGACCCTTGTAGCCAATGATGCAAAAAATTTTAAGTTTTTATTTCAACTTGCTGTTTCTGTGTTTTCTAGAATATGCTGGAGTACTCAGAAGGCCCTTTCAGCTGCTTGAGAATCAATTATTTTCACATGCCTCCCTTTTCCTACTCCAGGAAACCCTGTCAGTGACAAGGTTTCAGCTTGCCTGCAGGTACCGCATCTTCTGTCTGAGCAAATAGCAATGTCGGAAGAGCAGTGAATGGTAAACGTGCCAACTTTCTGGTATTCAGAGCCCCCAGTGATAACCAGTCATCCCTGAGCCTTTTGATATGTACTGAACTGCTCCAGAATGACATAATTATTCTTGCAAAATTCCGATTACATTTTAAAAGTTATTCTTAGTAGACTTCATTTTTAGAACGACTTTAGAGTGACAGAAAAATTGCAAAGCTAGAACAGATGGTTTCCAGACACTCCACATCCCATTTCCCCTATTCTTAACATCTTACCTTCGTATTGTACATTTGTTACAGTTAGTAAACCAATATTAGCATAGTTTAAATTAGGTTTATACTTTATTCATTGGTTCTTACTGAGTGCATTTTTTCTGTTGCTCAGTCCCATCCAGGATACCACATTACATTTAGTTGTCATGTCTCCTTAGGTTCATCTTATCTGTGACAGTACCTCAGACTGTCCTTTTTGTGATGATGTTGACAGTTTTGAGGATTACTGGTTGGTATATTTTAGAGTGTACCTCTTTGGGAATTTATCTCATGGTTAGACGGGGGCTGTGGATTTTGAAGGAGAAGATCACAGATGGAAGCGTCACTATCATCACATCACGTCAAGGGCCGTACCATCCACAGGACTTATCACTGTTGATGTTGACCTTGACCGTCTGGCTAAAGTAGGGTTTGTCAGGTTTCTCCATTATAAAGCAACTCTTTTCAGCTTAACTTTTGCCACTGGTTCTTTTGCGGATCCTTCACTTATGTTATTTTAAAATTGCATCACTAATTTACATGTAGGGAGCATGCAGCTAAAATGAAAGAATTACATCATTATTTGGTTAAGATGGAAAATGTGAATCTGAACCAAGGAAATCTTGCTGTTGTTTATCGGAGCATCACCAACATATTGCCCTGAGACAAGGAGTTGCTTAGTTCTGTAAGATTTTCTTTAGGTCTCGGATATTCAGGGGCTAAAAATAAATTACTTAATCAGTTTCCGAAACCTTGTCCCTGGCTTCTTTGCAAATGGCCGCCTCAACTTTTTGCTTTCACTTAGATTTTTCAAAATAATGTTTATCTTAATTCTACCTTTTGCATCTCAGATTGATTCTCCATTTTAAAGTTCACATAGGTGTTGATAATGGTTTCCCTTTCAAACCAGAACTCCAGGTGTGATATTTAAGTTTCTCTTGACTAATGATCTCATCAGAGTTTGTTTCCTCAATGGCCCACTGGGTGGCTTAGGACGATTCCCACTGGCACCCACTTACACACTGGCATTTTCAAACACTCAGTATGGAGTTGTGATTTTCACACCAACAGTGTGGTTTGGTTAAACGGACACGGCCTCAAAGTCTAGAAACTTGGATTCTGATATCTGAGACTGATTTCATGCATTAAGCTTTTCAAATCCCTTTACTATGTTGACGTATTTGAGCTTCCTTAACCTAATGAGAATCTTAGAGGAGAGAGTACAGTTTTCATTTTGTGGAGGGTAGAGCCTCAGACGTCAGACTTTGACAAATGGAAATAAATCAAGGAGGAGTCAGGACCAGGGTTGGGTCTTGTGGCTCCAAGACATCTCCTCGTCACTGTATGTGTCTTCGAGCTACTGCATCAGTCTCCACCTCTTGTGAAATGAAGCTTGCGGGTGTGGGCATCAGGGTGGTGTGGACTTGGTTAGCCTTTCCTGTTTCCCTTCATAAGCTACCAAAGGAAGGTTGGCTAGAGCAAGGATGGGGCAGGACTCATGCAGGCAGCCAGCCTCTGGGTGACGTGAGGGGAAGATCTGGAGTCACTTTGAGAGGTTTCTTCTTTGCCTGGTTTCCCGTAACCTTAAACTTTCATTGCAATCTTGACCAGCCTGAATCAGATCTGAAAATGACAAACTCAGACGAGGAGACAAGCAAAGCAGACACACACTTCCCATGGGAAAGCACAGCTGATGATCACAGCAGATAACCATCAGAGACGAACAATCTAATATGTGTTTTTCCACTCTGAGGCTGAAGCAAACTGGCCATTTTATCAAAACTGCAAGCAGTGTGTCAGGTTACCCAGTGACAAAAATCCTGGAACTTCCTGCCCAGTATAATCTATCCACATTTCTTATTTAGGTAACTATGAGTTCTATTGATGCCCAAATATATATTATGAAAAATAAAATATATGCAAACTGTGTATTTTATAGGGTCATATTTTTTCCCCGGGTTTCTCGGGCTTGAATGTATCCATCATTCAGCTCCCGCGTTTATAATTTATCAATAAGATCACTCTATAAAATATATTCTGATGCCTCACAGCTGTGTATAATTTATTCTGTCTATCCGTGCAGTAGAAATAAAATTTTTATTTGCATCATCTAAAGGAAATACCAATGTATAAATACATAAGAAAAGCTCATAAGAAACGGTCTTCTGACTACAGATACTGCTGAGGGGATGTTGTGCAGCCAATTAAAAAGCTGAGAGATGGCTTCACTATCCATGTACATAGATAATAAATACTGTACTCAGCAAATAGTGCAGTTACTCAATTTCTCAAAAATGTTGCACCACATTCTACAAGGCTGCCACAGCCTGCTTCTAAATTCTCCTTCGAATGTTTGGAAATAAAGCCTCTTCAAGGAAAACATATTTGCCAAAAAGGGCTCCTTTTGGATTAAGATACTGGAGTATGTAGGTAAAACAGGAAATGTTTCAGTGGTTGGAATATTTTGCCTTCAGGAAACTAAATAACGGTGTCTTTCTCAGCCACTAAGAGCCTTGGAAGAAACAGTCCAGAGGATGGAAGATGTTCTTTACAGTTGGTTTCTGTAGCCTCACCCTGATTATCCAACAGGAAGCCCCACCAACACCTCCTGAACTTCCCCAAAGTCAAGATGTGGAGTTGCTGCCTCTCCTACAGCTCTCTCTGCAGGAGCACCTGCAAACGGTTCAACTAGAAGACCCGGATTTCACGCATTATCTCCTTCCTCCTCACACATACAGCTTCTCAAGGAAAGTCTATTAAGTGCAAAGACTTTTCCTGCAGGCATCTGAGGCCTGGGTGAAAACTTTCCAGGTCTTTTGGAAGTGTGGCTGGAATACCCATGGAAAACATCCCATCCTCCCCATTGCTGAGGTTGGGTTGGGGGTGATACAGGATTCTAGTTTTAGAACTCTTTCTCTGCCCAATTTAACAGACCCTTGGCAATAGGATTGATTCGTGGTTACTCAATTTCACAATTCACTTGTGTTGGAAACTCAGCACTGCCAGGAGTACCTTATAATTAAATTGGTTTGTTTATGTGGAGGATATTTTAAAATGCTTGCGATCACTTTTTTGACAGTTTTAGCTGACTTTCCAAAGACTACACCGATGCCCATGGTAACTCACCGCGTGGTGTGGTTTTCGGCAGGTGAAGGGAAAGTTCAGATGGATCTCCCGTTTTCACTCCATAATTGCTAGTATTTTAAAGCTGCCTTAATCCAATTCCAATAACATGACAGCTGTCTTATAAGTTCAGTTAATTGCACTCTGTAGTCGGCCTCTGCAGGAGCTGTATAGCTGGATCAGAACTCACTTTGTTTCTTTGCATTCCAATGTGTGAATCCCGTGAGGTCCTGAGCAAGAGACCAGGTCTTGGCAAAGCTTCGAGAAAGGTGCCGTTGAAACCAGTCCATGTGCCCCTCACACGTCATGTGATTTCCCTCGGGCTCACCACGCTCTGCCTCATTTTATGGAAAGGAAAGTCTTGCGCTCCCTCTGCTGCTGTCTGTCCTCGTGGCTATATGTGGAGCTGGAGGCTTCTCATTGTCAGTTCTCAGCTTATAAGCTCCCCATTCCTAACAAAAAAGGGGGACTTTCCTGACCTGTCCTTCAGAAGTACCATCCCCAGCCATTCTGCTGTCTCCCTGGTTTTCTTCTTAATTTTTCAAGTTTGAAATAATGTTTGATTTACAGGAAGGTTACGGTTTTAACAGAGTTGCTGTGGTCCTGCTGTTTCACACACTTGTTGCTCTCTGAACTGGTCTTGTTTTCATCGTTTCTCTCCCAGTACAATAATGCAAGTCCTGAGGGTAGCTTTCTTTACGTGCCCCTCTGAAATGCACAGGACGGAGAGAGAGGCAAGCCTTCTGGGATGAAGCTGTGCTCAGGAGATGAGGGTGTCTGTAGTATAGACAGAGGGAGCTGGCTCACTTTGGGGCAGAAGGCATCAGGTCTAGAGTCACTGACAAGAGTACCCGTTCCCAGGTAGAGAGTTGAATACTTGGTGAATGGTGAGTAAACATGAGATGCAACTGGACCACGGCCCCGCAGCTGATGTGTGGTAGAGCTGGTGCTGCTGCGGGGTGCGACTTCCTCCAAAGCCTGCGCTATTCTGCCTTTGAGCACATGGAAGGCATGGGCTCAAGTGACAGGAGGAGGGAGACACACTTACTCAAGATCTCCATGGTGCCAGTGGTTGCACCCCTGCAGCCAGGAGAAGGACTTCTGATGCCTCCCGTTCAGAGAGTCGACTCTTCACCTCCAGGCAGCCCTCCACAGATGTCACAGATATCGCCATCAGAGCCAGCACCTCTGCTTGCTCCACCAGAACCCTTCTCGCTTGAATGCAAGTTCATCCCTGAAGACTCAGCCCATCCCCACACTGAAGATGACATGTCCTGGGCCCATAGTCCCCTCCCTCCTTCCTTCCCCATGCGGCCGAGGGGCGCAGCTCAGCCCTCTCCCATTGGCTGTGTTTCGGACTTTCAGTTCATTCCTGTTCCTTGTCCCCTTGGTCCTCAGCACCTGAGAGTTTTAAATGTTCTGTGACCAGCTTGAGAATTTCTCAGAGGCTGTTTCAGACAGTGACTACGCGAGTAGTAATCCTTTGGTAACCTGAATATAACTGCAGACTTCCACATTGAGCACGATAAAATGGTGTGGATTTAAAAGTATTTGGGGAACTGTAAAATGTCTAGGATTAAAATTTCAATACCATTTGTGCCCAATAAATGTGAACTCTTTAGTAACTTAAAACTGTGCTATTATGACTCAGGTCTGAAAATTATGAGTCCTGCTTGAAGAAATGGGAATAACATGTGAGGGAATCTGGTCCCATCCTTCACCTTGAGGGATATACTGTGGTCAAACCAAATAGCAGGAACATGACCTCATAGGAGAGCAAGCCCAGAGAAATTAGCGTATTTGTTGAGAAAGTGATACACCCTCCAGAAGAGAAAAATGTTATACTTTCCATTAGGATTGTTTATGGAAATGGGGCTAAATTGAACCTGTGTCGGTATATTAACTGGTTCAACAGACAGGACCCCAAGAAACAAGATCGTATAATAGTTTATTGAATGACTTGATTTTTTTTAAAACATAAACCGGTCTCGTCAGTCTGAACTGGAAAATTAATTTTGTCTATAGAATCACTTACTAAAGCATATAAAATTAGACTCCGTAAGTGCAGAGAGGAGAATTGGCATTATGTTTAACAGATTCGCTGGGACTTAAATAAATGGATTTAGTCTTAATACAGCTAAAGCCTTGTGACTTTTAATACAGAGCAGATCTTAAATAAGTATCAATTCATCACTTCAAAAAAGTCACTTTTGCATTTTTGTTGCTTGTCTAAGAACTGAATTATATATCTTGTCTATGATAATACCCCAGCACATGTTATAGGTCTTGAAGGAACAAATTAATTAACTTTTGTTTTCTTTAAGTTACAAAATTTTCATGGTTAGATTGACAGAGAATTCAGCAGTTTTAACACTTATCATGACTTAATGGGTTCTAGTGTTTCCCTGGGCTTATTTAACTTCCAAATATTTTCACTGTGTCATTTATGTAATAAGCTTCTGATGCCAAACTTTTCCTGACTAGAGTGAAATATGGGACTGTTTTCCTTTTGATTCAGGGGTGAGCTTATGGGACCAAGGAGGAGCTGATGAAGTTGTCAGTGTCTCTGTTCGGAGTGGAGACCTCTGGATCCCAGAGAAGAGCTTCGACTCCAAGGTGAGTTCCTTTCCTTCTTCTCTCCGCTCTGAGACTGCCAAAGCTTTTAAATCACATTAGCTGCTTTGGTATTCTTTCATTCAAGAGTTGCCTCTACTCACCTTAATGCTAACTCTGTCCTTATAGAATGGAAGCTTTATTCTTAAGATGAAATGCAAACCAATTTTGATGTGACAGTGCTGATGAGGGATCCAACATTATTTGCATCTACTGAAAATTAGTTTTTGAACAAAAACCAGGGGTTACAATCCCAGATACACAACTTCCATGTTCAGTTTAACTGAATGAATGATGGGCATTTTTCTATATTTATGTCTATTTAATTAACATTGATTTCCTTGAATTGATTATTGCTAGAAATATATTTATGCAACTTAAAAACCCACTTGTCATGAGTTTTAATGCAGTCTAAACTTTGTTTACTTTGACATGTTTGATTTGAGCCTTTTATGATGTAAAAGAATAATATAAAATGATTGAAATAATAGTGATTAAATTTAATATCTTGGTGCATTTTATCTGCTAAACTGACATGACTTCCTTAAATTTCAGTGCTTGTAGAAACAGTTGGAAAGTGATAAAAATCTGTGGAAATATGAGCTCTTTGAAGAGACCATACAGATGGCTTGGTCCTTGTATTATATAGAACTATTTTTAGATCATTTTTCATAATAGAAAGCAGATTTTTTGAAGAGCAGTTGAGATTGTGAACATCCTCTGTCACTTTCTGGAATGGTTGCAGTGGGCCGCCTTTATGTGAGTAATGATAAGGTGATTTCCATCTAGGGAACTTACCTTGGAAACTGAGCTTTTAGAAAGATTGGTGGTTTGATTAAAAGACCCAAATGCCAAATGTGCACGTATTTCTAACATTGTTGTTTCATGGACATTGTTGCAAATTGAATATACAAGGTACAAGTCAAGTATAGTGGTGTTGACATTTTCTGGAAGGAAAACTTAAGATATTAAAGAAAATTCCATCATGCTATTAGTCAGCAAAATTAAAAACAACATAATAGATACAGTAAAAGAGGAGTGGGCTTTCATTATTTAAAAAGTTGATTTAAAATATTTAGAGACATGAATAATAGAAAAACATGGAATAATCTAAAGGTTCTTGGATTATGGGAGCCATTATATAGACTTTCCTTGGGGGTAGAGTTGCCAGATTTAGCAAGTTAGAAGTACATAATGCCTGATTAAATTTGGACTTCAAATAAACAATGTATTTAATTTTAGTGTAAATATGTCTCATGCAATATTTGGGACATACTTTCATTTTTAACCTATGTGTTGCTTATCTGAAATGCAAATTTAACTGGATGTGTCCTGTCTTGTGTCTGGCAACCTTCCTGGAGGGGATCAGAGGGACAAGCTCCTGAGGGCTATGGGCCTGCCCCTGGGGTGGACCAGTTCAGGTCTTCTCTGGTTTGTGACCCCCAGCTTCCTCCTTCCTACCCACCAGCCACCTGGCAGACATCACAAGGTGTGTTGGAGGAGGAACTGGCACATCTGCTGCTGGCCAAGCATACCACCTGATAATTGTGGATCACAAGCATCATCTTTTAGAAAACTAGGAAAAACCATGATTATTAGGTAGCTGTCCCAACTCTTCTGGGTTTCTGCCTCCAGAATGAGAGCCCTGTGGGTGACAGGCATATGCCCACTGCACTAAAAGAATTCCAGGTGAGTGACATTATGTAGGGGCATGACGACCTAGGTGAGTTGGAGACAGCATTTTGTTGTAACACCAGTGGGCTCATCTCAACATATAGTTTATGGCATCAGTGTATGGCCGTAAAATTACACTATGTACTCATATTTGGTGGGTAACCCCGAAAGCTTGTGTGAGAAGTGGTGCATGTCAATGTCTGTTACGTGTGTGTACCTGTTTGCAGGAGTTCCCCATGGGGAGGATGTGTATACATGCCGTGGGAATAGGCATTCTGGCCAAAGGTGTGTATGTGTGTATCTGTCCTCATTATCAGTAAGTCAAGATTTTCATTTTGAACTGAATCATGCCGTGTATCTTCAGTATGCAAAGCATACTCACGTTAAGAATATTTTTTGCAGAACAACGGTGCCTGCTGTGCCTCAGAATATAGACTTTTAGATTGGCTTCTCGCTCCCTGCCTCTTTCTGTTTGGCCAGTTTTTAACCGAGCACCTATTATGTGCCAGGTGCTAGGCATGCAGCCAATGCAGAAGGCAGGCACACTTTCTGCCACCTGCAGCTTACATTACAGTAAGGGAAACATAATTCAATAAATTCACATTGTGATAAGTGTTAAGAAAAAAACAACAAAGTATTCTAGGGGCCAGGAGAGGAGGTGGATTTTGATAGGTTGGCCAGGAAAACCCTTTCTAAGAAGGAAAGGTAATTGTTTCAATAAGTTCTAAAGAACCAGCCATGAGACGAGCCAGTGTGTAAGAGGCTGGAGGTGCAGGGAGGAGGCAGGTGTGTCTAGAGCATGGAAAATAAGACAGACCTGGAGTGATGCGGGAGCAGCAGGGGCCAAGACTCCCCACAGGGCTCCTCCCACGTGTGACCTCACTGTGGAAGGTAGTAGCCTGTAGGAAACAGACATTCCTCCTGAGATGACGACATGAACTGTGGCCTTCTTTCTCTGATAAATATTCTGATTTTTTATGACTTACCAAATCATAACATTAATTTTTTGTGACTCTTTTTCCCCAGAGGTGACATGCAGTGTTCACAACCATATAGCACGTTCCTTATTTATACAGAAATGCCTAGCTTTTAAATTTCTTCTTCTTATTTATTTATTTATTTTGGTAGAGATGAGGGAATCAGGGGATAGGGGACAGGCCTCTTTTGTCACCTAAGCTGGTCTCAAACTCTTGGGCTCAAGCATCCTCCTGTCTCAATCTCCCAAAGTGCTGGGATTATAGGCGTGAAGCACTGTGCCCTGCCAGAAATCTCTAACTCTTAAACATTTTATCAGATGGCCGTGACACGTCCAGTAAGCCAGAACTGGAAGTTTAGCCAGCAATTTCTGGTTGGGAATGCCATGGGAACCTAAAGACAGGGGGCCTCAAATTCCAAGTCACATCCTTTCTGGCTTTCTTCCAGACAGATTTCCACAATTGTTTTCCTAAAATGAAGATCTAACTCATCACGATTTTCCTTGAGATCCTCTGAGGTATTCCTCGCATCCACATCCTAGAGTGTGAAGACAAACTCTAGGCTTGGCATGAAAAGCACATTACTCTATGACCCAGAGGCACTCACCATGGCCCCACCCCATGGCCGGGGGCTCTGACTGTCCCTCCGCTCTCTCCTCATGTGCATTCTTCTTCATCCCATGGTGCCATAGCATGGGGCCACCCCTGTGACCTCAGGCAGCCTGGTCACCTGCCCCGCTGTGCTTTGTCCCAAAGCACTTTGGGCTAAAAAGCGGTAACAAGTTCCTGGGGGTTCAGTCACTCATGCCCAAATCTGGATTATGTGCCTGCCGTGCACCCGGTGCTGGAGCTGTGTCCCTGCCCCGAGGGTGGTCAGGAAAGGCCTCTCTGTGGAGGTGACATCTGAGGGTGACCTAAATGACATGAAGGGTGAGCCTGCCATGTGGAGTTCTGGGGAAGAGCATCCAGGCCAAGGAAACCGCGACAGAGGGAGCCAAAGAGGGAGCGTGGAGAGAGATGAGCAGGGCCCTGAGAAGGTAGAACAGCTATGGGAAGGTTCCTGGGGGCTTGGGGCAGGGCGTGCAAGTGAGTTTTAACAATGATCTGTGACAGCTGTGCACAGACTACAGCGTAGGGCCCTGAATGGAAACGAGGAGAGCCATGGGGAATCCAGTGCAACTGTCCAGGAAGGAGAGGGAGGCGTCCACACTGACCATGGAGAGCACGAGAAGCGACTGGACTGGAGACGTATTTTGAAGGGAAAGTTTGTTGGACTCGCCAGTGGATTCAAGGTGTTAAGGACAACCCCTGTGTTTTGGCCCTGGCTATGTAGGTGGCAGGAGCTTCCATCATATACACCCCCAGAGAGAAAGGACCCCCTGTCTAATTTGGTGTTCACCACGTCATTGACTTACTATGTATACTGGTTCTCAGCCTAGCTGCATTTTAGAATCACCCAGAAACTTTTACAAGTAACAGTGTTCAACCTCCAGTTGTTGAGATGGCTTAAATGGTTTGGGGCGGGCCCACGCAGATTTCTTTCTTTCTTTTTTTTTTTTTAAAAAAAAAAAAATACTCCCCGGTGATTTTAGTGAGCACCCAAGGCTTAGATCCACTTGGGGAAATTAATGTTGCATCCAATGCCAGAGTGCTAGTCAAGTCGATTGAGCTGATTTAGGTAAAATTACTGTCAAGTTTTCCCTCTCTTTCTCTCTGAATGGGATGTTAGAATGTCCTTTCCAAATCAAGAATCGAGCCATCACTGCCACTGAGAATTTAGTGGAAGGAGTAGGGGGACAGGAAAGGATGCCACCGCGTGTGTGTTTGCACTTTTGTTTGTTGGTTGTTGTCTATAATGTAGGGATAGGCTTATCTGCATTCCCTCCCTCTAAGGGTCATTGTGAGAATGAGATGAAACAGTGGCTGTAAAATACAGTAGAAACTTAACACTACTACAGACATGTAAGGTGACGCTAAAAGTTTAAAGTGTCTTTAGGAACCAAACTCCAATTTCATGTCTTGAAAAAATTAACCGCGGAACCAGTGAAGACGTGTCAAAATGTGATTGATCGTGAGATGACCTCACTTGAGCTCAGCCTTTGAATACTCCAGGAAATGTCCAATTTCCAGCTTTCTTGAGTGAGAATGAAGTTATAGAAAGAGTATGCGAAATGGAAAATAGAAGGCAAACCCATTAGAACATGAAACTAAAGCTTCCCTTAGCATATGGCAGGTCTCAAATATCAAATAGCAACTAATTAAAATGACAGAGGCACATTCTACTCTATACATTTCCATGTGCCTTTTTTTTTTTTTACAGCTGGGAAAACGGAGCCCTGCTCTCCCCTCCAACAGCCATCCCCATTCTTTCCTTCACAGCCAGACTTCCCAGAAAGGTGGTCTGCATTCACTGGTTTACCGCCCTGCAGTTCCCTCCCAACCCACGGTAGCAGCTCCCATTCCCAACATGTCATTGGAACGGCCTTTGCCAAGGTCAGAGATGGCTTCCTAGTTTCCAAAGCCAGCACACACCTTTCACTCTCTATCTTACGTATCTTGACACCCATTCCCTCTCCTCCTCTGAAATCCTCTCTTCTTTGGGCTCCTGAGACCCCATTCTCTTGTTTCTTCTCGTATGTTTTTGTTCTTGCTTTTCATTCATTTTCCTGGCTCTGTCCCTCACTCTTGGTCTCCTCTGAGTTTCTTTGTGGCCCCACTTCTGAAGAAGGGTCCCGCTGGTGATGTCCCTCTCAACTGTGACCTCATGGCCTACTTGTACCTGGGGGCTCGCATGAGTGGCAGTGGCAGTGAGAGCCACCACATGTGGAGTTCTCATTGTGTGAAACGCTGTGTCAGGTGTTACGAACGATAACTTTGGCTTTTGTCACCTAGCTTGTGTTGACTTAAAATCCACACCTCTTATTCTGCTTTGACCCCTGAGATCTAATCCTCTGCTTCCAATCAATTATAGGTACCCCCAGCTGAAAGTTCCCAATTATGCAAATGTATTGTCCCCCACGGTAGACTCTGCCTCCCACTTAATTGTCCCTAGAAGATAGGGTTGTCATCTTCCTTCTCCCCTGAAATAGTAAGGTTTGAAACACTTCTTAACTCTCCTGGCCCAGTATCCTGACATGAGCTTTTTCTTTCTGCTCTTTACCACTGTCTGCATTAGTCTTCCTCCATTCTATAAAAGGAGGCAGGGTGCTCTGTCTAAGGCACAGATAGAGCCTGTTCCCTCCCTGCTTTCCAGTCCTTTGGAAGTCCCAGATGACACCTGAATTCAAAGCCAGGCTTCTTAGCGTGTTGCTCATGGGACTGGGTAGCCTGGGCCATCCAGTCTAGAGCCCCCACTCCTACATCTTAGCCATGAAGCTTGTCAGGGCAGCTAATTGCCGAAATAGGCCATGTTCTTTACCACCATGCTTGCACTATGTTCTATCCCCATGTCCCCCTGACTCCTTCAGTCCTACTCATTCTTGAAGCACCACTTAAGCACTCATTCTTAAATGGCACCTTATCTTGTGAAACCCATCCTGCACCCCTGGCCTCCTGGCCAAATTCTTCCTTCCCATACCTTTGTCTTTATAAGTTGTACACATCTCTGTGATATGCAATCACATCATGCACACATTTAATTCATGCAAATTCAGCCTTGTACATGGCAGAAACAGATGCTGCAAGATGCAACTTAAGTGACATAGGTGATCACATCCCCTTGGATCCCTAAGGAGCATGTGGGCATCTGGTGTTTTCTTGGTTCCTTCTGCCTCTCATGAGGCAAGCTTCTTACTTCCTAAGAGCAGTTCTAGTTCTTTCTGTTGGATATCATGAAATAGCACAACCCCTAAAATAAGCCACCTCAACTGTGCTCAACCCAATAAACAACGCCCCAGTGCTCTGTGGAGAAGAAATGTTGAACCTGTATAAAAGCATGAAAGCTGTGAGGCTTTCGAAGATTAATTTTGACTGTGCCTCAGGTACTACCTCTACCTTCTATATTGGCCTTCGACCCCAACCGTGCATGACTTGGGACGCAGCTCTCTGGCGTGATCACACAGTACCATCATTATTAGTTTTTATCTCTGCATCTGCCAACCAGCCTGTGCCCTCCCTCAGGGCAGCAGCCACAGCTCTGTGCCCTTCCACCTTGGTGCAGTGCTTGGCACAGAGTGGAGTGAATGCAGGATGCTTGTTGACTGACTCTGAAACTTTATCTGTGCCTGGATCCTGAGCCTTGCCCATTTCTGTGAAGAGTTTGCAAACCACTCTGACTACCACAACTTTTTAGATGTTTCCTATCTCCTTTTGGCGACTCTGGGTCCTTTAAAATCATCTGGAGGCCGCGTCTAGCTGATAGAATGCTACCTTCTTCACTTTAATGCTATGTGGTGTCTTACCTGGAACACCTCCCCCAGTGTGGCTCTGTGCCAGGAGCAGTGCTGTTACTCTACATGGGTGGGTTGACATAGCCAGACCTACAGAGAATGATTTTCCTCTTTATCTAAGGGATTATTCGGGTAATTACAGGAGTTGCTCAGGCTAGACGGTAGCACCTCCAGCTTGGCTGAGTAGGCTCAATAGTTAGCCTTTCGGACTTAGGAAGCATCTATTTTACATTAGCTTCCAAGCCAGCCAATGGTGTTTCCTCTTAAGAATGGAATGACTAAAATACCTACTGTGGAGTAGATCTCCTCATGGGACGTGCATAGTGGCTCATGGTTGGAACACTGTTTCCAGACTCTCTGGGTTCCTGGGTATGGTCTATCCCATCCAGCTTCTTACCTTCTGTGGGAACCCCAACCCCACCCTTGGCCTGACAATCCTCATGAAGCTGTATCTGCCACACGGGAGGCTGCTGGAGGCCCCAACTCCTGCACCAGGCCTCATGTAACCCACCATTATGGGGAGAGGATTTGGAGAAGTAAAAGCTGGCACCCTTGTATCTTGGCTGGGAGCTCACCTGTTTCAAGACTCACTGCCATCCATGGTAGGAGAAGAACAGTGGATGTTGGGGCCTGCAGAAATGGATTTGGACTCCCTCTGCCTTGCTTTGTGGCATTGGGCCTGTCGTTAGCCCTTGCTCAGCCTTTGTTTCCTTAGCTGTAAAGGAGATGGTGATGGTGACCTTGTGACCTGATGTTACGCCCTACACATGCTGGCTACTCAGCAAATGCCAGCCTCTCTCCTGTCCCTCACTGGGTCCTCCTATCACTACCCCAGGGCTGGATAAGCCTTTGCTGTGTGTGGGGGAGAGCACTGGCCTGGGAGTTCCTGGGTGTGTAGCAGCATCCCTGCCTCTACCCGACTGATGCCAGTGCCACCTTCTTCCACTCACAGATGTCTCCAGGCATTGCCACGTGGCCCCTGGGGTACAAAATTGCCACTGGTTGAGAACCACTGCACAGTGAGAAAAGATGAGGAAGGAAAGGAAGCTGGCAGTTACTGGGATCCCCCTCTTGGCCTTGGATGGAGCCAGACTGGGGTTCTGCAGATTTTTCTGGGAAAAGCTGAACAGTAAATATGTTCAGCAGCACAGGTCATAATGGTACTTGCTGCAGCAACTCAACTGGGTTGTTGTGTAAAAGCAGCCGTACATAATACGTAAATGAATGAGCATGGGTGTGTTCCAATAAAACTTACTGGACGTTGAAATTTGAATTTAGTATCATTTTCATGTGTCATGAAAAAATCTTTTTAAACCATTTTAGAACATGAAACCAGTCTTAGCTTGCAGACTGAACCAAAACAGGCAGTGCATTGGCTTTGCCCAAGGGCCACAGTTTACAACCTCTGGGCTACATGTTCCGTAGATATCAGCTCACTGGATGCCCCCAGCAGCCCTGCAAGGTGGATGCTGTTGTGCACACTTGCAGATGAGGATGCTGAAGCTCCCTACTCCCCCAGCCCACCCTGAGGTAGACCGTTAAGCAAGAAGACTAGCATCTGGGCCAAGGCCTGTCAGATTTGAAATCCAGTATTCTTTGCATAGTGCTCTGCTACCTTTCAGAAAAATCTTTAACTTTCTTTCCCCTGGGCATCATATCAGGACTGCTTCATAAATCTTGACTCCAGACAGCTGAGGTCACGGTTCAGGGGGCAGACGTGGTGAGCACTTGCCAGAGCTCTCTCCCTCCCTGCCCATCTTGCCTCCGAGGGAGATCTGGCTTTCTTCAACAAGATGTGATTGTTGCATCCCAGCTCCCTGCCAGGGTCTTTCCTGTTCACTCCTCCTTTTTGGCCAACACACAAAGAGGAGAAAGCAGGCCAAGGTATTGTACTTGTTTCAACTGTGTGCCTGGCCTAGGGAGCTCTCCTTCAACCAAGGAGGGGCTCTGCGTTTCCAACAACACTCACCACCCACCCGCTTTTTTCTTATGACCTCTTAGCAAGGCCTTAATATCATACTTTTAAATTGTTTTTATTGAATCGAGTTGTCTTAGATTCTGTACCTTTTCCTTCCCCTACAAGCTTCTGTCATCATCATTAAACTGGGTCCTTTTGAAAAAAATTCATATTTTAAAATAACAAATTTGGATAATGCAGGAGATACCATGATTTACCTTCTTTAGACAGAAATTGTAAAATATATTTTTATAATCCTGAGTAATGCTTTTTGTTTGACCAACACGTAGGGCTTATAGTTGCTTGATATTAGGAAAGAAGGAGTTTGATGAATTCTGTTTTGAGTTGTACATTTGCCCAAGGACGTATAAATGCTGTCTCTGAGACCCGAGGTCAAGTTCCCAGGAAACAAGGATGAATGGGACCCAATCCTGCCCTTGAGAAGCTCACAGACTGTAAGAGATTTAAATAAGTACTTAGTCAGACATGTGGGATTTAAAAAAATAAACAACTTATTTTAAAACAGTTTTGGATTTATTGAAAAATTGCAAGGACACTACAGAGAATTTTTATATACTGCATACCTTGGTTCCCCATTTCTCACAATTACCTCTGTGTAGTTCATTTGTGACAATTAATATTTTTTTCTTTTTAAGCCTGAAATTTTTTTTAATAAGAGAGAGAACATTCTGAGTATTGAGGTCATTTGGAAGAACATATAACTTCCAGAAGGGATTAGGATTCTAAAATCTTACTTTAAACTGAAGAGCCTATCTTCCCGAGAGATTTAATGTGTATTAATGTTGCATTTTATAATTTCATGTCACAGGAAACCTGAGGAAGCCTTCTTCTATGTGTTTACTGTGGAATTTCTCTGAAGTTGCAACATACAATCAGTGAGGACTGTTCCTTAATAATTACTCAATAAGTAGTTGTGATGGCAATGAAGATGTTTTTGTTCAACCAAAATGTAAAGTTCAGATTTTTAAAAAATCCTCCTATTCTTTCCTTAAAAAGTGAGAAACATTTTTGTACCTATCCTGATAGTGCCTGCAACCACATATATAAAATCATATTAACACTTGACTACAGCACCCTTGTAGAATGTAACATATAGCTGCATAGAGAGCCCCTGTGGGAAGAATTTCCTTTTGGATGTATTTAACACACTCTTCATGCTCTTGTGTCTTGCATGTGTCCCTGAGAATGTGAGGAAGACATGCATTGTTCATGGTGTACACTGGTGCTTTAGCAGCATTTTTTATTACTACCTCCTAAAGAGAAAAATTAAATGAATTTAAATTTAATTTCTCCCTAACAAGAGAACTCAAACACTAAGGACTAAGATTTTATTGGGTTGTGCTAAGCTAAGCTTTGGAGGGTAACAACCTTTGTAACATCTAAGAATTTTCATCACCTTCCTGGTACCAATTTTGCTCATCCCCATTGAGAATGCATGGTGGGCACCACACGTAAATGGTCAAAAGGAAACATGTGTCTCCCAAGACTGCACGTGTTTAGAGAAATCTGCCCACTGGAGATTTGGGGCAAGGAAGAATAAAGTCGATTCCCACCCTTCCATCCTCCCAAGATTACTCTCGCTAGATCTTTAAAAATAAGCTTTTTATATAAGAAAAATTTTTAATTTATAAAAATAATTGCAAAGATAGTATGGTTCTCATGTACCTCACACCAAGTCTCCCCTGTTATTACACTTGTCACAATTAACAAGCCCCTATCAATGGACTATTATGTGCTAATGTCCATACCTTATTCCGATTTTCTTAGCTTTGACTCCATGTTCTTTTTCTGACGGTTCATCGAGGACCCCACATCATGTTCAGTGTCGTGTCTCTGAAGGCTCCTCTTGGTTGTGGCTGTTTCTTGGGCCTTCCTTGTTCTTGATGACCTAGACGGTTTTGGGGAGTAGTGATCAGGAGTGGCATAGACTTTCCCTCAGCTGGGATTTTCCAGCGTTTTTTCTCATGATGGGACTGGGCTTGTCTGTTGTGGGCAGCAGATCACAGAGGCAAATTCCCTGTCTTGTTACACCATGTCGAGGGGACATACTGTCCATGTGTCTTATCTGTGGATGCTTCAGCACCTGGCTGAGGTTGTGTTTGTTGGGTTTCTCCACTTGTAAAACTCCTTTTTCCCCTTTCCATGCTCTGTTGCCTGGAGGGAGGTCACTGTGCACATCCCACACTTGAGGAGTGGGTAGTTACGCTGCACCCCTGGAGGGGGAGGTAGCTGCATCCATTATTTGGAATTCTCATGCATGTGAGATTTGTCTGTGCTCCCTATTTATGTTTTTAATCATTTAACGACATTAATGTGGTCTCATGGTTATTGATATGGTTTGGCGGTGTCCCCACCCAAATCTCATTTTGAATTGTAATTCCCACAATCCCCCACATGTTGTGGGAGGGACCTGATGGGAAGTAATTTAATTACAGAGGCAGGTCTTTCCCATGCTGTTCTCATGATAGTGAATAAGTCTCATGAGATCTGATGGTTTTTTAAAGGGGAGTTCCCCTGAACATGCTTTCTTGCCTGCCACCATGTAAGATGTGTCTTGCTTCTCCTTCGCCTTCTGCCATGATTGTGAGGCCTCCCCAGCCATATGAACTGTGTGTCCATTAAATCTCTTTCCTTTAAAAATTACCCAGTATTGGGTCATCGTTATTAGCAGCATGAGAATAGACTAATACAGATATTTATTTTATACTTTAGAATGTAATCCAATACTCTTATTTATTTTGTTGCTCAAATTGTTCCTACTTTGGCCATTGAGAGTTCTTTTCATTGGTTCCTGTGTCTCTTTGACATACACCCATGTGTGCATGTGTGAAGGTGTGTGAGAGAGTGTGGGTGTATGAGTGTGTGTGTGTGAATGTTAGTGAGTTTGAATGTGTGTGAAAGTGTGTGTGTTAGAATAAGTGTGTGTGACAGAGTGTGACACTGAGAATGTGTGAGTGTGAATGTCACTGCATGAGTTTGAATGTATGTGAAAGTGTATCTGTGTGTTAGAATGTGTGTGTATTTGTGTATGACAGAGTGACTGGGAGTGTGTGGGTGTATGTGAGTGAGTGTGAATGTATGTGAGTTTGTGTGTGAAAGTATATGTGAGTGTGTGGGTGTATGTTAGTGTGTGGGTTTGAGTGTGTGAAAGTGTATGTGAATGTGTAAGAATGTGTGAGAGTGTGTGTGAGAGAGATGGTGTAACTGTGACAGTTGTGTGTGTGTGTGTGTGTGTGTGTGTGTGTTCTAGCACTTCCTTCTTTTCTGGCACTGCAATCTGCACTGGGTTCATCTGGTATATTTCCTGTTCCTGTCCTAAAGTCAGCCATTTCTCCACGAGCCCTGATTCCTTGGAGAATGGTATTAGAGACTAGGTACTAGATAGGCTCACTGCTACTGGGCAGTCATTGCTTCTAGGCCCTCTCAGTTGACAGAGCGTGGGAAATACATATGTATGTTTGCTGTGGGTAGATTATAAAGAAACAGATCTCAAATGCTGGATCATGGCTGAGACACACCCTACCTTTTCACAAAACTAATTTAAAATGGAATAAAATTGGGAGGCTGAGGCAGGAGAATTGCTTGAACTCGGGAGGTGGAGGTTGCAGTGAGCCAACATCATGCCACTGCACTCCAGTATGGGTGACAGAGCAAAACTCCATCTTGAAAAATAATAAAATAAAATAAAATGGTATAAAAGAAAATATGCCAGGAATTTGGCTCTTTATGGATGTACCTATAGACATAAATAAAATAGCTATGTTCAGTACGTTAAATCAGTTACTGAGAATCAAACCTAATCATTAGGCTCTTTTCCCTGGGGGAAAAAAAAAGTTTCTTTAAAAAAATTAATTCCCAACTCTTCAGTATTTGACCTAGCTCTGGCATTTCACATTCCTTGCATTGATCCATGCCTCAAGGCTGCCTTTCTGCTAATTACTTGAAATTAAATTGACCTTTTTCTGAAGTTGGCACACAAAAAGGTTTCATTTGGGGACATAACAATTGTCATATGCACTTTTTACTCAGCAAAGGTACTAAGGTCTTCTTTTTGCTTAAACCTACTAGTTTTCCAAGCATATTGTTTAAAGTTTTGTCAAAATCCCAAACAGAGTTGGTGAGAGCACAGAGCTACTGAGATCCAGGGTTGTGGATTGGGTCTCTGTTAAGATGTCCTGTTTCCATGGGAGCCATTAGTTTGGCTGTGTTCCTCAGCATCACCTGGCAGGTCCCACCCCAAAGGTGTCTCAGGAAGGACTCCTCAGAAGGGCCATGGTGGATTCACCAATTGCAGAAACATCACAGGTACAGCACTTCCCATCATTGACAGACTCACAGCGATGTTTCTGTATATGTAGGCAACGTAGTTTGCATCCATGTTTCTCAAACTTCAGTCACCCAGGTCCCACCAGTGTGAATTTAATCTAATTATAAAAGCAATCACATCATTAATATTATAGCTTATCATATTAATAGCTTATACATGCTTGAAGTACTTACGGATTTTTTTTCTCAAACACATAAAACTGATTAAAATGAAGTGTGCTGTATACCTCTTAAAATGTATTTGTCTATCATGGGAGAACACATTATACCACTTGCAAAATGCTATTTTAGCTGTTGTGGACTTTTAACAATTTCTTTTTTTTTTATTTTTTGAGATAGGGTCTCACTCTGTCACCAAGGCTGGAGTACGGTGGCACAATCAGTGCACCATCACACCCGGCTAATTTTAAAAATTATTTTTTGTAGAGATAGGGTTTTGCCATGTTGCTGAGGCTGGTCTCAAACTCCTGAGCTCAAGCTATCCACCTGCCTCAGCCTCCCAAAGTGCTGAGATAACAATCATGAACCACTGTGCCCAACCAGTTTCTTTAATTTTTCCACCTTGAATACCTCATCAGGTGTATTTTTTCATCAATTTATATGTATAGCCATGTAAACTGAGCCCTGCACAACTTGGGGCTTAGAATTGAGTGGCTCTAAACCTGCTCAGCTGCTGAGGGTGGAGGCCCTGTGTAGGATACTGTTGGGTGGAATTATCTCCATGAGTTTTGACTTAACACTTTTGAGAGGGAAGGAGTTACTGATTAGATATTACCCTGCTTTTCTGTTGAGTCCTTTCTGTATATTCATTTAATCAACACATATTTATCGAGAATCCTTCATGTGCCAGGCCCTGCGCTAAGTGATAAAGATACTTTGCCCTTTTAAAAATTGCATTAAAACTGGCCATTTCATTTCAGAGCTACTTTGCAACTTGCTCAAACAGAACTCTTGAAATGTTAACTCCTCCTGCAGTACAAACATAAGGAAGAGTTAAGAACCCACCAGGGGTAGAAAATTCTATCATATCTCCTTTGAAATCTATCTCCTTCTTTTATAGTTCAAAACAAGACCACGGGGGCATATAATCTCTGGTCGTGCCTATTCAGCTAATAGGAATGTGTTTGCATTGCCAAAAGTTATTGCTGGTTTTAGTGTTCCTTGACACAGGCAAATCTCCTAAGTGGACTTCGTGGGAATGCATCAGATCTCTGGGAGCTGTAGGACAGCCAGACACTAGCTGCCCATGTCTCTGTCTTTGCTTACAAGGAGCATTGGGAGTGGGCATTTGCTGTCCTGCGATTTTAATGTCTGGATCTGCTGTGGAAAAGTGAAGAGTCACAGATCTGCAGACACCCTTGCCTTGCAGTTTTAAGTAAAAAGAGAAGGGAGCTTTTTGAGGTTGATCTCCAAAATGGTCTCGGTGGAACTCCAGAGACTGAGTTTTCCAGCCTGCTGTTTCATTGGCAGGTACTGAGCCTCGTCTGGTTCAGTCTGGAAGTGTTTCTGGGAATGCAGCTGCCATGGGAAACGCCTGTGATGGGCAAAACACAAACTGGTCATCCTCCCAGCTCCAAGGATTAAACTAATATTCTGATTTTTATGCCACATACTTCAGTTGCCCAGACAGGGTTAGAAGGAGCCATCAGTTGGAAAGGACAGAAACAGTGTCCTTAAATCAAATACAAAAGATTGGATGCATTTTTGTTGGTTATAACAGACAGGAACACAGAGACGTTCTTTTGGCTCCAGCAGGCATTACGAGGAAAGAGCTGGCGAGCAGAGTTGGCAGGTGGGGAAATGAGTTGGAGAAGCTTTAAAGATCTTTTCCTATAAAATAAATGTCCAGAAGCTGTGGAAACGTACGTCTTTAGTTAAGTAAATACCCTCAAAGACAACACACGTACATTTTTCAGTGAAAGCTGACCAGCTACAACTGCCATGTTTTCAGATTCCAAGAATTTCAGCACACATAGAATTGGCCTCTCATGCTCATTAACCTCAGAGCAACTCCTTTCAAGAAGTTCCTGCAGCCATGACGGCAAATGAGTTTAACTGTTTCATTTTAAGTGCAATGACTTGGAGCAGCATGCTTACTGTTTCCTTGCCCTGCATCTCAGGCTCAAATGAGAGGGAATGGTAATTACCTTACCAGTCCTAGCTTCTGTGCAAACTGGTGCTGAAACCCCCACTTCTCCCTTTCCTTCCATAGAAAGCCTCATAGCAGGGGTTTTGGATGAGGCTCTGTGTTGACTGTACTCTGAAAGGCAAATTGCAGTCCTCTGTTTATGTTTGCGAGTGACTATGAAGTACCTATTCCAGCTAGATTTGGGGTTGGGGTGAGGAGTTTTCAGATTAAATGAGGCCCTGAATGTCATGCTAGGGGCTTGACTTCAATTCTGAAGGCAATGGGGAGCCATTGAAGGTTTCTGAGTAGTCAAGTGACATTTTGGGGGTGTAATTTTAGAAGAGGTTTGAAAATAGAGTATTATTGAAAACTTTATATAAAGAATGGACTCTCAGGCAAATCTTTTTTTCCTGAAAATGTCCATGTTGTATCTCTTGATTGATTTGAGTGTGTCTCATTTATGAGTGGAGGGTGCTCCCAAAATTTGTCCCAAATTCAAAGCAGAACTTGTTAACATGTGGCCCCATTGAGGTGATGTTCCAAAGGGCAGCCAGACCTTGGCCTGCAGCCCTAACGCTCCCTATGCCCTACTCTGTCTGCATTGAAACTCCCTTTGGAGCACCTCCCTCACACCATGTCCTCACCCCACAGCATCCCCAGCTGGTTTCCGCTCTACCCCACCTGGGACATCAGGTGTCCTCTCTAGCAATCAAGCTGGCTATTTTTCCCATGGCTGTGGGACTTGCATCCATGTCCTTCTCTCCAAGCTTGCTTCCTGCCCCACCCTCAGCTCCTCCAGCAGTACTCAGGCCACGCCGCTCCTGCCAACCAACGCAGGTCAATGGTGATAGCCTCATCTTCCACACCTGGCTTCTCATCTTGTTCCTGACTTGGTTCCTCCTCTGGCTTTTGTCCAGGAGAGCCCTGGGAACCTCCTTGGGAATGCCTGTTCCTGACCTCTGTCCGTGAGTGCCTACAGCACCCCATCTAGTTGCATGGTGGATGAGTCCCTTCTCGTCTCTGCCTTAAAACCCCTTCCTTAGGGAAGGCTTCCTTCCTTCATTATTTCATTTAAACAGATGCCCACTCAGTTGGTTGCTATAATTATTCTTTGTGTCTTCCATGCTCTGCCTCACCATTGTCTTTATCTGTTTATATCCTCATTTAATGTCTGCCTTTCAGCCTTAACTCTCCATCCCATAAGGAGAGAGACTTATCTTTTTTATTCACCACTTTTTCCTAGAGTTCACCACAGAAGCTTCTGTGATGAATACCAGTGATATGTGTGTAGGTGGATAGATGGGTGGGTGGGAAGACAGACGGACAGATGGATGGATGGACGGATGGATGGATGGATGGATGGATAGATGGACAGATGGATGGATGGGGCTCGCACCTTGAAATAGATGGTGTTGATGAGGTGTATGTATTCTCTTCCACCCTTTTATGTGGTCATCTTATATGTCTGGCTATTCCTTTTAAGATCTTAAAATGTTCTTCTGTTTCCCAGGTGGGAGACTTTGACCCCATACTTTGCATTTTCAAAGTTGAATTCAAGGGCTTTGTGATAGCCAGCTTCCAAGGTGATCCTTGCCCTTCCAAGGCCCTCTCCTTTGTGAGGCAGGGTTGGTTTGGGTCACCAATAGAAGAAGGCAGAAGTGTGTGACCTTGAGGTTAAGTCATAAGAGACATGATACTTTTCACCTGGGTTTCCTGGCCCTCTCAACTGGTGGGAGAAGCCAGCTGCTGAGCCGCGAATATACTTAAACAACCCGGTGGAGATGCCGTGTGGAGAGCTGACAGCCAGTGCTGACTTGCCAGGCATGCTAGGGTGCCATCTTGCAGTGGGTCCTTTCATCCCAGCCAAGCTGCAGGCTCAGGTGGCGACTGCACCCCGAGAGACCCTCAGACTGGAGTCTTCCAGCCAAGCTGCTCTGCATTTCTGCTCCAAAGAAACTGTAAGGAAAGTAGCAACGTGTGCTGTTGTCTCTTCATCTGAACCACCATGGCTAATTTATGCAAGTAAGTAATAATGTCTTACTGAAAAGTAAAAGAAGAAACTGCAAAATCTGAAGACTTGGCCATAAATACCTGTTAGCTTTGGTGGTGTGGCTCACATATGTTCACGTGCATACGTGGCTGCAATGAGAGGGCATCATTCCTGATTTGTCAGTGCCTAAGATGTGCTGGTGTCCACGGGTTTGATGGCACCATTGTCTAACAAGAGAAGAGAAGGCAGTTGCTTGTTGCTGAAAAAGGGCAAAGTCTACAACATAAGGAGTATTTAATAAAGCCAGCCACAATGTTGATGTCGTGTTTGGCTTAGTGCTTAGGTTTAATTACAACAAATTCAGATTTAGAACCTAAGAAGAGACTTCTGCCTATTTATGTTCTCCTCCTCCTTGAAGGCTTCCCACAGGCCTGCCTCCTCCCTGAAGCTTTCCCTGACCACCCAGACTCTGCTGACCACAGGGTGTCCACATCCCATTAACCACATAGTCAGGACCGTCCAGCCACACACAGCGTTTCTCCTTTTGTGTTTGGTTTGTTGAAGGGAGACAACTATCTAAATTAAGTCACATTCATCCAGAGGCACAGCTGGGTTCTCACTTCAGGACTTGCCATTCTGGAGCTCACGGAGGACAGAACGCAGGTGTTGGAGAGAGGAGGAGCAGGTGTGCCTGGAAGGCCCTGATCTTTTGTTCCCTCTGCACCTGTTTTGTGGCCCCCGCTGGTGCTCTGCCATGGGTTTCTCACAGCCTCTCTCACATAGTCTCATTGCAGCTGTTGACAGAAAATGCAAACCGTGGCCTTGACGCTTACACTTCACTTCTGGTCACCAGATGTGGGGTTTTTTTTTGTTTTTTTGTTTTTTTTTCATACCAACCTGTTCTCCAACTTTGGACACCAGTTGAGTGCCCTACATTTCAATTATGATGCTGACTACCTGGAGTTAGCACAGACCCCACAGGCAAAGGGTTCCATCCCACAAGATGCCCCACTTCAGATGCCAGTTGCAATCCCCAGGTGACCCACACTTCACTCGCACTTGGCTACAAGTGAAGGAGTCCCATGACCCCCTTGTCAGGCTTAATAATGTGCTGTAATGACTCTGGACTCATTTATTTACTTAGTCTTGCTACTTTATTATAAAATATATGGTAAAGGACACTGATGAGCAGGCAGATGAAGAGGTGCATATAGAGCACGGTCTGGAGGATCCTGAGTGCGGGAGCTCCTGTCCCCGTGGAGTTGTGGTGCACCACCCTCCTGGCACGTGGGTGTGTTCACCACTCCAAAAACTGAATCTCCTCTTTTCAGGATGTTTGTGGAGGCTTCATCACTTTGGCATTATCAATTTTTAACTCCAGCTCCAGCTTTTCTCCCCTCCCGAGAGGATGAGGGTAGGCTGGAAGTTCCCAGCTTCTAATTATGGCTCAGTCTTTCTGGTGACCAGCCCCCATCCAGAAGCTCACCAAGAGTCACCTTATTAGAACAAAAGACATTCTTGTCACCCAAGAAATTACAGGAGTTTTAGAAGTTCTGTTCTGGGAACAGGGGGCAGAGACCAGATACATGTTCCTTATGTCACAGAGGTCTCAACGGCTCTGCCAGTGCTGTGCCCTAAGCACTGTGCTACTTTTTTATAACTGTTTTTGGAGATTAGGTTTAGAGGGAATTATTTTCCTCTCCCAGGTTTCTCCTCCCACTCCAGCCCCAGTTATACTTCTGTATTTATTCAGCAAACATGGGTGGAAAGTGGCATTGCCAAATAAAATACAGGATGCCCAGTTAAATTTAAATTTCAGAAAAACAATGAGGAGTCTTTGAGTATATCTCATGCAGCTTGTGTGCATACAGGTGTGTGTGTGTGCGTTTGTGTGTATGTATAATGAGGAAGACCCATAACCCACTGAAAAGGTGGGCGGGAGATTTAGTATTAGCTCAGCTCAGAGGAGGCATCTTAGAGATTTTCTCTGCAACCACCCTTAATGAAGACTGGCATTCTCTAAAGGCAGGAACTTCTTTCCTACCCCTTAGGGTCCACCATGTCCCCTTGCACAATAAATGCTTAGCAAAAATGTATCATCCCTCTCATAGAGCACAATTTCATATTTTGGTCCTATTCTCATGAAACAGCTATGAGACTATGTTAATAATTTCCCTGTGCCTGTGCTACTCTGCATTACAGCCTTCTTTTATTTACTGAGAAAGTTCTTTTGTACCTTCCCATTGATAACGAGACACATCCCACACAGTGATCTGTACTTAAAAACAATATAATGGTATTTACATAATTTTGAGGGTTAGCACTCCAATTTCCATACTGTTACCTCTGCACCCGCCTGCCTTTCTGCCTCTGCCTCAGCCACCAGGCATCTCGGAGGTAGCTGACTGCTTTTCGTGGCTGCTTTGTACCATGGGTTTTGCCGTGTAACTATTGCAGCCTGGTTCTACCCTACCACTTGCTTGGAACATCTTTTGACAAGCTCAATAATGCTTTGGTAAATACCTTGCTTCTTTTACATTCTCTAGGGTCTTTAATTATTGGTATTTGTCGTTGGTGATTTCTTTCTCTTGCTCGCAACTGCTGCCCCTGGATTTCTTGGTCCCAGGTTTTGCCTTGTTCTCCTCCAACCCCTTTGACCACTCTACTAGCTTCTTTTCCACTCCTGTTCTGCACCTGCCTTCTAAATGTACGCAACTCCCAAGGTTCTGTCTTCTGTCTGCCTGTTTTTTACTGCATTGCCTCTCTGGACCCTTTCAGAATACTCCAAGATATCATCTATCACTTTTTTTTTTTAATACTTTTGAGACAGTCTCGCTCTGTCACCCAGGCTGGAGTGCAGTGGTGCAATCTTGTCTCAGCACATCCTCCACCTCCTGGGTTCAAGCGATTCTCCTGCCTCAGCCTCCTGAGCAGCTAGGATTACAGGCGCACGCCACTATGCCTGGCTAATTTTTGTATTTTCAGTAGAGATGGGGTTTCACCATGTTGACCCGGCTGGTCTTGAACTTCTGACCTCAAGTGATCTGCCCACCTCAACCTCCCTAAGTGCTGGGATTGCATGCATGAGCCACTGCATCCGGCCCATTTCATCTATCGCTTCTGTTAACATGACACAAAAACTTCACCTCCAGTTCTAATATTTTGCAAGGCTCAAGTCCATATTTACAACTGTCTTAAATCATCTCAATCTGGTTATTAAACTACTCTCTCTAGCTGCTAGCCCACCCCCTAAAACTGCATTTCTCTGCTTCTCCAAAGCTTAGTGGCTTATTGATGTCCATATTTGCATTGTGACAGAGCCAACTCCCAAGAATGGATTTCCACTCTGTGTAATGCAATAGGAGCACTTTAATTTTATCTGCATTTTCTGGACCCGATGCACCATTCTAGCCCTTTTCTCTTGGAATGAAGTCTGGCTGAGAATGATGATCCATTAGTAAGAATTACCTAATAAATCAACTCTTGGTTATGAGTGGCAGAAAACTAAAGCCAGCTTATGTTAAATTAGAATTTGTTTTCTGTTTACAATACGCAGAAGTCCAGGGGTGTTTTCTCGCTTTAGATATGACAGACTCCAGGGACTCAACCAGTGTTCCCGAGACTGGAATTTATTCTTTCTGTTGTCTCTGCCCTCAGAGAGAGAGAGATGGCTGCTAACAGCTACAGTCTTGTCTCCCCTTCTCAGCAACCCCAGCTGCAAACATTGTTTTCCTCAATGATGTAAATAAAAGTCCTCAAATAGAGTCTCTGAGATCTCATTTAGGTCATGTGCCCCCATTTGAAATGATCAATGTAGTCAAAAAGTATAGAATACAGTGACTGGCCAAGCCTGGGCCATGTGTCCACTCTTGGCACTGGGAGAAGGAGATAGTCCACCAAAATCACAAGGACTGGGTGGGAGAACCGTGGTTCCCCAAAATAACCCTGGGTTCTGGGATGGTATAAGAGAAGAATAGAAGGCAAGCAGGCAAAAATGGCAGATGTCTACTCAGTTGTATAAATTCGTCTCTCCACTCGTCCCAGAAGAGGCTTCATGACAGCTGACACATACATCATTCTTGGACTGGTGAGGGATAAGATCTGACCTTCAACAATGGATATGAATTAAAGGATCTCCAACACATCACAGCTGTTACTTGCAGTTGCTAACTATGAGATGATAATGCCTCTTATCTGAGATGAGATGTTCAGTTGTCTTCTACCACAAAGCACACCAGGCATCAACCAACTTGCAATGAATATTTTTAAACTTCTAAGATATAGTTGGAGGGCATTTCCTCAAATAGAAAATCAAAATTTGAAAAAATAGTCAAAACATCACTTACTCAAGATTTGAGTTAATTTTAAACAGTGGCTGTGTAAAAGTTTACTTTTAGACTGTTAACAATATTAAGTAAGTCTATAGTAAAAGCAATCTGCCCATGGTGATGTTTAAAGTGTTAATAGTGGGGGAAAAAAAAGACGTGTTGAAAGTTTGCTTGACAAAGTAGTATAAATGTACATATAATTTCTGGCATTGTTTAGGAGGCTGAGGCACTGGGTGAGAAAGGCTGAGTGAGATCTTCCACAATCTGCTGGTAACTTGGGAGACAAGGTTCAGCTAGAGGAATGGGGCTTGCAACAAACACATAACTGGTCTCCCATGTCATGTTTCTTGCCCAAGTTGCATGGGCAAGAAAACTAAACAGTATGCTTCTAGTTTCCAAAAGATAGAACTTAACTTCTTCTGTAGTCTTTTGTAGTGTTTTGGGGCCAAAAAGACAGAGACTCCAGACCCTAAATTAAAAGCCTAGGATGGTCACCCTCAAGGAGGCATCCTTGAGGATGAGCCTTACTAAGGCTTGGACTGAGCCTTACTGAAAGTGCAACCCAGTTCTGACCCAGCTCAATTCCTGGCAAGTGAGAGACTGATCACATCAGTCCAATTTTCCTACAGATGAAAGGCTGTACTCTCTCTGGTGGAAAAATCATCTGGATCATTTATGGCACTGCCATACAGTGTCTAGCATAAAATACAAAGTAGCTAGACATGTTTTCAAAAGCAGGCATGAGGGCCAGGCATGAGGGCCAGGCATGCTGGCTCATGCAAGTAATTCCAGCATTTTAGGAGGCCGAGGCAGGCAGATCACTTGAGGTCAGAAGTTTGAGACCAACCTGGCTAACATGGTGAAACCCTGTATCTACAAAAATACAGAAATTCACTGGCCATCAGAGAAATGCAAATCAAAACCACAATGAGGTACCATCTCACACCAGTTAGAATGGCAATCATTAAAAAGTCAGGAAACAACAGGTGCTGGAGAGGATGTGGAGAAATAGGAACACTTTTACACTGTTGGTGGGATTGTAAACTGGTTCAACCATTGTGGAAAACCGTATGGCGATTCCTCAAGGATCTAGAACTAGAAATACCATATGCCCCAGCCATCCCATTACTGGGTATATACCCAAAGGATTATAAATCAGGCTGCTATAAAGACACATGCTCCTGTATGTTTATTGCGGCACTATTCACAATAGCAAAGACTTGGAATCAACTCAGATGTCCATCAGTGACAGACTGGATTAAGAAAATGTGGCATATATACACTATGGAATACTATGCAGCCATAAAAAAGGATGAGTTCGTGTGCTTTGTAGGTACATGGATGTAGCTGGAAACCATCATTCTCAGCAAACTATAGCAAGAACAGAAAACCAAACACTGCATGTTCTCACCCATAGGTGGGAATTGAACAATGAGATCACTTGGACTCTGGAAGGGGAACATCACACACCGGGGCCTATTATGGGGAGGGGGGAAGGGGAGGGATGGCATTGGGAGTTATAACTGATGTAAATGACGAGTTGATGGGTGCTGACGAGATGGGTGCAGCACACAAACATGGCACAAGTATACATATGTAACAAACCTGCACGTTGTGCACGTGTACCCTAGAACTTGAAGTATAATTTAAAAAAAAAAGAAGAAAGAAAGAAATTCCCCAGCCTGGCCAACATAGTGAAACCCCATCTCTACTAAAATACAAAAATTAGCTGAGCATGGTGGCATGCACCTATAGTCCCAGCTACTCAGGAGGCTGAGGCAGGAGAATTGCTTGAACCTGGGAGGCGGGGTTGTGGTGAGCCAAGATCGCACCGCTGCACTCCAGCCTGGGCAACAGAACAGAGTGAGACTCTGTCTCAAAAAACAAAAGAGAAAAGAAAAAAAAAATACAAAAATTAGCTGGATATGGTCATGCATGTCTGGAATCTCAGCTACTTGGGAGGCTGAGGCATGAGAATTGCTTGAACCCCAGAGGCAGAGGTCGCAATGAGCAGAGATTGTGCCATTGCACTCCAGCCTGGGTGACAGAGCGAGACTCCTTCTCAAAAAAACTAAAAAGGCAGGCAGTAAACTGTGACTGGCAATCAAGAGAGAAAAAAACAGAGCCACCAATGATGTAAGTATTGAAATTAGCTGAGAAGGACTTGAAGCTAATTAGGATTGGTATGGTAAAAAAACAAAAACAAGAAAACGATCTCTGAAATGGAGAAAAACATGCAGAATTTCAATAGTGACCTGGATTCTACAAATATGAATCAAATAGACATTCTATAACTGAATAATATCATCAATATCTAAAATTAAGTACTCACTGGGATGGAAACAGAAGTTGTTAGGAATAGTGAACTTGAAGAAAGATCAATAGACATGAAACACAATAGATATGAGTGGAAGCAACAGAACAGAGCACAGAAGCCACATGGAACACTGAAAAATGTAATTACACATAACTGGAATCCTGTAAGGAAAGGAGTGAGAGAGACTGGGAAAGAAGCAATGTCTAACGAGATAATGGCTGAGAATTTTTCGAAAGTTATGATTAATAGTTAATTCATAATTTCAAACTCAGTTAACCTCAATTAGAATAAATGCAAAGAAAACTTCATCTGAGCCCGTGGTAATCAAACTGTTGAAAGTCAAAGTCCAAGGGAAAATCTTTTAAACATTCAGAGGAAAGAAAGACTTTCAAAGGAGCAAAGTGAAGACTGGTGGTTGGCACTTCAATAGAAACAGCCAGAAGAAAATGGAAAGATATCTTGGAAGGGCAAGATGTAAGAAAAACTGCCAATGCAGAATTCAAACTCAGAGAAAATACTCTTTCAAATGGAGGAAAAATAAAGATATTTAAAGACCAAAAGCAGGTGATAAAATTCATCTCTAACAGAATCAAACTGTAAGAATTATGAAAGGATGTCCTTCAGGTTGAAGGAAAATGATGCCAGATAGAAGTATAGAACTGCAGAAAGAGCATGAGAATATCGTCAGGTTGGTAAATATAGCAGCATTAACTCTTTAAAAGAATAATGCAAGATATTTAGGGCTTTACAACATACAGATAAGTAAAATATGAGTAGCACAAAGGGAGGAACAAATAGAGCTCAACTATTATAATATTTTTGCTTGTTCTGAAAACAGTAAAGATACTAAGTTAATAATAAGTCTATGATCCTCATTTTGATCTCCCAAGTAGGCACTGAAAGGATAACAATGAGATACAAGAAGCTGTTATGGAGAAAGATGGAATAATAAAAATACAAAATGTATTTTTAAAAACAGAAAGGAAAAAGAAATAAAATACTAACACACAAGAAAATAAGTAGAAGGATGCCAGACTTGCAACTCAACACTGCAGGAATTATAGTAAAATTAAATGGAAAAATAAAAAAACAAGGATTATCAGATGGGGTTAAGAAACCAAACTCCCTGTATATGATTTACAAGGACACTTTAAATGTGAATACATACAGAAATAAAGTGTGTATAAATATAGAACTTCTGACAGAAATCAAGTAAAAGGACAGAAAAATATATATGCCATGCCAACACATCAAAATAAAGCTCACCAGCTGTAACAATATTAAATATAGTCGATTTGAGACAGGAAGTTTGATGAGAAATAGGCATATCTCATAATAAAAAAATCAGTCTAGTAACCTGGTCATAATTCTACTCAGTATCACTTTCCTTCAATCTGAAACACTTCCTTTAGGATTTTTTTCAAAATATGTACCATAAAAATTTGTAGAACTAAAAAGAGAGAAAACCATATCACAGTGGAGAGTTTTTGTAAAAATAAACTTTGAAGTAAAACAATAAAAAGATAAAATACACATAAGTGGACAGTTTAATGAATTTTGACAACTATATACACCCACATAACCATCACCCAAATCAAGACATTAAATATTTCCCTCATCCCAAAAATATTTCTTCATAGTCAGTTCCTTTGTAGTGTTCCTTTTCAATCAGTCTCTCTTATCAACTCTGGCTTCAAGTAACTACCAATCTGTTTTATATCACTAAAGATTAGATTTCTGTCTTCTAGAACTCATATAAATGAAGTCATATGATTGTACTCTTTTGTGTCTGGCTCCTTTTAACATAATGCTTTTGCTTTTAACAAATTCATCTGTGTTGTTGGTATCAGTGGTCCATTTCTTGTTATTGCTTGAGTAGTAGCTCATTGTTGGATATCCCACAGTTTGCTCATACATTCCCCTGTTGATGGATATTTGGGTTGATTCAAGTTTTGAGCTATTAAGAATAAAGCTGTTATAATTAACTCTGTGTAAGTCACTGTGTAGAAATATATTTTTATTTCATTTGGGAACATACCCAGGAGTAGAATTCCTGTTTCAAGTGTTTAGCTTTCTAAGAAATTGTCAAATTGTCTCCCAAAGTCGACCATTTTACTTTCCCACCAGAAATATATATGTGTTCTATTGTTTCCGTCCTCACCAAGGTATACATTATAAGTCAGTGGTGATTTATAATTTACACTTCGTATATTCAGTCTTCTTAACCTCAACCATTGTAATGGATGGGTATTGGTATCTCATTGTGGTTTTAGTTCACATTTCCCTGATATTTCATGAAGTCAACCATGTTTACATGGAACTTATAGGCCATTCAAATATATTTTTTGTTTTTGTAAATGTTCAGATTTTTTTGCCCATTTTTAAGTGGGTTATTTAAATTCTTGGGTGGTTAACAGTTCTTTATATATTCTGGGTAAGAGTTGATTGTGTAGCAAATATTTTCTTCAACACTGTGGCTTAACTTTATATTTTCTTGATGGTGTGTTTTGATCAGCAGAATTTAAAAATTTTGAAGTCCAATTTATCAAATAGTATTTCATCTTCTATAATATATCATTTACTGCTCTTTCAGTTTTAATCTATATGCATTGTTATACTTACAGTGGGTTTCTTGCTCACAGCATGTAGTTAAGTCTTCCTTTTTCACTGCCTGTGACCATCTCTGCCTTTTATTTTGGAGTATTTAGATCATTTATCTTTAATGTAATTATTGATATCATTGGCTTTTTGGAAGTCATTGTTTTTTATTTTCTACTTTTCCATGTGGGTTTTTGTTTGTTTTTTTCCCCTCCCTCCCTCCCTCTCTTCCTTCTTTCCTTCCCTCCCTTCCTTCCTTCCTTCAGTTCCTTTTTGTTACCTGGTTTTGGAATTTTAAAAAATCAGTATTCTAGTTTTCTATATGTTTGTTTCTTAGCTCTTTGTCTCTATTGTATTAACTATTTATTTGTTAATTAATTTATTACTTTTGGATGTTTGTGTGAGGCATAGCCTCTCTTAGAGTGTTTCATCCTAATCACAGAAGACAGAGAAATGATTGAGCATCTTTCTCAATTCTCCCAAGGATGATACATAAGTAACACCATTCTAAATGCATAGGAGAGACATTAATTCATCATATATAATGAATGTGTTAAGGTATTGCAGCTTAATCTCTGGAGGAGGTCTGATCGAGAAAGGCTGTGAAATTTATAGTATGGTTCTATAATGTATTCATAGTCTACTGTCAAATAATAGTATACCACAGTGGGAGAATTTAAAAATATCTTCAGTCTAGGATCTTTGCCCTTCTGTGAACCAGCCAATTTGGTGTATAATATGATGGTGTTCTCACAATTAGGAGAAACAAGGTGAGGTATCACCTTACAATGGATTTCAAACCCACCACAGGTAAAGTGGTTTTGCTATGCAGGGTTAATTTGTCTCAAAGCTGCTCTGTGACTAGGACAGCATTCAAGCATATTGCTTGTTTCCCTGTGCTCGGACCCTCTAAAGGTTGTGCAAAAATTGTTTTCCTTTACCACATTCCCTGGTTTTGCACAAAGCATATCTCACTTCAAAAATGCCCAAGAGCCAGAAATAGGGTGATTTTCTTAATTGCCCTGAATGCTCTGTGTGAATCTTCTCCTCTTGGAAAGTAATTTAATGACCTGTCTTGGGAAATGGACTGGGATCCCTATACAGGCTATTACATTACTCTTTCTAATAGGATTTCTACAGCGATTTAACTATTCCCACTAATCACAAACAACCAATTTAATAAAAGGGAAAATGACAGTTTTGCTTAGAAAGCTGTACAAACATGTTTGCACTTTTCCAGCACAATGACAGCAGCAACAAAAACAGGTGTTGTTACATTGGTGATATACATAGGATAGTATGAACAACTGGAAATACCAAAAGGATTGAAAGCTCACAGTAATGAATGGGGATTTTATGCATGTAAAAAGGAATATTGATGCTTCCCAAAACAGCAGTGGATCACAATGTACTTAAACAAACACTACTTTCAAATTGGTAAAAATGTTTAACACATCAAATATCAAAAATGATCAAATCAGCCCTCTCTCCCTTATTTTCCTCTGGGTGTCAGTGTCCTCCCAGGCACCCAGCTCCCCACTTTGCTCCATTCTTGACTTCTTTTTTGTGCTTAATGCCCAGCCTATTCCAAAACCATGCCACCTCTTCCTTTGTTCCCTTCTTATAAAAGTCACTTCTTTTCTGGTGTCACTGCCATTGTGCTCAACTAGTAGAAATTGGAAGTAGTAAAGTCTATACTGCATTATGCCTCAAAAATACACACAGTGAAGGCATTTATCATTCTGAAATGACACAATTTTTGTAATGGTACGTGTAGCCTATATCAAAAATCTTTTCCTTTCTTTCTAAATGTTATTTTTCAGGAGTGATTTATAATTTAGCATAATGAAACATCCTTACCACACTGGTGGTTTCCTTTTTAAAAACAACTGAGTACAAACTGACTCTAGACAGGAGACAACTGTGCTTTTGTTTTAAACTTGTAGAGATCACTTCAAGCTCTTCAGACGTCCTCCCCTTCCACCTTCCGGTAGCTTAGACCCCCACTCATTATCCTAAATGCCCTCATGAAAGGGATGAAATCTTCCCATCTATCTGTGTTCTTTCTTTTTCTTTCTTCTCGTCATCATTTCTGTTTTTGCCGAAACACATTGATCACATTCAAAGTATCATATAATAAAAGACCAATTGCTTTCTAAAAAGTGCTGACTTTCCATTTTTAGTCCAAGTGCCTTGAGATCACACACAAAAGGAACACAGATTAGAAGCACATCTGGGATCACAACAGGAACAAGTTAGTGAGGATTTAATCTGAACCCCCATCTTGTAGAAGGATAGTCCAAAGGCCGAAGGCTTAACTTGCAGAATTTGGCACAGAAACAGACTTAGTGAAGTAGAATGAACAGTTTGGATGGACAAAACCCTGGGGGTGGGGTTGGTGAGGTTTGAGGAACAAAGAGAGAAAGCCAAGAGATTATTTGATTTAAGCATCAGAATTGGATGACCCTGAGAATCCCTCTGGAGAACACACTAAAGACTGTTTCTCCAGAGAATGTCGAAATTTTAGATAAGACCAGGATGTTTTTGTATACGATTTGGACTTGAAATTTTTATTAAGTGGCTCAAGCTGTCCCACGGTCATGATACATGCTACCCATATATGTTCCGTGAATTTGAAAGAGATTAAGTAATTAGGCCCCAGGCTCAGAGTATAAATTATGATTTAAGGAGGCAGAGTATTAACTATGCCTGGAAGTTAGGGAGGATGTAAGAGTATGTATAAAGGGCGAGGTCTGCAATCTGGATGGGAAGAGAGTAGACCAATGTGTTTTTGTCTTCTGAGTATTTCTCAGTGGACTCATAATGGTTGCTGCCTTTTTATTGCTTGGGATTAAATATAACCTTTGATGATCGTCCTCAAAGCTTCTTACCAGCTGGTCACATCCTGCAAGTCTTGACCTCCTATAAATACAACCTCCTTCTCCAAAAGTCCACTGATTCAGCTATGTCAGCCACCCCACCCCTTACCCCCATGTTCCTCATTTAGCCTAGAAATGTGGAGGTTCTTCTTTCCTTACTCTTCCTCTAAACAAGAACTGAAGACCTAACTCTCAGGAAATCTCCCAGGTTAAATGCACAGCCACCTATTTTCCAATGTGTCATCATTTGGGGACTGAATCAAACTATACTCACCCTGACATAGATTGAATGTGATTACATTTTGGCAAGTTTTCTTCCATTCAAAGGTGGTCTTAAAAAGAACATAACACATCTGTTTGCATATATAAATAAAATAACAAGGGTGGGAGCTATGTAAGCCAGTGTGTTGTTAGCACTTATAAGGTTATAGACCATCTGGTTAAATACAGCTATTCAAGAAGAAAAATTTAAACCAAGGTTTCTTAACAATGACACTGTTAATATTTGGACTGGGTTACTCTTTGCTGGGAGGGTACTGTCCTGTGCATTGTGTGACGTTTAGCAGCATCCCTGGACTCTACCCACTGCATGCCGGTAGCATCTTTCACCCTGTTGAGACAACCAAAAATGTCCCTAGACATTGCCACATGTTCGCTGGGGGGCAAAATTGCCCCACGTTGAAACCACAGATTTCGACCAACCTGTTTAAAGAGTTGCTTGTTTTGAATACTTGTTTTACATTAAGCAAATCAAACTGAAAAGACCTGAGGACAGAAAGCTCTGAGTTGCCTTAGAAGTTGGTCTTTTTCATCATAAAGTACTAGTGGGATCTTGTGGAATACTTGAGCAATGTTAATCTGTGGACACGGGAAGAGTTACGCACTCAACCTATGTAGACTTTTACATCAGGGTTTTACAACTGACATTAATTTTTCTGTGCAGAATTGTATTCTCCAGTAAGGTCAGGTGTTTGTGTTTCCTATTAATTAAAAAAAGAAAAGTGAGGTCCTATGGTAATAAGTTCTGTGGTAAATAAAATTGGGCTATTATGTTAATAGCAGAGATAATGAAACAGTACTTTCATTAAAAAAAAGTCTTTTTAAAATGTGTTTTGGCCATAAATTATCTACACACCCGTGATTGATTATTGCTGTATAGATACAATTTATCCTGCAAGTTGTTAAACAGTAATGCAGATATATGCAGAAGTTATTGCCAGGATTTAGGAGGATAACTCTTAGCTTGGAGGTACTGAATTTGGTAAGGGGAAGAAGGAAGGAGAGTGGTCTGGCTGCAGAGCCCCATGGATAGTATCAAAATTGGCCTCTTCCCCCCTGTTTATCACTGGGGGACCAGTGCCCAGGTCCTGTCAGGTGGGATGGGGTAAGGCAGGTGGAGCAAAGCAGTAGCCTCTTTCCTTCTTTCCTGGGCCACATTAGAGCTTTAGCTTTGACCCTGACCCCGGTTCTTGGCCAGGGCAAGAGGACAGTAGCTGTGTATGATTTGGGTAGCATCATTAAATGGTTGAAAGTTCCAATAGGATTCTTCTAACCGCGGAACCTTGCATGTTTGCATCTTAAGAAATAGAAGATCACGTGATCCATTTATTAACTCGATATTTTTATTCTACAAAGGTAAAAATAATAGGAAAGAAAGTGAAAAGGAATACTTTGAAGATGGTGAAGAGATTGACAGTGATATGAGGACGTCAGAGAAAAAAGCTGAGTGGGACCGGGCGAGGTGGCTCACGCCTATAATCCCAGCACTTTGGGAGGCCGAGGCAGGCAGATCAACTGAGGTCAGGAGTTCGAGACCAGCCTGGCCAACATGGCGAAACCCGGCCTCTGCTAAAAATACAAAAATTAGCTGAGCGTGGTGGTGGGCGCCTGTAATCCCAGGTACTCAGAAGGCTGAGGCAGGAGAATCGCTTCAACCCAGGAGACGAAGGTGGTAGTGAGCCAAGGTTGCGCCACTGTACTCCAGCCTGGGCAACAGAGTGAGACAGTTGAAAGAAAAGAAAAGAAAAGGGAAGGGAAAGGGAAAGGGAAAGGGAGGAAAGAAAGGAAAGAAAAAAGCTGAATGGTAATAGCAATAAAATACTAGAGAGTAATATGGGTAAATTCAACATGAGCATTCATGTATGTGATTTTTTTAGGGAGGGGAGTCAAGGTTGCTTAGTAAAAATTTCATGGCGAGGACATTGATCCAGGGTTTGGCTCTGCCACGTAGGAGCCAGGTAACCTTGGGCAAGTTGCTGAACTTCTCTGAGTTTTCCTTCTTCGCCTATAAAATGAGTGTCTTCATCTCTGTGGTCCCAGAACTCTGTACAGTGCCTTGCCCATAATAGATGCTCAACAGATTTGTTGAAAAAATGACTGAAAAGGATAAAATGAACGTAGCCAGAAGAAATCTGGGCTATATCCCTAGTGACTGAAGTTCCAGGCAGGCATGCCGAGGCCCGGGGTCATGGAATCTTCTTCCATTTAAAAAATATGTTCCTGGAAATGAAGGCATTGAAAGTGGATATGTGCTGTGTTTAAACTGTTGTAAACTTATTCACTGGGTTCTGTTTACCTCCTCTCTTTCCCATTGTTGTACCATGCATTTAATATTCATTTAGAGGTTCCCACATGTTAACCTTTCCGCTTCATTCCTTCCTACAATCTCCAAGCAGCTGTCAAAAGTAATATTCTTCTCGCCTGAAGAAAAGCCCTTAGTATTTCTTTAATGCAATCTGCTGCTGCTGAATTCTCTCGATTTTTGCCTGTCTGAAAATATCTTCATTTCACCTTTAATGTTAAGGATATTTCATTTTTTAAAGGATATTTCATTTTCAATTTTAATGATACAGAACTTTAGGTGACAGTTGTTTTCTTTAAACTATATAGTATATTCTTTTGTCTTCCGTGATGTCATTTGTCAATTATTATTGCTCTTTTTAACATACTGCATCTTTCTTTTGTCTCTGTTTTTCAGAAACTTTGCTATGATTCATCTAGGTGTGGCTTTTCTTTTTCATTTATAATACTTAGGATTCATGTTTTTTAAATAAAAGTATGTGACTTGATATCTCTTCCCAATTTTGAAAAATTCTTACTTTCTCTTCAAATATTGCTTCTGCTGTTTTCTCTTACCTCCTTTGCTGGGTGTCTAATTACATATACCTTTCACCATGTCCCATATATCTCTGAAGCTTTTTTCTGAATTTTCCCACCTTTTATCTCTATGCTTTTGTCCTGCATATTTTCTTCAGACTGATTTTTCACTGTACAATTTCTTCCTTCAGCTGTGTTTAAAATGCCATTGAACCTACTCATTGAGTTGTATTTTCCAGTTTTTAGAATTTCCATTTGGCTCTAGTTCTCTGCTGAAATTTCTATTTTTCAATTTCTTGAACATTTGAAGCGTGGCATTTTAAATGTTAAATTCTGCTTCTGAGTTCCTTTAACTGCATCTCCTATAGGTCAGTTTTTATTGCCTATGGTTTTTTTCTTATATTTCAGTCTCATCTTCTCAGTGTTCACTTATGCCTGGTTATTTTTGGAGTGTCAGACATTGTATATGGGCAGCTTAAAGGCAAATAGAGCCACTAGATGATGTCATCTGGTTGGTGCCTAAGCTGGGGGCACTTGTGATCAGCGACTGAACTGGTCTCAGTCTTTGTGAAGACTGATCTACTTCTCATTCACCCTCTCTCCTTGGGTATAGCATTTTGAGATCCCAACCCAAACCCTGGAATCAGGAGTTATCAATACTGCCTCTTCGCAGGCCCTCATCTCTTGGTTTTGTCTTCCTTGCCCTGTGAGTCTGTGGGAAGTTCTGGTGAGGTTTTTTGGCCTCTCAGCTGCCTCTCCTAATAGCTGTAGATTCCTTGAGTGGGACAGTTACCTCCCCATTCTGGGATCATACCTTCTGTTTTCTTCTCCATCTGGGTCACGGTCCCACAATACTTTATTACTTTGGAAATGCTACATTGCTTTCAAATAGCATTTTTGTATATTTTCCCCAGCTTTTCTAGTTGTTTTTGGTGGGAAGTTAGGTCTAAGTGACTCAAACTGTCATTACCAGAAGCAAAACCCCTCCATTTGTGTACCATCAGCTTAATGACTGCGGAATATCACATCATGAGGTTCCCATGTTGTTTTCTTGTTTTTCATTCCTGAGACAGGGCCTCGCTCCCTCACCCAGGCTGGAGTGCAGTGGCACATTTCTAGCTCACTGCAGCCTTAAACTCTTGAGCTCAAGTGATCCTCCTGACTTCAACCCCCTGAGTAGCCAAGGCTACAGACACATGCCACCATGCCTGGCTAATTATATATATTTTTAAATTTCTTGTGGAGATGGGTTTTCACTATGTTGCCCAGCCTGGTCTCGAACTGCTGTCCTCAGGTGATCCTCCTGCCTTGGCCTCCCAAAGTGCTGGGTCTCTAATTACATATACCTTTCACCATGTCCCATATATCTCTGAAGCTTTTTTCTGAATTTTCCAGCCTTTTATCTCTTTATGCTTTTGTCCTGAATATTTTCTTCAGACTGATTTTTCACTGTACAATTTCTTCCTTTAGCTGTGTTTAAAATGCCATTGAACCTACTCATTGAGTTGTATTTTCCAGTTTTTAGAATTTCCATGGGGCTCTAGTTCTCTGCTGAAATTTCTATTTTTCAATTTCTTGAACATATGAAGCATGGCATTTTAAATTTTATGTGTTTTTTTTTTGTTTGTTTTTTGTTTTTGTTTTTTTTAACCATTCCCCTGATGTGGACATAGAAGAGGTGTTTTCCGACTTCACTGTGAATTATGCTAAATGTCTTTCTGCTTATATCTGTGCATACTTTTCTAGTTAGTTCCTTTAGATGATTTCTTAGAAGTGGAATTGTTGAATCAAAGCTATGCACATTTTTAAGGAGTAGGAAACCTGTTTCCAGACTGCCTTGCGGAAAGCAGCACTAATTTACACTTTTACCAGCTGTGCATGGGAGCGCCCATTTCTTGACATCTCACCAACACCAGCATCTCATGCTTTAATAAGCCTAGCACAGCCCCGGGCAGCTACCAGCTTGGCTGAAGGACTCCCAGCTTTAAAAGTCCTCAATAGGTTGGAACTGTGTGTCAAAAATCATAGGATAAGTTGTTAGGTAAAATGAAAAGGGCTGCAGTTAAAACAAACAACCAACAAAAAACTAGCTAAGCAGATTCAGGATAGGGAAACCTGGTATAATAGCAGTTCATATTAAAAAGAGTGAGGGGTCATTTTAGATGACAAGCAAACGCACTCCTGGACTGGATTTGTAGACCTTGAAGGTACAGATATGGAAACATGGGGTCTCAGTGAACACTAAATTAGGTGGTTCATATCTGAAATAGTCCAACCATGGTTACATTTTAAGAAGTCTGTGACATGCTTCCAGAGCAGAATATAGAAAGAGGCTGGTCTGTAACCATGTGGCAGGGAAAGCAGCTGAGGGAACAGTGGTGTGTGTCCCTCACAAAAGATGTGTTTGGGGGAAGAAATGAATTTGCATGACTTTGAAAAGATAGTTCTTCTCGACTACGTTTAAAAATATTTAAAAACTGGGCATGGTGGCTCACACCTGTAATCCTAGTGCTTTGGGAGACTGAACGGGGAGGATCGCTTGAAGCCAGAAGTTCAAGACCAGCCTGGGCAACATAGCAAGACCTTGTCTCTACTAAAAAATTAGTCAGGCGTGGTGGCATGTGCCTGTAATCCCAGCTACTCAGGAAACTGAGGTGGAAGGATTGCTTGAGCCCAGCAGTTCAAGGTGGCAGTAAGCCATGATTGTACCACTATACTCCAGGCCTGGGCAATAGAACATCTCAAAATAAAAATAAGGAACAGGCAGTTACCTACCAAATATTTCATTTTAAAAATGTTTTGGTGCACATTTCCTGTTGGTCCCCACGCACAGGGATGGACATTAGCCTGCTCTTCTCTCCAGTTACTGCCCTTCATGGACTGTTCCTTGGAATTGGTTGTAGCACTTGGAATTGGTTGTAGAACTTGGAATTCGTTGTAGCAGAGGGCAGATGCCTGATTCCCTGATTTACCCATGGGGTGGGTGGGTGTGTGTGTGTGTGTGTGTGTGTGTGTGTGTGTTTCTGTTGTTCAATACTTTATGACAGTGGTTCATTTTTAGCTTTGATCATCAGAGGAAGAAAGATGGGCTTGCCTTCTGTCTACCTTACATTCCATAATTTTGTTTTATTTTGTTTTTCTTTATTAACAGCTAGCAATAGGACCCCAAAAAGTCCAGGCATACTGGGGGCAAAAGAGTATGCATGGTTTTCATGGTGAAGGATAGAGTGCCCCAGAGTCATTGAGAAGGGATTTATTAACTTTTCTTATTCAGGTAACTATGATTGTCAGTTTGGATGAAATTCTTATGAGTGATTCTTTTTCTCACTTCCAATGGGAGAACAGAGATAAATGTGTGTGTGTTGGGGCGGGGGGGGGTAAGATGTTATGGTTTGCAACAAAATGAAAATTCTATTGCAAGAACAGTAGTGTTTTCCTGGATTGCAGGGCAAAAATATATTCTTAGACAAAAGCAGCAGAGGTATGACCAGTACAAATGGCAGTGTGGTGTGATCCTTATTGTCAGTCACATGAAGTGCTTCTTATGTGCCATCCCTGTCCAAGTCATGATAGAAACTATGTCATTTAGTCCTCCCACCTGGCATATTATGACTTACCCATGAGGGACACTGGACTCAGAAAGGCTGACAATGTCCAAAGCATCACACAGCTAGTAAGTGATGGAGCTTAGATTTGACCCCAGATCTATGTGATTCTAATTTTTGGGGGCAGAGGGAGAGGAGGTTATAATATTTTTTTTAAAAAGAGTTCTAGTTTCCTGTGAAGCTCTGATGGGTTTAATTGACCACTTCCTTTTATTTTCCACTGAGGCTGGATTTTCCATTTGTAAAGAATTAGAAAGGAAACCTTTCATTTATGCTTGATGATCATGTAACAGTTTTTGGACTTCCTTATTCTAGTGCAATTTTAGGTAAGAACCTGCCATATACTTGAGGAGAATACACACAGACACACATACACGCGCACACACACAGGCACATCTACACACAATTTTGTGTATACAAAATATCTCCTAACTAGTAATGCATCAGAAATATTTTCTGAACTATTTTCTCTGAAATCATTACAAATAAAATATTTTTCTGTAGGAGTTCAGGAATCTCTGTATGATATGATATCTCTAGAAAATAGTGGAATTTTGGTTCTTACTGGTTGTAAATAATGTTGGTCAGTTGTAAGTTTTTCACACCCACGTGCTACGTCTGTTAGCTGTCTTGACTCTTCCTCTGTCTTCCTTTTTTTCAAGTCAACATTAGTTTTATAGTCCAAGTAAGTTGATTACCCAGTTTTTTATCATTTAAGTCAGGTCATTCTTAGGAATGGAGCAACCCTTTCCTCTTCCTAGCAGAACAGGGAGGAAACCTGAACAGCCGAGACTCTCGCGGGAGAAATCCTGCAGTTTCCACAGTGACCTCTTAAATGCTGTGACATATTCACTCCTGTGATTTGGTTTCAGATGGGACAATCCAGGAAGGCTGAAAATACGCTAAGGTTTTGCTGATCACACACTTGTGATCACTCTAGCCTCATCCTCAGCAAGGACTACATTTTCTATTTTGGTCTGAAATTCATCTGTGTTAAGGGTGAATTTAAGTACTTTGCCAACAAATCAACAGCCAAAGTTCTATTATATTCATTTATTCCGTGTAATGATGACTTTGACTTTGTAGCAAAAATCGAGATTGACATCAGAGTGGACAGCCTGTAGTTAGCACAATGTCAGATTCTGCCCTGTAAGCATTTGATGAAGGCATGAGCACATTTTATGAGGCATTGATACAGTTAATTCAAAAAGGCATTGATTTCATACTTTCTATATACAAAGAAGTAATGCCTGAGGTACATTGATGGGTTTTCAAAGTTGGCTGAGGCCTCAAGAAACTTGAAGCCTAGTGACTGGGCAGTGTTTGTGAGTAAACAGAAATAACCACATTTCAGGTAAAATGTGGCAGTGTGGTTAGAAGAACAGAGACTGGAGAGAAGAGCTCTTCCTGAGCCTTCGTGGAGAGTTTTAAAGGCCAGGGCATCTGAAGGGGACTTATGGAAGATGGGGAGTACTTTAGGAAATAGAAGGAAAGGCAAAAGAAGAAATGGGAGGCCGAGGTGGGCAGGTCACCTGAGGTCAGGAGTTCAAAACCATTCTGGCCAACATGGTGCAACCCTGTCTCTACTAAAAAACAACAAAAGTTGGCCGGGCGTGGTGACACACACCTGTAATCCCAGCTACTCTGGAGGCTGAGGCAGGAGAATCACTTGAACTTGGGAGGCGGAGGTTGCAGTGAGCCAAGATCGCACCACTGCACTCCAGTCTGAGTAAAGAGCGAGACTCCATCTCAAAAAAAAATAAATAAATAAAAATAAATGGGGTGCTCATTCACTTGTTTCATGTGTATCCCACATCATCATCCTTTTGACTTGAGGCCAGGGATTGTGAACTCAATACCTGTAGGGGCCAGGCCAGGGATACAAACCAGTGTAGCTAGCCAGACATAAGACGACAGGTAAGGTTTGCCCCTTGGGCTCTGTATGTGCATCCCATAGGGCAGGTGCAGCTGGGAGAATTGGTGGCTTCTAGTTAGTTTTGGCCAACTGTTACCATGGAAGTAGAAACCCAGGGTTGCCATTTTTTTCCTGATATGTCTCCCCTCCCAGAATCTGCACATCCAGATTTGTCTGAGAATTCTCCTGACACTTAGATGTTAGCAACTTAATCAAATCGACAGCACTGGATGGCGCATACTTTGGGGCCATGCCAGTGACAGCTACAGGCTGAAGGAGCCTTGTGGGTTGCTGGCCTGTGAAATTTGGTCAGGCAGATGATTCTGCAATGTGGTCCCCAGACCAGCAGCATCAGCATCACCTGGGAACTTGCTAGAAATGCAAATGCTTGGGCCCCACCCAGATCATCTGAATCGGAAGCTTGAGGTGGGCATGATGAGCTCTGTTGTAATAAGCACTCCGCGTGATTTTGATGCTTACCCGTGTTTGATATTTTTTATTTTTTATTTTTTTTTTACTTTTCTAAATGGCTGGAGAAGAAAATCAAAAGAAGAATATTTCATAACACATAAAATGATGTGAAATTCAAATTTTGGTGTACATAAGTAAAGTTTGATTGGAACACAGCCACATTCATTCATGTGGTCTATGACTGCTTTTGCACTGCAGTGGTGGAGTTAAGTGGTCACGACAGGGACTGCATGGCTAACAAAGCTTAATGTATTTATTATCTGTTCCATTACAGAAAATGTGCATCAACCCTGCTCTAGAGCACTGGATGTGATGGAAGGGGAGGAGGCAGGTCAGGGAGTCTGAGATGCTCAGGAACCTTGACTTTATACCCAACCTTGGCTTTATATATGAAGGGCAGAAGTATTATTTGAGCCCTGCATTAATAAAACAGCTCAGGGAACAAAGTATAGGACTGGCTGATGAAAGAGTAGCCAGGGGAGAGCTGGAATGAGGGCCATGTGGCAGGAATAGAGAGAATTGTGGAGATACTCCAGAGAAGGAATTGCAAAACTCAGTCACTAATTCAACATTGGAACCGAGAGGAAAAAGAGAGTCAGAAGAGGGTACCAGTGTGGGCCAAAAGGATGATGATGACAATAGGAAAAAGAAGGGGTCACAAGATGAGGAATGCACTTGGGGGAGATGGGAGAAATATGAAATGAGCTGGTGAGTTTTCAACACCATAGCCTTTGAGTTGCCAGGGAGAGATCTGCTGATTGTGGCTTGAGGGGCATTTGCAACGCTTGTGCTGGGCTCAAGAGAGCAGTCAGAGCTGGAGATTTGGAATCGAGCATCTTCTACATAGAGGACCAAGTTTTTCATAAGTATGCCTGGGCTTCATGACTGGCTGATTTTTCTAATGTTTTAACAGGAAAAAAAAAGCTGAACCCCAATTTTCATCAGCTAAGTACACAGATGGAGGATCTCTCTGTCCCAGAACCAGACTGGGTTGAGATGGAAAGTCATACCCGTAAAGGTTGCAAAGTCCTGTAAGCCTGGTGAAGTGATGGTCTGGTTCACCCGGTGGCTCCAAGGAGCCAAATAGCCAGATGACCCAGAGTCCTTCTCAAGTCCTTCATCTGCTTTTGCCTTGAGTCCTCAGTCCCAGAGCTGCATCCATCACCCCCGAGTCCTGGGATTTCTGGCTCCATCTCCCAACTCCAGTGGAGCTTCTCCTCCAGCCTCAGCGTCCACCTCTGTCCCATTCCTCCCGTGCCATCTCCCTCCTGATGCTGAGGCTCTTGTGAATACCCCAAGATACAGCCAGGCAGGCAAGCAAAGGGAAGAGCAGGTGACAGTCTTACTTCAATTTTTGTATGCAGCCACGAAGTGAGAATTCTCTTTGCAGGATCTTTGTGAGGCTTACAGCGTGCGTTTTCATGGTGCAATTTGAATGTGTTTTATAAAAAGTTAGCAATTAGCTGTAATTCTGTTTGTAATAGAAAAACTAGTTTGCATTCGGCCTCACTTAGTACGTAGTGACTCGCGGTGCCTCTGTGATCGATAGCAGGATTACTCTTTAAAGGGCTTAGTATATTCTGCTGATGTTTATTTGAAAGACATTACAGTGATGCTTTATAAATGGCTTTTAGTCAACATATGAATTGGGTATTTTTCTAGAAGACAGCTTGCATGCAAACAAACTAGCAACTTAAGCTAACTTCCCCTGACTGACAGTTTTGAAATGGTGTTGTAGGAAGATGGTGCATGAATGTTTCCAGATATCAAATTAGTTAGATAAATGAACTTTGAATGGGAAGCAAGCTTTCTGGTTAATAAACACAGTGCATGTTGTTCTACCACTGGTTGTGTCTTAGAAGGCACATAGGCCACTCCAAAACCAATGTTCTGTGCTTTTATAATATTTTAATATCCCTGGTTATATCAGTAAGTGTATCTTAGAAAGTATTACCTTAAAACATTCTACACCAAAATGAAGTACATTCACATATTTTGTGCTGCATCTCACAGGTCTTCTAGTACCTTCTATCCCCTTCTATGATTGATCATACACATATTACATAAGAGCCTCTTCCCATATAGAAGAAGAGTGAAAGCTAACCTGCTTTCAGCTATCAACCCAGGACTGGACCAGTGCCTGGCTCGTAAATAGGCCCTTAGTTAATAAATGTATAATATTCCTTTTTGAAAATTTTTAAAAATATCATTTATTGTGCCCATTTTGATCTAACTATAAAAAGCATAAAAAGGGTGCAATTTGGGAAAATAGCAATCAATAATAAGTGAAATGGTATCTTGTCACTGTCATGCTGTGCAGTAGTAGCAGTTTGATTTGTGATTGGATTTCTGTAATAAGCATGCATTTTCATTTTGTCATGCATGATGGTTTCCAAACAGCCTTTTTACCATTTGAATCTCATAGCGATCATCCTAATTATGTCAGTTGTCTAGTGCTGCTATAACAAATCACACCAGTTTAAGTGGCTTAAAATGACACCCATTTATTATCTCACAGTCACAATCTCAAGGTCAGAAACCCAGTGGGCATGGCTGGATTCTCTGCTTCAAATCTCACCAGGTTAAAATCAAAGTGTCCACAGGACTTCCTTCTTGGTAGAGGCTCTGGGGGAGAACCCATTTCCTGCTCCTTGATGCACTGGCGGAATTCACTTCTATGTGGTTTTAGGAACATGCTTCCTATTTTCTTGCTGGTGGTTGAGGGCGGTTCCCAGCTTCTGGAGACACCAGGTTCCTTGGCTCATGGCTCGCTTACGTCACCTTCAGAGTAAGCATGGTGGGTCATGCCCTCTTGTCGCATCTTTCTGACCCCAGTCATGAAAGATTCTCTGCCTTCAGGAACCCTTGTGATTACATTGGGCCCATCTGAATAATCCATGGTGAAGTCCCTGTCTTTAACCTTAACTGCGTCTTCACAGTCCCTTTCACTGAGTAAGGTAACATATGTATACATTCCAAGGCTTAGCACATCTTAGGGGGCTGTCACTTCAATGACCACAATGATAGACAGGAAAAGTGTTGTTATCCCATCTTCCTAGTAAGAAAACTGAGGCCCAGCAGAGTTAAAAGACTGGCCCGCAGTCCATGGCCCACAGCTGCCATCTGACCATAGCCTTCTAGCCTGAGGCCCCTCCTACTATAGCCTCTTAAATGGAAAAATGCTACATTTCCAAAATGAAATAGTTCTTTGTTGCTTAAAATCATTGTTCCTTTGCAGTCAAAAGAGGAGGAATTTCTGCATCTCCATAAATTTTCAACTAAAGATGCTCCTAGAAATTGATCAGGGGGCTCCAAGACCTCCTTCTGGGCGGTCCTAGGATGCTGAAATGAACTGGGTCTTGGAACCCAGCCTAGGCCTTCTTCCCATGACAAGCACACCTCCTCATCAGGCCTGCTTTCCAGTGCAGCTGGCATTGACACTGAATGTTGCAAGGGGCTGGTACCCATGGATGTGGATGCCAGGCACTTGGCACTGGGGCTGTCAGTGGTCCTTATGAGCCCAGGAGGTGTGTGGCTGACAGGAAAGACTCATCCTGGCCTTGGCCTTCTGCCTCCCCGCCTTGGCATCTGATGGTCCTCAGCAGGCAGCCAGGTGCTGGCAGAGATGCCTGGAAGCAGGAGAGGGCACAGGGCAGCAGAGGTCTGAGGAGGTGGTCCCACAGCCTGGCAGGGGTTAGTGTCAGCTGGGGCCTGGTCAGAGGCTGACTTCAGCAACATGATGTCAACACACAGTCCAGCCCCTGGGCACCAAGTCACCACATGGTCCTGTCCCCAAGCCATTAGGTCACCACGCAGTCCTATCCCCAAGCCATTGTATCACCACATGGTCCTGTCCCCGGGCCACCGAGTCACCACATGGTCCTTTTCTCTGGCCATGATGTCACCACACAATCTTATTCCTGGGTCACCATGTCACTATATGGTCCTATCCCCGAGCCATCATGTGACCATGTAGTCCTGTCCTCAGGGTTACCATGTCGTCATGCAGTCCTGTGTCCAGGCCATCATGTCACCCTGTGGTCATGTCCTTAGGGGTAACTATATTACCACATGATCCTTTCCCCAGGGCCACCATGTCACCACTTTCCTGTCCCAGGGCCACCATGTCACCATGTGGTCAGGTCCTTAGAGTCACTGTATCACCACATAGTCCTGTCCCTGGGCCACTATGTCACCACACGGTCCTGTCCCTAGGGCCACCACGTCACTGCATGATCCTGTCCTAGGGGCCACCATGTCACCACATGCTCCTGTCCCTAGGGCCACCATGTCACCACACTGTTCTGTCCCTGAGGCCACCACGTCACCACACGGTCCTATCCCCAGACCATCATGTCACCACACCCACCTCCACTCTTTACCTTGTATTTTGCATTGATTCAGATTTTATCAAAAGTCCTGCTGCTGCTGCTCCTCCTGCTGCTGCCGCCCCACCCTGTCTGTCCTATTTTGGATTTTTTTTATCACGAAGTTCCAAAGAAACTGAACAGGAGGATGTGGAATCCTCTCCAGAGAGCTGAGGGTGCTGGGGCCCAGCCTGGGAACATGCCTTCGTTGGTCATTTGTATAGTCCCAAGTACAAATGTAAGAAATTCAGCTCACAGGCCAAGCCCTGCCTACTCTCCTCAGAAGAACAGAATGCAAGTCCATTTTCAAAGACCAGGGTTTCTCTGCTCCTTGTACAGGGATCCTTGTACAGCCACTTGTGTCCCACAGGCGACGTTGGCCTCCTAGGGTGAGACAAGCAGGCAGCCCACAGGTCAGAGGGCCCTCTGCTTGTGACAGTGTGTGACAGGCGAGGAGGGTCTGGAGGTCCCTGTTATACCTCCTTAGGGGACCGTTGCAGCTTTGGGGTCTCCTCTCCACCCTCCAGTTAGTGTTCCTCCTGCATCCCCGGCTCCTCCTGCCTGTACCCTTCATCCTACAGAGGCATCTCGGTGGCCCTGCTCCAGGTGTGGGGACTGTAACGTGGAGCACGCTGACAAATTCTTTGTCCTTGGGAAGTTTCTATTGTACCGAGGGAGATAGACTGTAAACAAGTAAAAGAAAACCAACAAATCATCACAAATGAGGAACTTTGCTAGGAAGAGACAGAACGGGGTGTGTGAGAACCAAGAGCCCCCTTAGGAGGCCACCAGGGCTTCTCTGAGGCGGTGATGTCCAGGCCAGTGCCTGGAGGTGAAGCCACACAGAGGGCCCAGGGAAGATGCTTTGGCAGAGAGTCAGCAGCCACAGGGACCCAGAAGCTTCGGGAGCAAGCGAGTGATGACCTCCAAGTGAGCTGCCAGGTGAGCAGACGCCAGAGCCTTTGCGGCGTGAAGGCTGCAGTTTTGTTCTACGTGCATCAGGTCGCCATTGAAGGGTTTTAAGAAAGGGCATTGCTGAGCTCGGGAATTCTGGAGGAAAGCTAGGGTGGATTTTCTCCAACCTCGACTCTGTCGTGGATCAGGGGTGACGGAGGGAGATGGTCAAATAAAAGCTGAATTTTAGCTGTGTTAAGTTTGAGAAATCCATATCATCGTGTTTTCCAGGTTGCTTTCTGATAAGTCATGTTGTCACTTCCCTCTTCCAACCCAACCGTAAGCTCGAGAAAGAAACAGAGTAATGTCGTCTGCTTCAGAATTGGCCATTGTCCTCAGACAGATGCACACGCCTGGTGGACTGTGTCATTCTATAGCGTTCAGATGCACAGAAGCAGACCAGAAGTATTTCAGTGAATAAATAAGGCTTTAAGATGCTCTGGCTATAGCTAAAGTAATCTAAAATGAAAATCTAAAATGTTTGCTACAAACTTGAGGATTAGCAATCATACCAGTAGCAATGGGACAAAGAACTTGAGCTAAGAGCATCACAAGGACCAAAGGTGATGTGATTGTGCCTTTTCCTGCAGGGAGGGAGAAGCGAACTGAAAAACTGAGACTCTATCATGCGACAGAAACACAGTGAGAAGATCCTGTGCTAAAAATAATCCAACATTCTAACACACAAACAACTTCCAACTGCATTATAAACCTAAGGATAATACGTGCCATCCGCTACATTTTAACAGGTTGTTTGCTAAGGTTAATTATCCATCAGAATAATTGTCAATAACTCATGAATAAACATTATCATTATTTTTGTAATAACAAACAGGCCCCAATCCAGGGACACCCCATTATAATGCTGCAGTGCCTTAATTCCTGACTGTGTTATACTGCAGTTAATTCAATTTTGTCCTCTCTAAATTCCACAGTGCGCATATCTTCCAGGCTGTGGAACTAGCACACTAATATTAAAGTGGTAATCAAGATTGCCTCTAAATATTCATAGCAATAAATGACTCCCTCGTGCCCCATGAATGCCAGGGCTGCAGCCTGAAGCATTTATTTAGTGCCGGAGAGGGATCTAGTTATTTTAGAGTTCCCTTGAATGCAATATTTTAATTTTGTTGTTCTGCTCGAAAAATTAGATCCCTCTGAGCTTCCAGTATTGATGGTTGAGATGAATGACTTTGGCTCTGGCTGACCGTGGTCTTTGGAAGGATAACCTCAGAGTTGTGATGGGAGTGGACTTGGCCATTGACCCCGAATCTTACTTTTTGGATGGTAATTCCCTCCTGCCTGCCAGACCTGCTGCCATTCCACTGCCACATTAATTCACCCTCAGAATCAGGGCAGATTTTTCTAAGCTGTTGAAAATTTCTTATTCTCTAAAGAGAGAAAAACACCAAGGAGCTGATGCTGTACGACCTCCTGTCCTTCAGGGAAAATAATGAGCACCCTACAACCATGCAAAGCTACATTTATGGACTCCAGGTATTTTGTGGAAATGATTTAAAGTCAAGTTTGGATCAGCCTCCAATGGCACACATTAAAGAAGGGTAGCACAACATGGATAGCACCAAAAAAAAAAAAGAAAAGGGATATCAATCTAATCAGCCAATCAATCAATCATCACTTTTTGCACATCTGTTTGTACGGCCAGTTCACTGGGGTGCCCTGGCCAAGTGCATTGTGGGAAACTTCTGAGAGAACACAGGCACCTGGGGGCCCTAGAAGTGGGCCGCTGGGTCCTGACTGCACCCGTCTTTGCAGATTTGCCTGGGCTCGCCGTCTCAGGGGGAGTCTGCCAAAAAAGCCTTTCTGTGAGGAAGGCACATGCCTCCTGCGAGCACAGGTGCACTGAGGGTAGAGTGTCTGATAAGTTTTCCCCAATGACAAAGCTTCTCTCCTAGGAGGAAAGAGAGATTTGGGGTATATGCAGTATCAGTCTTGGGGTTCATCTCCCAGCCTTCATGCCCTAATGAGGGAACTTAGATCTCACTCCTGGATGGAATTAGGAGTGAAGTGTAAGTACAAATAGCAAGAGCTATTTCATGAAAAATTCTATAATAAACTGGGACATCAGCCCAGGTCCTATAATACAGTTACACACAAAAGCACGTGTTCATGCACTTGCATGCATGCATACAGGTAAGTAGGGATATCAGTAAATGTCAGTGCCTTATGGTCTAAGAGGCAGTGCAGTAGATAAAAATAAATCGATTCACTTGAACTTTCAAACTTAAAAAGATATTTTCTTATGACTTTGGAGGAAACAGGAAGCTGTTGAACAATTCCATGACTTCTTTTGTCACCTTTGTTGAGGAGAACTTACCTCCAAATTCTAATGCTTCCCTTGCTGCAGAACCCTTTCCTTCTCTCCTGCCGAGCATCCCATAGGAAGTGGTCCCTTTCTCTCTGGAATGTCCATCCAGAGACCTCTGTCCAGTCTCTCAGTCTGTAACCCTTTCTTGGCCAACACCTACCAGCTCCTCTTACCTGCTGGCTCCCTCCCCTCCAGCCTGTATTCTCCCCTGGCCTTCGGCCACTCTTGGCCTGCACAGTCTCCAGTCTTGGGTCACACCCTTAACCCTACCTACTTTTTCCAGTCTGCCATTGAGCCCCGAATGCTGCAGAAGACAGACAAGTGTGTATGGGTGAATAAGAAATAAAAAAACCTCAATGAAGAGAGTAAGAGAGCATCCTTTCTCCAAAGAGGACAAATCAAAACGAACAAATAAAATTCACACCCAGAGATACAATGGTCACACTGCCAAACATGGAAGAGAAAAGGTCACAAAAGCAGCTGGAGAGAAGAGATGGGTCACCTGTCCAAGGAGGCTGAGGACTGACTTCTCAGCAACAAGAATGGAAACCAAGTCATCCGTGATGGTTCAAGCCTGTAGTCCCAGCTACTTGAGAGGCTGAGGCAGGAGGATTTCTTGAGGATAGGAGTTTGAGACCAGCCTGGGTAACATAGTGAGGCCTCATTTTTATTAAAAAGAGATAGAAACAGAAGACAGTGGAGCAATCCTAGGGTGCTGAGATAGTGGAGGTGAGAAGACTCACCTTGCCAAACATCAGGACTCAGAGTAAAGCTGTAGTAATTAACACAGGGTGGCATTGGTGCATGGACAGACGAGACACATGGCATTAGCTCAGAAATGGATCTCTACATGCTGCTACAGATACAGGGGAAGGATAGGTTTTTTTTGTTTGTTGGTTGGTTGGTTTGTTTGTTTGAGATGGAGTCTTGCTCTGTCACCCACGCTGGAATGCAGTGATGCGATCTCAGCTCACTGCAATCTCCGCCTCCCAGATTCAATTGATTCTCCTGCCTCAGCCTCCCGAGTAGCTGGGATTGCAGGAGCACACCACCATACCCAGCTAATTTTTGTATTTTTAGTGGAGACAGGGTTTCACCATATTGGCCAGGCTGGTCTCGAAGGCCGGACCTCAGGTGATCCCCCCAACATCGGCCTCCCAAAGTGCTGGGATTACAGGAATGAGCCACCGTGCCCAGTCAGGAAGGACTTTTAACAAATGGTGCTGGAACAATTGGTTAATCACATTTTCTCTAAAGTAGAGTTGGACTCCTACTGTGTACTAGACACAAGAATCAAGTCTGGATGGGACTTAAATGTGAAAGGCAAAATTATGAAACATTTAGAAGATAACGCAGTCTGCTCTTTGATCTTGGAGTAGGGAAGGATTTCTCAAATGAGGCACAAAGACTTTAAACCATGAAGGATTTTATTAAAATTAAGGCATTCTGTTCATGAGAACACATTCAAGAGGATGAAAAGACAAAACCCAAACTGGCAGAAGGTATTTGTCACCCATTGAACAGAGAAAAGCATCTACAGATTCAAAATGACAAGAGAAAGGGAGGAGGAAGAAACCAGGAAAGAAAATGGTCAGAAAACATGAGCAAGTATTTCACCGGAGAAGAAAATCAAATGTTCCGTAAACATAAGCAAAGGTGCTCTGTCTCGCTACTGAGGAGGGAGGCATAAAGGAAAACCCCGGTGAGCTGCAGTTGCACAGTCAGCAGATTGGGGCTGCCTGCCTTTTTAAGTTTTTGCCAGATATTCATGAGGCTATGGAATGAGGGAAACGTTTATAACCCATTTGTACTTTGGAAAACAATTTAAAGATCCCTGGTAAAGTCAAACATGTGCAAACTACACCACCCAGAGTTTCCATCCCAGATTAGCCAGGGAAACTCCTATCTGTCCAGCAAGGCAGGGGTCTTCAACCCCTGTAGCCTAGGAACCCAGCCACACAGCAGGAGGTGAGGTGAGCTGCAGGCGGAGAAGCTACATATGTATTTACAGCCGCTCCCCACCGCTCGCATCACTGCCTGAGCTCCGCCTCCCGTCAGATTAGCGGAGGCACTGGGTTCTCGTAGGAGCACAAACCCTATTGTGAACTGTGTATGTGAGGGATCTAGGTTGAGGGTTCCTTATGAGAATCTAATGCCTGATGATCTGTCACTGTCTTCTGTCTCCCCCAAATGGAACCATCTCGTTGCAGAAAAATAATCTCAAGGCTCTCACTGATGCTACATTATAGTGAGTTGTGTTTCATTATATATTACAATGTAACGGCAATAGAAATAAAGTACACACTAAGTAATAATAATGTGTTTGAATCATCCCGAAACCATCCCCCACCCCCAGCCCCAGTTCCCTGGAAAAATTGTCTTCCACAAAATCGGCCCCTGGTGCCAAAAATGTTGGGGACTGCTGTAGTAGGGGACATGTACACAAGAACAGGCATAACAGCATTGTAAGAGCAAAAAGAGGAGTGGACAGAAAGAATGCCAAAGTCCACCTGTAGGAGAAAGGACTTACACATTGTTTTTACAACAGAATACTATATAGCAATGAAAATATATGAACTACAGCTATAAACAACCATATGTATAAATCTAACAGATATGAGATTAAGTAAAAGAAACCAGTCCAGTCATAGAAGAATGGACAAAGTATGAGGCCATTTTTATAAGGTTCAAAACTGGGTAAAACTAAACAGTGTATTGCTTAGGAATATGTACATTAGAAATAAAACTGTAGAAGAAATCAAGATAATGATTAATAGAAACTTCAGCATAATGGTTACCTCTGATTGCGAATAAGGGAAATGTAATAATGAATTTAGCATGAGGAGGTGTATGAGATGAATTGCCTCTCCCTTCCCCCCAGCAAATTCCTATATTGATATCCTAATCCCAGTACCTTAGAATGTGACTGTATTTGGAGAAAGACCCTTTAAAAAGGCAATTAAAGTAAAATGAGGTCATATGTGTGGCCCCTAATCTGATATGGCTGGTGTCCTTATAAGAAGAGATCAGGACACAGACATACAAAAGGCCATCTGTGGACACAGTAAGAAGGCAACTGTCTCAAAGCTAAGGAAAGAGGCCTCAGAAGAAACCAAACCTGCCAATGCCTTCATCTTGGACATCTAGCTCCAAAGCTATAAGAAGATAAACTTCTGTTGTTTAAGCCACACGGTCTCTGGTATGTGTTATGACAGCCCCACCAAACTAGTACAGGAGGCTTCTAAGATTATAGAAATAGTCTCTTTTTCAGTTGGGTAGTAGGTGCCCTGGTGTTTATTTTACTGTTGTTTTCCAAATTGTACTTATACATTTTATATACTCTTGGATGTACTTTCCCACTTAAAAAAAAATAGAACAACAATTACTGCCAAAACATTTCTGGCCCGTTGATTAGCGTTTAATTGATTTATTCAGCAAGTGCATTTCTTTAAGCATTCAATAAAAGACACAGTTCCATTAGGGTAATCAATATATCATTTTTAAGAAAAGGAATGCCATATTTTACCAGTACTACTCCATCATCTCCAATAGGTAACAATCAAAAGAAAATGGAATGAATACATGCTTTTAAGAAGTCTAAGGCAATTAGTGGTCTTAAATTAAAATAGCTGTCTGTTCTTCCTCTGTATTGATTTCTCCTTTACTAGTCATACCTCAACTAATGTACATAAAGATCTTCCCTGAAGGAAAATATATTCTTCTGCAAGATGTTGACACTGGACTCTCATAACACTTCTAGTACTTTATGTGGAATTACTACAAATGTTAATGCTTAAACTACCTCAATTCTTTGGGGGAAAAGGGATGTTGCAAATAATATATTTTTATTCACATATAAAATTGTCTGGATTTCCATTTAAGGTATGTGATCTGTGCATTGATATCTTAGGCAAAGACAATTTGTAACTAAAGTAACTAAGTTATGTATATATACATACATATGAAACATGTAGTTATACACACACATGTATACATACGTATGGTGTTTGGGCACATTTTGACAGAATATTGAGAACGTATTTTGTTCTAATATTTTGTAAATATAATTAATAATCTTGTTTTTCACACATATAATTAATGAGTACATATTGCAAACCCTGGAGAGAACATTATAGAAGCATTCATGGTTCAGCCCGGGTGTCAGCAAGTATAGGTAAATATGCAAGAGTCCCTGTGATGGACTCCAAAGCAAATACCTGTAAGGGCATAAGAACACTTTGACGGCCTATACTACAAAGAAATGGTGTATGCTTCTTGGCATGTAGGATCAAATAGTAAGATTAATTTCCAAATTTGAGTAAACACTCAGAAATGCATACAGTTCTTATAAACACCAGACAGTATCAAAATATATAAATTCGGTGTGTTTTTGTAGTCTTTTGCTAGAGTAAGTCCATCAAAAACAAGGCCTGTGTAAACCCAGAAAACATACGTGAGAATTTCACATATCTGGAAATTCACCAATTTAACTCTTAAGTTTAAGTAACTACATAAAATAACGTCATCCTTCAATGAAAATGGAGAAAGAACCTCCTTGAAGCTCATAAGAAAAAACCCTTGGGTTTGTACCTATTTTTATCTCCTGAAGGCCCTGAAATTTAAAATAATCTATTCCTCAGGCAAGCAATTGGATGATGTAAGTTTTAGGTCTTTGTCACCGACTCAGAGCTGTCCAATAGAACATTCCATGATGATAGAAATGCTTTTATATCTGTGCTGTCCCACAGTGGTGGCCACCTGCCACACTGAGTTATTGATTCTTGAAATGTACCCAGTATGACTGTGAACTAATTTTTAAATTTCATTTCATTTTAATTAACTTAAATAGCCATACACAGCTAATGGCTACCATGGGAGACACAGAAAGACTACCAGAAGATGTGCAAAGGGCTGCCCTAAAAATAAAGCAAATGATGTTTCAGCCTTTCTGATTCTAACCCAGTTATGTGGCCTTAGTTAAGGCATGTTTTGCCTTTTTTCCCAAAACTCACGTGACCTTCAGTTGTTGTGGGTTTTCTTTAAATTCTGTTTCATTTTAACTAACTATTTTCATGTTGGATATTTGGAACCCACAGACCATTTCATCTTAAAGTGTAGTGGCATGTGGTTAATTAAGTCATGGTATAGCTGAAACATTATACATACTGTGAAAAGATCTTTTGAGCTCTGGAGTTATAAGACCGACTTTCAAATATGAAATATTAGAAAACTATGTCTAAACTTCTCATTCTCTTAGCTTTTATACAAGCATAGTACTGAAATAACTGACAAAGCAAAGGCAGACAAAGTCAACATAACTGAAGGAAGCACTAATTGAATGTGGCAGTGATCATGTCTCAGCAAGACTGAGTCCCCACGTTCCACACTCATGCGGTGCTGACCAGGAAGAATGAGGTCTCCTTGAGTTTGTGGTGCCTGTCCCAACCCAACTCTCCCTCCACTCTTGTCTTCTTTTTTTTTTTTTTTTTTTGAGACGAAGTTTCGCTCCTGTTGCCCAGGCTGGAGTGCGGTGGCACGATCTTGGCTCACTGCAACCTCCGCCTCCCAGGTTCAAGCAATTCTCCTGCTTCAACCTCCTGAGTAGCTGGGATTACAGGGGTGTGCCACCGCATCAGGCTAATTTTTTGTATTTTTAGTAGAGATGGGGTTTCACCATATTGGCCATGCTGGTCTTGAACTTCTGACCTCAGGTGATCCACCCCCCCCCCCATCAGCCTCCCAAAGGGCTGGGATTACAGGCTTGTTTTCTTTTTTTGAGACAGGGTCTCACTCTGTCACCCAGGCTGGAGTGCAGTAGCGTGACCATAGCTCACTGCAGCCCGAACTCCTGGGCTCAAGTGATCCTCTTGCCTCAGTCACCCAACTAGCTAGGACCTCAGGCACAAACTACCACACCTGGCTAACATTCTGATTTTTTAAATTTTTTATTTTTTTGTAGAGACAGGGTCTCACTATGTTGCCCACCTAAGCTGGTCTCAAACTCCTGGACTCAAGCAATCCTCCAGTGTCTGGCCTTCACTGCTCTTTTTAAGCTGCAAGAAACCTTAGTTTATACGCCGTGTTGTGATGGCATTTGGCTCTTTCTTAGGTTGACCGCATCATTTATTCCCACAATTGACTACTCCTGTGGGTCTTATTCAGCTATTTGCAAGTCAAAGCCAAGTGTTTTTCAACTGACTTTTCTTGTTTGTCTTTCAGAATCATCCAGAAGTGCTGAATATTCAAATACAACTGGAAAGCAAAGAACTGATCATAAATCTGGAAAGAAATGAGTAAGTTAATTCTTGTTTATTGCTTGATGGGAGAAAGTTAAGGCACCATGGACAGAAAAGTGCTCTGTGATTTATGCTGGGGTTTAGAAAACAAGAATGAGATGCATGGATTTGTAATCCAAATTTGGATTTGAGGCGAGAATTAACTTTAAAAAATTATCTAATGGAAAAATAATTTTATCACTCTGTAAAGGAACTTTATAACTCAACACTATTTTTTCATAGTTCTGATGTTGTATTTTTTTCAGAGCCTGGTTGTTCAAAGATTTAACTTAAGCATCCCTGTACTGTTCAAATAACAGAGTTTCATAATTAATTGACTTTTGACAACTCCTGGATTGTATTAGGGGAAACAGCTTCAAACTGATAGAAATTATCTTCTCCCTGAGAAATACCAAGAGTTTATTTTATCTTTCAAAGCTTATCTCCAGTGGTTTGGACTATTTCTTTCATCTTCTTATTTTTAAAAATTGGTCCTTTTATGGAAAAATTATATAAATTTCCAGAAAGTGGCATTATGGCTTCTTCTGGGCCACTTGGATATGATTATATATTTTGTGTGCCTTGCTAGCAGAAAACTTTGTCTGCCTCCAACCATAAGTAAAACAACTCATTTTCTTATTCTTTATACCCTGGCTATCCCCACAGATTCCTCAGATTTAAAGGACTCCTTAATATTCTATTTCATTTGTACCATAAAAGAAGAACTTATTAGTTCTTCTAATAAGACAGAAGTCAATTTTCCAAGTCCTGCTTGGTCAAAATAGCAGTTTCTCTCTTCCAAAAGTACTGGTTCCTGTTCCTCACCCATCAGCAGGATGCTGATTTTTTCTGAAACAAGAGTAAATGAGTTCTGTCAGGGACGTGGAGTCCCAGAACCTGACTCAATATCGTCCTCTAAACAAGTCAGATCATTTACTTGTGTTGGTGCTTTGAGTTGAGCGTTTTAAGCAAGTCAGATGAAAGACACAGTCAATCAACAGCCAGCCCGAATGTTCAGTATCTAATGCCAAAATACATAAAAATGTATATAAAATCACACTACCTGCTCCCTGGGATCCGCAACCTGCCTCTTTGTATTTTTTTCTTATATGCTTACTGCTCACCATTAAATGGATCAGAAGCTTTGGAAACAAGAACTGAGGTGTTTTTAGCTTTTCTTGTGACTTGATCTTAAAATAGAGGTTCAGGCACATATATTATATAATCAGGAATCTGAAGAGAAAACTGTATATTGCTTTTGATCCATCTCCCTTAGCAAAGTACATATTTTCATACTCTATTTCTTTACATAAGAATATCGAGGGGCACATATTTTTGTACATTTTTAGGTATGGTTTTGAAAATATCTCAGTGGAAGAAGCCAGGCATTCCCTGAAAGATCAAAAGAATATAAGCCTTCTGGTGGTGATGCATTTTCTCCATAGGGTTCTGTGGTGGGCAGCTGGATTTAGGAGTGTTCTTTATTGCACCTGCTCCCATTGTTAGACTGTTGGAAGAAACGTGGTGCACAGTATGAGGGGAGGCTAATCCTGAATGTTTTATGGAGCATTACGACTGCAGGTAGAGAAGCAAAAATCGACCTCATAAAAACCATAAGTTGTTTTTACTATGAAAATAATATACATACCCAGTGAAGAAAACTGAACATTATAGGTGGGAAAGGAACAAATAACCCTAAATTTTTTTAAAAAAGTACTTTTACCACCAAACACAATCCTGTTTAAGATTCTGGTGAATTATATAGATGGTTTTTTTTTTCTTATAAATAAGCCTTTGCTTCTTTTCTTTCTTAGTTGGTATCATAGTCTATATGCAATTTGATATCCTACTACTTCATTTAGCTTCATAATGGACATACATTTCCATAGAGAAATAATTTCTTAGAGCCCATCTGGTTCTCTGAGTTTGTAAAGTGACTTAATAGCCTTATCCACGGTTCCCTCGAAAATGATTTACCTTCCATTACCGCAGATACTATAATACATGTTCATTGCTAGATAGTAGCTAATTTGTATAAGTATCATTTTAAAAGGTGACTTAATTTGCTGCCTTTCAATTCTGAGTCTTTCACGAGATAATCTCAAAATTATAAAAGTTGAAAACATAAAACTATCTCTTTTTAATTTATTCCTCTCTTTGCAACCTCACTGTAAGACTGCATTTTCAAAAATCTATAGAAAATGTTTCATATGTTCCTATGATATTCTATAATTTTAATTGTACCAATTTTAGAAATTCCATTATATTAAAAGTAACATTTTCATAATAAGAGGGGGCCAATATTACTATTTTACCGATGCATTACCAAAAATTCTTCAGTGTAACAATTTTTTTGCAAAAGGTTACATATCTATTCCGAATTAACTATACCTTGGATGCAATGAATACTAAAAACAAAAAAAAAAATCAAGTACGCTGAAATGGTTGTGCATACCAGCATGTAAGGCTGTTAGACGCTAAAGGCAATCAATCATTTAGTATATAATAGAATTTTTAATTTACTTAGCCATTGGCCCAATAGATTCAAGTCAGAGAGTTTTCACAAATGAAACTATAAGAAACCAGAGATAAAAACATAAGCAGAGGCCATTTACATGTTTAACAATGAGTACAATAAAGGCCCTGACCAATCAGGATGAACAGCTGACCAATCTGACCAATCAGAAGGCAGGCTGGTCAGTACACTGCTCCAACACCTTCAGCCCCAGAGTCAGCCCCTTGCTTAAAGATGTTTTACCTAAAAGTATGTCAATAGGAGACTGATTCAATTATCAGCTATGAAACAGGATACCATCCAATAGTTTTAAATGATGAGACTTTTATTATAAAAAATTTATGGTATAATCAATGTAACTAGCATGTTAGAAAATAGTTGTTTCTGCTAGTGTTTATTTTTAAAAAATGAAAATAGTTTACATAGTATTCAAATTTTATTTTAAAATTATACACATGACGTGTATCTCTGAGTAGGAAGATTATAGAAGATATTTACTTTCTTTATTGTATTAATGTTTCACAAAATAAAATATTTTAAAATTAGGAAAAAACATTTTTCTTTTGAAGGAAAAAAAAACCTATCTTAAAAACTTGATAATGGTTGAAAAGAAGAATGCGAACGTATCTATTATTCCTAAAAAGAAAATGATAAAGGTTATTCTGAAAGGCCTCTGGAAGGCCTCTGGTGACTTTTAAAGAGCAAAAGAATACCTACTCATTGAATATTGGGTCTTTAAATATCCAGAAGTTTGCTGTAATTGGAAAACCTGCTTAGAAACCGCAACCTAAATTAAAGCGGTCCTATTCCCTTAAATCTGTAGCTAATGCTGAGAGTCATCTAATTAACCCTACTCAAAATGCTTCTGTGGTAAACCGATTCTTCATGGCACAGGGCTGGATTTTTATTAAATAGTTTTTCAGGGAATCTCTTTTATTTGCCTTCTAACATCCCTAATTTATGAAAAGACTGGATGCTGTTCACTTAAAATCTGTATTTGTATAGCTGTAATGGAATGTTTAAAGAAACACAAAGCTTCCCTTGAGAAGCATTTTTCACAATATTGCTGTCTGCCTATGGACCTGCAGAAACCGGGTTGATAACTTTTCTAACTCTGCTAGATCCCCGTGGACTCTCAGGCTATCCCTTACACAGGTATTCGGTGAAACTATATCTTTGATCAAAATGTTTTATTGGACAGGCTGGCCAGCTTCAACATCAGTTTTTCCAGTTTAGGATAATGAACAGTGATGGCGGTAGATCACATTCCCTGCATCTCTCAATCCCAGCATGCCTTCAAACTCTGTTCCCATCACTGATTGAAGGCAGTTGCCATGGGAAGTCCATAGCCCTCTGAATTTATGTTTGGGGTATCTCTGGGATAGAATAACTTCAGCACTGACTTATTTTGTCTAAAACGATTCCAGACATCTCTTACGGGGCAACTTTAATTAGTAGTCACTCTAAAACAATAACAGAAAGGGCATTTTAAAATGGCCAAACATGGGTATAAATATTTGGAAAGGCATTTATCTTAGATCATCTCTCAGAATATCATGATACAGAATGGAGCAACGTAACCAGTGTGGAGATGGCATTAGATGGTTTGGTTGGCTGAATCACCATCCAGAGGACATTAGGCCACTGTTCCCATTGACCCAACCCATGTTGAAGAGGGGGACTGAGGTTGCTGCCGATGGCCTTAGGGCTGTGTGCATGGCCTTGTCCTGGCCCACAGTTTCCTGGGCCATCGCGATGAAGACATAAAAGGTGCTCTGATCACATTTCCTGGCAGTGCAGAGCTGGGGGACATAACTGTGCTTGGCATGGCAAAATCTGGATTATGAGGATTTCAGCAGTTTGGATCAATGGGCCAAAACTAACAAGATGAGATTTAATGGGGATAAATGTAAAATCCTACACTTGGGTTAATAAAAAAATAAACGTTGCAAGTTCAGAAGGAAATTTGTTAGTAGTTCTCGTGAATGAGACCTGCATACTCAAAAGAAGCCCCTGGGGCAACGTGGCTGCTAAAAAGGTGACTGTTGCCCGAGCGTGTGGGGGTATACATGGTGGGTCCTAGACAGGGGAGGTCATCCCTCTGCTACACAGGGTGGGGCACAGTCAAAACCCTGCATCCTTCACTGTTCCAAGCCTGACATCAGAGAGCCACCTGCTGCTTTATTCACATTTCCACCATTGGGTGTTCCTTTCCTTTCCTCCTCCACCAACCATGACATCCTTACAGTGAGGGTTAGGGTCTTAATATCCTCCCTGACCACCTCCCACACAGCGTGGCTCATCATAGGCACTCGATAAGCACTCCTCAAATGAGTGGAGAGCCTGGACAACCTGGACCAAGCTGGAAGTGAGTTCCCAGGAGGTCGAAGGTCACCTAGGTGGGGTGAGAAACAATTCAAGGAGAAAAGCTTCCAGAAGGGAACACATGATTTGGAGTTAGGAGCCCAGGCTTTGAAAGCAGCTCCCAACAGCAAGCTGCTGATGTTCTCTCCACTTCCTTCATGGCCTCAAGCGATCTGCCCACCTTGGTCTCCTTGTTTGCAAAATGGAATAAGCATCTGTGTCCAGTCAGCGCGGGAGGATTAGAGCTCATGTTAATTTTGATGATCAGGTTTGAATGACTCAATAACATTTCTCTGTGGATCCAGCAATCTTAATTATTTTACCTAATTATATTATGTTTTGTTTCAGAGTTTCTAAATTAATGGAAATCAGGTTATGCCTACTCTTTACCTCTAAGTCTTGGTGATGGCCAAGCATCTCAATGCTCACAAGACTTGGAACAGATGCGCCGGGCTGGTCCTTTGGGATCCAGCTGCTGTAGGGTTCTTACCTTTACAGTCTTGACATGCCCGGGGATTGGACTTTTAAAATCTTTGAGTGTAGAGTGCAATTCCTTCTTTTTTCCTTCTCTTGTGGAAGAAGCCTAGACTGTTTCCCCGCTCCCTGCCCAGCACCTTTTTTTTTTTTTTTTTTAAAAAAAAGAGAAGTTAAACTTATTTTCACTGTCCAAACATCAGTCAATATACTGGGCAGACCAGCGGAAGCCCTTGCCACAGCCCTGTTGTTGTACACACTGAACATGAACAATTCCTTGGAGAAGGCATTTGGCTCCTTCAGGGTCACAGTTCCCTTTCCTGTGGTCTGTTCATAAAGACCAAATGGCGGACAGAGTTTTTCTTCACTGATTGTGCCTGTTCTGTCCAGTTTCTGTTAAGATAAGGACTGGCACATTAGATATTCTTTCATCAGTCATTAAAGCATTGAGCTCCACTTTGGATTCCAGGATCTGAGGACAATCTGCACAGTCTCTGAGAAAGGCAATCCCATTTATTGCTAGGAGATCACTGTTCCAAACCCAGTGTGCCTGCTCACACCCCAGAAGATGAAAAGTTGTAAAAGTCATGCCAGCAGTTGTCAGCTCTGCTGATGTCAGAGGTCGCGTTGGAGCCTCTTGGCCCAGTCCACCATCTTTGAGCATGTGAGGAAGAATAGTTTCATCCACATTGTCCCAACCCAAGAGGACAAGTTTTCTAGATTTCTTGTAGAGTCCTAGGAACTGGAGCACACTGTGGAAGCCGTTGTAGATCCACTCACAGATGAAAGACATTATTAATGCTGACCATGGCCTGAGGGGTTCCTTTGGAGGCAGCATGTGGCCCGGACCCTCCCTCAGAGAACACAGACCAACAGCACCCGGGCCAGCAGTGACTTGCTGGGTGGACTTCACACCCCTTCCCTGCGGCCTGTCCTTAGGAATGGGGAGTTCTAAACTGCCTGGTGGTTCTAATTAGTGATTAAACAAATGTCGATGGAACCTTATCTCAGAAATTATAGTTTCATGTTTCCAGCTCTCAGCTTCCCTTCTACTATTCACAGATCTTTATTGGAATCTTTATTGCTATCTTATAATTATCCTTACTAAACATTAATAATTAATAAAGCTAATTAAGACAATGTACTTGCTCATGTCCCCCAAGATCAAAAGTTGTAAAAGTCATATCAACAGTTGTTAGCTCTTCTGATGTCAGAGGTCATGTTGGAAAGTGTTGGCCTAATCTGCCATCTTTAATGATTATCATCTGCCATCTTAATTATCTTTAATAATTAATCTTTGTTGATGTGTTAAATCACTTACTCTTTCACTTCTTCACCTGGTCATTTATTCACAAATATGTATTTAATACCAGACAGTGTAATTGACCCTGGAGGGAGAGTAGTGAATAAGATAAACTTCTTGTCTTCTTAGAATTTAGTCAAGGAGCCCAACACTAAGCAGATCATTACAAAAACAGTAACTGGGTGACTGCAGTGCTCAGTGCTCGGGAGGGAAAGGTATGGGGCCAGCACCTGGTCTGGGGAGGGAAGATATAGAATGAAGCAGCTTTTAAGCTGTGCACACACAGGGAAGAGCCCAGTCAAGGAGGGCAGGAGATAGAGAGAGAAAGAGCAGAAGTAAACGTCCAGCTTCTCAGATTCTAGAAGATCTTTGTACTGATGACCAAGAAAGAGAGAGACAGAGGAAGCCAGGCCATACAGGGGTTTGTGTGCCCTGATAAGGATCTTGACTGTATTCCTAAATACAGTGGCACACCATGGAAGAAAAGGCCTGTAGGCAGAACAACGACATGATAAGATTCTGCTTTTCATTTGTTTAAGATAGGGTCTCACTCTGTCGCCTAGGCTGGAGTGCAGTGGTGCAATCACGGCTCACTGCAGACTCAACTGCTCTGGTCTCAGGTGATCCTCCCACCTCAGCCTCCCTAGTAGTTGGGACTACAGGAATGCACTGCAATATCCAGCTAATTTTTCTATTTTTTATAGAGACTGGGTTTCACCATGTTGCCCAGACCAGTCTTGAGCTCCTGGCCTCAAGCAGTATGCCCACCTCAGCCTCCCAAAGGCATGAGCTACTGCTCCCCGCCAAAAATTCAGTCTTTTAAAGACCATCTGGCTGCCTGTGAACACTAGCTGGGAGGGTAGAGTGGGCGTGGTTAAGAGCTGCATATTGCTGCTGTCCAGGGAGAGCTGATGATGGCTTGAGCCAAGAGAGTATCGGTGGGAAGGAGTAAGTAGTTAAGAAATGTTAAGTAGGCAGAATGGACAGAATCTGATGAATGGTGGAATATGTGGGATCATGGAAAGGAAGGCATACAATTCTTACCTGAGATGCTAGGAGAACAGTGATGCCTTTGATCAGAATAGAGAACCCTGGAAAAGGACCAAGAACTTGCCTTTTGAGTAGCGGCCAGAGACACAAAGATGTGGGTCGTAGTAGGCATGGTCCTGAGAGTCTGGGAGGGGCTGAATATTGGGTTTCACAGAGTTCAGTCTGGAGGTGCCCTGTGGAGGGCCCTTGTAGAACTGGACGTGGCATTTTTGAAGGGGGGTGTTCATGGATGTTTGCAGCTGACCGGTGGCTGGCAGCTATGAGCTGGAGATCAGGAGCCGGCAGTGGGTAGAACATGGAGAGGCATCAGCTGTGGCCCTGACAGTATCCGAATAGCTGTCACAAGCCAAGGCAATGTCAGTGCTCCACTGAATTCTAAGCTGGAGCCTAGTGGGTGAGCCTCTGGCCTCTAGGCTCACTCCCAGGCCGTATTCCATATCCTTCCTATAGTCTGTCTCCACGCAGTGGGTGTTCCCCACACATGGACTCCTGCCCTCCTTGAAGTCTAGAGCATTGCTTCAAGACTGCCAGCATGAGGACCACCTGGAGAGCTTGTTAAAAAGGGCAGTGCCTGGCCCCACTGCTATTGAACCAGAATCCCCAGCTATAGGGCCTGAGGGTCTCTATTTTTAACACATTCTGCTAGGAGTTATATTCATGCTTTACATGGACAGCCACTAGCCACATGTGACTATTTAAATTAAGCTTAATTTAAATAAAATTAAAATTTTAGTTCCTTGGTCAAACTAGCCACAGTTCAAGTATTCAATAGCCACGTGTGGCTAGACAGACGTTTCCATCCTCACAGAAAGTTCTGTTGGACAGCATCGGGGCCAGCAGGGAAATTCCAGTTCATTGGATCCTTCTGTGAGACTTTGGGGTATCTGTCATAGCTGATGCATCGCCCACAGGAATGTTCTTTCCTACAGGGAATGACCACACCTCTTCAGTCTGCCTAATGCCTGCGGCGTAAAAAGGCCCATCTTGTGCCTTGGAGAATCAGGTGCTACCAGAGGGGTCATCTCTGCCCACTTTGATGAAAGGGTGATGGTGCAGTCGGAAATTCTCTAAGCATGACTATAGACTCAGGGAATTGACTCAAGCTTCATGCACTTCAGCAGTCTAACTAGACCAGACTCCTTCAGATTTAAGTTAAAATCTCTCAGCCTTAACATTTAAGATCTTTTTAATTGAGCCAAATTTTGTTTCCTGAATAAGAGCTAAGTTCCCTTGAGCTTCTCTCCTCATGTTATTCTTTGAAGTTGTACAGACGCTGAAAAAGGTCAGAACACCATTTTTAGAGCTTTTTGTTCCTCAACCCGAGTTAACTTGAAAGTGCCTAAACTGGTTAAGATCAACCTTTTTAAAACAGGCCCTTCTGGGTTGTGATTTGAGAGTGTGGTGTCCTTGAGTGAACTCTTTGAAGTTGGTAGAATGAGAAAGGGCATTTGAGATGGAGGTGGAGTTCCGCATTTCATTACATCCCCCGTGCTCCTTCCCTTCTGACTGCAGACTCAGGGTTTTCTGATGAAAATCCTGCTGTGGCCTTAAGCTCCTTTCCCCAACTCTGCATCCCAAAAGGACAATAATGGCTGTCCTGGCTCTTCCCAGGAGGTCTCTGGCATTGGAGAGGCCGATGCCATCTTAGTGGCTGTCGTTGCATCTTCCCTCTCCTGGTGCGGCCAGGATGGTTACGTGCAGACACTGTGCAGGCTGGGGTCGTTATGGCCCATCTCTGCTGGACTTTTTCTAGTTGTTGTGTCCTCAAAAGAAAGACCACAATGCTTTCATTGATTGCTTACGACAATGAAACTAACTCTCTGGAAAGCTTGAAAGTTTTGTTAGAGGCGTTTGAACCAGAGCAACTCCATCTTGAATAGGAGCTGGGTAAAATGAGGCTGAAACCTACTGGGCTGCCTTCCTAGACACTAAGGCATTCTAAGTCACAGGATGAGATAGGATGTTGGCACAAAATACGGGTCATAAAGACCTTGCTGATAAAACAGCTTGCAGTAAAGAAGCTGGCTAAAACCCACCAAAACTAAAATGGTCACGAGAGTGACCCCGAGTCATCCTCACTGCTACACTCCCACCAGCGCCATGACAGTTTACAAACGCCATGGCAACGTCAGGAGGTTACTCTATATGGTCTAAAAAGGGGAGGCATGAATAATCCACCCCGTGTTTGGCCTATCATCAACAAATAACCATAAAAATGGACAACCAGCGGTTCTCAGGGATGCTGTGTCTATGGAGTAGCCATTCTCTTTTTCCTTTACTTTCTTAATAAATTTGCTTTTGCTTTGCACTGTGGACTCACCCTGAATTCTTTCTTGCACAAGATCCAAGAACCCCCTCTTGGGGTTTGGATCGGGAACTCTTTCCTGTAACTCTTTGACATAATTTTGCTGAATTCATAAACACAGATTCTGCTACATTCTTAGAGTATCATGCCCCAGGAAGCCAAAATCCTAGATTACTGTTTTCAGATGTGTTTACTTCAAACTCGTTATCTTGAGTGGAATTGAGCCCTGTCTGTGATTGGCCATGTTTCATAACGTGCATGGGAAAACTTCAATTGATAGTAACAGCTCTGTTTTCTTGAGGCCTTCTTACTGGTTTCTCATACTGTTTTCATAGTTTATTAGTGACGATAAAGAGCTGCAATATAACTCTACTTACCAATAGCTCATTTGTTGCATGCTGACAGTATGTGGCATGCCTTTATTCCCATCACAGGTAATGTCATCATGAAAAAGCTGGACTTCATCGGGGGCTTACAGAGATTTGTACCCACCTTCATAGCAGCAACATTCACAATGGCCAAAAGGTGGGAACAGCCCTAGTGTTTGTCAACAGATGAGTCAGTACACAAAATGTGGCATACATAAAATGAAATTTTATTCAGCCCTGAAAAGGAATGACATTCTGACACATGCCATCACATGAACTTTGAAGACATTATGCTAAGTGAAATAAGTCAGACACAAAAGGACAAATATCATACGATTCTATTTACATGGGGTATACTTCAAATAGGCAAAATTCGAATAGGCAAAATCATAGAAACAGGAAGTAGAATGGTGGTTACCAGGGACTGGAGGGTTAGGGAGTGAGGAGCTTGGTGGGCAAAGATTCTGTTTGGGATTCTGAAAGAATTGTGGAGATGGGTGGCAGTGATGGTTGCACAAAATCGTGAATGTGCTTAACGCCATTGAATTATGCAATTACCAATGGTTAAAATTATAAATTTTATATTATGTATATTTTGCCCCAGTTAAAAAACAAAGTTGGGATCCTGATATGTTTTTATCATCTAACAAAAGGTCTCCCTCCCTGTCCTCCTCCATGAAGGTACATAGTGTAGAGGAAGACGGTGCTAGTTTCTTCTAAATCCCCGCCCCACCGCCGCTCTTTTTGGTACCTCTAGGAGAATCACAATCCTCCAGCTCCATTTAGGCTAGGGGTCCCCAACACCCTCTCTGACGTGCTCTTCCCAACCCTTAGGAAATGGGCCACACAGCAGGGGAAGAGCATCTGATGAGTGAGTGAAGTTTCATCTGTATTTACGGCCGTTCCCCATCACTCAAATTACCGCCTGAGCTCTGCCTCCTGTCAGATCAGTGGCAGCGTTAGATTCTCATAGAAGCAAACCCTCTTGGGAACTGCACAAGCGAGGGATCTAGGCTGCACGCTCCTTATGAGAATCTAATGCCTGATGATCTGTCACTGTCTCCCGTCATCCCCAGATGGGACTGTCTAGTTGCAGAAAAAGCAACTCAGGGCTCCCACTGATTCTACATGATGGTGAGTTGTATAATTATTTAATTATATATTACAATGCAGTAATAATAGAAATAAAGTACACAATAAATGCAATGTGCTTGAATCATCCTGAAACCATCCCCGCCCCCACCCCTAGTCCATGGAAACATTGTCTTCCATGAAACCGATCTCAGGTGCCAAAAAGTTTGGGGACCACTGATTGAGGTGACTGTTCTGAGCTAATGAATAAGGGTGTAACTGTGATTCAACTCACAAAACCCAATCTGACTTTCCTGGACTCTTTCTATAGCTGCTTCCATATCCCTATCAGAGATGATTGACAGTGTTAGGATCTGGATTTGGGTATCAGGCTGCTTGGAGACAAGCCACCTCAGCTCCTCCATTCTAAAATGGAGAGTAAGGCCTTCCTCCCAGGCTGTTAGGAGACCACAGTGATATGGTTTGGATCTGTGTCCCACCAAATCTCCTGTTCAGTTGTAATCCCCAGTGTTGGAGGTGGAGCCTGGTGGGAAGTGATTGGATCTTGGAAGCAGTTTCTCATACGTGGTTTAGCACCATCCCCCTAGCGCTGTTCTCGTGGTAGACCTCTCATGAGATCTGGTTGTTTAGAAGCATGTGGCACCTCCCACCTCTCTCTCTTCCTCTTTTTTTTTTTTTTTTTTTTTTTTGAGACGGAGTCTCGCTCTGTCACCCAGGCTGGAGTGCAGTGGCTGGATCTCTGCTCACTGCAAGCTCCGCCTCCCGGGTTCACGCCATTCTCCTGCCTCAGCCTCCCGAGTAGCTGGGACTACAGGTGCTCGCCACCTCGCCCAGCTAGTTTTTTGTATTTTTTTAGTAGAGACGGGGTTTCATCGTGTTAGCCAGGATGGTCTCGATCTCCTGGCCTCATGATCCGCCCGTCTCGGCCTCCCAAAGTGCTGGGATTACAGGCTTGAGCCACCGCGCCCGGCCTCTCTTCCTCTTGCTCTGGCCATGTGAGATGCTTGCTCCCACTTTGCCATCCACCATGATTGAAAGCTCCCTGAGGCCTCCCCAGAAGCCAAGCAGAAGCTGTCATGCTTCTTCTACAGTTTGCAGAACCGTGAGCCAATTAAACTTCTTATCTTCATAAATTACCCAGGCTCAGGCATTTCTTTGTAACACTGCGAGAACAGACTAATACATAAGGGATGGTGGTATTCAGTGTGCTTGACACTGCACTGCCATTCACAGCGTGTGTGCTGCTCTGCTGCCATTGCTCTCCCATTATCTCCCTCCTCATCCTGGCTGCCTCTGTCTGTAGGAACAGGAATCACATGCTCAGGTCTCATCATCTCCCCTCCTGCAGCCAGCTTCCTGTGACTGCCCCTATTCCACTCTCCTCACCCATCTTCCTCTTCTTCTTTCACTGTGATGGTCAGACAGGTCAATCCCAGTACCCTGCCTCATCCTACCCTGCACCTGCTGCTCTTGTCACCTGAGGGTTTGGATACCCCCATTTCCACTCGCCCTGGCATCAGCAATGGGAGAGCCCCCAAGTCACCTGTGTGCTGTGGATGGAGGTGGGCCAGGAGGTGCAGTGCAATTCTGTAGGCCTGTGGAGCCCAGGGGCCACCTGTTTGGCTGGCCTGGCTACAGATTAGGTGAAGTGCATGCAACAGTTAATTGCTATGTACCCATAGCCTGTGTGCAACAATTACCATGCAGTTGTCGGACTCCCCCACCTCCAGGCATCACATCATTTCACCTGCGAATTCTGACATATGTATTGCTAAAAAAAAAAGAATTATTTTTATCACACCTAAAAGATAATGATTTCTTAATACTATCAAATGCCCAGCCAGTATTCATGTTTCCCAGATTTTATATATGTCTCTTATAAGATACGAGATAAAAGGCAAGATAATTTTTTTTCTTGGCAGTTGGATTGCTTGAACCAGGATATAAACACAGTCCCCACATTGTATTTGTCTGCTATATTTTTAATGTCTCTTTTAATATATAGGTTTCCTATCCTTCCTTTTAATTCTTGCAATTAAAATCTTGCAGTCCTGAAAAATGAAACCAGATTTTTACTCAGTAGAATTTTCCACACTCTCAATTTGCTGCTTTCATCCTCTTGGTGCTGTCTAGCCTGTTCCTCTGGGCCCTGTGTTTTCTGTTTACTGGTAATTCAGTGTATGGGCTTGTACAGATTGAGGTACTGGTTTTAGGCAGGATGACATTGCAGGTGGTCCTTGTTCTTCTCTTGTGCCATGTCAGTAGTTCTGTGACCTCTGATTGTCTTGTGCTGACAGGTTGATCACTGAGTCTGGGGTCACTCTGAAGCTTCCATTAGAAAGCTCTGCCTGAGCCTTCAGCCACCGGGTTCAGTGGCCATTAACAATCAGTGCCTGCATCTGTTCTTTCTTTGGGTCTTGCAAAATTGCAGTATTCTATCATTCTTTCTTCTTTTATTAGCTGAAATGCTCCTATAGAGAAGAACTTTCCCTCATCAATTATCGGTTTCCCTGAGATATGAGATAAAAGGCAAGATAAATTTTTTTTAGAGACCACCTCTACTTATCACTCTGCCTTTGCCAATGGGTAGCCACTGTGTTCCCCAAATTTAGCATCTCACACTTGGTGGTATGCTGCATAGCTCCCTGTTGAGGGTCCACATTTGTAACAGGTTCTGTAGGGGTACCAACGTGCACCACAGCCTGTCCTGAAGTAGCTTCTTATATGCTGTAAACACTTCTTGATCCAAAAGCCTTGTATTTTCACATTGAACCATAAATTACCCATATAGATATTACATAAATCTTTTTATTTACAGTGCTGGATAAAAGGCTGACTTTGAAACTGCTCTACAGAGACCTAATTTTCTTGTTGTTTTTAAAGACAAAGGCATCCTCACATCTGGCATGGAGGCAGATGCTGGGGCGAGAACAGGAAAGCAGGAACTGGTTCTAGTGTTGCTAGTAGGAAAAGCAGGGGTGTGGATTGGAGTCTAGACATGGCCTGTCCCTTGGAGGGCTGTTTCCATTCCAATGGCATTGGCAAGTTTAAAAAAAATTCATTTCATTCACAAGCAGGCTTAATCCCACTGAAGGAAAATTGCTGTAATTGGTAAAGACCAAAGCCAGAGAAGACACAGAGGCTAACCCTACTTGTTCAGGAACCCGTGAGAAAAACAGAATGGTGTGTTTATCTAAAAATGTTATAAAATACTCACTTCTTTCTTCTCAGTATGCTGGTGGATTTCACTGTGGGATGAGGTAGATTCAACATAAGGGGAGAACAAGGCTTTCTTTATTTTCTTTTATGATTTTCTTCCTTATGAAAAACATGTGGTCAGATAGAAGATGATACAAAACCAAGCCCCCAGCAGGAGGGTTATCTGGGGAGACGATTTATTTAGAGAAAGTTATTTTCACAGCCCTTCTAAGGCCACCTCTTCAGTTTCAACTGGCCTAGAGGATTTCGTTGGTCAGTTTCATGGTTTTCTTTGAAAATCTGACAGGCTCCAGTGGAGAAGCCGCCCGTGCTGTGTCCACAGCCGGCCAGCACCCATTAAGCAAATATCAGTGTCATAGAAGTCCCTTCAGAGTTGTGGGAAATGGTTTTTACATGTGGTTTTCATAAAATGAAAACAATTATTCATTAATATGCTCAGTAAAGTTTTGATAGTATTGTACATTCATATCAACAAAATATATAGAATGTGAGACTGGTTAAATGAAAAACTGTAAAATGACATTAAAAACTTACTGAAAATACTAGCCCCTCAATTTAATAAATATATTTAAAATTCATGTAAATTTTGGAACAAATTCATGATCTTACCAAATAGGGTAATGATTATGACTTGATAACATCACTTCTTATATTCTGTAAGTACTTCCTGATCCAAAAACCTTGTATTTTTATATTGAACCATAAATTACCTATATAGATATTACATAAATCTCTTTTTATCTAGAAAATTATTTAAGACAGTTGCTTTTTCCAAAGTAATTTTACATGTAGGAGCTGAAATCATCGATGTAGAAGGAAATATGTTATTCAATTGGTTAATTAATTGGTTTTTACCCTATCATAGAAAAGATTCAAGGTTACTGAAGGACACATAAATTAATTAATAAACTTTTCCAGATGTGTGAAATACCCCCTGCCCACCAATAAGCTAACATGTCTGCATTTTACTGTTTTTGGAGCAGCAGTTCTAGTTCATATTGAATAGAAGTGATGAAGACCATTTGAGGCAGTATGATGCATGCCTGTTACTGCTTTACTTAGACAAACAAACAAAAAGCAGCAAAGAGGATTTAGTATGATATAGGGGAGAAGCATTGAGCCAAGGGAAAGGAAATGTGAAATCTCTGGTATTTGTAAGCTCTGTGACTTTAGGCAAATTAATTAACCTCTCTGGTCCTGAGTTCTCTCATCTATAATCTGAAGTTAAGCCTTCTCAGCTTGGAGACTGGATCAGATGGTTTTCAGGGGCTCCATTTCCACTCTAAGATCTTCGGCCTCAGTAATTTTCTACATTCAAGTATGTCCTCGCTTTACCCAGAGGAATGCTTAAACTGATCCTACTGGCAGAAATCATACTTACAACACTAGATGAGGAATCATGTAGGGCATGTGGTATTCAAGCATCAAAACAAATTAAACGATTCCTACGAGAGCCAAGGTTTCTTATCTCATTGTATTTCAGTGAACCAGGAAACCCTGAGTGAGTGGTTCCTTCCACATGATACTGAGTGCTGTTCCTTGGAAACCTGAGAATCCAGGCTGCATCTCAGTGCCCAGAGCAGTCTAATTTGTTGGGAGATTTAAATGTCTGAGATTCTTCATCTGGGGGAAGTGTGTGCTCAGGGGACACTCCTGGCCAACATGATGAAGCCAGCAGTACCCCATCTGTGGGATGGAGGCGGGGTGGGAAGTGCCCTTGGCCTGAGGAGTGGGTGGCATTTGATAAAAGCTAGATGGCCTTCATGATACACTTATATATAATGGCAACCTTGACCTCCTTAAAGGCTTTTAAAACAATTTGTAAAGCAGTTATGATAGAAGAAAGGCACTGGGAAGCCCCTGGGACTCTAGTTATGTCCTATTTTTTAAGCCAAGTGATGAGGGCATGGGTGTTGATTTTAGTATTCGTTTTTCCACGTTCTTTTATGTGTTTGGTGTAGGTCACAAAAATAAAACATTATTTTTTGGTAGCAAAACCTGACAAATATTCTTGTCCAAAAAGGGTAATCGTACTACTCTTTTTGAACACATTTGTTTTCTTCTTCCCCTCTGACCTCCTTGGCTAGGAATCCTGACTGATTTGCAGATTTCCAGAGGACATTGGAATGAGTTTAAGGAAAGTGGCCACTGTTTGTTGCCAAAGACAAAACTTGGCTAAATATTTTGATGAATCAGCATCTTTTTTTCCTATAATTATTGGCATTAATTCCTATAAGTGGAAATAGTGAAAACCAACACAAATACTATATAAAGAGTAGGATTTCTCAGAATGTCTTTGTAATTAAATTTGAATACTGATATGAATATATATAAATATATGTACATATTCTACATGTACTGTATGTTATATGATATTACAAAATACAGGTCATTATGTTTAGAATGCAATGATTCATTTTACTAGGTTGAGCCAATAACAAATATGCTATGTTTAGAAAAATATGTTAGTTCAACCTATACTATTGATGACTTTTCAAAAATTCTACTGCAGTACAAACGTGGCTGATGCCCTAAAAATAATCTATAGGTTTTGATTTAGAAATAGAATTCCTTCCAACATTTAAATGTTGGGTATTAAAAATACTATCCCAGGAGGCTGAGGCAGGAGAATGACGTGAACCTGGGAGGCAGAACTTGCAGTGAGCAGAGATCGTGCCACTGCACTCCAGCCTTGGTGACAGAGCGAGACTCCATATCAAAAAAAACCAAAAAAAACCTGTCCATCCTTGCTTATTAAGAGAGAAAAAGCCTTTTAATCTGGGGTGGGTTTTTGCCATTTTCATTTTTTACATTTGGATGTTGAAGTGCTTGATGCCATATTGCACATTCTGTACATCTATTCACGTTTGTTCATTTGCTTATTCATTTAACAAACTGTGTTCCAGATATTGTATTGGGGTTTGGGACACAGAGATGAATAACACACAGCTCCTGCCCTTCACAAGGCCTAAATCCACCACTGTTTTATACAGTAGCAAAGGATAGGCTTGTCTGAATTGATTTATAACAAATACTCACTATAGGGCATCACTGAACTAGATTGCCAATTAATAGGAAAATTAGATAGATAATATACTGCTCTTCCTCTCCCAATCTTTGCCATGTCTTTCCTCCCAAAGAATTCAATAATTTTTGCTTTTTTTAAAGTATACTCTTAATTGCTAAGTGTATTCTCAATTTTTCAAAACAAGAACCAGATGAAATGCAGCCCGTTCATTGTTTCAATCTCCTGTCCTCAGATGAAGCTTTCTTGGTTCCCATATAGAATTTTTAAACATACCAGCATGTGTGTGTGTGTACATGTGTGCGCGCGTGCACAGTCATCCCTTGGTATCTGGAGGAGATTAGCTCCAGGACCCCCCACGGGTACCAAAATTCAAAGATGCTCACATGCCTAATATAAAATGGCATAGTATTTGCATATAACCTACAGACCTCCTCCTGTATACTTTAAATCATCTGTAGATTACTTATAATACCTAATACAATGTAAATGCTATATAAATAGCTGTTATCCTGTATATTTTAAAATTTCTATCGTTTTTATTGTTACATTATAATTTTTTGTTTTCTCCCCCAATTATTCTCAATCTGCAATTGGTTGAAACTGAGAGTAGGGAATCCCAGGATGCGGAGGGCCAATTGTATGGACATAAATATAAAGCTCAATATGTATGTCACATCATACAAGTATATTTTTTGGTGTAATCTATGGGTGGTCTGTTTCTGTCACAGTGCTTTGGGGTGGACATGATAGAGACGCATGTCATTAGGGTGGCACTGCCACGGCACACCCCTTCTGTCCTAAGATGGATGGTCTCTGGTTTTCAGTGGCAGCACTTCTCTGAAGTGCCATAGCTGTCATCACTCACCCTCTGTCCACTTTTCATGTTCCCTTCTTCACAGCCTGACAAGTTATCTGAACAATTAACTGGCCTTAAGGAAAGTTTCAACCTCTATATGTTCAGAATGAGGGATCTGCTTGCCTGTAAACATTTATTTTGCTTCCTATTTTTGTTTTTACTCTTTTCCCCAGTCATCCAATTTTTCTAAATAAGAAGCAGATGAAAAGCAGCCCATTGGTTTCTCCAATCTCCTGTCCTCAGATGAAGGTTTCTGGGTTCCCATATAGAATTTTTAAGTGTTTGGGGCTGGCTCAACAGCTTTCCCTTTGGACCCTGTTGTAAACACCGACCACTTTTGATTTATGAGAATCCCAGCCAGGAACAGAGGGCAGCTTTTAAATTGCTAATTTGTATCCATGTTTGCCTGTGAGTATGGATAGTCTAGCAGGCAGCTTGGAGCACTGGCTCCTGGTCATTTGTCCTGTTGTCCCAGGACAGATCTGAAGAACCAAGTGAAGACTACTTGGCACCAGCCATGGGTAGGTAGGTAATGTGTATGGTAATGTGTGTGGAAGAAATGCTGGGGCTCTTGTAGGCAGGTGGGACCCAGGTGTCACTTGAGGTGGTGGCTGACCTTGCAGGCAGTACTGTCACCTCTGGGAGATCATCCCAGCTTTGCACATCCACAAATCATTCTCCACGGAACTCAAGAGGTCTGACTCACAATGACCAAACTCACATGTGACAGACACCTAAACCAGACTCATCACTGTCATATATGCATCATTTCCCTATCACCATCCATGAGCTGACTTGATTTCCCTCAGTTTTCTTTAAAGAAAGAATTTCAGTGTTAGATGTTTGACCCAGCAAACCATACTGTGAGCTCTGGAACTTTTTTTAGGAGTGATCATCAGTTGGGTTGATTGCCCTGGTTTAGTTCTCAGAGGGTGACTTTATTCTCTCATGGGTGGAGAAGAGGTACTTTCTCTCTAACCCATGTGTGGATGATGAATGATAGCTCAAAGCCTTTGTAATAGAGAACAAAGGAAATCAGGACATCAAATTCCCATCTAAGTATCAAGTATTAGAATTGCATTTTCCCATAGTAAAATATTTTGCTATCTCAGACCAGATCAGGTGCCTGAGACCTTCTCAGTGAACAAAGAAATGAGTGGCCTTTATTTTTGTTAGTAAGAAAACATGTGATTATTCTTTTCAGTAAACAAACTTTGCAAAAATCTTGAAAAGAGACTTTTTTAAGCCACAAGGGCTAAAGCTCATACTGTAAGCTTATTATAACTTTACAGAGCTTGACTTTCCTCTCAAAGCTCCTTGAAGCTTTTTTAAGAAGGTTTTTTCTTCTGTATCACATTTACTTGGATATCTAAGGTTATTTATTTCACTAGATAAATTGAGAGCACTGGGCTGGGAATCTGATAATTCCAGGTGAAAGCTGCACTCTGCTGTGTGAATTTAGGAACTGAGCTGTCCAAGCCTCAGTTTGACATCTATTAGATGCAGACCACCAAGATCCTACTGTTGTTTTAGGAATTAAATGCAATAATCCATAAAACCATTTACTACAGAGTCTAAGGCATAGCAAATATCCCACAAAGGTTAGCTGGTGCTGCTGTTATAAATTCAACCATTGTTTTTGAGCTCCTCGTATATAACAAGCATGGAACAACACACTGGGGACACAGTAGGGAACAGGGGAAAACAGCCCTTGACCTCAAAGAGCTTGCAGACTAGTGGGACTGTGAGATGTCAAAGAGATGATCTTACAAATAATGGATTATGCTGTTATGTGCACCGGAAGTGCTTACAGGTGTGGGCAATGAGGGGAAGAGAGGTGTCTTGATGTGGCAGCCAGGGAAGGCCCACAGGCTAGAAGTACCATCACCTGGGAGTCAGCCAGGTGCAGAGAGGAGGAAGAGTTTCCAGCCAAGCAAGCAGTATATGCAAAGGCCCAGGTGGGTGAGGAGCTTGTGGCATAGAGGCCCTGGCCGAATGCCAGGGCATGGGTTGAAAGAGTAACCCAAAAGGGAGACCAAGGGGCTGCCGAAGACCAGACCAGATCTGGCCAGGTTTCAGACGCCACCCTGCACCAGGGGAAGCCCCTGAAGGTTGGTAAGTAGGGTATGGATGGAATGAAATTGGTGTTTTAAGAATGGCTTCCTGAATGAAACATAAAGTATCAAGAGCAGATGTTGGAGGCCACTGGGAGACCGTGACACCGGTGGGGCATGTGGGGCACGGAGGCAGTGGGGGTGAGTGAGGTGGAGGAATTTAAGAAATAATTAGGGAATAATCCTGAATCCTGAAACATTTAGATGCAGTTGAAAGTGATAGCCCACAAAACTGTGAGATGACTCAGACTCTAATGAGGACAAAGACAGATTGTAAATAAAAATGTTTTTATAAGATATGAGAGTGCAGAAAGCAATATCAATAAACTTGTGCTTACATTATTTTAAATGGGTGCCTGAATTGGCCAATTAAATATTGCCAGTAGACAGTGGATTGTTCCCCACTGTGTCCCCAGCATATTGTTCAATGCTTGATGTATAGCGGGAGTTAAAAATTGAATATAAATATAGGGACACAGATACAAGATGGCCAAAAAGTCCTTTTGGTATCTTCTCATTGTGAAAATTGAGAGGCCACTTCTATTTGAGGTTGCCAAATATAGTAGGCGCCTATCTTACTAGTTATTTCCAGACATGGGGGCTGTAAGGATACCACCCTTGTCCAGAAATCCATGACCTCTGGTGAGGAACTCACCTGCTTGTAAGTGCCTGGAGTCATTTGCGCTGCTGAGCATTTCCTGAGCCCTTGGCAGGGCTGACTGTTTTTATAATTCTAACCTCTGCATTTATATATTCTTATCTTTATCTTTGTTCTTACCTCTATAAAATGAGGGTGGTTATATTTCCTTGCCCATCTCCACAGTTGATGGATGAAAGTTATTTCATGAAGCGACTGCAGTATTTTATCTGCGATGTAAATTTTTATGTGATTGTGTGACAGGTCATATTTCCCCATTTTCCTTTATTGTTGTGGATAGAGTTTTATTTAAAGAGTCAATACAATGTTTTTCTTTTAAATACAGCATAGAAATGCATGACCACTTTTGTGCACCTGAGAAAGTTGGTGAAAAGAATAGATTATCACATGCTTGAGAAGTTCCTCTTTGTTCTAAGTTGTATTGAGTCAGAAAGAGTTACTTTGCTAAACTCAGTGAAACTCCTGCATTCTCTCAGCAGTGAAGAGGCCATCTCAATACAAACGGAACATTTTGATCACAGAACAGAAGACAATGTGCACGTGTACTTACTTAGGTGTTTTGGTGAGGATTGAGCATACCTGGTGTCTGGGTTTTAGGACATCGTTGCCTGATATCGTTCCTTCCTGGTACTGTCTTTGGAGGGTAACTATGTGTGTTGTTGTGTTTTGCAGAGCACATTTAGGGTTAGGAGGTTGCTGTCAAGTGAAAGAGAATCCAGGCTGGCAGTACACATACAGGTGGTATCAATGTTCAGGGAGGAAGGGGCTGAGAGTGGGCACTGCAGGCCTTGCACAGGATACAGAAGTGGGCTGGGGAGCCCCAAGGTGGCCAGTGGGTCACCTAAGAGTGGATGGCAAATGCTCTGCAAAACATGAAAAGCTGCAAAACCACAGAAATCCCGTCTTCGTCGTCATCATCATCATTATCATCATTATTATTATTATTATTATTATTATTATTATTATTATTCCTACCCCAAAGCTGCAGGAACAGTATTTCTTCAGAATAAATACACAAAATGGTACTTAAAGAACCAGACTTTGCAATGTTGGTGTTGATATAGAAGAGATTTCTGGATAAACCCACTATCTCGCCATCCTCTTGGGCTCCTACCTCATCTGTCTCTGTTGTTTTGAAGCCCTCCAGAGTGATTCAGGGAAATTTTTCTCTAGTTCCTCTGCTTTTTAGTTGGTATAATCTCTGCTTCTCTGCACTGGGCTATTGTCCAGATACATGAAGTGGATTCCTAAGTGGAAGTAGATGGAAGTGAGGATGTCTGCTGGAATGTAAGCTCCTGAAGGCCCTAGGGCTGAATCTCCAGCACCCAGACCAGAGCCTGGCACACAGTGAGGGCTCAGGGTGGTAGAGCCTCTAACAGTGCAGAGAGAACAAAGGGACCTCAGAGATCACCATGTCCACGTCACCCATTTTACAGATGGAGACTAGAAGAGCAGGGAGGTTTAGATACTTGCCCAAGATCCTGTAGTTTCTGGTGGAGTCGAAAACTAAACCAAGGGGTCCAGGTCATAAACCAGAGTTGTTGTTTCCTAATACATTGGTCTTCTACTCTTACAAAGCCATAGGAGTCTGCCTTCATGCTTACCCATTCATTCACAAACTAATCATTCATTCATGCAATGTGATTGGTAGACCTTAGACCAACGGCTTTCGTTCTGCTTGGACATTAGAATCACCTGGAGCACAACCCAAAGTTGCCAGGTAGGACGGTGATTTGATTTACTTTTACCTGGACATCAGTATTTTTCTTAAGTGTCCCGGGTGATCTGCAGAAGCAACAGGGTTGAGCACCACCTTGGCAGACTTGGCTGGTCCTAAGTACCAGCCGTGGTGGGCGAGTGAAGATATTCCCTTGGCTGGGTGGTAAGTGCCCTGACGAGATGCCCATAGGCACCCACCTTGTCCCCTGCACCGTTCCTGATGCAGAAGGCCCTTGGACAGCCTGCACTAGCTGGATCTGGCTCCAGTAGAGGTGAGGGAAGGGTAACACCGTAATGATCAGACGTGTGCCTTGGCTGTCCGCTGCCTCTGTGCAGACATCTCTGAGACTAGCTGCAATGGGGCCAGTTAGCTTTGCCATCCCCCCTTCAGAGTGTCATTCTGTTGTCCTGGAGACAACCCTCATGGAGCCAGGTGCTTTGCTGGGGATTCAAAGAAAGGTAAGATGAAGCCCTCATTGGGAGGGACCCTCCATGCACAGGAGGAAGTGTTTTGATATTAGTATAAAGTGAGGTTGTACTGACTACTTTGTTTAATGCTGGGATTTAAAAATCAGTTTTCCTGGAACCTTGCTGTTTGCTTTTTAAAAAAATTAATAGTATGGCCATGATTACATCATCAATGTTTAAAGTGCCTTATTGGACCCTCCTAGTCCCCCTGCCGTGAAGGGGCTGCATTCTAAGAGTGAGTGTGTGAGGTGGAGCCGCAGGGAGGAAGCTGGGACTGAATGCGAATGAGAGCTGGACTCGGGACACTGTCTGAGATCGCCACACACCTGAAGCTTCTTTTTGACATAAAAAGGAGCAATGTTTTACTTCCCAATGTAAGTCAAAACCTGAGTCTGTTCAGTTCTCAGGCCTCACAAACTTTCATTGAGTGTAGCACAAGGAAGACAGGGAGAAACCTGTATCCATCACCACCTGACATTGGTCTGAGTGCCACCTGGCCGGCGACACCACTGGGAGCTGGGACTCCTAGTGTGGAACCCACAGAGGATGGCATTGCGGGACAAGCCAGCAGATGGGCTCACGACAGGAACGCCCCAAAGCTGTCTGAGCTGACCCCACTTCTGGTGCAGGAAAGCTATACTCAAAGGGTGGCCCCTGTCCAAATGCCGTTGGGGGCTGGTGACTGGGGCAAGCTATGACCAGAATGTGAGACTTCTGTGCTTTGTAAAGGGGGACTGATGTCAGGGAAGAGAGATGGTGCCTTAATGGTTTTAATTACGGTTTACGTCAAGAGAGATGACGTTTTAATGGTTCTAATGACAGTTTCAGGCTGTCAGTACACTCGCAAGTCCTATTATCTTGAAGCAATTTCTGAACATGTGAAGAAACCCCTACAAAACAGAGGGGCCTCCCCAGGGATGGCGACTGTTGCACAGTTCAGAGGAGGCCTGGGAGCATGTGAGCGGAGCGGTCAGTGGCCTTCGTCCCCACCACGGTGCTGGCTCCATGGATGCTCTGTGGCATCCCAGAGAAGGAAGCAAAGAGGAACAGCAGTTCAGGAGGGCCAAGGAAAGGGCCTCCCACCTGGGCCGGGTGTGGAATTGACGCTGAGTAACACACCTGTACAGGTGGACTCTGAGCAAAGGCGAGAGGAGAGGGCGGGATGAGGAGAGCATCTCCAGGGGAAGAGGCCAAGACCGCATCCTGAGAAGGAAGTTTTGTCAGTTGCTCTTGCTGGGGTGAAGCTGACCAGACCGCAGGTGCTCCCTGGAGCTAGTGACAATGCCGACAGCTGACATGGAGGGAGCACATGACTCATGCTTGGCATTTGCATGCATTATCTTGTTTATTCCTCACATCAGCCCTATAAGGTATGTGCCATTACTGTCCTTGTCTTCCAAACGAGGAAACTGAGGCACAGCCCTATCAAATGACTCCTGCCAGGTCACACAGCTGATAGGTGACAGAGCTGGCTGTGGACCCAGACAGGCTGCCTGCAGACCCCGAGCTTCAAACCTATTCTGATGGCGGAGAGCTGAACACACCTGTGGGGCCTCCCAAGGGAAGGGAAGGGATGAGCTGGGAAGATGAACAGTGCTGCCCAGGAGGGACCTGGGGAGGGGTAGCAGAAGGGCCATAGGGCCTTGGAGGAGGGCCACTGAATGGCTCTGACTGAACACGGCACTGGGCTGGGTGAGCCAGCTGAGACATCGCGCCCTGAAAGTGTGGCCCTCAGCATCCTGCACTGTAATTGCTTAACTCCAGGTACAGGATGGGGCATGGCAGGCCTGCCGGTGAATAGAAACAGGGAGGGCTCTGGGCTCACCTCACTCATCCTTGAGGCTTCTCTCCTGGAGCCTGTGCCAGCTTAGGCCAGGCAAGAACCGCATCTCGTTCCCTGCTTATCCCAGGCTCTGCCCTGGTCCCTACAAGCCCTCCAGGAGGAAGAGTGGGACGGTATGAGGAGAAGAGCAGAAGCCCTCCCCCCACCCCACTCACAAAGATCTGCTCATGCAAAGTGAGTCCAGGAGCTGTCAGAGGAGCAGGGTTTTCTCGGCGGGGGGAGTGGATATTCCCCCTCTTAGCCCAAGCCCTGCCATACAAGAAGCAGATGTCTTGTTCTAATCTTCAAGTGGGATGATTCGTGGACACTGCCATTAGCTAGTTTTCTTAACATGAAGAGACGGCTGCTTAGTGGCTATTTCTATGTGGGCTGAGATCATTCAGTAGAGCAGCTTTCCCCCCTGGAGAACAAGAAAATGATAAGCGAGCGTAAATCATGCTAAAAGGAACGACTCCTCATCATGAGTCATTAGGACACATGCCACATTGGCGAGCAGATGAAAAACCTTTGATGAAGACCAGTTGTAAAAGCACAAGCTAATGCTGGAGAAATGCATCATGGTGACTTGAAAGTGTAATGTATGCATGCTCTCGCTCTCGGTCTTAAAAAAAATTGCAGTGCATGTCAAGAGTGGTCCAAAAGCATTTCCTGTGCTCAACCCTGCAGGGAGAGGTTCAGGGGAGGGTGGGTCTGGAAGGGTACTTCAAATCAGTGAGTGCTAAGCGTAGTTTGGCACAGTCCTTCTGGAATGGCATCAGGGATGTGAACCACAGTCCTAAACAGGTATGTCCTGCTATGTGACAGTAGCTATAATAGAGCATCATTTCAGGGTTTCGAGAGCACACATCAGAGCATGGATGAACAATCATCCAGTGAATTTCCAAAGAAGACCATGAAGTCGCAAGTGCCACCTTCATTCCTTCCTACAAGCAGCAGGAGGCAGTATGCCAGGGCTAAGGCACCAGCTCTGCATGCAGGCAACCTGCTCAGTGTCCCTGTTCTACCACTTCATAGCTGTGTGACTGGTGGTGAATTTAGGTGTCAACTTGACTGGGTTAAGGGACACCAAGAAATTGGGTAAAGCATTATGTACGGATGTATCCATGAGGAGGGTGTTTCTGGAAGAGATCAGCATTTGAATTGGTGAAATGAGTAAGAAAGATCCCCCCTCACCCAATGTGGGCGGGCACCATCCAGTCAGTTGAGGCCCTGGATAGAACAAAACTACAGGAAAAGCGAATTCGCTCACTTTCTCTTCTGGAACTGGGACCCTCATCTTCTCCTGCCCTTGGTTGGACATCAGAACTCCAGGTCTCCAGTCTTTAGACTCTGGCCTCCCAGGTCCTCAGACCTTTGGCCTTAGACAGAGTTATATCATCAGCTCCCTTCGTGTTCAGGCCTTTGGACTTGGACTGAGCTACGCCACTAACTTCCCTAGTTTTCCAGCTTGCAGACAGCATATCATGGGCCTTCTTATTCTTCATAACTGCATGAGCCAGTTCCCATAATAATTCCCCTCCCATCCATCCATCCGCTCCATCCCATCCATCTATCTAATCCATTCATTCAGTCCATCCCATCCATCAATCCAATCCATCCATCTCATCCATCCCATCCATCCAGTCCATCCATCGTCCATCCATCCCATTCATCCACCCATCCATCCTGTCCATCCATCCATCCCATCCATCCCATCCATCCATCCATCCAATCTACCCATCCCACCCAATCCATCCATCCACTTATCCATCTGTCCATCCATTCCATCCCTCATCCATCCATCCATCCCATCCATCCATCCATCCATCCATCCATCCATCCATCCCGTTCATCCATCCATCCGTCCATTCTATCCATCCCATCATCCCACCCATCCATCCTATCCATCCCATTCATCCATCCATCCTATCCGTCCTATCCATCCATCCCATCCATTCATCTATCCATCTGTCCATCCATCCATTCTATCTATCCCATCATCCCATCCGTCCATCCATCCTATCCATCCCATCCATCCATCTCATCCCATCCACCCATCATCCCATCCATTCATCCATCTATCCTATCCATCCCATCCATTCATCTATTCATCCATTCATCCTATCCATCCCATACATCCCATCTACCTATCCTATCCATCCCATCCATCCATCCCATCCATTCATCTATCCATCCAGCCGTCCATCCTATCCATCCCATCCATCCCATCCATTCATCCCATCCATACATCCCATCCATCGCATCCATCCCATCCATCCATCCATCTATCCTATTGGTTCTGTTTCTCTGGAGAATTTTGACCAAGACAGTGACCTTGGGCAAGTTCTTTAACTTCTTTAAGCCTGCTTCCTCATCTAAATAAAGAATAATATTCACACCACCCACTCTCTGGACAGGTTTCTCTGATTGCAGGCAAGACAAATGCACACTGCTGACTTAAGGAGAGAGGAAATGTTTAGGAAGGAACTGGAGGAAAGCACAATGAACCAGGTCTCAGAAAGGTCAGGGACCAGGCCACTTGGGGATCTTGGAAAAAGAACCAATGGACATGCTTAGCAGGGTCTGCCAAGGACTGTCCTTGTGTCATCTGGTCATGTCCCTACTCCTTGGCCAGAGGAGAACAAGCCACTTTGATGTTAGCCAGTGAGAGAGGCAGAGTTTCTATTCCCAGAAGAAGGAAGCAAGAATGTTAGGGGGATTGATTAACATCATGTGTGTCAAGCTAGTACATCATAAAAGCTGAAAAATCAGCAGTTGTATATTAACAATTATAAATTGGAATGACTTATAGCAGATCAATAATGTAAACTATTCCAAATAAAAAGCTAATGATGCATACACATAAATGAGTGCAATTAAAATTAGAAATATGAATAAGATTGTTGGACTGTATCAGTGTCAATATCCTGGTTGTGAAATTACACTAGAGGCTTGCAAAATCTTTCCACTGGAGGAAACTGGGCAAGGTGAACAGAGATTTTCCCTGTATTATTTCTTAATAAATGCATATGAATCTACAATGGTCTCAACAAAAATTTCAGTTAGCAATGTAAAGCTAATGATGGCTTCAGAATCCCAAGAAGTGTTTTGTCTCCATTGCGGCTCATTGTTTTAATTCCCAAGCCACACACACAAAAAAAAAAACCCAGAAAAATGTTGTTTACATGTAAGAGTCTTGATGAATAAAAAATTATTTTTAAATGCTTGAGAGAAACGTAAGATACAATAAAAGAGCAGGGCCAGATCAGAATATTCCCTTCTTAAAAATGCTCATTATTAGGCATATGGTAAGCTTGACTACACACACACACACACTCACACACTCACTCACACACTCCTGCCCTCCCAATAAACATGTGAACAAAATGTCAGCCTGGTTTGTCCCCAGTGGTTTATCTTAGAGAGCACTGTTTGTTCTCAAATCTTATCTTTAAATGTTAGTTTATTGAAGTAAAGGTGGGCCCCAGTGAGTGTCAGCTCTGGAGGGATATTTGTTGGGTTTATTGAGTACTTGAGTCCCTGTTTATATATTCTGGGATTATGCTGGGGGAAGAAACCTCATGCAAGGACTTTGAAGGGCCTTGTGGTCAGTATGCCCTGGCTTGCAGCTTTCTGTGGTGGTCCCGGATAGGCTGGAGTATTGCTTTGGTGGAAGGGGAATCTAGCCATGCACCGGATTTTTGCTTACTCCTTTTTTTTCCCCCTTTCTTTTTCTTCTAGCCAGTGTTTATCAGTGGCCTACGTACTGTGTATGAGTCCCTGTGCTGAGTAGTGAGGATCCTAAGACCCAGTTCTCCCTTTAAGAAATTTGCAGTTTGATAGAGGACCATGGTGTGTGCTCCAATAGTGAGCAGTCAGGGAAGTGGGTCTGTATGTCTTATGCATGTAACAAAGTGCAAGATGAACTCAAGAGAAGAAGAAAAGCAAATTCAGCCATGAATTCTAAATTAGAGTTCCTGCAATTTAAATTACATTGCTGGCAAGGGCTGCATGCTGGTGTAGGTTTTCTAAGGCACTTTGGCTAACTCGTAAGGCCTCCGCTTCCCCTCACAGACATAAATGCACTCCCCATCACCACCTACCCCCACCTAGACTGCCCTCTTTGTGGTCTAGAGGTAGTGGAGAGTAGAGTGTTTGCATTGGATTCTATTGGCCATTAGCTGTGTGGCTAGATTTTAGGAGGGGAAATTGATTACAGAATAAAAAATATCTTCCAGAGTTAATTAGAAAGAAAGGATGGGAACATTTTAGCCTAGAGGAGGCAAGACTTAGGAGAAACATAAGCTGTGTGGCCTCAGGCAGAGTACTTAATTTCTCTGTGCCTCAGTTTCCTCCAACTGTAAAGTAAGGATCATAATCTTACTCTATAGTTGGTTCTGGAAATGAAATAAGTAAATAATTGCAAAAGTCAGACACAGTGGCTCACGCCTGTAATCCCAGCCCTTCAGGAGGCCGAGCTGGGCGGATCACTTGAGGTCAGGAGTTTGAGACCAGCCTGACCAACACTGTGAAACCCCATCTCTACTAAAAATTAGCTGGGTATGATGGCGCCTGTCTGTAGTCCCAGCTACTTGGGAGGCTGAGGCAGGGAAATCACTTGAACCCAGGAGGCAGAGGTTGCAGTGAGCCAAGATCGCACCACTGCACTCCAGCCTGGGCGACAGAGACTCTGTCTCAAAAAATAAATAAATACCTGTGAGGCTCCTAAAGCAATACCTAGCTCATGGTATGCATTCAATAATTGTCAGGAATACTGATATGTGTTTGCTTGTTGATGAACCTGTCAGATGGCAGAGACATCTGTTTGGCCACCAAGGACGAGAACAGACCAGTGAGAAGCCAAAGCAGCGCAATCGGCTCTAAAACAAAAGCCATGTTGCCTCGAGGGGTGGCAAGGCCTGTGTTTGGGAGGGCCCAGCCATGACTTAGTGGCAGTTGTGTGTCCTGGTTGAGAGTCAGAAGCCTAAGGAGAGACAAATATGGTTGTTCATTATGTGCCAGGCGCTGTGCTAAGTGCTCGCATGTCGGGGCCAGGGGCCTTGCAAGTTTTGTTCATTTCTGAGTTCATTTGTTTATTCTGAGTACCTAGACAAATTCCTGACATGTGAAGTCGGCATCACCCTAGAAAGAACATGTGAATTATGGCCTTTAATTCTTCCCGCTACCCAGTGATGCATAGAGGGTATGACTGCCACACTCAATCGGCAGATGAGGACACTGAAGCCTAGGGAAGGAAGTTGTATCACCGGAATAATTTCAGCGATGAGCTTTGCCACCAGCAGGTGCAGAGCCAGAGACTTGAACCCACATCTGATACCTTCTCCAGCAATCTTCCACCAGCACTGCTGCCTTTACGGCCCACAGACACCATTCTGATTCTCCAGTCTTTGGTTTGAAGAAATTACGAAGTTCAAAGAGCATCTCACTCAGTCACTGGATCGTGGAGCCACAGGATCCCAGGAGGCAGGCTTTATTTTTATTTCTTGGAGTTTTAGTGAGTGGCTTGACAGAGGAGGAGGTGAAGTTATGGCCACTGCGTGCTGACTGCATTATCTGTTTGTTGCCACCATGCTGATTTGAGAGGTATTTTTAGAGTCACACGTTCATTATTCATGGCTGACATTTTTACTATTACCAAAAACTAGATAACAGCGAAGAATTCCTGGTTGGTGACTTAGTCTCAAGATTGGCGCCAAGCCCTGTTTTAAATGATTCACTCTTTTCTTTGGCTGTGGAATGCCATTGGGTCCTTATGACTCGGGCCAAAAAGCACATGAGTTTCTCAGGACTGAGCCGGGCGCTGGGATTGCCCATACGTCACAGATGGCAGGCTCTCTCCTAAACATCTAACAATAATTGTTGAGTGGACAAGGGTTTCCAAGTTCCTGCTACTACTGTGATACATGAGTGAAATTTGGTTAGTGGCTCTGTTGCCGGGAAGTTTTTCTTGTTGCTGGTTTTGTTGACATTGCACTTGAATGGAATCGAAACTATTTTGTCTAGGAAGAGGGTGAGAAGAGTTAATATTATACACAAACATTTTATATAGTGATATTTTCAAACTCTCTCCAAAGGCAGTAATGTTTAAATAAAGGAGGCATTTGATTCTCCTTAAATTTTTTAGCAATGGCCTTCATGTATTAGCAAAGTTGAATTGAGATAGATACACTAAGGTCAACATGGAAAGGATTTTCTTAGAAACCACTCTCAGATACTTTACAGGATAATTGGAATTATTTTCCAACAAGAAGTAATTTTATACAATTTTGAAACCTTTTTCATTTAAATAACAAGTGACATTTCTTCTTTGCTGTAGAGAAAGAAAAATTTAAGGAGCTTTTGGGCTGAAACTATGGGTTTTGCTAGATGTAGATATAGAATCATGTTGTCTGCTAAAAGGGATAGTTTGACTTCCGCTCTTCGTATTTGGATGCCCTTTATTACTTTCTCTAGCCTGACTGCCCTGCCCAGAACTTCCAACACTATGCTGAATAGGAATGGTGAGAGAGGGCATACTTGTCTTGTGCCAGTTTTCAAGGGGAATGCTTCCAGCTTTTGCCCATTCAGTATGATGCTGGCTGTGGGTTTGTCATAGACGGCTCTTATTATTTTGAGGTATGTTCCTTCAATACCTAGTTTATTGAGAGTTTTTAACATGAGGGGATGTTGAATTTTATAAAAAGCCTTTTCTGCATCTTTTGAAATGATCATGTGGTTTTTGTCCTTAGTTCTGTTTATGTGATGGATCACATTTATTGTTTTGTGTGTGTTGAACCAACCTTGCAACCCGGGGATGAAGCCTACTTGATCGTGGTAGGTAAGCTTTTTGATGTGCTGCTGGATTCTGTTTGCCAATATTTTCTTGAGGATTTTTGCATTGATGTTCATCAAGGATATTGGCCTGAAGTTTTCTTTTTTTGTTGTGTCTCTGCCGGGTTTTGGTATGTACTTCATGGATAGCTGGATATTCGCATTTACCTTGAGTTGTCTATGGCTATTTTCCTGGGGATAAAACTATAAAATCCAGGGCATTTTACAACAGATTCAAAATAAATTGGAGAGTCAAGTAATTACTCATAACTTTACATCCATATATCAATATCTCTATCTTTTCATCCTTCTCCCAGTTTCTGAGAAAGAGGGTTATCTTTTTATCCCCAAAGCCATTTGTTCACCTATATCTTAGGCCCTATTTATTCCTGGCTTTCTCCTCTAGAATGCAAGCATTTTGTGTCCCTCATTATTTTCTTTGTCTTTACCATTTTTCCTAGGCCTTCCCTGTGTACTCCTTCCTTTCCACCTCTCAATATGCTTTCTGTCTCCACCATTTAAAAAAAAGTCCATCCAACTATTTTCTCTGTCTGTCTGTCTAGCTATCTGTCCATCCATCCATTCCCACCCAGTCAAATTTTTCCTTCATCTTGTAGCCAAACGGTACACACCTGTAGGGTGCTACCCTCTCATTTCTTCATCCATTCCGCTCTCCTGTCACCCCTCCTCTCCATGACCTTTTCTTTCAGACAACCCAAAGACAGGGCCACTTTCTTGCCAAATCCAATGCTTTCTTCTCAATCTACTTCCTCCTTGTCGTCTGACGCTGACGTTCATGCTCCCCCTTGTGAAGCCCCCTGCCCTGACTCCCATGATAACTTTTTCCTGGTGCTCCCAACCTCTCCAATGGAAAATCCCCTTGACTGCCTTTCTTTCCTGCTTCTAAGTGTGGGTGGATGCCAGGGTGCCTGATCCTTGGCCCTAGGGCCTGGATTCTTTAGGCTTCCTCTGGGACCTATCTCCCACTCCCATCGATTCCAAAGGCAGTGCCTCTAGCCCTGACCTTCTGCCCACTGCCCAGTCCTTCAGGATGGTCCCCCTATCTTCTAAAGCCATCCTCCCCAAATGGGAGCTCCTGGTCTCCCCAGCGCCTCCGTAGTGGGCTGCAGTTCCCAATTGTGCGCATTCCCTTCTTGAGCTGGCAGGACTCTCTCCTTTCACGATCTAGGTTTAGTCTAAGTTCCATGTTCTTCAGCGTCTCTCGGGGATGTGTCCTTCCTCTTCCCTGCCTTGCTGCACATTTGCTTCAGGTCCCACCTGGATTATTTGTCTCCTCAATGACCTTTCAGAAACATCCTGCCACCAGTTTGTCTTACAGAGACAAGTGCCCTTTCCAAAGCACAGACTGGAACATGCCACTGTGATACTCACTCTCCCTTGAGGGTTCCCCGAGGCTGATGAAGGGGATGTCCTAGTGCTTTCAGGTGACACCTACATCTCTGTATCATGCCCCCGCCTTGCTGTTTGCATTTACTTCTGCTTACCATCTTCCTTCTCCTTGGTGCAAACCCCTCCCCTGATCATGTGCCCTACTCCCCATCTTCAAACATGGCCAGATGTTGACATCTCCGTGTCTCTGTTCATCCTGTTCTCTTGTCTGGAATGTCACTATCTTCTTTGCTTGGTGAATATCTACTCATTTGCTAATGTGTAACTCCAATATCATCCTCTCTTAAAGCTTTTGCTGTTCAATTTCTAGTCCCCCCATTCCTGTCCCCACTCAAGTAGCATTTTCCTTCCTCTTTCATTCTGTACAACTTTACATCTCTCTTTATCATAGCATGTGCACTTTATTAGATCTATTAATAGGTCTGCTTATGCTAATGGAGCATGAGCTCCCTGATATATGAAATTTAGTGTCCTCTCTCTGTGTCCCCAGCACCACACCTGTGAATTAATCGCTGTCAGTATATACTGATTGAATTAAATTTTAAGTGACACTTTCCTGCTGAGGGAAGAGGATACAATCTTGTTAATTGGCATCTCTAGTCTAAACTTTCCACCATGTCTACCATGATCCCCCAACGGTCAGTCAGTCAGAGTTTTCTGGAAATGCCTAAGCCCATTCTCACATTTCTCATTCCTGAGCCCTCCCTTCTCTGCTGCTTCGGAGTCTGTCTCCCCTTTCTCACCATCTGTACCTTCTCCTCTCTTCCATGCAGGCTGTGGTTGCCTTCAAATACAGGCAGTGCACTGCGTGGTCATGGACCCAAGCATGAACCCTCAGCTGATTTTCCGTGTTTGTCTGATCTCTCAGAATTTTGTATGAGCCAGATGAAGGCAGAGGCTGGCCGTTCGTTTCCCTTGAGTACAACTCATGTTGGATTCATGCTTTGCCCATAGTTGTACATCACAAACTTGATGAGTTGTTTAGATATCTTAGATTTCATTGCCAAGTATTCAAGACCATCAAACCCACAGTTTTATGGCTAAATCCATGTGCTCTAATCATCGAGTTGCCAAAACATGAGTAGGCAGTCTGGAAATGACTAGAATTTGAGAAACAGAAACCTTTTGCCCCCAGTCTGATCCAGTTGGTGCGATGTCGTCCCCCAGATTTCGTTACAGATGCAAAGCTTTTCCAAACTGATTTACTCTAGAATTGTTAAAAGCGTATAGAGGACAGTCACTGAGGTTAAGCCTCACATTCCCCACTGTCTGTGCCATTCCATGACAATCAGAAGCCCTCCTACCTTTGAACAATAGCTGTGGTCTAGTTCCATTGTGAAAGACATCAGAAGCTGCTTCCATTTGGCTGGTTCTCTAAAATGACTAGATACTTGCATACAAGCACCTACAAAGCAGGGTGTGCTGTCTCATTAGTATTCTACTCAGAAAGCAGCTATCTGCAAGAATACCACTTTTATCCCACCAAAAGAAGTCAATAAAAATGTTTTCACCCTGAAAGTGAAAAACACATCCCGTAAGTGTTTTAACGTGGCCTGAATGACCTACACACACACACACACACACACACACACACACACACACACACAGTTGCTCCCCACTGGTCTACACAGAAGATAATGTTAGTCCCTGCCTCCTGGGGAACTGGGAGAATTAAGTAAGACGCATGAGAAGGCCTGAGAACAGAGTAAGAGATCAATAAAGGTTTGCTCTGGTTATAATTACATACTCAAAATTGATATCCATAGTTATTATCAATTGCACTTTTATGCTGCCTCAACATCCAAGAGTCAGACACAAGACATCTGGCAAGGGCTGCCTGTTGGCATCAGCAACTTGGGGCAGGAACCTCAGGCTAAGGGTCCCCTGCCGCCGGGGCGGCCTCTGTGCTGCCTGCTCAGCAGCTGCATGCCCAGGAACATGGTAACGCTGGCCTGCTCCCAGCAACATGATGCAGCCATCACAGCTGCTCTGCGCACACCGACAGGGTGAATGTGTCTACAGGGAAAAAGAAAAAAGGATGAAGTCATTGCTAGTTCCGTACGGGTGGATGGGTGGCCACCCCTTGGGCTTGTATTCACATGTCTCTTGTGTCACAGCCTTGGCTAGATCATATCCCTTTCAGGGGACAGTTTTAATATGGAGAATGGAAGAAGGTTCTCTTATACGAGATCATAAAAGTCCACAGCCCTTGGTGATGTCAAAACCAGGCACTGGAAAGAGCCAGCAAGAGCTCTTTCTCACGAAGTGAACCCAGAGCTGGGAGTCAGACCTGTGTCCACTTCCTTCTCCCCACATGTGGACATCTTGAAATCCTGAGGAGCCTGGGACCCTGGCCATGGCTTTGTTTGTTATTTGTGTCAGAAACTCAGAGAGAACACTTCTGTACCTATTCCAACTCAAATAAAGCACAATTGGGCTTCATTAAGAGGGTTTGCTTGGCCTGTGTCAGGGACGTTGTGGAGGACCCACTGTGGATGGGGCTGGAGGTGCCCACGCTCCGGGAAGCGCTGCCTTCGCACAATCTCGTGGAAGGGAAGTAACCCTCAGACACCACCTCCCTACTCCTGTCTTGGGCCAGAATTGCTTACATGTGCTTAATTTTCCATCATTTTGCCTTGATTTTGAAAGTCTTTGGGGAATTTCAGTGGAAAGTGAGCAAGCCTGTTTAGTGTTTACTGCTGAACCATAAATACGACTCTCTTCCCTGCTGGTAGAAAAGCCTTAGGAATAAACGACTGGTTTTACAAAATAGTAAGTTAGGGGTTCCTTAGAATGTCAAGGGGGTTTTAAAGTATGTTTTTACAACTTGACAGAATCTGGGGAGAAAAGAGGCTGAAAACTAAAGTGTTAGGATCTGCTGCCAACTGGAAATCCATCACAAATGAAGATAAATCAGCCCTGAGCCTATAATATGGAACAATGGGAAAATATGATGAGAATTGTAAAAATTTGATTTGCATGCAACTTTTCAGAAACATGGCTTTGCAAGCATAAATTGAAACAAGCAGACTGACTCATATAACGGGGGGAAATCAGTCTAAGAATCCAAACATGTATGTCATGGGACGATTATTAGATGGGTTTAAAAAAAAAAAAACTCCGTTTCACAAAGTATACCCCACTAACTCTTTCTTTGCCATGGAGAATCCAAATAGCATTTATAAAATGGACTAACTATAAAGGTACTAATCTATAAAATATACTGTCAAGACCCTGTAAAGTATCAATAGCACTATTAATAACACCTTTTTTATTTATTTATTTATTTTGAGACGGAGTCGTGCTTTATCACCCAGGCTGGAGTGCAGTGGCACAAATCTCGGCTCACTGCAAGCTCTGCCTCCCGCCATTCTCCTGCTGCAGTCTCCTGAGTAACTGGGACCACACCCGGCTAATTTGTTTGTATTTTTAGTAGAGACAGGGTTTCACTGTGTTAGCCAGGATGGTCTCGATCTCCTGATTTCATGATCCGCCCGTCTTGGCCTCCCAAAGTGCTGGGATTACAGGCGTGAACCACCGCGCCCAGCCCAATAACACCATTTAAGTATCTGCTGCTTATATTTATCCCATGCACATATCATTTCTAATACTTACAGTGATGTTCTTGTAAAAGTCTTGTCCCCATTTTTACATGAGGACACTGTGCAGAGCATTCACGTAGCTTGCCAGAGGCCACAAAGCTATTAAGTGGCAAATCAGGGTTCAGGCTCAGTTTCAGGCTCAGTTTGCCCTGGCCTTAAACACACCTGCTTTGTCATGGCCTTAACGTGTCTTATAAACAGAAAATTGAACATTGGCCCAATAGAGGCATAATGCTTGTTGGAAGGAAGAGACCTCGACCAGAGAGAAATTCTGCCAGTTTGAGCACAAGTCATGATTTCTGAGACTGAAGGAAACAATTTACTAGATGACATATTTTTTTAGTAGTCAGTTTTATCTTTCTGGTTACGATTCTTCTAATTGAGATGTAATTCATGTAACATAAAATTCACCATTTGAAAGGTACAGTTTCAGTGGGTTCTGGTATATTCACAATGTTGTACAGCTGTCACCACTATCTAATTTCAGAACGTTTCCATCCTCTCCAAAAACAACCCCCAAACCTGTTAAAGTCACTTCCTATTCTCCGTTTGCCCATCTCTCTGAATCTTCTGGCAAATGCTCACCTTTCTGTCTCTATGGATTGGCCTCTTTTAGACATCTCATGTCAGTGCAGTTATATAGTACATGTCCTCTTGTGTCAGCTCCTTTCACTTACAAGGTTTCCAGGTTCATCCATGTTGTTTGTAGCATGTACCAGAACTTCATTGCTTTTAATGGCTGGAAGACCATTCCATTAAGACAGTATGGACATGCCCCATTTTGTTTATCAGTTCATCTGTTACTGAATGACATTTCAATGACACTTTAGATTTTATTTCAAGGAGTTTGGTTTACACCATAGCAAGCTGCGGAAGAAAGGTCTTTTGCTGTAGGATAGATACCTGATGGTGATACAACAAAAAGTGGAGCTCCCTGGGGGCTCTGCGTTGTCCTTGGAATGACCTGGCATCTCCTGACCATGACCTTCTAGGCTGGCGTGCCCTGCTATCAGCCTGCATCTCCAACCGTGGTCAGATCACTCATTCACTGAGTTCCAGCTGCTATTTGTTCAGTTCTCAAGCATGTCATCTCTTCTACTGCAGGATCACTTGTGTCCTATTCTCTGCCTGGAAGTCTCTGCCTCCAGCTCCAGCCTGCCTGGTAGCTCCTTCTCGGCCTTCAGGTCTCAGCCCAGAGACTGAGAGCACAACTGACCGCCTGTGTGAAATAGGCCTGCCTAACCCTCAGTCTTTCCTAGCATTTTCTTTCTTTCCCTTTAAACTGCATCTCCTCATTTATGATTCTGCACTTGTTGTGTGTTTACTCATTTTATGTAGGTCTCCCCCACTACCCTTAATGCCATTGACAGGAACCAGTTCTGCTCCTGTTACTTTGTCTCCAAGGCCCAGCCGAAGCACAGATTAGCACAGGTGTGACTTCTGTCACACTCTTAAGGGCTGATGCCCCCCAGAGCATCGCCTGTGCCGCAGTTGCCAGAGCTTAATGAGTGCTGTGGAATGAATACTTTAAAGGGTGTGCCTGTCTTGGTTGTATGGCTCCCCTTCAGCTGATGAAGAGTCCTCAGCTATGCACACACTGAGTGGGAGGCAAGAACAGTGCTCAGCCAGGTCTCTGCCCTCGGGCTGGTCATTGCACAATGGACGGAGCACTTCACTGCTGAGCACTGCGTGCACCAGTGGGCAGTATAGACGCATGCTACAGCAAGCCAGGAGGGAGCTGAGTCGACTCAGGGCAGAGCAGGGCAGATGTGCTGCCTGAGCTTGGCACAGAAGGATGGAGGAGGAGGGCAGGGGGCATGGCAGTGGACACCCAGTGATTGGGTGTAAGACCCCAGTTTGGAAGCCCCACCAACCAGAGCTCACCTAGGACCTACTATATGGATTCCACCTGCCCATCATGGGGCGAGATGCTGGCCTTCCTTTAGAAAGGGGCCAAATTTTGATTCCCATCAGAAAATAATGAATACATAATCAGATAGTTCTGAATGAAGTGAATTGTTCTCTTTCAACCTTACAAGGTTTTGAGAGTCTAATATTAGGATTTGTGATCAAAAAGTTGCAAACGTGCATTATGTCGTAACTCCTTAGATCCGACAGTGAAGGATTCTGTTGTAATTCTCCATCTTAAGTGACTTTTTTTTCTCTCAGATGAAATAACGACCTAAATAAATATCGTGTGCTTTAATTTCTGAAAGGAAAATGTTACCCCATACCCATCTATTTTAGAATCGGATTTGTTCCCCTGTGAACAAAAGTTCTGAGCTGCACATTGGTGTAGACACCCCCAAGTACTCCAGAAAGTTGAGGGTTAAAAATCGAAGAATAGATTTTATAAATGTAGGACTGATGAAATTTTCAGCAAAAAATCCACCATAATGTCCTATCTTGTAGGCAAGGCTTTATCCACACATGACTTCTTGATATTCTATGCTGTGGTTTCATCCAGTAGTACATTGGTTCTTATAGATACGTGAACACAATGAGGTTCTTTCTCCTAGGTGATTTTTATTTCTGTAGTTTACATATCCCACCTGTTATCTAGAAAACACTGTTCAGTTATATGTACATGTGGTGTTACTTGAATTAGTTCAGCATCAAAAGCTAATCTTTAACACTGGCATTATTGCTGGAAGTGGTTCTCCCTTACTGCCTGCTAAAAAACTTGTTGACATCATTTTTACTTCTTAATTTTGGTTTATTTCAGCTCCCAAGATGCCTACTTAGTCAATGTGATCAAACTCCTAGAACCTGAGGCCTAACTATTTTAGTCCCTGAAACCTTCTCTCTTTTATCTCTTTCTCTATGAATAATTCATTTGTCTGCATAGCCTCTGAAGCAAATCTTCTTTATAAAAAAGAAAGACAGGGGAAAATGTAGCAGAGCAGAATAAGTGCCCATGAAATCTCAGGTTTGCCCTCGGAAACAGGCTAAGATTTTGAGGGAGTTTCTGTTTCTTGTGACTTCTTAGCTGGCAGAGAACTATGGATTTATTTTATCAGCTGTTGCCTGAAGTAATGACATCGATATTTAGGCATAATACTGCACATGTTCTTGGTCTGGGTATTACATTCCATGTTCTTGTGTTAATTTCTAGAATAGTCTATATGTTCTTTGATGTATGACTTTTAAAAATAAATTTTATTGTGTATATTTGAAGTACACAACATGCAGTTTGGGGATGCATATAGATAGTAAAATGGTTACTACATGGGTTTAGAACTTAAACTCTCAGGATTTAATTAATTAATTAAATTTTGTTTGCCTGTTTGTTTGTTTGAGATGGAGTTTTGCTTTTGTCTGCCAGGCTGAGGCATGATCTCGGCTCACTGCAACCTCCACCTCCTGGGTTCAAGCAATTCTCCTGCCTCAGTCTCTCAGTAGCTAGGATAACAGGTGTGCGTCACCACACCTGGCTAATTTTTGCATTTTTAGTAGAGATGGGGTTTCACCATGTTGGCCAGGCTGGTCTTGAACTCCTCACCTCAGGTGATCCACCCACCTTGGCCTTACAACATGGTGGGATTACAGGCGTGAACCACCATGGCGGGCCAGGATTTAATTTAAAATACGATTGTAGGAAGAGTTTTGAAGGACCTTATTTTACACAATGTATGTATTCCTAAAACGGCATGAAAGTTGCACTTTTACAAATAAAACCATTTTGATGATCTTTGTTTAAAGGAATGCTTTAGATAATTATTTTGCATAGCTAACAAATGTTGTCCTTGCTTTGTTTTTTTCTGTACTATCGCAGGGCCAACAATTTCACCCATTCTCTTATCATTTCATCCCTAAATTCAATAAACAGTGTGTCACTCCTGAGTTCAGTGCACTGTGCTGGGCACTGTTGAGAGTACAGAATGCCACACCTTGATCTTTATATCATCCTAGCTTGTCCCAAGCTCTTTACACCCCATCACTCTAGGGCTGGAGAGAGGATTTACGTTAGAGTTCTTTCCAATGGGGGCCTCTGAAGCTGTGCAGTGCTTAACCTGGGCCATCACATGCATGGGTTGATTGTCAGCGTGTGATTAGGAATGTTTTGCTACATACGTATGATTTTTATTTAGGTTCTACCTATGACCAAATATTATTTGAAGTGGCACATCCAAAATAATAAGGATCACAGCCCAGTATAAAGATGAAAACCAAGTAGAAAGAAAAAGGGAAGGAGGAGGACAAAAATATATTAAGATATTGTAGATAAGAAATGGTTCTAAAGCAAAACTTTTGCTGAAGTGTTTCCAGTGAAGATATCTGGGATTTGCTTCAAAATAATTCAGTGAGAGGAAGGGAGAGAGGGTGCTGCCATAGATGAAATGAGATTGGCCCCGAGTTAACGATAGTTGAATTGGGGTGATGGGTATAGGGGAGTCCCCTCTATTTTTCTGAGAATAATAGAATACAATAATAGAAGTCCTCTCTATTTCCCTATTATTTGAAAATTTTCAAATTTATTTTAAATTGCCAGGCCAGCAAACACACAAAAGATTCCTGTAGAGTTCTCATAGCCAAGGCAAAGAATAAAATAAGGAGTTATGTATCTCATAGTCCAGAAAAGGGAACACAGCAGTTTTAAAGAAAGTATCTGAATTAGATGTGTCATGAGGGTATTTATTTGAAGAGTGCTAGAAAATGTGTTAATTAACGCAGAAGCGTCTGGGGAAATGGGGCGAGGGGTTGTGGGCGAGGCTGGTCCAGGCAGGGAGGAGTGCTTTCTCACTGATGTTGTTTAGAATGGGCAATGCACGGTGATAATAAAAACCAGGCAGCTTCTGCTCAGCTCTGTATTGTTTTAGATTCTCTGCAGGCAATGCCATGCTGCCTGCCCATGCCCAGGGTGGACGGCTCCTGTCACCCCTTCCTCCTGGAGGCAGCCCTGCCTCTTGGCTTTGGGGGTGCTGCCCCCAGGAGTTTCTCCATCCTCAGAGATCTGTTGGTTCCTTCATGGGCTCCTTCCTGTGAGTGCTCCTTCCTGTGGGTGCTTCTTCCCGTGATGCTCCTTCCTGTGGGTGCTCCTTCCTGTGAGTGCTCCTTCCTGTGAGTGCTCCTTCCTATGGGTGTTCCTTCCTGTGAGTGCTCCTTCCTGCAGGTGCTCCTTCCTGTGAGTGCTCCTTCTGTGAATGCTCCTTCAGGTCCCCCTGCGGTTCCCTACTCTCTTTCCTTTCCACACACTCCCATGCAGTATCCACATCTGTGGTCCAGGCTGTGATTTATCTGGAGTTCCATATCAGTCTGACAATTTCCAGAAACCAGGCTGTCCATACTCAGCTGTCCCACACCCATCTGAGACTCAGCAAATCCCAGCCTGAGCTCACAGGTTTGCTCTCCTGCTCCCCACTTATCCTGGGGGCTTCCCCATCATAGTCCCTAGCATCTCCATCTGACCAGTGGCCCCAGCAGCCAGACACCTGAGAGTTGCAGGGTCTGCCCCAGCCTTTTCCCAGGGCACTAGGCCTGTTGATGCCACCTGGGCACAGCTCTGGATAACCTTGCATAACCTGCCTTTTCTTGTCTCTACAGCCACTCACTGGGTTGAGCTCCAGCATCCCCTGACTTCTTTGCTCCAGAGTGAGGGCATTCCCTTCTAACTCACAAATGTGTTCTTCCTCCTTCCACACTGGTGGCCTATCCTTTTCAGGTTGAAACCCAAAGCCCTGGCAGAGCCTCAGCACCTGCCTGAGATACCCTCTCCAGCCCAGCGCTGCCTCCCTGTCTGCCAGGCCCTGGACTGCCCTCATCTCTGCTCCCCTGGCCCCTTGGTCTGGCCAGGTCCTGCACAGCCCATGGTACAGCCACCCCCTCCTACGTGTGTTACCACAGAGACCCAGATCCCTGTGTCCCCCACACCCTGCTTCTTGCTTACCCAGCCAGTTGCCAGGGCCTACGATTTGACCCTTTTGTTCCTAACGCTGCCACTCTCCTTGAACTCGAACACTATTTTTCTTTGGAAACCAACGGTTTGTAAGCAGATTTGTAAACAATGGAACCCTTTCTTCCCTTGACATCTGGAGCAGAAAGTGGGAGGAGAGCAGAAAGGGACCAGGAGGCTGGAGAAGGAGACACGCATCCTGGCGGCATCTGCTGAGTGTGGCTGGGCTGGACGGTGTGCCACTGCTGCCTTTCCAACAGCCCCATGAGATAACTCGAGCCCGCCTCACAGATGCAGACACGCTCCTGCGGCAAGTTCAAGTCCCTCGAGGAAGGCCAGAAGGCCAGTGAGGGCAGAGCCAGGACTCACACCCAGGGGCCCGACTCGGAGCCCGGCGGTCCATGCTCCTCGGCTCTCATCACTCCCAGAGCCTCTTCCTATCGTCCTCCAGCTGTGTCCTCTCTTGCTCTGGAGTGGCCACGTTTGTGTTTTTGTTGTGTTGCTGCCTCAAGGCAATGGAGCCTCCTGTGACACACCCAGGCCTGAGGTTCATCCTGTGACTAAGCCCACTCCCTCAAGGCCGTGGTCACCGGTCAGTCAGGCCAGGTCCATCCCTGGGGGGGTGGCTTCCTGAGGGTCACCTGAGGCGGATGCCACAGAGCAGCAGGTGCCTGGGCTCCCAGGGTGGCCCCAACCTGCAGTGGCCTGGCCTGGACTCAACGACCTGTGGGGAGCCTGGCCTTATATGCAATGTGGAGATGACCCTTTCCACCCCTTTGCCAGCTCCCCTGACTCTTCCACCTCCTCCTGTGTTCATCCAGTCCTAGTCCCTCGAGTGCCCCTTCGACCCTGAGATGGGGAACTGCTTGGCATCTCGGCCATCACTGGTAGCAGTTGGGCTTTCCGTGGTTATTGCCTAGTGTGAGTGTTGGCCTTATCCATCCTCCCTCCATTTGGAGTTATTACTGTTTTCCAGCTCACTGGCCCAGCACCATTCTTGCCTCTCCACCTCCTCACACAGATGGAAGGAAATCCAAATCTGCGCTTTCAAGGCTGAGCATCCACATAGGCGGACACCGTCGGGATGCCTGTGTGTTTCTGTTTCTCACCAGGCAAGTTCTGAGTTGGATACTACACCACGTCTCTCTTCATATCCTCCTCCATACCCAGCTCATTATTGGGCAGAATAGGCACATGGGAAGTAATAAAGGAGTCATCTTGTTGAACCATAAATGTTGTAACTGATCTGTTTTCTAAGCCTGTGTTTGGATATTAGATGCAGCGTTAATCTGCATTTGTATACTTGAGATTTGGCAACAGGAATCTAACTGGCTTTCAAACAAACAGTACTGAACTGCTTTATGCCTGCTTAAAGAATACTTATGAGTTTTTATTAACATATGCAATTTTAATTGTAACTGTTATTGCTTTTCTTATTATAAATGCAGCCCGTGGTAATTACATAAAAAATAAGCACAAGTAAGACAAGAGAAAAAAGATGACACAGAATCTCATTCCATTTTGGTACCCTTCCTTCTCATCTTTTTTCTTTGACATGCTTGAACTTCTGCCTGGTGGTTTTCTTTGTATAGGAGTGGTGTGCCTGCCCATGAGCTTGGGAATTTCTGTACTCCGCCTACTGTGTATTATCAGCCTCTTCATTACTTTCCTTGGGAGGTACAGCTACAGCCAGCTTATGCTATCTTTACTGTAAAATAGGTGCCTGGTTATTTTCCCATCATACACACGCAAAGATAACAATGATATATTGCCCCTTCCTTAATCTCTTCTCTTTTCCTTTATAGAACCTTAGGGGATACAAAATTATGTATACGAAGGATCATAAAATACCAAGTGCAATGTAAACACAGTTGCCACTTACTTCTTTATCTGTTATTGTAAATCAAAGACCGCTTCTACAGTAAGAGAAATGCATTTCCAATTCAGGTGGGACTCACCTTACAATATGTGAGTGGAGGGAGTCCCCTTGTTAGAAACATTTGGTTTACACGTGTCCAATAATTGCAGAGCGCTCCCATGAGTGCAGAAAGCTCCCACGAGATGGTTGAGGCTTATGGAGAGCCAGACTCGATCCTTCTATCTCCTGCAGAATGTGTCTGTCTCCAGCCTCTCCCTCCTTCCCAGCTGCTATGCAGCCCACGACATATACCAGTCTTAAAACTATGCCTCCTTTCCCCAACTGCTCACCCAAACCATGTGGGCCCTGTGGTGCCTCTCTACGTTTCTCTCTCTTTCTCCACTCCTGGTCCCTGCTGGTTCTTATCCCCATCACTGCTACTTGTACAACCTCCTCCCCCAGCAGGACCTTGTCTGGAACTGACTTGATGTGGACTCCACTGTATCTGGCACAGTCCCTCAGGTTCTCCTTCTTTAACACTCTCCTCACCTGGTTCTGTGACGAGGCTCTTCTAGCATCCTCTCTGTCACTCCTCAGGGGTCCTCTCCCACCTCTTCCGGACTGTTCCTCCTCCACTCAGGTCTGAAATGCTGGTGCCCTCTAGGTTCTGCCCTTGGCTGTTCTTCTCCTGCACATCCTGTGTCGTGAGGACCCATCCTTGAACTCCCACCTCTTCACTGATGAAGCCCAAGTGTACATCTTCCGCATACATCTGTCCCCAAAGCCCTGCCCCAGGCCCTTGAATTGACTGTGGTAGGGGATGCTCTTCTGCCTGGACGTCTTCCACGTGCACCCCAAATGCAGCAGAAACATACCGAGATGCCACATCTTTCCCCACCGACTCCCTGCTGCCCCCTGTCCTTCCTTCCTCTGCCTCCATCAGTGACCCCACCTACCCACTCACTCCTCTTTGTCCTCATCCTGTGGAATTTATGTCCTAAATATTTTTAATATTCCTTATCTTCCTCCCTAGTCCTATCACTATTTGTCTAGTTCCAACCCTCATCATTTTCACCTGGGCTACAGTCATAGCTGCCTGACTATACAATAGGCCATCTTCACAAGTCACTCGTTTTGCTGCACATGTGCCAGCTGAGGATGTGTTTCTTGGATGTCTAAGAGAAAAAGACTGATGAAAGGTTGATATCTGAGATGCTGGCCTGAGAAGATGAGGGGACAGTGCAGGAGTCAGTTGAGAAGGAGAAGAACAAAGAGAGAGCAGGTTGCTTGGCTCCATGTGGGGTTTTCTGGTGGTGCTGGTGAACATGGCACTTTTGTATTTTGCTGCTCTAAAAAAAAATCACTACAAACTTCATGGCTTCAAACAACATCGACTTGTTGCCATACCATTCTGGAGGTCAGAAGTCCAAAATCAGTCTCACCAGGATACAACCAAGGTGTGGATGGGGCTGTGTTCCTCTTGGAGGCTCTGGGGAAAATCCCATTTCTTTGACTTTTTTAGCTTCTAGAAGCTGCCTGCATACCCTGGTTCTTGGCCTCATCATCCTTTTTCAAAGCCAGCAGTGTGGCATCTTCTAATTTCTCTCTCTGACTCTGACCCTCCTGCCTGCCTCTTATAAGGACCTTTGTGGTTACATTGGGCGTGCCCAGATCATCTCCTTCATCTCCAGCTCCTTCATGTAAAGACATCAGCAAAGTCCTTTTGCTAAATGGAGTGATAGATTCACAGGTTCCAGGAATTAGGATGTGTATGTCTTTGGGGAGGCCAATATTCAGCCCATTACAGGAAACAATGGGATGAGGAACACACATGTCCAGAGTTCCTTTCAGTCATATGAAGTTCGCAGTGTCTGCTGGACATTCAAGTAGAAATGTCAGAAAGGCCATTGATTATGTCTGGAGTTCAGGGCTGAGAAAGAACAGTTGGGGATCAAAAGAATCTACACTGAGGCTAGACTGAGTCACCTAAAGAGGGAAGACATAGAAGACCAGTGGGTCAAGGACCAATCCCGTTCATCCCTTTGAATCTCCTCCACAGCCCAACACGCTGAGGCTGGGAAGAGGAGGAGGTGCCAGCAGAGAGCAGCCGCCCTGAGGCAGGAGGGAGTTCATGACCTAAGGCATTGCCAGGAGGAGAGAGTGGTGGGCTGGCCCTGTGCTAATGTAGGGAGAATAAGATCAGGAAAAGAACTGGTCCTTCCATGTGATCAGAGCGGGTAATGGGTGGCCTTGGTGACATCCCTGTTAGAGACAGGAGTCCTGTGCCAGGGCAAGGAGAGGATGAAAGGTAAGAAATGCAGCACATCACAGCCACTCATGGGAGGGCAGTTGCTATGGATGGCGCAGTAGCTAGAATTAGGGACAGTGGCGGTTTTGCTTAAAAGATAGATATTATTAAGACATTTGTATGGTGTAAAGGACCCAGTAGTTTGGTTTGTGTTTTTTTCCCCTACTAATCTTCTATTTCGGTTGCCTTATTTCCTCCCTCCTAAGATTTCAAAGTTCCTAAGAAGACATCATTATTATAAAAACCCTGGAAAAAGGAAGCCAAATGTTCCAACACAAAGAAGAAAAAATATAGTAAATAAGTCTCTCACAAACTTTAAATAATCTTAGTGGACTATACTATTCTGGCAAACCTCGGCCTCTAGTAGATTGAAGAAACCATTTTTTAAACTAGAGCTATTAAAGTGCACGAATATATAGATTTACAGTGTATGGCAGGCAAAAGTCAACAGGGGACTCAGAAGATGCTTTCATTTACAGGAAAATGCAATGAAGAAGTCCCTTTAAGTTGATGTCTTAGTTCTTAATAAAATGTTTTTGGTTGCTAAAATTGAACTTATAACCTTCTAAAGTGCAAGCTTTTATAATTTACATAGGACACAATCCCCTTAGATTTAAGGCATGTCCTTGCTTAACATAAAAGTAAAGGGAAAAAACGAAGGGATAAGACTGCAATAGTTTATCTGTAAGTTAAAAATGTTTATTTTTAAAATATCCAAATCAAGGACAAAGAGCACATGATACAATGGAAAAAATATTGGCAGCATAAATACAGTGAATATATAACGAGCTTTTACAAATCAGGAAGCAAAAGACGTTCACACTGAATTTACAAAGGGCTTAAGACAATCACAAAGAAAGTACAAATGACTAATGAATATGTGGGAAAACATTCCAATTGATTTATACTTAAATGAAAATTCAAATGAGGTCATATTTTTCATCTATCAGATTGGCAAAGCTTTTAAAAACTACAATTCAGTGTTGATGGGGTTTCAGGAAAGTGGGTGGATTCTTATACAGTTTGGAAGAGTGGAAATGGATACACCCTTTGGTAGAGCAGTTGAGAAATGCATATTAAGAATATTAAACATACAGCTTTCAACTCAGCAGTTTCACATCAGGGATTTATCCTCAGGAAAGTATGGTGTATCCCAAGGCATATGCAAAAGTATATTCATTGCAGTGTGGTCATGATAGGCATTCAAGATATTATATTGAACATCAGCTAAGTGCCAGGAGCAGTGTTAGGTGCAGGCAATATAAGGTGTGAGGGGCGGGTAGAAACAGATCCAGTCCCTGACCCCTTTACGAGTGTACCCTGCATCTGAGGTACAGATAAGTAATTTGGCCATAAGAGCCCAATGCCATGAGTGCTTTGGGGGCTGGAAGATCACACAGAAAAGGAACCTGCCCTGGGCTTGGTAAGACAGGAAAGGAGAGTACCATGAGAAGGCTTCCTGGAGGAAGTTGCAGCTCAGCTGAAATGGAGGGATCAGTAAGCATTAGCCACATATAAAGGGCAGGCAGGAATTGGCCAAGCCAAGGATGTGGACTGACACATTAAGGGCGAAACAGTGCTGGAGAAGCACAACCCGTTGGGCACCTGCATGTGGGATAATGGAATGCGGCAGCAGCCAGGTCACGAGGGCCTTGAGAGTCTTCAATAGAAAGCACAGAAGCATGACATCAATAAGAGATTAACAATCATGCCTTTACTGGAATACGGAGCATTTACTGGAATACAGGGCAAAGCTCCACCTGAACCCCAGGCATGAACAGAGCAAGAGGGGGCTCCCAAAGGAAAAGTGAGGTTTGCAACTGGAGGAAGGACAAAGGGTGAGTGGAAGGTAGGGAAGGAAGCGGGAGAGATAAGGACAATAGGACGGGAGGGAGAGAGTGGGGGAAAAGAGGAAGAGACGGGGAGAGGGAGAGGGGAAGGAAGAGAAAGAGGGAGAGAATGCACATGTATAGGGAAAGAATGGAAGGAAATAGATACATTCAATGCTAATTAATATTTTCTAGGGTGTTTTACTGGGGACTTGAAATTTCTTCTTTATAATGTTCTCAAGTTAATATATATAACTTTTTAAATTCTAAAAACAATTTTAAAAGACTCTTACAATTATGCAGCCATTAAAATGAATGAAAGTTTTCAAATGCATCAAACATAATTTATCCTCCGAACTGCCATGCCCAGACAAACCCAGAATTGGAATCGAACAGGACTGGAATTTGGTTCCTACAGGCTTTTTCTCAAAAGGCAAATTAACAGCCTTCAGGCCAATTAATATATTTCTCCTCCTGGATTCCTCTCCCTCCACCGGAAGCCCCTGCCCGCCTCCTGGGAAGGGGAGGCGCTGAGGGCATCTGCACGTGTGATCACTTGAGTAAGGAAATCCCCTGGCTCCCTGAAAAAGTGTTTCCATTAGCGTGGTCATCTCAGGTTTTTCTGTTTTGTTTTTTTTTTGTTCTTTTCCTGGCAAACGGGGGAACCACAAAAAGGTATTGGATTTTCTTTCTTTCCATACCAGTTGATTTTATATTGTCTGACAACCCTTGTACGCACTGCCAATAAGATTTTTTTTTTCCTTAAAAGTAATCTATAAAATCTTACTCCATGTAATCACTGGATTTACATTTGGTTTGTTTTATACTTGCAAAGAAAACAGCCACTTTTATTTAAAGAAAAGAGGATTGAACATAGCAGAAGCTTCAGCTACGTGGGTGGGAGTCCTGGCCCATGTCTACTGCAGATCACGGTTTGGGGGCAGAAAGATGAATTTAAAGTCCACCCCTTCCTCCTGATAATCAGAACTTCAAAGCTCCAGGAGGAAGGACAAATATTTGCAACCAAGTGTTTCATTTAGTAGGAAATTGTCTTATATTTCCACAGTGTAAAAATACCCTACTAGAAACATGATTTCTAATTATCTGGTTTCATTCTAGTATGAAATAGACTTATGAGTAGGATGTTTTTTATTTAAGTATTTCAAAAAAACATATGTTTAAAAATACAACTAAACCTTCTTAGGGTTTTATAAAAATTAAATCCTGAGCCCAACATTGTACATTTGAAGTTACTTTTTGAAAATCTGTTTCACTTCTGTTCTTTCAGCACCCAGTTCTTGGTCTCGTATGGAATGATCTCTTAGAATCATGCATTTAATAGAAGTTGAATGGCGAAAAAATATCTTAGAATGCAGTTTATGAATCAAAAACTCTTACATGCCAAGTGTTAAGCCTCTGTTAATACCAATTATTTGTTGGCATATTGGGGGTCACGCTTATGACTTTGCCAACTTTCAGAAAATGTTGATTTGTTTTTGTCAATGGGACTTGATTTTCATTCCAGAACCTAAGCAGTGTTGAGGGGTGCAGGCTTCCCTGTCAGGTATCCTCTCTGCTTTCCAGTGAGGACTGGCAGTGTCTGAGGCCGTCCTTGGCCGCTTCTCCTTCTCCTGGCTTCTGGAAGCTTGTTTCCACCCAGACATACCCTGATTCAGGGGAATCATCACAGGAAGGTCCCCACTGTCTCCTCCCTAGGGACTCCAGGCTATGAATGGTATGAAGGGCATGGCTCTTGGTGAGGAGCTGCCAGCCCGCCATCTCTGATGACTCAGCTCCCTCCTCACTGTCCTCTCCACTCCCAACTGTCTCTCTACCTCACAAAACTAGTGCCATTTTTTTCTGCCTCTTTGTTTTCTTGGCCTAGTGAGGTTGTCAGAAGGATTGTTCAGTGGGGTCCCTGGGAAGGAAAAGGAGGGGAAAGAGAAAGGTGCTGGAGTACTCTCTCCAAAGCAGTCACTTTTTGCTGAGACACGGCGCCATCCTGAATGCCATCTTCTTTTCTGAGTCAGGGCTTCTCAAACATGAGCATGCCTGCAGAGCACTGGGGATAATGCTGACATGCCGATTCTGAATCGGTGGGTCTCGTGGGGCCTGAGAATTTGTGTTTCTGACAAGCTCCTGGGTGACGTACCTGCTTCGGGCCCATGCTGTCATGAAATGGCTGCTACTTGAACGCCAATGAGATAGTCTATGTAGTAGGGGGCTTAACAAAGGGCCTGGCAGATAGTAAGTGCTTCATAATGTGCATGAAGATGATGATGAAGAGATAATGGTGATGGTGGCATAGTGAAGATGATGATGATAACAGCGGTGATGTGGTTATGATCACAGTGCTGATGGCAATGATGATGGTGATAACAGTGATGATGGTGACGACGATGATGGTAATGATGGTGATGGTGATGATGTGAGCATGGTGATAGTGGTGGGCATGATGGTGATGGTGCTGGTGTTAGTGATGGTGATGATGATAATGGTGATATGGTGATTATGATAATGGTGACGGTAGTGACAATGGTGATAATGATGGTGATGTTGGTGGTAATGGTGGTGGTGATGTTGGTGGTAATGGTGGTGGTGATGATGGTGATAACAATAATGATGGTGGTGATGGGTCAAGTATTGATGGTAGTGATGGTGGCAATGCTGGTGGTAGCAGGAAACACTTATCTTTACAGAAACGTTATTGTTGAATCTGCTGTAGGATAAGCAGTTATTTTCAGAGAACAAGCATCAAGGAGAACAGGGAGGAAAACAGGAATTGGTTCACTTGACCAGTATATGATATGTTCATATTTCCACCCAGAAATTTAGTGCAGTTTGCAAACCTGCCTTAGTTCTTCAGGCCATAAGCTCTGAGGCCGTAACTGAGTCAGTCATCATTATTCTGTGTCCTGGCACCTGGTAAAGAGCCTGGCACATAGTAATCCCTCAATAAATGTTGGCTCCTGTCCTCAATTACTGAACATTTACTACAAGCCAAGCTCTCTACATGCATTTTTCTCATTTAGCCTTCACAACAAACTTGAATGGGAGGTATAATTATTAACCTTAATTTGCAGGTATGAAAAACTAAGTCTTGCCTAAGGCCCCTCAGCTGGCTGGAGGCAGAGCCAGAATTCAGGCTCAGGCCCATCAGAGTTGACAGCCCAATCCCAGTCCTCTTGTAATGACATGTGGTTCTGGAGCAGCGCCACCACTGCATGCATGTCAGCCATGCCCATGTTGCCTTCACACCACTTGCCAACGCAGGGCTGCACATGCATCCCCTCCACACAGAAGCTCCTCACCAGGCGAGGCATGTGCCCACCAGCCACGCCCATGCCCACCCAGCTTCTCCTCTTATTCCTGCTCCTGAACTTATGCATTCTTTCCACATGGTTCTGATTCTGTCCTGGAGAGATTTGCTCAGGCTGACATCCACTGGCTGAAAGAACAGCACTCCCACCCTGCCTCGCCTCCCCCTGCTGCCCCCTCCGCCTGCCACCACCCCCTTTCCCCAGGGATGATGCAGGGCGCCTGCTGGGCCATCACCTTTAACCCATCTGTACCATGTGCCCAGAGCACCATCCTGGCATGCACGGGCGGTCTGTGCCAGGCATGTTAGGTCTGCAGCTGTTATCCCGTAAGATGCCTGTCCCTGCTGCCCTTTGAGGGTACTCAAGTTGAACCCCAGATGCCCATTTCATGTTTGATAAACTTTGCTCCACACTCCCATTTCTGTTAAAGCTACGAAAGGCTTCGACTTTGTTCCATTTGGAAGGGAGGCTGGAGTTACCACTCTCCGGGCTCTTACATCCTGTTGTAACATCGTTGTAAGGGTTGTGTTGTGACTCCAGGAATTCCCAGTTGCAGTTCCAGGAAGGTCAGAGAGGAGCAATGTTCCCAGCCACAGTTCTGTGAGCTGTGGTTCAGACTGAAGTCTTTTGCTTATTTTGGTGATAAAAGCTGAACATGGTTTGTGCTGAAGTTCCAGCTGGTAATCGAAGTGCTTTCACTGCTTTGTGAAAGGGAATCCAGGCCCCTCTTGCCCTCATTTTGCAGCCTGAACACATGCTCCCTTTCCAGTCCCACGTGTGAAACATGAACACACGCACACCTCCGCCCACTTATGCAGTCAGGCTCGTGGCTCAAAGAGACCGATTTTCCAAATGATCGGGCGGGATCACACTTGGATGACGGAAGTTCTGGCTCTGCCTCTACACTAATTGCTGTGCGATCCCGCACAGGTTTCTTTACTTCTCTGGGCGTGTTTCCTCACCTGCAAAATGGGAACACTTCATGAGGAAACTTTGCAGAGAGCATTCAGCTTTCAAACTCTGACTCCCCAAGTGTGTGGCATATTTTTAAATAACTCCATTCTCATTATTTCCCTTTTACCTCCTCGCTTTGAATCTTGAGACACAACAGAAAACATACACATGGTGCTTTAGCAAAGGCAACCAGCTCCTGGCCACCCTTGCCAAGGATCAGGCAGAGGTGTATGTGGTACAAATGGTCAGGAATGTTTTCCATCCCTGAACAAGCCTTCTCGCCCCTCTGCCACCAGGACAGCCTCCTCTGAAAGCAGTCGAAACAGTGGGCTCAGAGGACCCCGCCCTATTCTGGGGGTGCCCCCTTTCTAAAGAGCTGCTTCTCACTCCCAAACCTGACTCAGAGGTGACAGGAGCGGTATCTGTGACTGACAACAAAAGCCGTTCATGTAGAGGGGGAGGGTGGCGGGACTGGCTTGGCTCTGATGCTTCCCTGATATCCGCCTTTCCCAAGTAATTGCTCCCTCGTCTCCTGCTGCCGCACCTGCGTGGGACCCTCCATGAAACAGCTGGCTAGGGCTGCAAAGTGCCTCCAGACACACCCTTCTCCTGTGTCCCTTCCTGCTCACTTCTGGGTGGCAACAGACGTTTGACCTGACTTTGTGACAATGGCTGGCTCTGTGGCAATCCAGGGCCAAGGTGAGCCAGGGAAGGCAGGAAGCAGAGGGGCTGTGGAGCTGGTTGTGATCCAGGTGAAGTCACAGGCTAAAGACTGCAGTATTATGGGAAGATGCCCATGGACCCTCCCTTCGTGACAAGGGCCATGCACCGCCCCCACCACCACCCAAGCACCTCCCCAGCCCCCTCCCCCAGAGTCCATCCCCTAGAGCCTTCCAAGAGCCAGAAGAGCCACCGTCCATCCTTCCTGTGCTTGTTCCTCTCTCCTGCCTGGGAACCCACTTCTCCAGAAAGAGCCACCGTCCATCCTTCCTGTGCTTGTTCCTCTCTCCTGCCTGGGAACCCACTTCTCCAGAAAGGCCCAGGAGAAGAGTCCAAGAGCTGCAAGCTCCCAGCTCCAGGAAGGCAAGACAGCGCCCTGGTGGAAGGAGATGCCCAGAGCTGGAGGTGTGTCCAGCTGGAGCTCTTCTTTCTCCTGGGACTCCCCTTGCCAGCATGGCCCCAGCCTGGAGCCTGTAGGACCTGTCTAAGAATGGAGGAGCTGAACATGGGGGTGGTTCTAACCCCGGAGAGAGGGAAGGACAGGAGGAGGGGGCCCAAGTCAGGCCCTCTCTGGGATCCCCTGAGGGCAGTCAGCTCCACATCACACCAGAGACCCACCTGGAAGCTACCTTTCCCACATCTCTCCCCAGGCCCCCTCCCCAGGAGTCCAGGTGTCTGGGGCCCCACAGCCTTAGCTGGTGGGGGTCATGAGTTCCACTCTGACAGGACAGGGCCGGGTTCAAATCCAAGAACCACCTTGTATGGGCTGTACTACCCTGGTCAGTCATCCAGCATCTCTTAGATAGCAGTTTCCTCATCTATAAGTCTAGGCACCAACCCCCAGGGATGCTGGGATGGCTCTAGCTGGTGTAGTACCAGGGTAGGAATATCAGCATTGGCCTCACATAAAGCACAGGTCCAGGCACCAAAGCAGTCACGCCCAACGCACAGCTTTCCCTACCCTCCGGCAACTGGAGTGTTGCTGCTGAGGCTCGGTAATTGTGACCAAAGACCATGGAGAATTTTCTTTCATGCCACGGTGCTTCTGCCCGGCATGTGTCTGTCCCTGGGCCTGGCAGCAGCCCGCCTCCTGCACCATGAAGTGGTGAGGAAGGGCCACGCGGGCTGCTTTTCTCGTAGTGTAGCGGCACGTGCTGGGAGGTGCTGCTGAGGACATTCTCCCAACATTGCTTGCTTATAATTCCTTCTCAAATTTGAGTTGTGGCCTTTTAAAAATTGTATATAGATACCTATTAGGCTCTCAGCTCAAGCATTCAAGGGCATTTAAAATAGAAGGTTGTTCTTCATTTTCTTGTGTGTGTTATGTATGTCAAAGGCAGACAACAGAATAATTTCCTTGGAGAAATGGCACCCATCCGCAATCAGTGTTCATCTTCTTGGTGCTCAGAACCTCAGATGATTTGAGAGAGCAGAAGAATGTGACAGGCAGAAGCTGAAATATGAGAAATACTTCTTTGAAATCAAATTTGAATCTATGTCAGAGCATTATACTTTAGACTTATTAAGGAAGCAAAAACAACTAGATTAAATTACACAAGTTTATGTAGAATTAGGCTTATTATAAGCAAAATCTTCCCCAAATTGTATCCTAAGTAGAAGGACTTGTGAAAACTTATAGATTATAAGTTGATAGGAAAAATGACAGGCAAAATGAAGACTATTTTTTATGTTTGAATAAAGCATTTTCAGTAGATTTGGCAGAGCTGTGCTTTCTAAACCTCCAAGGAATGCGGGAACAATTAGTAAGTATGATGAATCCGCTGACATAGGCTGTTTTCCCTTGGCCCTGTGTGAAACGATGGAAAATTTTCTATTGCAAGTCTCATTTCCCAAGAAGTTGGAGTATGCATTGGATGAAGGCTGAGGTCTCTAAGGAGAGTCAGAAAGCAGCTTGGGATGAGAGAGTATATGGAGACAGGAAGACTAGATGCTTTTTATCTACTGACTCTGAATCTATGAAAGTGTGAAATTGCAGATTCTCAGCAGCCTCTGCCATCACCAACCATTCCTGAAAATTGAAGTCACTACCATGATGCCTGTCTTCTTTACAGTTAGAAAACAACCCAGAAACGCAGGATGAGAGCCCCAAATGGAAGCTTTAGGCAACTTTCCGGATCAGCATGCCGATCGGAGCCAATAAAGGACCCCCAGTGAGTCTGTCGTAGACCAGCTGGCGTGCTCAGTTCTGGGGCCACCAGGAAGCCAGGGATGCCACTTTGCAAGAAGAAATGAAATCTGGTATGCTGAGCACTCCCTGGGAGTCAGAGACTGTGCCGGGCTCTTCCTCCAGCCACCCAGTGAGATAAGCACGAGCCTTGTCCCTGTTTTTCAGATGAGGAAACTGACCCACAGAGAGGCTAACAGATTTTCCCAAAGAAACACAGTGAGGAATGGGGCCATGTTTTATGAACCTGCCAGTTCAATTTCATGTGAGACCTCAAAGGCGAATTGCCCTGAATGAGGTGCTTTTTTTAACAGAAGTAATGCCATGCTGCAGAGATGTTCAAACCCAGCGTCTTCTCTGCAAACAAAAGCTTTATGTGGAAACCCAGAATATGCCATGAGTAATCCTAGAGGTTAGCCACCTATGAGCAGTCCCTGTGACTGAGTACCTTCCAGAGAGGGACGGTGCCCACGGTTCCGTGTGATGCCTATGTTCGCATGTGACGTGTAGGCAGCAGCATAGTTCAAAGTGGGCTGAACTCAGCTGCTGAGGACCTCAGGAGACAGCCATCTGGAGGGGGGGACTTCTGATGGACAGCCAGTGGGTGGCCCAGAACGAGATGACCTCTTGTGACCTAACCTGGCACCCTGGTTCTGAGGGTCTATGACAGTTCGGTGGTTTAGAGGGAAGCATTGGCCTCAAGATACCACCATTGGGCACGTTTAATGAGTGACAGCTTTGGTTACTCTTTTAACATAGTAGAGTTTCATAGTGCCTGGTTCAGCCCTGTCGCTCTTTGGGGAGAATGAGAAGGTCTAATCTCCTGAGAGAAGGAGGATTCCAGCTCCTTTGAATTTCAGACCTGCTTCTTGCCCTCTGTGACAGATTTCACACCTCTGTCTCCTCGGTGTTGGATGCGAACAATGAATGAGTAGCAACTTGCCAAATTCCTTTTCCTTAAGTGAGAGAGAAGACAGATGGCGAAGAGATTTTTAAGCATTTTAACCTTATCCACATGTTATAATATTATTTAAATAGTAGAAACTGGCACATATTAAAATCACCCACAAGTCAATAACCTGAGAATAATAATTGTTATTTTATCTTTTGTGTGCATGTTACATCCAAATGTCAACAGGACTTTTCCTCTTTTTCTTTTTTTTTTTCTGGTGTGTGTTTTTTTTTTTTTTTTTTTGAGACAGAGTCTTGCTGTGTCACCCAGGCTGGAGTGCAGTGGCACAATCTCAGCTCACTGTAACCTCCACCTCCACCTCTTAGGTTCAAGTGATTCTGCTGCCTCAGCCTGCCGAGTAGCTGGGATTACAGGCATGTGCCACCATACCTGACTAATTTTTGTATTTTTAGTAGAGATGGGGTTTCAGGCTGGTCTCGAACTCCTGACCTCAAGTGACCTGCCTGCCTCAGCTTCCCAAAATGCTAGGATTACAAGTGTGAGCCACTGCACCCAGCCTCCTTCTCTTCTAAATCTGCCTCATACATTTCCTGTATTGCTCCATCATCTTCAAAACTGGAGTCTTCCTTGCCTGAGAACCACCTGTCAAGCCCCCAGTGATGTGGAGAAGCTTTGTTTCATCCCCTAATGGGGTGGGATCAGAATGTGTTCTGGAAGCCTCTGGGCCTCCATGTGACCTGCTGGAGATGCGTGATTCCCTGCCCCAAGGCACTGATCCTAGGAACCCACAGGTGCCCCAGAGAAAGGGCCTGAAGTTGCTAAGAGGGACGCGGATGCTGCCAGATTTGCATCTGGGAGGAGCAGCTCCTAATATGTGACAATTATTCCTAGACTTTCCAACTGCTCATGTTGAGTGAGATTTTCAAAGCCAATTATTTTATAAGCAAGGCATTCATAACTTTGGAACCCATCATTAGCATCACAGAGAAGGGAGGACACTAAGGATTGCCGTATCTAGCAAATGCAAATACGGGATGCCCTTTGAAACTTGAATTTCAGATTTAACAAAATCATTTTTATAAGTGTGTCCCAAATGGTATACAAGACATACTTAACAACAACAAAAAATCATTTTTGAATGAATTGATTTTGGGGTGAATTTTGATTTGTATTTCCTCATTTGAAATTCAAATTTAACTAGGCATCCTGTGTTTTATCCAGTTCTCCTCTCCAGGCAACACAAACATGACACAGCGTCCTCATTAAGGGTGAGGGCTGAGAAGCCCTGGGCCAGTTCCTTGCATTCCCTGACCTCTGTTTCCCAGCTATACACAGGACTGTAGTATTTGCACCTACCTCAGAAAGTGCTGTGTGGTGCTTGGCACCTCGTAAGTACTCAACAAATATTTACTATCACTATTGTTTTCATGAATCAAGGACCCAGCTCTTCAGAGAGTTAACTAAGCCCTTGTCACATTTCACATTGCCATGCACAGACGCACACACGTGTCTCTGAAGAGTGGAGGCTCCCGAATGACTGACTGGCCCTGTGGGCATGCGTCATCCCTGAAGGAGACCTCTCAGCCTCCTCCTACACGGACTGAGTCTCTGCTGAGATTCAGAGTCATCCTAGTTGGTATGGCAAGGAGCTGCTTTATGACCCTTGCAAATTCCAGAATTTTCCAGCTCCTGTTTTCCCGTTGGTTCCATCTCATTTCCAATTCCCAGTGGCCTTGTTTGGACAACTATGATTCAGGTAGATTCCCATTGATTGTCTAGTTCAATGAAGAAAACCCATTTCCTATTTTGCCTGCAAACTGACAATGTTTTTTACTTGCCCGGAATTGTCTGATAATAAGAGGAAAGTCTATCCAAAAAACAAATGTTTCTTTAAATAGGTGGCATTAATTAATGTATGCGTTAAATGGATGGTTTAACTAACAGCATCTAAATTTACTCATTGTCTCACAGAACCTAAACTTTGTGAGAAAAGTTGACTTCTAGACAATTGCAACATATCTATGTCAATTATAAACTATTATATTCAACTAAGGTTGTTCAACTATAAGGGTTTTCAACAGAAACCTTTGAGTTGTTAAAATAGTAACACTTACAATTGGATTTATGGACATTCCTTTTCTCTATAAAATGTGGACATTTTATAGCTCTGTCAATCTTAAAGAAAAGAAAAAGGCCATTGGTGTCTGTGTTGCAGATAGGTAAAGAGATTAATGCATGGCCTGATTAGCAAAGGTTCCCTGCTGGCCCACAGGGAGAAAAGGCATGGGGGCGGGCTGAGGTGATGTGTCTGCCACACCAGTGGTTCAATCTGAGCAGAGCCTCCTGAAGCAGGCCACCAGGACCTCTGTTGGAGGAGTTAAGGACGACTGCAACAGGCCCTCATCTCAGAGGTCACACGTCGTCAGGCATGACATCTGGGGTAATAAATCCTTTGGAGGTTGTAGCAATGGATTTTTGTTTTTGTTATTTTTCATTCCAAGAGCAAACCCCAAATAGCCTCAGCCACGTGAGCTGCACAGTTACAGAGAAAAGCACGGGACCTGTGAGGTTCTCCACGCCGGGCACCACATTCTGGCCCTGTTACCTACTGCCTGCAATCTGTGTCTCATTTGCTTCACCTGTAAATTGAGGGGAACGTTACCTTGCAGGCCTGAGAGGCTTCAATGTGATGTCTGTAAAGCATCAGGCACGAGGCCAGGCATGATGAAGCTGTGCAGTTGATGGGAGGGAGGCGTTGGCATCAATATTTATCACAAATATCTAAATGACTCACTTTTGTCATAACCCCGGACATCTCTACAGATCCTAATTTGGCAGCTGCCATTCTTATCCTAATGCCACATGAGAACTGGGATGGAACAGTACATTCTGCCTCCGGAGGGTTTGTTTCTGGGGTTCACATTTGCATCCAAACATTGGATGTCCTTTGAACCCGGATAATGCAAATATGAAGCCAGTGCTGTGGGATGAATACGTGAGGCCCCGGCAAGGCAGCCCCATTGCCCAGCACCTTCGTGCTCCGCTTCCCGAAACACCTATTCCAAGGCCCTTTCACAGAGAATGAAGGTTTTGCTGTCTGTTCTGCCTCGGGTACCTCACAGACCCAAGCACCTGCAGGGAGGAAGTACCAAGATGCCCTCAGCATGTCTGTTGTTGGCTGAGAGTCTGCCCAGAAAAGTCAGTGCATTGCAGTTAGTTCCAAGTCCAACTCTTCTATTCACCAGCTGTGTGACCTTGAACAAGCCTTGGTTTCCCCCTCTGTAAAATGGACATAAGAATACCTAGCTCGGTGAGTTGATGTGGAGTTAGGTGAACAACATAGTTAGAAGGAATACATGTCCATGTTTACCTGTGATGGCCCAAGTTATGCCTATTGTCAGGGCATGTGTATTCATAGTGTCCCTTCTCACTCCAAATGTATCTCAGTGTGGATGATGGTTACCACACACACATTCAACAACTGTATTTTGCTTTTGTTGCTGATAATGATTAATGATTATAATCGTAATCATGTCACTGTTATTCCTAGCAGCTCAGTGTGACTGAAGTACATAGTACCAAAAAATCCTTATTTACATTATACTTTGATGTAATTAAAAGCTTCTTATATTTCCAACTAGAAAATATTGTAATTTTTTTTTTTTTTTTTTTTTTTTGAGAGACGGAGTCTTGCTCTGTCACCCAGGCTGGAGTGCAGTGACGCGATCTTGGCTCAGTACAACCTCTGTCTCCTGGGTTCAAGCAATTCTCCTTCCTCAACTTCCCAAGTAGCTGGGACTACAGGCATGTGCCACCACCCTCGGCTAATTTTCATATTTTTTAGTAGAGATGAGGTTTCACTGTATGTTGACCAGGCTGGTCTCAAACTTCTGACCTCAGGTGATCCACCCGCCTTGGCCTCTCAAAGTGCTGGGATTACAGGCATGAACCACCGTGCCCGGCCAAAATATTATAATTTACATGGAGCAAAACTGTGTGGTGGCTCACGCCTGTAATCCCAGCACTTTGGGAGGACAAGGCAGGTGGATTACCTGAGGTCAGGGGTTCGAGACCAGCCTGACCAACATGGAGAAACCCTGTCTCTACTAAAAATACAGAATTAGCTGGGCATGGTGGTGCATTCCTGTAATCCCAGCTACTAAGGAGGCTGAGGCAGGAGAATCACTTGAACCCCAGAGGTGGAAGTTGCGGTGAGCCAAGATCGCGCCACTGCACTCCAGCCTGGTCAACAAGAGCAAAACTCTGTCTCAAAAAAAAAAAAAAAAGGTCCAAATGCACAGGCTTTTCCTGTTTGCCTGTGATAACTTCATAAATTTGAGGTATTTATTTTTCTTCCTTGTAGAAAGCTATGGGACTGATTATTTTTTCTCAGTAACCTTTGCTCTCTTCTGGGTAAACTTTAGTTCATCTTTTCAAAGATTGCAGTGTATTTAGGACATTCATTAGGTAATTAATGGTTAGCCTTTTATAGTTATTATTATAAAAGTGCATTCATCTTAATCAGTTTTCTTCATTATAAAAAATATTCCTACTTTCATGGTTTTACTAATTAAACATTAATTAAACATTGTTTTATTAATGTACCAGGATTTGTTTGCTGACATCCCTGATTCTTGAGCTCAGAGTTGGAAAGATGAGCACCAAGAAAACAGGAGAAACAGAAAAATATTCTTAATTGTCACGTGGGATTTCAGGCAAAACCACAGTGCATGGGAAGTTATAGGGAAAAGGCCTCAAGAACTGAAGATTCAGGGTGTGCATGTGGATGAGAAGCCCTTTGGGGGTACCTCATGGATCATCTTTCAAAATCTGGAATTTTCTGTTTGGCCCCAAGGTAATGTCCTCTGGCCTTCTGCCGGGGTCACCCTGGTGGCCTGGCTAAGTTCCAGGCAGGGAGGGAGGCCACCTCCCTGACCTGTGAAGCCCCCTGGGCTTTTGATATACATTCAACATTCCAAATGGTCAAAACCAGAGGCATCATTAATAAAGGATGTGTCGGAAGGAACATTTGAAGCAGTGTGATGCATTTCACATGATGGTCAGGAGAGAAGATTTATGATCCTGGAGGATAAGCCCTTTTCCTGGAGTTACTCAGACCTAACAGTTTCTTGAGACTGAAACAACAGATCTATCACAAGCTGTGATTTATTTAAAGGCTCTGATGGAATACATCTTGGCAGGGGCGAAATTGAGAGCTTTCGAGCTCTGTAACAGTTGGGAAACAAATGGCTAAGCCTCAGCAGGCTGACTTGTGCCTGCCTGGAGTTTGCTTTTTAATCTTTATGGGAATTCTTTGAACTTCGGAGTGGGCTTTGCTGTTGTAGGAAAGGCTGTAGCTCATCCTCATTGGCTAGGGCCAAGCTTTATCTTCCCAATTTCATTACAGTGTTTTGCACAAAGTAGTCACTTAAATACTGCTGGGATGGAGTGAGGATTAGGGCCCTTAGCAGGAAGACCTAAAACATGTCTACAGAAGGCACATCCGTGTGTGATTTAGGGAGTTTCACAATCTTCTCTGTGACCTCTCAGACTGTTTTAAAAGAAGCAAGCTGTGAGCAAAAGCTTTTTAACACCAAATGGCAAAGCAAGCCCTCGAAAGGGGAAAACAAAAGGCCACAATCAGATGACTTGGGGAAAGGGGATCTTGCTGCCTCCCTGGGGTGGGTTCATGGCTATGACAATAATACAGATGTCTTCAAGGAATGCAAGCATAAAGCCTTTAGCCAGAAACCAAGGGCAACTCATGAGCTCTCACTAATCAAAATATTGATGCATTCGCGAGTACCATGACCCTTGGCTAACACCCCTGATTTTTTGTGCTGTTTACACAAGTCCTTAAAGCTGTTGTGGTGCCGGGGGTGACAAATACACAATTTACTGTCACTGGTACACACTCTGCTTTTGAAGAATGGCTTAGTTTTCATCTCAGGCTTGAGTGTTGCATTTGAACTGAGTCTCTGTCTTCCTCATTGAGTTCTGCCCTCCCACCTTCCAATGGCCGTGCCTGCTCTCTTCTCTTGCACTTTTCCAATTTCTTCCTGGCCTCAGTTTACCTATCATGTATCGCTTTTTATATAAAGGTTTTCTAATGGCCTAGTCCTTGGTTAGCACACCTCCCTCACAGATTCCCACACAGAACCTAAGCCCTTGATTATTCTATTATGAGCTGTGATTTCAGGGGGCTCTGAGCTGAACTCCAAACTCCTCAAGGGGAAGGCCCTGTCCTGTGGCCTCCCCCAGATATTTAACATGGATTGAAACCCTGAGTTATGGAAGGGCAGCCAAAGCCAGGGAGAGGCCAGAGGAAAGAGGAACGCACCATGGGATTGTCCCTGCGCCGAGGACGTACCTCCTTCCCCCGCCACCCCTGTCGGTACTGCGAGTGAGGAGTGTTATCCCTCCTGTACCAGAAAGGGAAAGGCCAACCAGGCCGTACAGCTAATACCTTCAGGAGCAGAACTGGTTTGGAGCCAGGTAACCCAGAACCACAGCTAAGTGCCCCTCACAGAAGTCACACATGTAAGCAGGAAGTGTGGGTATGGGGAGGCTGGTCTGGACAGACGGGTGTGGTCACACAAGCTAGAGGACCTCCAAAGCCAGCCCCAGGGACTTGGACCAGGTGCCGTGGGAAAATCGGTGTCAGAGAAGGCTTTGGGACAGGAAAATGGCCCAGCGAGGGACTGACTCTCCCAGGTGGATGAGAGCCGCCAAGGTGAGGGTAAGGGATGAGGCGTGGAGGCCTGGGAGGCGAGCAGCCGAGTGGCATTCTAATCCAGCCAGCAGGCATGAGAGGTGGGCTGGGCCGAGGGTCCCATTCCAGAAAGCTGCTATTCTAGAGTCAAAAATGGTCTGTACATGGCCACCTGTGATTAACTAGGACTCCAAGCTGAGTCATAATGAACATCATAGATACTCTTCACAAAAACATTGCTCTCATCAATGGCCCAGTTTATTCATTTTCTAAAAATTTAGTGCTTTTTCCCATGTAACAAATGCAAACAGAAACTCAATCACTGCAAAAGGGTATTGTCAATCAGTGAATCTTCCTCTGATCACCTACTCCCAGACCCTCCAGAATCTTTTAGAGGCAACCACTGCTTCCAGTCTCTCATATACATTTACAGAGACAGCCCATGCATGTTTTAACACAGCTGTGTTCTGCTATTGCTAATAATGATGGTGATGAGAATAGTAGCAAATATTTATATAATAGGTACTACTATATCAGGCACCATTCTAAGTGCTTTATAAATGTTATCTCAGAGGAGCACTTTGTAGCAACCCTACAAGGTAGAAACTCTTACCCTCCCCCACTTTACAGATAGAGAAACAGAGGGAGGGGAGGGACTTGGCTAACTCACGTGGCTAATGAAGGGTGGAGCCAGGATGTGACCACATAATCCTTGTCATTCTGCATCTGGTATTCTGCGCATACGACCACGGACAATCATTCCTTAGTAGCTGTATGCTTCTTCCTTCTTGTTTTAATGCCCACACAGAATGCCACGTATTCAACGAACCCTCATTCATCTAACCAGCTTCTTATTGATGCTTCTTATTGCATTTAGTGGTTTTTGAAGTGATTTATTGGGTCATGTTATAAAATTGTACTTTTGTAATCAGTATGTTGTTTTCTAAAGAGTGGTAGCAAAACTTTTGCTAAGCCTGGAATTCACCTCAGTTTGGAAAGCTGATTTCTAATAGAAGGAACTTGCCTTAATTTGCTTTCGCTATGTCTATGGAAGGACAAGGCAGCAGATGGTCCCTGCTTGAAGGGGTAAACCAAGCAAGAGTTCATTCTAGCATTTTGGCAGGGAAATTTTCAAGAACATTGTTAAGACACCTGCTTGGTGCTTCAGTCTGAATGCTTTAGGCATCTCTGGGAGCTTTTCAAAATATGTATTTTCACTCACAACAGTAATTAGTTTTAGTCACATGAAAATTTAAGGATAAGAATATTCAGTTTTGTGTTAGTGGGTAATTTAGCCTGTGCATATTTTTATACCCCAAAATTGTTCTGCAACCCTCATAGAGAAAGTGGTTTTGGGTGTATTCAGTGGGTGGCTTATTTATTTCAACAAGTTGGCAAATTCTAGCCTATAATTTCAAAGAGTTCCATTTGAAACAAATGTTTGATCAATTATTAGCTTCTTGTTTTCCTGCTTGTCTTGCTAAAACACTCAATTAAAAATTGTTCAACAGATTCCTTCTGGCACATAATCTGGGGATCATCTCTGAAATTTCTTAGGCTGAAATTAGATAAAACGAGTGTGTTCTATCTAAAGAACGAAGTGTATGCACATCACCTCATGGATGATCTAAATTTATGTTGTCAAGTGAAAACAGATAACCTATAGCATTTTATTGTTTATAAAATTCTGGTTTATGATGTTTTGCCAGAACACAAATGAGGTTACTATATTTAGTAGATCCTGCAGCTAAGCCCTCTCCTAAAATAATGGGTACATTCCTTCTACAAGTATTTATTGAGCACCTATTATCTGCTCAACACTGTGCTAGATACAACAGGAAAAAAATTGTGAACCCAGTGTGAATCTTGTAGAGCTCTTGGAAGGCTTTGAAGGGTGGGGGTGCACTTACTAAAGACCCCTCCCACAATTCTGTGAATGTAGTAAAACCCACCAAATTATATGCATTCAAAGGCTGTGTTTTATGGTGTGTGAGGCATATCTCAATAATGCTGTATTAAAAAAAAAAAAAAGTTACTCTGCATGAGAGAGAATGCACAAAAGGCAGGTGGTAGGACCAAGCTCAGGAGTCCAAACACATTCTTAAGCATTTAATCATAACAAGGAAGAAAAAGTCTTAGCTTACCATGATAGCAAATTTGAAGATAATCCATCTCCCCATAATCAAACTGCTCTTTTAATTAAATTCAGAAGAATTCAAATGCTCATCCTTAAGAGATACCTGTGTCAGTGGCTAAAGATGATAAAATTAGATTACCAAGGCAAGACTTGAGAAACCAAGATAGCCCAGTTTTCTTCATATATGTAAGAATAAAATGGATTGACCCAAATAAAATAAAATAAAATAAAGAGGAATGAAGAACTGCTGCTTAACTCTCCATCAAGTTTTATTTGCTTTTCAAGATAGTTACCAAAAGATAAACCAATGTTTAATCAAGATAAGTACATCTTAGTTTTTTCACAAAGGTGAGGGGCAGAATACATTTAGAATATACATTTTATTCCTTGGTTCAAGATAAAATCAGTAGAATTTAGTCACTTGGAAAATGACAGCATCATGATCATTATTAGAACAAATCATTCTTGTTTCAAAATTCTAATTAACCCCAGCTGTGTTGATTCAATATGGGCACCTTACTCAGGTTGAATTTTCACATCTATATATGAAACTTTTTTTGGAGTTTGTGAATGAATATGCATAAAAGAGGAGAAAATCCTCATTTGGAAAGTGGGAGTCTGCCCGTGAATCTTAATCGCCAGTGCAGTACCTGGCATGGCAATGCACAGCCAGGCTGTTGAGCTGCACAGCACTCATGCCTGGGAGTGAACAAGACCCAAACTCACAACCTTTCCAGGCAATGATGAAACCCCAGGTAAGTCCTTATTCCCTCCCCATCACCCACATTCTTCCTCCTACTCTGGACTTCACAACTGCTCCAGTCTAAGCACATTATTTGGACAGATTAGTTTCACGTAACAGAAAACCCAACTCAAAATAAGCACAGAGGGTGTTTATCAGCTCATGTGGTCTCCCTCATTCTACTGTACTTTCCTCTGCATAGTTTTCATTATCCGTCTGGATCTGTCCACAGGAAGCAGAGATAACTATTGGCAGGTCCAGCATCACGTGGTCCAGGAGGCAGAGATGACTATTGGTGGGTTCAGGATCACATGGTCCAGGCGGCAGAGATGACTATTGGCAGGTCCAGGATCACATGGTTCAGGAAGCAGAGATGGCTGTTAGTGGGTTCAGAATCACATGATACTGGCGGGTCCAGGATCACATGATCCAGAAGGCAGAGATGGCTACTGGCTGTCCAGGATCATATGGTTGAGGAGGCAGAGATAGCTACTGGCAGGTCCAGGATCACATGGTCTAGGAGGCAGAGATGACTACTGGCACGTCCAGGATCCCATGGTTTTTATGTTCTTTCTCCTTTGAGAATATGTGAACTCTCTTTCCCAGTGTCCTTGGCAACCACTGAAAGAAGAACTTAAGTGAAGCACCCAGCTTTTGAGGACCAATTGCAGAGCCCAGGAGGGTGGGGTATGCCGCCTGGCTAGCTCCATTTGGCAGAGGAATGGGAACAAACACACTTCAGGCAAGTTTTGATGCAGCTATTTGATATCTCAATGATGGGTTCTGTACACCTGGACAGGGAGTGCCCTGAAGGGAAGCTCCACCTTCATTCTTTCTATGGCGTCACCTCCAGCCACCCGTGTGCACACCCTGTGGCTGTAAATGGCGACAGCGGCTGCTATCCCTCACACTGTAATACCACAGCCCCAAACAGAGGAAGAGAGAGGAAGCTCCTTACACCACAGTGGCCCGAGTGGCATCAAGACCCCACCCTTGGTGGAGTCAACTCCACCAAAGGACAAAGATTGAAAACAGGAAAAAGGCAATTATTCAAAGGAAAATATGGAAGATATTGGCAGAAAACAGGGACCAAAGTGCCACCTAGCTGGAAGCCACCCATAAATGCCCCTCATAACCTTTCTATGATTTCCCAGTCTGCCAGACTTCTCACAGCCTTGCCCCTGCCCTATCAGCCTCCCTTAATGTCCAGAAAAGCCTCACCTCTGGGTCAACCCAGCCCTCTGCTCTCCTGCTCTGTCTCCTCCAGTGTAGGTTTCACTGGTGGAAGGAACCTTTCCCTAGACATATGGCTGAACCTCATCCAGGCCTCTCTGGAGACCTTCCTCGTGGCCCAGTTATCATCGTCCACATCCACGTTCATCTCCTCCACCACCTTCTTCACTGGACTTCTTTTATTCAACAGTCAGGAGGACTCATCCTGTCAGCCAGGAAGCCTTCCACGACATTCTGTCTGTGCCACTTCCCCCACCCTACTTGTTCCACCTTGCTCTTTCCCATCTAGCATCTGGCATGCTGTGTGATTATTGTCTCCTCCTGGACTGAACCTGCCAGGGCCAGGTGCTAGGTGACTCACACGGGGCTGATGTCCAGAGCAGGGAGGAAGAAATTGCTATAGGGGCTGTCTCTCTCAGGTTGAGGACTTGGGGAGGAGTAAATAAAATAACATTTATAAAATGACTAGCACAGTGCCTGGCACAGAGCAAAGCATTGGTCAGCAGGAGCTGCTGCTAGTCCAGCTTTGTCACGTGCTATTTCTGGAAGAATGAAATGGAGTTCATCAGTCAGAGATGAAGGGAAGGACCTTCCCCATAGAGGGTCAGCCCAGGAGGAGGGGAGCAGGCATGAATGTACCTGGCAGATGGGGAAAGATGGGAGATTCAGTCATCGAGTTGAGTGTTGCATCCGCAAAGTCCAAAACCCAAGCCTGAGAGTTAACGTAGTACCCGGAGGATCCCAAGATGTAGTTATGTGAATCTGCATTAATACAGTGATCAAGGAAAATAAGTTACACATGAGGAGTGATCGGTAGCAGACTATTCCCAGTGAAGTTGTGTGCTAGCTAGGATAATCAGCTATCTTTTGAGCTTTTCATGGGTCCAGACCTCTAAATCTATTGCGTCGTGTTCTGCTATTGAACTTAGTGTTCATAGGCTTGGGAGTTGTGGTAAAGGAAAAGTAAACAACTTCTTGTTTTACAAAAGATTTTTCTTGGATCATCTGTGGCTTAAAACCTGCTTTCAGGATAACAATATAGGCCTTGTTTTGTCACCCTCTTTCTGAAAACTTTTTATATCTAAAAATAGCTGTTGACAGAATGCAGCTGAAATATTTGGATTATTTCGACCATCCTGTGATCATTGCCTTAAACTCAACAGAGTTTGTAAAATCTGACTCCTGTGTTTATCACCATCAAACTATGACAAATCATGTTACGGTTATTAGGACAAATTCTAATAAATTCTGTGTGACAATAGGATACCCCAGTGATTTATTTTTCTCACCATCAATTATCTTCATAAATTCTAAAGAGTAATCTCTGCTTAAGACAGTTTTGTCTTTCCTACCAAGACAAGAAAGGAACAGCACTATGGATCAGGTAATCGTTAGGCATTTTTATCAGTTTGAAACAATTTACATATCCAACAGAATTTTATAGAGGTGTCTAAAAAACTTATACCCAGGAATGCTACAATAATAAAAGTTTTCAGAAGCTGCATTAGCTTTTTCCCCCTTTTCATCAAGGTGTGAACAGTCTACATTTTCTGGAAGTAGCCATAAGAAGCAATTAGAAGATGAAAATATCCCTCCTACGTTGATAGGACTTTGGCTTGCTGCCAAAATTCCCAACAGTGAATTGACAACGTTCTTCTTTCCTTGAGATTTCTGATTTTCATTGCTCTCTTGCCGGTCTCAATTTTGACAGCAGAATAATGAGTAATAGAAAAGTTTCATTAATTCTGGAAAGAAATGTCCTGTCATTTGACAGTTCTCAGAGAACATTCTTACGACAAGAAGTTGGCACATAACTGAGGAAAAAGCTCAATTTGTATAGGCTAGGGGATGTGATCACCAGAAAGATGTGGGCGGTAACAGGAAAAAAAAAAACTTGCTTTTTTTTCCTTTCTATCCTGCAGTGTAAGAGTTTCTGATGGATGTGATTTAAAGAAGTGTACTTACTCCATTGGGCTTCATAGCATTTCCCTACAAGTATCAAATGATCATTTTAATCAGGTTACCTGATGGTTCTGTTTCTGCTCAGTCTTCCTGTGTTGTGAGTTTCCATTCTCTTCTACCTGAATTTTGGAGTGTAGATTCTATCCCCCAGTGAGCATGTCATAGAATTCCTGATGGCCAGTCAGCTGCCACTGAAAAGTAAAGATAAATCCTACTTTTATTTTTCTTTACCTTTACTTCATTAAGAAATATATGTGTGGTGTGCCTATCCTGTGCCTCCCACATTTATTTGTGCTTATGCACAATTGCATATGAATTTTCAAGAGCTCTGAAAGCCATCTGACCAACCAAGAACCAGTGTCTGATGAAGCTTGAACAGATTTCTTACCCTCAGCCCTATTGACTCTTGCAGAGGAGGGGATAATTCTTTGTTGTTGGGGGTTGCACTGGGCATTGCAGGATGTTTAGCAGCATCCCTGTCCTCTGCCTGCAGTCTGCTCCCCTGATTGTGACAACCAAAAGTATCTGCAGACATTGCCAATGTCCCCTGGGTGGGGTGGGGCACAAAATCACCCCATGCCCCATTAGGAACCACTGATTTAAACTAAGGACCTTTTATGGTGGCTTCTTTAAATCTCCCAGGGAATTCTTTCTCAGCTGATAGAAGTATTTCCTTTATCAGAGCAGCATAAATCCCACATCAAGAAACACAGAGTTTGAAAACTGATATAATCCCCTACATAAAATCTAATTCTGTGAATAATAACTTTCTTTATTTAAAATGTAAATTATCAGAAAAAAATTACAGAAATCATTGAAATATGTTCCTTGCAAGGCTGGCTGTCTACTATTTTTTTCCTTTTAGTGTTTTTCATATTGAAACATGTAAGAGTTTCTGTGTATTTTTGTAATCTTATCAACAATATATTCTGGAATTTAATCTCTAATTCCTGAGAGATGATGACAAGGAGATGAGTGGAACAAGAATCTGGAAGAATATTGGTGTTTGAGCAACCATTTAAATAAACAGCAGCTGTAATCTTCTTAGTATCAGTAAGTAATCTTGAATAATATAAACTTTGAAAGTTCTACAAAAATATTAGCCACAAAAGCAATTATATTTTAGTAACCAATTGCTATATGAGTCAGTATAATTGGAGCAGAAGCAATCATATTTTATATTGAGCTTATTAGTAACAGACAAGGTCCTGGGCAGAGTCCTCAATACCAATAGCATTTCGAAACTGAGAAAGTAACATTGGAATTGCACAGATGTATGTTGAGCACTCTTTGAGAATGTTCTCTTAAATGATCATTTTAGTGTGGTTTCACATAAAATATCAGACCTGAATTATAATAGCTTGTATAATTTGCACTATAGCATAGCTAAGATTATAAGAAAAGATCCCAATGCATGATCATTTCTTAGTGATGAAATCAGAAGTATGGCAACTTTACTAATATGTTGGGAGCCATTGCATTCTGCCAATGAGGCACAATAAGCCTCTTTCCCTTTTCTGTGTCCTGTCTCCCCATTCCATTGTTTCCCCAAGCTTTCTCATCTAAGATCTCAGGGTGTTCATCTGAAGTGACTTCTAGTTTATGTTCTTTACCCTTGCTTTCTGTATTAGTCCGTTTTCACGCTGCTGATGAAGACATACCCAAGACTGGACAATTTACAAAAGAAATTTAATAGACTCACAGTTCCACATGACTGGGGAGGCCACACAATCATGGCAGACGGTGAAAGGCACATCTCACATGGCAGCAGACAAGAGAAGAGAGAGCTTGTGCAGGGAAACTCCCCTTTAGAAAACCATCAGATCTTGTGAGACTTATTCACTATCGGGAGAACAGCAAGGGAAAGACCTGTCCTCAGGGTTCAGTTACCTCCCACTGACTCCCTGCCACAACACATGGGAATTCAGGGAGCTACAACTCAAGATGACATTTGGGTAGGGACACAGCCAAACCATATCACTTTCCTTCCTCATTGCTTGCAGAGAATTGCAAAGCCGTCAGGAGAAAGAAGCCCCTCCTACTGCAACATACTTAGAACTCAGAGCATGATTCTTGCATGTTTCTTTCTGGAAATGTTAGTACTTGCCAGCCAGGTAATCTTATAATTGCCTAGTGTTTGGTCTTAGCAGATACAGATAAACATCCTGTAATAGAAAAAGATGTACTTTTTGAGTCAGCTGTGGTATGTTTGTCAATGTTTGATATGAATACACATGTTCTAGAGGCAGCAGACTGGGGGTTTCTCTTTACTCATGGGATGTTATGATTAACTTAATTCCTTGCCTGAGTGCTAAGGAGTCACCTCTTTTATTTTGATGCTTGTGTTTGAAAATGTTTTCAAAATTGATTCATGTGTCTCCCTAGACTAAGCAGAATAGTGTCCCACCTGAGTATACTTTAATCGTCTATTGTTTTGGGATTTAGAATCTTGAAGCCTCTCAGAGTCAGAATTTCTGGTGTGTAGAGCAAGTACTTTTAGAAAGGGTCAGAAAGATGCATGTCCATATGCTAGTTCTTTGGACTAGTGATTTTGCCTTGCAGTTGTTTTCTTACAATGTGTTTCCCCTCAATAAAGAAGGTTTAACCACAACACAGCATCAGAGGGTTTGGAGGTCTAGTTATTTGGGTTCAGGTTAGACCCAGCTTTGCTATACACAAGATAATTTGTTTAGGTGCTAGAAAAAAATTAGACATTTTTCCAGACACATGAAGTCTAGCTAAGAAAGCCAGACAACAGCCTTCCCACCAAGATTTTTAGACTATGATGTGTTATTTTTTTATGTGGTTGGGTGTATGTACTAGTGTGCATTATTAGAATTTATTCAGATACCAGTGATGTTTTGTCTATAAAATAAATCATGTGACCAGACTATCTCAAATTTAAAAAGATATCAACTGAAAAACAATAAAAAGAAATATCTCCAGGATATACTGATCAGTCTTTCACAGACAGTAACATGTTATACATCGTCTGGAACTAAAGAGTCATGAAGTAATGGAAGGGCAGAGATACAAGAAGTCTGCAAAATTTGAGACAAGATTCTATATCTTAGCCTGGGTTTTGTCTTTACTTTTGGAAACTGCAATGAGTGTATATTTCAGACACCTGATGCTAAGCATTCTCTTGTCCTGTGGAAGCCTATCCCTTTCAGAAGGATGCTCTGCGTGACAGACAGATCAGGTTTAAGAAACCTACAGATCCTGAGTTGGCGTGGGCTGAGCTGAGCTTCAAGAAATGGTAATAAGCCAGTGGATTTGGGAGATTTTTCATTTTAGGTTTTACAACTCTTGCTGACATTAAATTAAGACTTTTGCCATCTTATATAAAGTGTATTCCAGTGAGTCAGCTCTTCTAACTTAAGAGGAGTGAAGTTGTTTTTTTTTTAAAAGAAAAAAAAAAAAGAAAGAAAGAAAGAAAAGAAAAACATACAGTCAAAATTATTTTGGTTGCAAGTGATAGAAAACCAACTCAAACTGCTAAAAGAAAAGGTAATGGGTTTTGCACCATATAACTGGGAAGCAAGCTACAACCTGCTTCAGGTGTGGCCTGATCCAGGGGCTCAGAATGTCATCATGGCTCTGGCTCTCTGGTTGTCTCTTGGTCAGATTCTCCTGCTATGCTGGATGACAAAAGCCATTGGCATCCACAGATCACACACTATTAGCTATAGAACTCCAGGGGAAAGGTACCATCTTTCCCAGGTACTTGCTGGAAAGACTTGAGGTGGTGTCCAGATGGCCTGGCTTCCTTCAGGTGCCTGTCCCCGAGCCAATCCACCTTGACCAAGAACCTGGGGTTACTCTTGGCAAATGTGGTTCTCATGCCCATTCTTGTGACTGTGGCTGGGTTCTAACCTACCTAAATCTACTTAGAATAGCACAGAATTGGGTAGTTGTGACAAAGACTGTGCGGCCTGGAAAGCCTATAATATTTGTGATCTGGCCTTTTACAGAAAAAATGTGCTACCCATTTGGTAGGTAAGATAAGCCCGTATATAGGACTAACTTCATGAGTGTGCAATCCAAGTGGTCACACAAGACCCCATCCCTAGAAGGGCCCCATGGTTGGTTTAATGCTCTGCTATCACCGTCTTTACATTCTTAATAATTTATGAACAAAGGGCGCCACGTTTTCATTTGCATTCCCTTGAGTTGCTCAGAGCCTAAGCCTTGAGGGATGAGAGGGATTTCCCAGAGGAAACACGCCTTGAAGACAGGGTGTGAAGCGAGAATCTGCTTTCTGTTCGATGTAACAGAATACCCAACCCAGAGTGACTCGGCAATGAGAAGCTTACTGTCTCACGGACGCAGTCTCCCAGAGGTGGCACTGCTAGGTGAAGCTAATTCAGCAGCTGACAGCACCTGAATCCTGGGCCAGCCTTTCTGCAATTCTCTGGGCTTTTTCCTAGTCACAGGTGATGGAAAGCTCCAGTTCCAAGCATCACACCTTCACCCAGCAATGTCTAATGGGGGGAAAAGGGAAGCCATGTTTCCTGCCTTGGACTGCCCTTTTCGTTAGGGAAGAAAATGTTTCCAGAAAGTTTCCCAGCAGATCCACTGACTGGAGCTGGCTCCCAGGGGTGGGGAGATTTCCATTTCTAGCCTCTGAAGTAGGAGGTGGCTTCTCCATGAGGAACCAGGGGCTGGAGATAGGAGCTGGGGGTCAGCAGCCAAGGCATTCGCAACTGGCAGCCTTGCATCGGCAGCTCCTACTGTGAATAATTTGCTGCAGAATTCCTTCAACTCCTGAGCGAACTCCTGGGGACATTGAAAAGATGACTTAGTTTAGTTCATACACACACACACACAATCTGATTTGCTTGATTTCTCCAAGAATACATCTACTGCAGAGAGTGAAGTCCATCACCGACAGCTACACGCTCAACATAGAACTGGGCCATAGTGCAGTCTTTGTGGGTCACACCCTCACATTGCCCAAAGTTATGAAAGTTATTTTTAAAAATAGTTCTGCTAGGCAGTTTCTGAAGAATTTGTGGGAGTAGGAAGGAAAATTGTACCTCAAAAGATATTTGATCAGATCCTGTCACATAAGCAGAGGGTATTTAGGGTATGTTTGTGAAACATGATTTCTTATCTAAAAATTGAGCAGCTCTTCAGTAAAATGGTATTTGATGGTTTGGTAGAGTTTATGCCCAAATCATTTTTCTTCCTGACTTCTGTATTTCTGCGTATTTATGCTTCTATATTTATTCAAAAAGAACGTCTGAAATGTGTAAAACATAATTTTTCTTGGCTGAAGCACCTCCATTCCACACAGGAATTTCACTATACTTGCTTTTTATAAAATAAAACGTCTGTTGCAATATTTACCTTAAACATGATTTTAGTTACAACTGAACCAAGCTATTTCTTCTCCTTCAGACTGTAATTCCTTCTAATAGATGTTAGTAGGAAGGCATATGACATATTAATATGCATGTCAAATAAAGAATACGTTCTGGTTTCTTATAGGAAATTACTACTACAATCCCTATAGATTAAATACAATTTATGCTCTGATTAGTTATTAAGGTAAAAAAAACTTTCAGTTTAGAAATAAAGGTTTTTCATGGTTTTTACCGAATTAAAAGCCTGACCATCGCTGTCTCCATACTTCGCTCTTCCTTCCTTACTGCTTCCCTGATGACAACTAGTTGAGCACCTGAACTTTCACAAAAGATGTCTAGTTAAAAGGGACTAGTATGAAAGTTTGTACACAATTTCCCCTGTATTCTACCATCGGCAATGATGTGAAAATTTTTAATTTTAATTTTTAATTGCAATGTGAAATAAAAAGTCTTAAATGGAGACATTTTTTCTTCCAGTGGTTTAAAGATGGAGTCTCACTTTGACCGTTGGAAAAATGTTAGAGCCGTTTCAGAGACACGTACATCTGTGAACCTGCAGTGATCTGGGGACTTTATACAACTTGAAGTCACTTGAGTTCTGTAGACACTCAGAGATGATGAGAATTCTGTTGACGCAAAACTTTTTTGCCTCTTGGCCCCGGCAAAATTGCACGTTGTGAGTAGTTTGTATTTTTAGTTGAAGGTTTTGCTTTGGAGTTCAACTGCAATTTTACTTTCGTTGTCGTCTTACATCTGTAATTTTGAGAGAAAGTTTTTAAAAATATCTTCAATCCGCTGCAGCAATTACTCTGACTGCAGAGTGACCTTTATTTTCTTCTGGTTGAAGAGAGAGAGAGAGAGAAGCAGTAGAGCATTTGGGATTTTTCAAACAATCAGATTATAGGGTAGGACACCTCAAGATAAAAAAGCAAGATTTTCAGACTTCGTAATGTCATTGGATAGTCATTAAATTTATACAAAATTACAGTTCAGTGAACTTAAGGATAGGCTGAAAAAGGTAAAAGTGGTAATAATCAGAAAGGCTGAAATCTGGAATCAATTAACTGAAAACAAATTAACCAACAATTATGGTAGGCCCTGTTTATTTTTCTAAAGATCTTGAAATAAAGCAAAAGTTTTCCACAGGTACTAATAGCTATAAACCCATGGGAATAAGTTTTGGAGTCGAATTTCCCCACGTGGGGTGGATCTCCAGCCACAGTGGAAGAAGAGTTGACTGAGATGTTTGGAAGTTTTAATTGCCAAGGCATGAAGACAAGAGTGGATGGAAGTGGACAAGGAGGCCTGTTGCTGGTGCTGTACATTCTGTGCATTGCAGCTCCAGAGCCTTTCCACTGGACAAGCTCTGACCTTGCAAGGAGAAGGGCCGCCCACTCTTTCCCTGGATGTTCTTTATGTGAACAACAGCGTTGTTGAACTAGCCTGCTGCCTCCCTCTGGGGTAGGCCTCTCTGCTCAAGATGGAAGGTCTTGCTCAGAGCCAGCACCTCTCTGCTTTTGTTTCTGTCTGGTCTTTGTTTCTATCAATGGGAGAACCTTGGCCCTCTGGGTTCTTACCACTTCCCTTTTTCTTTCGTCATTTCACCGTTGTATCTCCAGGTCTTCGATCCACTCTAAGAACGGCTTCTCAGCTCTGTTCCTTGTCACCACCACTCTCTCATCTGGTAACTACATCACGTCTTCCCTGTACATCGTCAGTTCCCCATCTCCCAGGGCTGCCGTAATGAAGCACCACAAACTGAGTGGCTTCAAACAACAGAAACTTGGTCTTTCACAGCTCTGGAAGGCAGAAATCCTAAATCCAGGACTTGTGACTGCTGGCAGGGCCACATTCCCTCCCAAGGCTCTGAGAGCTTGCCTCTTCCACCTTCTGGTGCTTGCCTGGAGTTCCCCAGTGTTTTTGGCTCGTAACAACATCACTCCAGTCTTTGCCTCCCTTGTCATTTGGCCTTTTTCCCTGTGTCTCTTCTGTATCTCTGTTTCATCTCATGGCCGCCTCCTCTCTGCGTGTCTGTGTTCAAATTTCCGTCACCTTGTAAGGCCCACACTACTCCAGTGTGACCTCAACTTAGCTTGGTTATGTCTGCAAAGAACCTATTTTTAAATAAAGTCACCATCACAGGTGCCGGGAAGTAGGAGTTAAACCTATCTTTTTGGAAGACACACATCATGTTATCCTTTCTCACATGCTCCCTTTTTCTCACTCCATTGTTCAATAACCATTTTGCCTGTGGAAGAAATTCTGACTACTTTAGCCTGATGCTCATACTCTTTTCCAGCCTGGACAACCACACCTTTCTAGGGTCACTGCCTATTACCTCCCATATGAGAACCTTATGCCCTGCCCAGACTGGTCTACTGTTTCTAGAACATTCCATCTGCATTTACAATATCTGTGTCTTTGCTTACAGCTTCTCTGTTGCTTTGATTTAACCACCACCACCCTGCCCCCATCACATACACAAAATCTAAGTCCTAGCAACTCTTCAAGGTCCATCTCAAACCACATCCTGGGCTCTTTCTCTAGAGTCTTGGAGACTTGAACCTATTGAGAATCCTCTCTCCATTGAACATTCTGAACCATTTAGAGCTTCTCATCTGGTGCTTTGCTGCTGCTGATGTAGCTCTTGCCATAAATAGCTAACGTTCCTGGAGAGTTCACTCGGTGCTGTAACTGAGCTCTTGGTACACATTATCTTATTGGCATCCCATGGCAGCTCCACAGTGTAGGAACCATTATATCGTGGTATTGTGGATTAAGATGCTGAGGCTGAGGGAGGCAAATCCCTTGCCCAAGATCTCACCAAGTAGTGGGAGATGGAGCCAGGAGTCTTGCTGATTTTTCTGACTCCAAAATTCTGGTTCTTAACCTCCAAATGCTCCTGCTTTTATTGGTGTTGGTTGCTATTCAATGTCATTTTCATATAGGATAAACTTCCTGAGCCTTGAGACCATACTTGAAGGCATCTGATCCTGTTTGGGGATCAATGTCATGGTTACTAACCTGTTGCTCCATTTTCAAAGACAAAATCCGTTGAGTTAACTGAAGACCTAGGAAGTCTGGAGTCCCTCCTGCTCCCTCCTGGTGCCCTCAGCCCATCCGGTCCCTGTGTGAGCTGCACTTCTTGCCAACCTTAACAGCTTGCATCTGTTCCACCTGGTTATGTGAAATACCAATTCATAGAATATTCTGATTAGTAGAACAGTGAATATTAAAGAGCATCTCGTAGATGGTAATGGTCTGGTAACTAGTATCTAAGTCAGTGTCCTTCCTACTGTTGATGGACTATATACATAGATCATGGTGTGTGTAGAAGATCCCATCGAGTGGCTGTATTTTGTGCCAGTGGGCATTTTGTTTTTATTAGTCAATCATTTGACCAGAAAGCACTGCTTTGATCAGATGCACACTGTCTGTTTGTTAATAGAACAAACCTTAATGCCTATCTCGTGGTCATGCACAATCTCAATTAGCTAGAGAGAGAGGGATGGGATGACTTATTTTAAAAGAATGCATCCTTATTGTTTCATTATCAGGGAATATTACTGACATGTAGAAAAACTTTATATGTATTTCATTTGTAATTCTAAATGTTTATTTTTCTCTGATTTAGTAAAAAAAAAAGTAACTCACTGAAGCCTAAAAATGAAATCTTGGTTTTGTTTAGATGTGTAAGACGGTCCGAGACACACTGTGGGAAGCAGCAGCAGCTTCCCACGGACAGGGTCACATGATGCATGGGGCTGATGACACTTGATGAGCAGAGGTTTCTGGGAGCGTTTCTGCGGTAGAATCCCAACACATTAGCTGGAGGCCAGAAGGGGCTGTGAACCTGACCATATGGCTGAGTCATGGGTAATCGTTGAAATTGGCTGGTGCCCGTTATGCCTAAAATGACTCATGCACTGCAAGCAGATATGATTGTTGGTGTAACTTGAAATGAACACTGGCCATTTCAGTAGGCTTATCTCGATGGTGATTATCTCGATGGTGATTAGGTGGTAATTTTTCAGCAGGGCTGTGTTGCCTCACCCTTCTGTCATTGTCCCAGTCTTTGAAATCACTTCGTCTTACACTTTACTGAATCATCTAGATAATTGTCCCAAACAAAACCTTCAGGTGGTTAGTCTAAACTTACTGGGGTCTTCAACCTGGCAAGGAGGTAGTTTTAAAGTGAGACTGAGGACTTGACTACATAACTTAAATTCCTTATTCCTAGGGCCGCAAAAGCACAAAGCTCACCATAAAAAGATACAGACTCCCTGAAAGAAATCGCTGGAATCTACAGACCTTCCGCTCAAGCCTACCTTCCTTACTCTTTGATATCAGATAGTGGTAATAAAATGGGACATATTTTTGATATATTGGGAAAAGTCATTTCTTCCCCTCTTGAAAAATGTTCTCCTCTTTTCTCATCACAGCTGGGAGTTTTGAATATGAATAAAGTGCCAAGAATTTGGCAGTAACAGTATATTCATAAATACACATGAAATTTGGTGGGGTTTAAAGAAAAATAAAATGGAAAGAGCATATTGTCAGGTTTAAGCACAGACGTACCTTGAGATGAAAACTGAGTCTGTTTGCAATGGGTTGTTCATTTGCTTTGCAAGGCTGTGTGCCAGGCACTCGACCTCATACGGAGGTGTAGGCAGAGATCCCCGGCACCCACAGTTTAGTAGGAGTGGCAGGGGAGGTGCTGGATTTCTGTCTTCAGGCCCAGAAACAGAAGTGGCAGGATTCACGTGAGCTAGAGGTTACGCTTGCCGTGGTTGCACATTTTGCATCCACAAACCAGATAGCAAATATTGCACTGCAAGAGCTGGTGAAATGCAGAACATATGGCCCCTCCCAATGGCTCCAGGAGCTGCAGACAAATCCGGCATGTGGGTGATGAGACTTGCCGGGCCCTTCTCTTCTCTCTCCTGGTTGTGTAAATTCTGTCGTCTTACACTTCATTAGACCATAAAAAGGTGCACACCTTCCTGATAGTGCGACCTCCCCTCTGCCATGGCAGAGTTAAGATTCAGTCTTTGAAATATGTCTGCTGATGCTGGAGAGCATGGGCATCTGCACCAGTGGCTCGCCCCTCTCCTGTCCTGCATCTGCGTCTCCCACGGGGGCTTGCCAAGGAGGGCCATGGACTCGAGGGAGGAGAGCAGGGCCCATTGTGGCTTTCCATCTTGACTGAACGACCCCCAACCCATGAGGAAATACCTGGTTTGCATCTTCATGCTTCTTAGGAAACAGTGATGTTAATTTGGAACATGTGCCTTTGTGGAAATGAAGAACTGTACCTGCACATTGAAGCCCCAGTCCCTTCCCTACCCGATTCCTGCAGTTCATGGAGGTGATGTCACCCCATGCGTGGTGGAGACTTAGGCCTTCCATGTGCCACCCCCTGTCTGGGGCTTTCAGGCCCATGAAGGGTTTTCTTGCTTCTTCTCCACTCATAACCTCCCTCCCTTCCCAAAGATGTCCCTACCAGCGTCGCTTCCCTCTGTCACCTGGCCACCTAATGTGTCTTCACTTTAGCCTCCAAATTCATTGACTATTTGTTGGGCACCAGTGATGTATAAATGCCAAATGCGGCCAGGCAGGCTTCTGCCTACCAAACCCAGGGCTGTTTCTCAGGCTTACCTCTGTGTCCTCGGATGCTCAACCACGCAGCCTTCCTTACATCAGAGTCATTTAGTTCCCAGCACTGAGAAATTCCCTGAGTGCCATTCTATCTTTGTGCTGCTCCTCTTCGGACTCCTGGCTTGGTTGTGCTTCCTCTGCAACCCCAGGAGGGAAGCACTCGACTGTCCTCTCCCGCAGGGTCACTCACAGTCTCGCTGTGGACCTCCTGCGGTGCAGAGCCTCCAGGCTGCATTGACAAAACCCTCAACTTGCCTCCCTTCTGCTCAAGCCTGGGGCATGTATCCTGAGCACGTTCTATGTTCTGGGCACCAAGCTCGGCCTCAGGGATTCAAAGACAGATCAGATGCGCTGGCTTCTTCCAGACTTCACCACTGGACTTTGTCCAGAAGATGCCTTGTCACTCCCTGTAGGGCCCCTAGTCAGTGCCCTTTTCAACCAGCTCATCTTTGCTTCGTCATCTCTGAGTCTTTACAAATAGCTCCTCAACTACCTGTGCCTTCCTCACCACCCCTGCCTCCACCTGGGTCCGTGTCTTCATCTCAGGTCTGGATTGCACAGCAGATTTCTACCTCTTTCTCTTCTTCCCATCTTAAAGCCACAGCAGCTCCCTCTTACCCAAGATGATGGGTCAAATTTGTCAGCCCAGCTTCCAAGGCCTCTACAGCCTTGCTCCCCTGCCCTATCTGGATTTTTCCTTTGTCCCCTAATCTCCCACTGAAGCCAAACGACATTCCCTGATTTTACCTGATTGACATTTTTGAAAAGTTAAAATCAAATTCCCCACTTTTTTTTATTTTATAAGAAGCAACAGATGTGGCCGGGCGCGGTGGCTCAAGCCTGTAATCCCAGCACTTTGGGAGGCCGAGACGGGCGGATCACGAGGTAAGGAGATCGAGACCATCCTGGCTAACATGGTGAAACCCCGTCTCTACTAAAAAATACAAAAAACTAGCCGGGCGAGGTGGCGGGCGCTTGTAGTCCCAGCTACTCGGGAGGCTGAGGCAGGAGAATGGCGTGAACCCGGGAGGCGGAGCTTGCAGTGAGCTGAGATCCGGCCACTGCGCTCCAGCCTGGGCGACAGAGCGAGACTCCGTCTCAAAAAAAAAAAAAAAAAAAAAAAAAAAGAAGCAACAGATGCTCCTTACAGAAAATTACAGGAAGGGAAGAAATCTTTAAGTATTCATTATCTCACCTAACAGCAACTAACTGTAACTAATCAGGCAGTTACAATTAACTGTGACTTTTACTACACAAATTTATTTCTGAGTACATGTATTGATGTATTGTAGTTATTTGAGTGGATGAGTTATTTTCTATCAACTCCAGTTCTTATCCACTCTTGGATCCCACCTAGCATCCAACATAATTCTACAATATAGAAGGGGCCCAGTAGGTCATTGAGCCAATCAGAGTTGCTCAGTAAATATGTCTTCAATCAAATGTAGACAAATAAGTTATGTCAAAGCACAAACTTCAGAAAGTTAAAACCATGGCTGTCACATAAATCTATAGTGAGCATCTGCCAAACGTTTATGCAGGTGATTGATGAGGGAACCAGCAGGATGCCAAAGCAGGCTCAGGGAGAACAAGGAAGGTTGAGAGAAGCCTGCTAGCTCACATCCAGAACCGGCTCATGTCCTTCCGGGTGATGAAACCATCACTTTAGCGGTTTGTCTTTTCTACTTGACAGATATCACTTGCCATTTCTCAGTCTTCTACAAGTTAACATCTAACTTTACAGAATCAGGTCGCTAATCAATAGCAAATAGTAAATCAACCCAAATAGCATCCCCTAGAATAAGGGTCTACAAACGTTTTCTGTGAAGGGCCAGTTATTAAACATCTCAGACTTTGCAGACCGTGCAGTCTCTGTCACAGTTACCCCACTCTGTTGCTGCAACGCAAGAGCTGCCATAAACAACATGGTAAGTGGCTGCATTCCTATAAAACTTTATGAGAAACAGGCCCCTGGATGTAGTCCACTACCCCTGTCCCACTAAGAAACATTCTAGGCCAGCTTGTGAGACGGTGATCGGGTTTGACTTTGAAAGCAGACACAGTGATCTTTTCGCCTTATTTCCAAGTTTTAGGTAACTTATCTTAACAGTTTCATGGACGCCTTTCTTTTAGATATCAGTTCCCAAGTTTATCATATAAATTGTATCATATAAATAGAGTAGTCAAAATTAAAAATAGTGTCTAAGAATTCAACAATATTTAAGATTGATACATAATGCAGATTTTTAAAATTGTATTTATTTTTATTGAAAAATTGAAAAATTATATGTATTATATAAATATTGTTTTGAAATATGCATATATTGTTGAAGGGCTAAACTGGGTTAATTAACATATGTTGATGTTTTTGTTTTTTGGGTGGGGGATGGAGTTTTGCTCTTGTTGCCCAGGCTGGAGTGCAATGGTACGATCTCGGCTCACTGCAACCTCTGCCTCCCGAGTTCAAGCGGTTCTCCTGTCTCAGCCTCCCGAGTAGCTGGGATTGCAAGCACATACCACCACGCCTGGCTAATTTTTGTATTTTTAGTAGAGATGGGGTTTCGCCATGTTGGCTAGGCTGATCTCGAACCCCTGATCTCAGGTGATCCACCCACCTCAGCCTCCCAAAGTGCTGGGATTACGCGCATGAGCTACTGCACATGACCGACATAGGTATTATTTCACACGTTTTTTGTGTGTGTGGTGAGAACGCTTCAAATCTGTTCTTTTAGCAGTTTTCCAGAATATGATACACTGGTCTTAACTGTAGTTATTATATTGCACAGTAGATCTTGAACTTATTCCTCCTAACCGAAATTTTGTGTCCTTTGACCCACATCTCTCCACCCCCCGAGCCCCCCACCCCTGGTAAGCTCTGCTTTGGAGAGTTCAACTTTTTAAGATTCTACATATAAAGGAGAACAATATTTAAGGCTGATACATAATTAGTGCAGATGTTTTAATACTACAGTCATGCTACCTTAGCTTAAACTAACAAGGCTATCAAATTCTGCCTCACTGCCAGAGGCATTCAAGCGTTACCTGCCAGCAGAATTTGGGGGGCCACATGAGGTCTGATTATCCTGTTGAAACAAAGTTGTGAGGATGTTCCTAGCATTCTGTGTTACATAAGTATGTCAGCAGACATTATACACAAGGGTAGGATTGCAGGCAAATACAGAAACATTCACTGCAGACCCAGAACCAGGGTTGCAACTTTCTACTCTGAAACTCTGAGTGAGCAATTTTGCTTCAACAAAACCACATTATCCATTAGGCTGAATTAATATCCTTCAACTGAGTGGTCTTGGGTTGGTAATTTACTTTGTTTTTCATTTGTGAATTTGTTTTGATTGGCGTGTTATACACATACATTTATATTTCATTTTATTCTTGCATACATTTAAATACTATTGGAATAAAAATATTGCAAGTCACCACCAGAGATCTCTGAGAGTTGGAGACTTTCTCTATGCCTGAGAAATGCTACATTAAATCACTTTTTATCTGTCACTGGCTCAGCCAGATTACCCAAGTCTGCTTCCCGATAAATGGTGAGGTGTACACTTCCCTTTGATTCCTTCCCTTTTATTTGTCTCAGAAAGCTTAAAGGATTCCTTTCTAGTCTTCACACAGATGGGCTGACAGTGTCCAGAAGCCTTTTTTTTTTTTTTTTTTTCTTCCTGAGCATATGAACTTCTTATGTGGTATCTGTGACTGCTGGCAAGGGACAGAAGCACCAATGATATTTAGTTGTTTGAAACTGAGCCACTCCAAAGTTTGATTTAACATTTACTTACATAACACGCTGTATTTAAAGTCTTATGTATATGTTTCATGATCTTCTCCTAATAAGCACCTAGAGTGTTTCTTGAACGGTCTTCTCTTCATCTCACAAATGTCACTTTTCCGGGAAGAGCATCACTGCTTCGAACGCATTTCAGGCTGTACAACAGCAATCTCTCTGTTTCCAAATCAATCCCTCAACTTTGGTTTCTCATGGCAGGCCTCTCTCACATGTTTATTTTATTTTATTTTGTGAGACGGAGTCTCACTTGGTTGCCCAGGCTGGAGTGCGATGGCACGATCTTAGCTCACTACAACCTCCGCCTCCCGAGTTCAAGAGATTCTCCTGCCTCAGCCTCCCGAGTAGCTGGGACTACAGGCGCATGCCACCACATGCAGCTCAATTTTGGATTTTTAGTAGAGGTGGGATTTTGCCATGTTGGCCAGGCTGGTCTCGAACTCCTGACCTCAGGTGATCCACTTGTTTCAGCTTCCCAAAGTTCTGGGATTACAGGCATGAGCCACCACACCCGGCCCTCTCTCATATGTTTAAAAGATGTGATAATGCCATTGTTGTTGCTTTATCTTTTGAAAGAAAGAATCTACCCCTTCCTTGGGTTTCATAGCTGAGTTTTCTTTAAAGTGACCCGCTTAAACCACATGATAAATTAATCCAGTAAGCACATTTCTCTAATGTATTTGACCAGTGGCAGGAATCAAATAGATTTTTGTCCATTGTGGCCATCAGATTACAGTGACTTTGCAAATTAAGCAAAACCTTAACCGTCATACTGGTTACCTGAGTTCATTGTCTCCTAGAAATATTTATTTAGTCTTGCCTATTGTATATGGTTTGTCTTTTTTTTTTTTTTTTTTTTTCCTTGAGATGGAGTCTCTGTCGCCTAGGCTGGAGTACAGTGGCGCAATCTCGGCTCACTGCAACCTCTGCCTCCCGAGTTCAAGTGATTCTCCTGCCTCAGCCTCCTGAGTAGCTGGGACCACAGGCACATGACACCACACCCGGCTAATTTTTTGTATTTTTAGTAGAGACGGGGTTTCACTGTGTTAGCCAGGATGGTCTCGATCTCCTGACCTCATGATCCACCCGCCTTGGCCTCCCAAAGTGCTGGAATTACAGGCGTGAGCCACTGTGCCTGGCAGTTTGTATTTTTAAAAAAACTTTTTTAAAAGTCCATTACAATGTCCCTTTGGCAAAGGCTGGCGACTGTCTCCCATTGGGGTAGGCCGAATGTTTCTGTCTCTTACAGAATTACGTAGTAGAAACCCGCAGCTCTAGACCAGTCAAGTTAAGGCCTTTTGAGAAGGACCAGATAGTCACATGCTGAAATGGGTCTTTGGCATATCTTTCAAAATTTCACTGGCCTCCATGCTTAAATTTGATCATTTCAAATATTCTTTTTTTTTTTTTTTTTTTTTTTTGAGACGGAGTCTGGCTGTGTCGCCCAGGCTGGAGTGCAGTGGCCGGATCTCAGTTCACTGTAAGCTCCGCCTCCCGGGTTTACGCCCTTCTCCTGCCTCAGCCTCCCGAGTAGCTGGGACTACAGGCGCCTGCCACCTCGCCTGGCTAGTTTTTTTGTATTTTTTTTTTTTTTTTTTAGTAGAGACGGGGTTTCACCATGTTAGCCAGGATGGTCTCGATCTCCTGACCTCGTGATCCGCCCGCCTCGGCCTCCCAAAGTGCTGGGATTACAGGCTTGAGCCACCACGCCCGGCCCATTTCAAATATTCTTTAACCACTTCAGAAGTTTTGTAATCAACTGGTGAAGGACATTTTCAAAATGTTCCCAAAGGGGATCCCATCTACTGAAGTACAAATAGAGATTTAGAATTGTAAGTTAAGTATGTGCGATGGATGAACATAGACATCTTTGTGGTTGATTCCCGTGTCACATTTCTCTTGGACTCCTATTATTCTTCTTTCTCTGTAATAGTGTGGCCATCGGCTGAAACAAGGAGTAACTAAAGCTGTATTTTATGAACAAGTCTATGTTTATCACTCCCATAGAACATAAGCCTCTGGAAGGTAAAGCTGATGTCCCTATGTCCCTTTGCACCCAGGACAGAGGTGCCTCCAGCAGACAGGGTGCTGAGTGTGTGTTTGTTGTTAGTAATAACTATAACTAAGGTGGTGGCTGTTGTTTACTATGTACCAGGCACTATTCTGAACACTTTTTATATGTATATTAACTCATGCAGTTCTCATAAGGACCACGAAAAGATTGTCCTCATTTTTAAAATGAAAAAAAGCAAGTCACAGAGAAGTTAAGCAACTTTCCCAAAGGCACACAGCTAGTGATATGGTTTGGATCTGTGTCTCCACCCAAATCTCATGTCAAATTGTAATCCCCAACTTGGAGGTGGAGCCTAGTGGGAGGTGATTGGATGGGGGGGCAGACTTCCCCCTGCTCTTGTGATAGTGCATAAGTGCTCATGAGATCTGGTTTAAAAGTATGTAGTACCTCCCCTTTCTCTGTCTTCCTCCTTCTCCAGCCATGTGGGACGTGCCTGCTTCCCGCTCACCTTCTGCCAGGGTTTTAAGTTTCCTGAAGCCTCCCAGCCATGCTTCCTGTACAGCCTGTAGAACCATGAGCCAATTAAACCTATTTTCTTTATAAATGACCCAGTCTCAGGTGTTTCTTTATAGCAGTGTGAGAATGGACTAATAGAGCTAGTTATTAGTAGAGCCAAGATTTAAATTCGAGCTTGCTGGCTCCAGAGTTCCACCTTTTCAAACGCTGTGCTAAGCTGTTGTTCACAGCATTCAACATTGTTGAATTTTCTTTGTCAACTAACCCTGGAAGTCTTAAATTTTGTCCTAATCCTGTCCCCTATTCGCCCTACCTTAGTCTTCTCCATCACTCAAACAGAACATTAGGAATCCTTTGTGATGCCCCTCTCTCCTCACCCACCACCTCTGATCCCTCTCCTTCTATACATATCAATCTTGAATCTATCCAGCTCCTCCTTCCCAGTGAGCCTGCGCTGAACCAGTCCAAACCATCGCCTTTCATCTGGACTCGTGCGGTCACCTGCTAACTTCCTCCAGGCTTCCCCTCCTGCTGTTCACCCCCATCTATCCTCCACTCAGCAGCTGGAAGGATTAACACATAAGCTAAACAATGGTAATCCCAGTTTATAACCCCGTAAAGGTTCCTCATAGGCGAGGCCCGGTGACTCATGCCTGTAATCCCAGAACTTTGAGAGACTGAGGCAGGCAGATCACTTGAGGGTAGCAGTTCAATACCACCCTGACTAACATGGCAAAACTCCATCTCTACTAAAAATACAAGAATTAGCTGGGCATGGTGGCAAGTGCCTGTAATCCCAGCTACTCAGAAGGCTGAGGCATGAGAATCGCTTGAACCCGGGAGGCGGAGGTTGCAGTGAGCCGAGATTGTGCTACTACACTCCAGCCTGGGTGACAGAGAAAGATTCTGTCTGGGGAAAAAAAAAAAAAAAAAAAAGACAAAACTCCTCATGGTAGCCCAAACAAAACCCAAACTCTCCCAGACTCTTCACCCTGGCATTTGCCTGACCTGCCAACCTCTCCAGTGTTATCTTGTGCCTCCCACCTGCTGTGTGCTCTAACCCCACTATCTTATTTCTATTCCTGGGCTGCTCTGCTCTTTCCTGCCTCTGCCCTGTGTGGGAGCATTCCTTCTCAAACCTGTCCACAAGGCCAGCACCTTCCAGCTTTGCTCTCAGCCTCCACAGCATCGCCTCAAAGAGGTCTGTTCCTCACCACCTTCTCATTTTCAATCTCCCATTAGTGTTTGTTGCTTTCATAGACAAAACAGCACAGGCTGTAATATACACTTTTCACATTGCGTCTGCTTCCCACCAGACTTTGAACTCCCAAAGGGCAGAAGCATACATGTGAATTTTGATGAAATCCCCAGCCTCCAGCACAGCTGGCTGGAGGCTTGACCGGCTTTTGCTAAATGAATGAATTGGGGCCAGGTGTGGTGTCTCATGCCTGTAATCCCAGTACTTTGGGAAGCAGAGGCATGTGGACCATTTGAGGTCAGGAGTTTGAGACCAGCCTGGCCAACATAGTGAAACCCTGTCTCTACCCAAAACACAAAAGTTAGCTGGGCGTGGTGGCACATGCCTGTAATCGCAACTACTCTGGAGCCTGAGGCAGGAGAATTGCTTGAACCTGGAAGTGGGGGTTGCAGTGAGCTGAGATCGTGCCACTGCACTCCAGGCTGGGTGACAGAATGAGAGCCTGTCTTAAAAAATAAAAGAAAGTCAATTGGACAGATGCAGAAGCAGGCACGCCACATGCCAGTCCCCTCTGCCCCAACCTGAGGAGGCTGGATACACGATGGGATGTCTCAGCAGGTGGGGAAGGCCGGCCCCAGTCCTTAGTGACTGCCTGGCATCAAGGCTGCACTAAGCACAGCCATTTGGAAGAGTGAGCTCAGGATCCCATTCACAGTGCTGGGTCTTCAGTGACCATCTCATGAAAAGAGACAAACGCCTGCAGGATTAAGAAGTGAGTGGGGATGTGTGCCTGAGAGTGAAAGTAAGTGCGCCTGAGTGAAATAAGTGATATAAGCTGCTGCACACACGGCCTAGGGAGCCCGAGGGTTGGGCATTACCGCAATGCCTTCTTCAGGAAGGTTCTGCAGGAGGCTCAACCTTGCAGAGCAGAGACTGACATATGAAAGGTCAAGCAGAGAGAAGGGAACCACTGAGGCAAGGGACAGCTTGTGGGACTTAAAGCATGGGCTCCACAGCAAGCCTGCCTGCAGGTAGATTCCAGTGGCCCTGAGTACCAGCTCTGTAGCCCAAGACAGGGAGCCCAACCTGTCCTCACTTTGTTGTCTATAAAGTGGGAATCACAACGGTATCTACCCATAGCTTATTTTGAGGCATAAACACGGCAATGCATGTTTAGCACATGCCTAGCATGTAGTCAGCACTCAAAAAACAGTCCTAAGAGTTGGTGGTATCCGTGGAGTAGAGCAGCTGTACTTGTGGCTACTGTTGTCATGATGATAAATGAGGATAGAACAAGGGACAAGGAACATGAGGAGTTGGAAGCTGACTCTGGCATTTGAAGCCCTTCACATTCTGGCCCCAACTGGTCCTTCTGCCTCAGTCCTTCCCATACTTCCCACTGTATACCCCATGCTTCATCCCCACCGAACTCCCCATTCCTGGAATGCTCCATGCTCTTTCCTGCTTTGGTTTCTTTCCACGTGCTGTTCCCACTGTCTAAACACCTTGCTCAGTTTTCTATGCCTGGTGAGCCCTTCTCCTTCATCATGAACCTTCTCTATGCCACCTGGACCTTCCTTCATTCCTTAGGTCCAGGGCTCCTTCCTAAGTGCTCCCAAAGCTCTCATTGTATCTGTATTTGTCTCGCTACTCTAGGATGTGGGCTTCTTGAGAAAAGGGACCTTTGTGCAAGAGGGCTTACACTGCACCTGATGCTTAGAACATGTTCATGGATGGATGGATGGTGAATGGATAGATGGATGGTGAATAGATGGATGATGAATGGATGGATGGATGGACGCGTGATGGACAGAGAGATGAATGAAAGGATGATGGATGGGCGACAAATGGATGAATGGATTATGGATGGATGAATGGATTATGGATGGATGAATGGATGGATGATTGATGGTTGGATGATGAATGGGTTGATGGGGGATGGATGGATTAAAGGATGATGGATAGATGGATTAAAGGATGATGGATAGATGGATGGATAAATGGATGAATAATGGATGATTGTAATAGTTAAAATGCAATTGAAAAAAATAGTTCCCAAAGGTAAGATGAGGGGATTAAAGGGCATACAAAGATATGTCATGGGATCAAATAAAAGAGAAATGATTCCACTCACAGAAGATGCCTGTGACTGATTAAGGCCCCTGAAATTAGGAAATAAGAATGTTATTTAACACTGAGCTGTAAGTTCACACACAGGCAAGGCCTTTGTTCATTTTCTTCCTTGTGCCCACCAAATGCATGAGGCATAGTAGGTTTAAAGTAACCCTGAAGGAAAAAATCAAATGGATCATTCTGCAGGTGCCCCATTCAGTGAGTTTGGAAGAGAAGGAATTTCGATGCACATTTTATGTGTGGGCAACAGAATTGGACCACACTTAATCTTAAAGGCTTTTTCAACAGTGATGTGGCCGAGAGAATTAGGGCACACCCAGTGGTACACGTGGAGTCTAGCAAAGGTCCACAGAAACTCAGGGCCTTTGCTTTGAGCTGTAAGCTGATTCCACTTTGAGGCTTTGGACTCTGCTCTCAACATATTTTTGCCCTTATGAGCCAGACTTGTCAGAGGAAAGAAACTGACATGGGAACCTGAGTTGGAAGGAAGAGGACAGCAAACAGAACGAACTACAGTGTCCAGAAGCTCTTTGCCACATAGGGTGGACTGGGTTGTCATTGCCCCTTCACAGCCTGGCTTTCCAGTGACCTCTCCCAGGAACCTGCACTTCCTCTTTGCAGATCCCTTAGCTGCCTGATTAGCCAGCACTCTGACCTAAATCAGACATGTGCTTCTTCCTTGGATGCTCATCTCACACTCCCAGTCATCTGCAGGAATGTCAGGCTCAGGGGACAGTGTCATCTGGTACTCAGAGTAGGATGTGATGCCACGTGCACATTTACCCTGGACCTAGTAGAACATAAGGACGTCTTCAAAACTCCTTTCACTGTAGCTCATCAAATAATTCCAGCAAGATATTAAAACCTCTGCACTGTGTCCAGCGTGCTGTGCCCTGTGTCCAGCATGCTGTGCCTTGCATATTCCCACCTGGTGCCCTCTCTGTGCCCGCCCTGCAGCTCCGCCTCTTCCTTTAGACAGCCTCTGAAGTCACTTTGAACTAGCCTGGGGTTGGATTGCCTTAACACCACCCTCTAGGGGCAGGAGCAATGTAGCCCCAGGAGTGGAGTATGTAGCCCCAGGGGTGGAGTTTGCAGCCAGGGCATCCCACAACACCGACCTGGGCTCCCACCTCATGATGACTCCAGACCTGAGCCTTCTGCCTACAGACATCAAACACAGCCACTTGCTGAGCACTGCGGCGCCTGTGTGTCAGCATTTTGATTTCCTTGGCTTTAAGAAGAAGCTAGAAGGAAGGTTGAAATTATTTACTGAAATGCCCCCAGCAGCAAAAAGCCGCTTAGTATTTTATTTGCAACATTAAATTTGTTTTTTGTTGTTGTTGTTGTTGTTCCATTTCCTTCACAGTTGGGGAGAACTTAAAAAACAGAGGTAATAAGAACGATAAAAATCATGCAGAGACGACCAGAGTGGACAAGTCCTCAGAGGATGCCTGTCCTGTATTGTATCTGTATTTTAAGAAGTGTGAAAGTTTTACTGATGTTGTAATTCCCACAATGCAGAGATTTTTATATATAAACAGCACCTAAACACTGGAGTGAACGAAGAAATTAGTTACTATGTCATTCATGTAATTAGCTTAAAACTGGGGCAGAGAGGAGCTGCAAGACAGTGAAAGGCACAGGGGAAGACCATGCAATTTGAATCCAAAGTTGGAGATTGATCTAGCTAGTGACTGTGTGTCCTCAGGAAAGCATATTTGCTCACGATGACTCAGTTTCCCCATCTATAAAACAAAGATGGTAGTGCCTGCTTCCCAGAGCTGTTTGAGAGATCACAGAAAAATAATATGGATGAAAGTGTTGATTGCTGACCATCCTGCGGAAATGTCCATTTCACAAGAAACTTAAAAGTCATCTTCTGTCCATCCGCGATGCATTCTGCTCCTTCTGGCCCCAGCCACCTCTGTCGTTGGTCTTCTCTGCTCTTGATGACCTGCTTCTTGCCCCCTCCCTAAGGCTCCAGCCCCTTCCTGTTGTCTGCTGGTCCAGATACTGTGTTATTCCTGCCCCCGTCTATGGCCCACTGACCCCACACTCAGCCAAATGCCACACAGAATGGCCTTTTCCATCTTCTCATTCATCTCCATATCCCTAGAACTACAAAATTGAGTGCAGAAATAAATGACTTTTGTTCAAGTGAATACAGTATGTTGGGCTGAACTTTTCTCTGGGACTCAGATGTTGCTCTGCTGTTTGAGGAGTTGGAGCGATAGCTCCAAGGGAAGCCAAAGTTCTTCCATTCAGATTACCGCCCAGCCAGACAGACCCAGACAGAAATTTTCCTTCAAGCAAGCACCACATTGCTCCACATTGCCATTCTCCAGCAATAGACTCTTCCTTCGTGGCTAAATGGTCCCCTCAAAGGTCACAGTCGCTAAGTATATTGATTGATAGGATTTTTCTGCCCCGTGGGGATTGCAACATGGCGAGCCTAGTAACTGAACACTGTACACTGTCCAGTTAGAATAGCAGTCAGGGACGACACAGAGATGGGTTTCCTGAGGCATCCCCACCGGTGCCTACTAACGGGCACTCTTGCCACAGCCCTTGGGGACACAGGACAGGCACAGTGCCCTCTCTTACTGCTTTAACTCTCATTGGCCTGAGCGGTTGTCTTTCCAGGTAGACGTCAGTGACTTCTAGCAATAGCATAAGTCTAGACAGAACATTTAAACCAAATGTCCTCAAACTTTGTAATTACAAGTGACGTTTTTGGTCATCTAGTTTGTTTCCCTGGCTAATCTTCAAATATTTTTGAAAACATTCCCTCAGGAGTTGATTCATACCTGGGGCCAGGGGAATGTGCTCTCATTTGAGACGGTCTGTTTCCTGAGACAGTCATGATGATGGTAAAATTATTGCTTGCATTGGGCCGCCCAGGCCGGTGTAGCTCCAGCCACTGTGCATTGGTCTGCTCTTTCTCACTCAAATCGTCTCTTGTTTCTCTAATTGTTCCCCCATGGGATGGTGTGTCTTATTTTCTGGCCATCCTAGATGTTGTCCCCCAAATGCACTGTTGCTTGTCAAACTCCATCTTTTGGGAAGCTTTTTTTGCTATAGTTTCCCCTTGTAATCTCACACATTAAGCATATAATAGACCACAATTGGCCCCATTATGTACTTTCTAAAAATTACTTTCCCTCTATCCAAAAAAAACAGATGTTAACCAAAATCAAGATATTCCAGCAACCCTTGACTCTTGCAAAGTGGGAGTATTGTATTCAGAAAGGGATGCTATCATTTGCCCCTCTAAGACTATCAGAGTCATTTCACTAAGACCATAGGGCATAGCCCTGCCTAGCACAAAGAAATTCCACAAAAGAAAGCTGAAGAGTAAGCTCAGACCCTTTTTATTTTACACCATTGTTAAAAAATGAAAATATATTTGAAAAATGCAATGCAATAGCAACATCTTTCTTTCTTCGTGGACATCAAAACGAAAGAATTTTGTGACTTAGAAGACAGATGAAGCAACAACCCCACAGCTTTTGTTACCCATAGAGGTAAGCCAGGACCCAGCCTTATACTACAAAATCCAGACCATGTGCAAGATGGTCCTGAAAGGATATATGGCCCCGAAAGAGAGAAAAAATAGACTCCAACCCATGCTTTCATGAGATGGGTAGATTTAATCCAATGAGATCGTGGTCAGGGTGCCATGTTAGCTTGGTCTCTAAATCCATCAGGATGTGCCCTTTCCACCCCAGTTTTCCCCATACAGGATGGTGATGGTCACTGAAGTCTTGATTCCAGTCCTCATGGAGCCCCGAAGAAATAAGGCAGGGCTCATGGTGTCCTCATACCCTTGTTGTACACTTGCAGAGAAAGGGCAGGATTTGAACTCTGGTCCTCTCAGGTGGATCTTGTGTATGTTCTGCTGCTGTGTGCTGGGTTCATTTTTCCTGCAACATGGTTGTCAACAGACCAAGCACAAACACAAGAGACAGAACTGAAGCGTGGCAGCTGACGGAAAGGTCTTCAGGTTGTGAAGGTGCCCAAATACTAAATTTTTGACGAAACCATAAAAAATTGAACTTTAGCACTGAATCCCTTAATTCTAGTCTAGAAAATGTCATCTGCAATCTGCGAAATATGGTACAGCTTTTGCCACTTCATCATAAAAACTGGAGTACTTAAGTCTAAATAAATTATATTTGGAAGACTAATGTACTAATGAAGGTTTAAGCATGAAATCCAAGCAGGATTAACAAGCTTTGCGCCATATTAAAAATTTGAGATCACTTTTATGTAACACTCAAGAGCTGGAGGCTTTCTGTCGAGCATTCTTTTGTTATGAAAAATAATAAAACCTGTGAGAGGTTAATTTGTTCATATTAATATTATCTAAAAGTTGCTGATATCACAAAACCAAATGTAATGGCACCGAAATATCACTTTGCATTTCACTTCTATCTGGTAGTTCAATTCTGCTACGCTCTGGATTGACACTGGGAAGACCCAGGGTACTGGAGGAGAAGAAGGTGTTGAATGCGTCTTGGAAGGGACTGAAATATTTCTGCTTTCAATGGGACACAGTCTTGGTTCTGGTACACATTTGGTAGGACTAGGTCCAGGTTCCTTGGCTCAGAATTATGATGTTAATAGATATTTCACACTCTTTTGAAGAAAATCAAGTAAAATATAAGGATCATAATAACGTAAGAAAAGAATATTAGATATTTCATTGTGTTACATAAGCATTTATTAAGTGTGGATTTGGGAAACGTGCCAAGTTTTTAGTATTCGTCACAGAATTCAGTAATAGATTCTTCTGCAGTTACACGTAAATCACCATTGACATCTCCGTGTTTGGATTTCAAAACCTTCTATAATTTACTCACATTTCCATCCATTCATGACACTGTCAGTGGGCGCCCACTGTGTGGCTCTAGGAGAAAAGATGTCATGGGTTCCTGTGGTTGTACTTTGGGGAAAATGAAGCCATGACTCTGAATTTGTCACTGTCGTTCTCAAAGCACTTAGGATAATGTGTGGGAACAGAAAAGACATCCAAAAAACATTTATGTGAATTAAGAAATTTTTTTTTAGAAGTACAGATGACATGTTCACTTATCAGCTGTGCCTTCAAAAAGCCTGCGCTTCACCACTTGCCCCACATGGCTGTTTCACCTGTTCTGCTTTTTTCAGGATGGTGTGTAAATGGCATGGCAGGAGGTGAAGCTCACCTGTCTGCAGTAGCCATCCTGGGACTGGGCGAGGTGTTTTACAACGTGACGCCCTGCTCACACACTGGTGGTGTTCTAGTGCAGTGGTCCCCAACCTTTCTGGCACCAGGGACCAGTTTTGTGGAAGACACTTTTTCCATGGAATGGGGTTGAGGGGGTGGTTTGGGGATGATTCAAGCTCATTACGTTTATTGTGCACTTTATTTCTATTATTATTACATTGTAATACATAATGAAATAATTATACAGATCATAATATGTAGAATCAGTGGGAGCCCTGAGCTTGTTTTCCTGCAACTAGACAGTCCCATCTGGGGGCGATGGGAGGCAGTGACAGATCACCAGTCCTTAGATTCTTGTAAGGAACACGCAACCTAGATCCCTCGCAGGCGCAGTTCACAATTGGGTTTGAGCTCCTGTGAGAATCTCATGCTTCTGCTGATCTGACAGGAGGTGGAGCTCCAGCAGTAATGTAAGCAACGAGGAGTGGCTGTAAATACAGATGAAGCTTCACTCACCTCCTGCTGTGTGGCCCAGTTCCTAACAGGCCACAGACAGGTATCGGTCTGTGACCCAGGGGTTGAGGACCCCTGTTCTAGTGGATTACACACTTGCATGCCAGGAGACGGGAAGATTAACTCTTCTTATGTTAATGCAAATCCCCGTTTTCCTGAGAATTAGACTGGGGGTCATCCAGATAGAAGAGATACTAGGGAAGCAAAACCCTCTGGTACACTCCTCAAACCCACCTCTACTGACCTCAAGGATGCTTATTTCTGCCCCAGCATGGTCAATATTTGCTTTGAATCCCTTCAGCAACTTGCATGAAGTCTGGGCTCTTCACATCCTGGCGCGGGCTCACTCGCTCTCGCGCTCTCTCCCTCTCTCTCTCTCTCATGTGCCTGATAAGTCCTATACCTCCAGTGACATTTTAAACTTCCCCAAGGCAGAATCTGATATTTTCATGCTTTTACGTCTTTTGTCTACAAAGGATACTTTGAAAAGATCAAGAATTTAATAAACTTTCATTAAATAAGTGAACACATCCAGAAGAAAAATTTATAGTGGGTGTTTTTTGTTTTGTTTTGCTGGACAAATCTGGGTCCCTGGTTAAGGAAATTCCATTTGTACCAGACTATAAATGTGTTTTAAGTCCCTTAATGTTTTTTATTAGATGTCTTTAGGTCTTAGACGCTGCAAATAAGTATGCTGTGCTGTGATAGAAATCTGACCATCAATATCAGACTTCTGATTGTACCACATACTCCCTCTACATGTTTGTGTTTTTGAAATATAATTCTGACAAGGCATGTCAAAGGAAACTTGCCAGCCACCAGGCAGAGGGGCACCTGGCAGCAGGGCCGCTGTTTTCTGGTATGCCATCCGTCAGTGGCTACTTCCTGGGATGCGCTGCCTTGCCAGTGCTGTGTGAGGGTGAACTGCTGTCTTTATTTGTTTCCCTAATCATGTGCTTTACATGTCTTCTGAAGGATTATATGTCCTCTGCTTCCATCCAAGAGACAAAGACATTGTGTAGGCAGTGGACTGATGGTCACTGACCGGGCTATGCGATTAAAGACCCCAGAAATCATGTAATCTCCCAGTGGATCTCAGCTCTTTCCACACCAGGAGGGGCTCCTGCAGCTATTCATCAGTCCAGAAGGACTGCCCCTGAAGGCCTGATCTTCTGACCGTCAACAGCTGGCTTGCTTCCAGAAGAGGTGGTATAATGCCAGTGAAGGCAAACACAAAGCTGCAATTTTAACCAACTGAGAAATGGAGGTGGAATCCCACAGCATGCCTGTCTTCTGCCTCTCTGAGACCTTCCTCTGAAGGTTGTTCTTTCATTCGCTTGCCCCATTTGTCTTTCACTGCCCAACATGGCACCTGACACTTAGCAGGCTCATAATTAATGCTTCTTGAGTGGTTGGATGACTGAATGTGTGGATGGCTAGGTGGGTGGACAGATATGTACACAGATACTATATTTACGAAATAGTAGTAATCACGAATTGAGTAGGACATAGTATCATGTAATATATATCAGTATAACTATAAAACTATCAATATAATTATTATAATTATTTTGAGGCATTCATAAAGCTATGATCAAAATCCCTGTGTAGGCTTGGCATGGTGGCTCACGCCTGTAATCCCAGCACTTTGGGAAACCTAGGGGGTGGATCACTTGAGGTCAGGAATTCGAGATCAGCCTGGCCAACATGGTAAAACCCCATGAAAATACAAAAATTAGCTTAGCGTGATGGTACTTGCCTGTAGTCCCAGCTACTCAGGAGGCTGAGGCAGGAGAATCACTTGAACCCAGGAGACGGAGGTTGCAGTGAGCCAAGAGCATGTCACTGCACTCCAGCCTGGGCAACAGAGGAGACTGTGTCTCAAAAAAAAAAAAAAAATCCCTATGTAGCACAAGCTGCTTTTATATCTGCTAGATTCTTTATTAGTATTTATATTAATCAGCTAGTATAACATTGTCCATGAAATAGCATTGACTGTTGAAATTATCAGGCTAAAAGCAATATCTGAACTTTCCTCATTCAGACTTGTACTTCTTCCTCTTCTAGAATGTGTGTGGCTGATTGTTAAATAATGAAAGTGTATTAGTATAATTGCGGTAACGATGGCCCGCTCTCCAGAAGCACAGTGCCACGGTAGGAAATGAAAATCAACAACATAACACATTTGCTCTTCATTAACTTCCTTTCTAAGAAGCTTCTTTGTACGTGATAAGGTTTTGTAACTGAAGAGGGAAAAGGATCGATAACTTCCAATGCAAAAGCAAATTAAAACTTCATAAATATTTATATGAGGAAAAGGAGGCACTTCTGCTGCTTGGTTAAATCCTTTTGGAACAGGTGCTAGACAGACAGACACTGGGGCTTATCTCTTTTTTTAGAAAAAATAAAAGATGCATACTGTCGGAATTATCAAGCTTACCTTTTACGTTCAGGTTTCTCCTACTCTCTTCGTTTAACATTTCAGTGCTTTTTCATGAGCATAGCAATAAACGTTACATGCCACCGATGTACAGAGATCACACGAACACATGAGAGTGCCGAGTCAACCTCATGGCTCCTGAGGTCGGTTGCTGGAGGGCCCCTCCAGAATCACAGAGCCTGGCTCTCGAGCTCTTGAATGCGGAATACTTGGGAAGGTTTTCCTTAGCTGTTGCTCGGAACTTGACCTCTGTAGTCAGAAAGCTCAGATTCAAACCTTAATTCAGCTGGTTACTAAGTGGATGACCTTCAGGACATTCTTGATCTGCATTCATCTTCATGTGTCAGTTTGGATATTAGTAGCACCTGGGGTTGTTGGAAGATTAAAAACTGCTTCATACAGTACCTGGGACATGGCCATCATCCCAAATAATTACTGTTCTTCTGATGATATTGTCTGTATTGTATCAGTATTATATGGATGGGTATTGTATGGCTGTTGTAGCCTAATAATAGTTTTCTTTGAAGAATAAGTTGGGTTTTTTTGCATTGGTTTATTGTAAAAATTGAGAAATACCTTCTTTGAAGGCAAACAAGAAGACTCAGGAGAAACATCGGTGTGCGGTCATCACATCCAGGAAGCTTTCCTTAGCTCTCACTCCCGTCTCTATTCTGCCTGCCTAGTGACAGCAGACTACTTCCTCTTTCAACCTTGCATGCCATGCATGAACTGCTGTCCCAGCATCGATAACTATTTATTTATACTTATTTACCGCTTGGTCACCGCCACGAGACCAGAAGGACCCTTGAGTACGTGAACCATGGTCTAACCCATGTTTGTTTCCCCAGTACCCAGCCTGGCATTTATAGGCACTCAGTGTTTATTGAATTAATTAACAAATTAATCCTAGATCACCTACATAATGTTGAACGTAGTCAAAAGACAGGCAGGTAGTACCTGTGACTCAGTAACATTTTTTAGCATCCAAAAGGTGTGACCCATTTTTCTTCACAAGGTCAAAACAGTTCTAAATTGCATGAACTTTTTCTCTAGAATTGACTTTGTTTTATCGGAGTGGCCGTTACCACTCTTGGTGGAAGAAATAGAAATTTGGTTCTGACCAATCAGACCAGCTCGTTTTGAGCCCAATGTGTAAAGAAAGTGGTGCCAATTGATTGTATCCTGTGTGATGACTTGATTGCAAACACAAGAAGCCAGAATTGAAACAGACTGAAAGCACAGTTACCTGCAGTGGCTCTAATGCTAACTACAGAGGTGCCAGAGCAAACAGCAGAGGGGGAGGAGGAGCAGCTAACCTGCTTCATTTAACCAATATTTACGAAAACTTTGGGCACAGCCGATGGGAGATTCCCACACACTCCACTTTTGTTCATGAAATAAACTGCACAGTCACATTGATAGGGGCTGCTTGAGTGCATTTTTTCTTTTTCTTCTTCTTCTTTTTTTTTCTTTTTAGTTAAGAGTCTCTCTCTGTCACCCAAGCTGGAGTGCAGTGGCATAATCTTGGCTCACTGCAACCTCCGCCTCCTGGGTTCAAGCAATTCTCCTGCCTCAGCCTCCCGAGTAGCTGGGATTACAGGCGTGCGCCACCACACCTGGCTAATTTTTGTATTTTTAATAGAGATGGGGTTTACACCACGTTGGCCAGGCTGGTCTTGAACTCCTGACCTCAGGTGAACCACCTGCCTTGGCCTCTCAAATGCTGGGATTACGGGCGTGAGCCACTGCGCCCGGCCTGCTTGAGTGGATATTGACAGCTGTGTGTCATGTTTTCCAGTTCACATGCAATGGAGACATTTGCTCGTTCCCTTTTCTACAAAGTACCTTTTCTACAAAATGCTCTCGGAAGAAGCGTTTTGGTTTCATCTTTTTGTCTCCTTTGATTTTTTTTCTCTCTGAAGCCTGTTTCTGTTGTGTTCTAGTACTTTCAGTCTCATAAAAGGGTAAGAAATAAACAATTATTTTTACAAGCATACAAAGAAATATATTGCTCTTTTATATGAAAGAGAGTTTGACAATTTGTGTAACGTTTCAATTGCTACTTATAAAACTATCTGAAAGATGGTTATCCAAAAAAAGGAAAAAGGTGTCCTCCAATGAGGACTAAGGTAAGCCAAAAAGGAAATATAAGTACTTCTCAATTTTCCTACATGTTTTATTGATTTGAGTTTAACGTGCAAAATTCTCTTTATTAAAAAAATGTGACTTGATAGCAGAACACATGTGTAACAAACCAAATTCCTCTGGTAAGAAGCTTTGTAACTACAATGTGGGAATTTTTTTTTTTTGACTGTTTGAGACCATGTTTATTCTCTACATAAGAGAATAGATCCCATTTCTATAGAAAGGAGTTTTTAAATGACTGTGATGATTGACTTTGTCTAATGTAGATGCTAAGAGCTTAACAGACAGCCATTTTCACATCAATGATCGCATAAATAAGACACAAAAACTTTCCCGGTTATTGTTTTAAAAAATTCCAAAAAATTAGGTTAGAGACTAACATTTTATTCAGAATTGAGGTTAATAAGCTAAGTTAAATGAGTGCTTGGAGATTGCTCGCTAATGAAGCTGAACAAAGATGCCAGAGGCTTGAGTGACACATTGCTTGCTCCAACTACCTCCCTTCAAATGCAAAGCCTTTCTTTCTTTTTGGCCAAAAGCCTGATAATGAAGAAGGACTTCAACTGCAGTTAATTCCCATTCTCGTTTGCAATGCAAGAAAGCAGGGGCAACTCTTGATTGTATTATTTAACTTTATCTTGAATTCACTGCATTGGATTCATTTGGGTTTTTTTGTTCATTTGCTGATTTGTATCTGCATTCTTCCCACATTCTTAAACCAAAATGTTGTTTACTTTTGTCTTTTAAATAACCAAAACCAAGCAAAACAAAATCGATTCCTATCATCATCACAAATCTTCAGTAGGAAACCTTGAAACAGATTCTGGAGTCAGACTGATTGAGGTCCCAGTCCGGGATCTCTGATGTATTAGCTGTGTGGTCTTAAGCCACGTAATCTCTTTGTGTCTCAGTTGTCTGTTCTGCAAAATGGTCAGATTCGTGAGACCTTCTAGGTCTTTTTACGTACTAAGTGAGAGAGTTGCTTATTAAATATTAGCATGACACATAGCAGGGGTTCAGTAAATGGTGGCCATCGTCGTTATTCTGTAATTATCAGTGTTCCACATCTCACTGGCATCAAATCTCCTGTTTCTCATCTCATTACTTTTTTTTTTTTCCATTTACAATCCAATGTTATCTTCTGTTTTCCTCCTAGGTAAAGTAATTCTCCATTTTTCTTAGTCTTTTCTTGACAGCCTGGCCCCTCCTTTCATAAAAGGCTCTAATAGACATTTCCCATAGCACACCTGCAGCCATGTACAGCCATAAATGAACAATACCGAGTGCGTTACGACCAGGAAACCTTTGTGTGTGTGTGTGTGTGTGTGTGTGTGTGTGTGCCGCGCGCGCACACAAACACATACTTTGGCACACTCCTGCTTAAAAAAATGACACAATGACAGATTCACTATGGCTGTATTCAAACAGGGCAGCTCTGTTTCAAATGAAGGGAGCCCTTTTCTGAAAGTTCAGGAGTCACAGTTGCCAATTTCTCTCTATACTTTTTTTCGCCCTCAGGCTTTGGCAGTAAACCCTTAGAGGGAAGCTCCTGCAGTCCCCGGACATCACATGGAAGAGTCACCTGCCATTTAACCACACATGTCTCCACGCTTTAGGAGACAATGAGAGATTTTGTTCAGAGCCGTTAGGAATTAAGTTTTTATTTGAATTTATTTTTATAAGGTCATTATTTTTAGGCTAAAAGATGATCATATTTTAGTTACACTGTTGCTTCCTGTGCCATTGAAACAAAACAATCGTATTACTCTGTGACATACAAATAATATGGGATGTACTTGATTTCACTATTTACTTATTCTGAGCACAAGATAGACTCTGCCCTAGATGAGAGATTCAGAGTTCTTGCAATGGCAGTGTCTTGCCATGTCTGGTTTTATATTTCCTCTCCTCATCATGTGTCTTAAATTTCACCTAGTGTCTTTATTTAAAATGACAGTAAACTCTATTTCATATCACCTGTAAATGAATGCCCTCGGAGGCCTCATGATAATTAATCCCACCCTGAAGGATTCCAAAGCCAGGATTTGGAATCATGGCCTTGGCCAAGAGCAACGTGTACCCTCTTGGTGAGTTGTGAGCTCCTTGAAGGAAAGGCCGCAGGGCCAGAGAAGGCCTTGAACGCATGTTAATTCATGGTATGTTTTCCATCAGAGTCCCTGAGAATATTCTTTCCTTGGGATCATTCTGAAGTTGTTATGTGTGCTCAGTAACTTCCCAGAACTCAGTGCCTGGTCCGTTTTGTTTTATTAGCCGCCTGGTTCTCTGACCCCCTGAGGACCGCGGTGACCTGACTCTCTTGGAACAGTTCTTTCTCTGTGGTGTGCAGGGTGAGGGCGAGGCAGCCTTTCTTTAGGCTGAGCTAGCACACCCAGAATGTTGATTTTCATCACACAGCTTCAGGGAGAGACCTTACGAGACCCATATTTCCAAAAGAGGGGAACGGCAGATCCCACCTGCGTCTGGGGGCTTAGATGCTGACTGGGCTGTCTTGCGTGAGGCTTGAACCCCCAGGGAAGTCCAGAGTGGTAAGGGAGAGCCTTTCCCCTCCTTCCAAGAGCAGCTGGCAGGGCGGCCACTGGCTGGGCTTCTTTTGCAATGTGCGGTGGGAGCCCCTGCTCTTCTGTGCAGTCCGATGGAACGAGCAAACTCTTTCCCAGCTCCCGGCAGCACAGCTCTTACGTGGCACCCGCATCGTATCACGTCCCTCTCTCGCCACTCGAATGAAACAACTAGGTTATGCTTCAGAACTCCTCGTACTGTTCCTCGATTGTTTTTGATGAGAGAAAAAAATGTAGGGCATGTATAGGCAGTTTCCAAAGCAAGTCATGTACACAGAAAAAGGAAAATCGACTCGATGCTGGGTTTTTTTGGCACTCACCACTGACTGTTTTAGAAACATATGTTTAGAATAAAACCTGTAGAAATCTCTTCTTGGTGTGCCAATGGTTTGCCTGTTTTGATTTTTATTTTCCGAGCAATTGTGATTGTTACGAGTAAATAATAATAATATTTTGTAAGGTTGCCCCCCCAGCAGGCAGGCCATCATGGAGGTGAGTTGCAACTCCTGGCTCCTGGCTGTGTGGCCCAGTGGCCTCCGCATACACTGGTCTCCTGGTGCTGTGTGTGTTTCTCGGCGGCGTTCTTCGCTTATTTGTAAATGCTCCACCTCCTCGTGTGTGCCGTGCCGTTCAGCTTGGCTGCAGGTCCCTGTGAAGCCATTGTTTCTGGCTATTCTCACAGGATTGTGGCTCTGAAGGTGGTCCCAAGGAAATAGCAGACAAACTCAAAATTGTTTTAATAAAAAGGGGTGAGGACTGTGGTCTTCAAATATGTCATTATCATAGGAGATAAAAGCAGTGGAAATGTCTCATTCCAAGAGACTAGGGGTAGTGAGTATAAAGTAAAGGGCATGGGGAAATGGAATGCCTAAAACCATCTTGTGGTAGATGGTGGCACCACCCCGAACAGGGTAAAAAACATGCAATTGTATACCTTCAGTGGGCAAGTTGTCTGGTGTGGGAACCGTGTCTTAAAGTTGTTAATAAAAAGATAGGGGAAAATGGACACGACACCGTAATGCACGCCCTGGCCCTGGACTGAACTCGGCCCGGGAGGAGGAAAGACAGGCTGCAAAGCTCACAGCTGGGTCAGGGAGAGCCTTGGGTGTGGCTGAGAAGTGAGGGACTGCCTGGATGTGACATTTGCTGACTTGGATAGCCGGGCCATGATGCGTAGGAGAATATGTGCTTATGGGAAATATGCAATGAAGTATTTGGTGGTTAAGGGCCATGTTGTATATCACTTATCCTCAGATGGTTTAGGAAAAACACTGTGTGTGTTTGTAAAGATTGGTGGGCGGGCAGTGGGGGGAATTGTAAAGATTGGTGGGTGGGCAGTGGTGGGAAAGGGTAGGAGGGGAACAACACATAAAGCAAATGGAATAAAATATCGTCCCAGCTACACAGGAGGCTGAGGCAGGAGAATCGCTTGAACCCAGGAGGCAGAGGTTGCAGTGAGCCAAGATCATGCCACTGTACTCCAGCCTGGTGACAGGGTGAGACTCCATCTCAAATGAAAAAAAAAAGATGAACAACAGATGAATCTGGATAAGAGATGTATAAGTGTATATATATGTTGTTTGTATGATTTTTATTTTTGCAATTTTTCTGCAAGTTTGAAATTATTTTCAAATATTAATGCTCTTTTTGTTTTGTTTTGTTTTTTAATGCACATTCCTGGTCCCCAGGCCCCTGCGATGCTGACTCCCTGGGCCTGAGGTGGTTCCCAACACCAAGGTCCCAGACCAGCCTGAGAAATTCTCTGGAGATGGGGCCCCTGGTCTCGGAGCCCCAGGCAGACTCTGCTATACTCCTCAGGAAGATTTTCCAAACCACAAAAGAGACTGAATTAGCATTGTGATTTTTCACACTTTTGTTCCTCCATTGACTTTAAAACTTGTACTCTGAAACTTAAAAAAAAAAAAAAAAATCTATATTCAAAAGAAGAGAAAATAGTATATTAATCCCTCCGACATACCAGCAGTTCTCAACTGAGGGCGATTTTGCCCCACAGGGGACAGTTGGCCATGTCTGGGGACAGTTTTGGTTGGGAGAAGGTTACTGGCATCTTGGGGGTGGAGGCCAGGGATGCTGCTAAACACCCTCATTACACAGGACATCCCCCCAGCACAGAATCATCTGCACCGAATGTCAGCTGAGCTGAGGTTGAGAGACCCAGATTCAGCCGGTGTTAAGATTTGCTGCATTTGCTGTTTCTGTGGTTCTCCCTTTTCTGACGTCACCTCTAACAGACTTCATGCCATTGCTCCTCTTAACCCTTCAATTTGTGTTTTTATTGTTATTATACTTTAGGTTCTGGGGTAAATGTGCAGAACGTGCAGGTTTGTTACATTGGTATACATGTGCCGTGGTGGTTTGCTGCACCCATCAACCCGTCGTCTACATTAGGTATTCCTCCTAATGGTATCCCTCTCGTAGCCTCCCACCCCGCGAGAGACCCTGGTGTGTGATATTCGCCTCCCTATGTCCATGTTTTCTCATTGTTCAACTCCCACTTATGAGTGAGAACATGTGGTGTGGGTTTTCTCTTCTTGTGTTAGTTTGCTAAGAATGATGGTTTCTAGCTTCATCCATGTCCCAGCAAAGGACACGAACTCATCCTTTTTTACAGCTGTGTAATATTCCATGGTGTATATGTGCCACATTTTCTTTATCCAGTCTATCATTGATGGGCATTTGGGTTGATTCCAAGTCTTTGCTATTGTGAACAGTGCTGCAGTAAACATACATGTGCACGTGTCTTTATAGTAGAATGATTTATAAGACTTTGGGTATATACCCAATAATGGGATTGCTGGGTCAAATAGCATTTCTGGTTCTAGATCCTTGAGGAATCACCACACTTTTCTTCTACAGTGGTGGAACTAATTTACACTCCCACCAACAGTGTAAAAGCATTTCTGTTTCTCCACATCCTCTCCATCATCTGTTGTTTCCTGACTTTTTAATGATCGCCGTTCTAACTGCCGTGAGGTGGTATCTCATTGTGGTTTTGATTTGCATTTCTCTAATGACCAGTGATGATGAGCTTTTTTTGTATGTTTCTTGGCCACATACATGCCTTCTTTTGAGAAACGTCTGTTCATATCCTTTGCCCACTTTTTGATGGGGTTGTTTTTTCTCGTGAATTTCAAAATAACACACAGTTCCATTGTTACACCCAACAAAATTAGTGATGACTCCCCAGGACCCTCTAATAACCAGAGTCTGAATTCAGTTCCAGGTCAAACAATGCTCTGACCCATCGAGAACTGAAATGCAATTGTTTAATTTTGGAAATCTCTGCCTTTATGGGAAAGATAAAGGCAGTAACTCCACATTTTATCTACTTTCTGGTTGGATCCATTGCCTCAGTCTTTGAGTGTACAGGAGTGCACTTAATACATAGTTGTTTTCTGACCCCAAGAAGTGTTGATTAACTCAGTAAGTTTGGAGATCATAATAGTATTTTTTAAAATGAAACTATTAGAAGGGATTACTGAGGCTGATCATTATAAATTACATTTTTTAGTCATTAAATTGGGCCTCCCTCCTCCTCAACATATTAGCTATTTTTTTCCCCAGACACATGGAAAGCTTTCAGCTTCTAATGAAGAACTCCTTTCTGGAGCATGTTTCTAGAATATGAGTTTAGCAGCACACATGATGTCATCCTAATTCCCAACTTTGCGTGCAAGATTGTTGTGTGAAAATGAAACCATAAATCCCATCTGAATTCTACTTGCTGGGTCCTTTATAGGAAGTATTCTTCTGTTTTCCTTTTCTAAAGAAACCACAACAGTGTCCTCTGAGTAACAGATCAATGGCTGGGGAGCCAGAAATACTGGAAGCATGTTTGTCTTTTTTCTGGCCAAAGTCCATCCAGAGAAGTGAAGTAATGTTTTGGGCTGGGTGCATTGAGTAGGTATCTGGTTTTGTCCCATACACAAGACACCTTGGAGACTTAGCAGTGAACAAGCCACAAGGAAAAGCTTCTAACTCTTAGCCTAGTGCTGTAAGATTGCTTGTTGCCTAATGCCAGCAGCTTTTTAAAAACGCAGTCCAAGTAAGTAATACATTAGAATGCCTGGACAGCAAATGAACTCTAAAGATTTCATAAATGTAATGAATTACTGCTTCAATCAAATATGAACCAACTAACCACCCCTGCCACGGTTTTTAACTAATTTTACAATTTGAGACCATGATGCTTATTAAAGATCTCTATTTTTCATGACCCAGGGTAATATTTTGTCGTGTATTGCATTACTTAACTAAATCAACAAGGTAATTCGTAAGAATTACCCTGCCTAGCCTAAGAATAATGAAAGCAACATAAAACATTCCCAACCATCATTCTGACTAAACTATTTAAGTGCTTATGGAAAATTAGCTGTTAGAATTAGCCGAACTCTTTTGTAACCTTAGAGGCTGGAATTGAATAAGAAATTAAGGCACGGGGGAAAATGTCCATTTACCCTTGGAGAGTCCACATGGAGGAAGCAAATAGTTCAAAGGCCCAGCTGTAAGAATATTGATTGGTGTGGTCTTTATCCTGGAGAGAGATCCATTGATGGATGGCCCACTGTCACTGGCATCTGTCCTTTGGTTCTTCTCTAGGGTTTTCGACAGCATTAGATCTTGATGCAAAACCCTCCCAGTTTTGTTTTGTTTAAGCCCAGTTGCTGATCAGATAGTAAATCAACTAAGCACCTGGAGAATCATTATTGGGAAACAGAAATATTCAGCATGGGTATTATAAGTACTTCTTGTTGTGGTTTCTTTAAAACAAAGAAAACAGAAGACTACTTCATATAAAGAACCCAGCAGCTAGAATTCAGATGGGATTAATGGTTTTATTTTACAATTTCATATTTTACAACCCTTCCTTGTCCCAGACGCGGTACTTTTCTAACAGCTCTGTGGCAGGCGGTGGTGTCTGCTTGGGGCTGGCACAACCCATGGCTTTTTTTGGATCCTCCTGACTCAGCCTGGGGGATCGGAGCAGACATACTCAGTGGGGCCTTCACAGGAAAGAGGGTGTGCTTTACCTGATTAGGCCTCTGTACGCCTGGGTTCACACACAGGGACCGCCCCACCCCCCGCCCTTTTTTTTTTTTTTTTAAAGGTAAAGACGTCCATTTCAAAATCCAGGCACATTTCATGGTAGCCTCAGCAAGAGGACCTGACCCGCCCCATGGGCCAGTTTAGAACTTCAGAAAGTGAAGGTCCTTTTCCCCGCCCCAGATCCCTCCTGGTGTCTATCTTCTGGCAGCGATGGTATGGAAATTTGCAGAGCATGACCCTGTTTGAGCAAGCAGAGAGGAACAAATTTGATCTAACACACATTCTGTGAGTTTGGTTCAATGTAGGTCAATTTTTAGGAGAGTCCAGCTGGCCAGTCTGCAAGTCTGCCAGGGAGCTGGCTGGCTGGCTGGCTTCCGCCACGGCCAAGAAAATCCCCTTCTGCCCCAAAGCACCAGTTAATACAAGTTCTTCACCGAGCTGGGTGGGTGAAGGAAACAGGGCTGAAATGCATCCGGCTTTCAGTGAAACTACTTACCAGGTCATCAGCCCTGAAATCTTGCAGGACCCCCTGCTTTGGGCAGGGTGGAAGACGCCCGTCTGCACCAGAAGACTCTTGGATACCGGCTGGTGTGAGGAGAGGACACGCACACCAGGTCGTTTTATTTTTAAAGTGTAAAGCTGTGTGTCCAAGGAGTCAAAGGTGTTGGTTTAATGGTTCCAAATAAGTCGGCTAAACTTTTTTTTAAATTCTGGAAGTTAAGCAAATGCCATTTGAAGATGTATTTTGTAAAGTATATTTTCTATTCTACCTGATGAACTAAAAACCAGATATATTTTAGGTGGTAGAACTTCTAAGGATCAATGTGTCTCTTACCAGTCAGTGTTTTGTGGGTTTTGGTGATGTTGGTGGTTTTATTGATTTATTTATTTTTCGAGTGGAAAGAACTCCTCGTATCCTAAAATAGCAGCAAGTCAATAATGATTCTATTATGTATGAGTGCTTTTGCCATATTTTTCTCATTCTCAGTTATTGCATTCATTCTACAAGTGTTTATTGAGCATCTGCTAAGTTACAGACATTAGTGTAAGGGCTGGGGAGGGACCCAGACAGACTCTGCCCTAATGGGGGAAACATACCTCAAATGACAGAGCAAATAAATGAGAAATGGCACCATGCGCTCAAGGAACGGGGCAGGACGTTGCAAGAGCAGCTAACAAGGAGAACCCCAGTTAGGAAGGGGCAGGCAGGGAAGATTGCTGCAGATGCTGTCATTTTGGATGAGGGTTACTAAGAGTTGGCCAGGCAGAGAAAGTGGGAAGAATGTTCCAGACCAAGATAAGAAGGGTGGTGGACTTGGGAAACCAAAGCGAGGTAACAGAGCCTAAGTGGGATGAATTGGGCAGGTAGAGGGGGTGAGCCTGGTCCACACTAAGGAATTTGTGTTTTGCTTTTTGGTTTTTGTTTTGTTTTGTTTCCGAGACAGGGTCTCACTCTGTGGCCAGGCTGAAGTGCAGTGGCATGATCTCAGCTCACTGCAACCTCTGCCTCTCGGGTTCAAGCAAATCTCCTCCCTTCGCCTCCCGAGTAGTTGGAACTACAGGCACGTGCCACCACGCCCGGCTAATTTTTGTATTTTTAGTAGAGATGGGGTTTCACCATGTTGGCCAGGCTGGTCTTGAACTCCTGACCTCAAGTGATCTGCCCACCTCAGCCTCCCACAGTGCTGGGATTACAGGCGTGAGCCACCACATCCAGCCCTGCACTAAGGAATTGGAATTCTACTCTGGGTTCTGTAAGAAGAGTGCACTGTTTTAAGCGGAGAAGTGACATGATCCGTTTTTGTTTTAAAAACTTCACGCTGGCTGGTGTGTGAAAACGGACCTAAATGTTTCAAGAGTGAAAACAGGAGTCTGGCTGATCTATTATGGAAGGTTAGGGGAGGGGAAGTGGTGGCTGGGACCGGAGAAATGGTAGATGAGATGAATGGAAGCCAGAGGGCTTATTAATAATAATAATTGCTTCCATTTACTGAGTACATAATGTGGGTTCAGCCTGTTTATCATCTATAGCATAGATTAACTTCCCGTATAGTGTCCCTGTGAGGTAGGAGCTATCATTCCCATTTTAGGTGAGGAAACGCCAGCGTGAGATCAGATTTCATGTTCAATGTCATAAAAGAAGAAAATGGCAGGATGAGATTTGTTCTTAACCACTGTTGCTATACTGCTGCTGGAGATATATTTGAAGGTAGATTGGTCTTCTTGTCCACATTTTATTACTGGGAAATGTATCAGCCAAACATTCTGCAGATACTGACTGAAAGCCTTTCGGAGCCAGGAACTGGCCTCGGAAGTGAGTAAGGAAGACCCCACCAGTTAGCCCAGCTGAAAAGGCGCCTCTCTCCACTTGAATCTTTTTGTACATGAGGTTCAGCTCATCAGTTAGGTAAACACATTCCTTAAAATAATCAACCACAAATTTTCTGGGACTGGAGGAGAGAAAGGTATGCTTTTCTATCCAACATGCATATGGCCAAGGGCTGGGTGTAAGATATGTTAGCATGTAACGACCCAAGCCCGTTGCCGCTGTAAGAGTGTGTGACCTTGAACACATTTCTTAACATTTCTGAGCCTCAATTCCTATATCTATAAAATGGCCACATACCAACTCATAGTGTCATTATAAAGATGTAAAGAATCACCCGTTGTCACATGTCCTCCCACATCGTAGACCATGCGGATGCTTAAGGAGCAGTGGCTAATAAATACCACTTGCAGTCCAGGACAAGAAGGGCAATTAGAAAATGAATTCGAGGTTCACTTTGCTTCTGGTCTGTAGATTATTTGCGGACGGTATGTGGCACTAATGAGTAAATATAAATGGGTTTGATTGTTCACTTGCATTATTGAATATTTCACGCACCTTTACGCGTGGAATAGTGTCAACTGATACACATAAAATGACTAAGGTGATTATTCTCCAGACTAGAGGCAAACAGAACGCCGATTTATACAGTTCCTCATTGTTCCTTTCAGTTTTGACCCATGGCAATAAGTGGGAAATAGATTCACCCAACTCACTCCAAATTCTTTATCATTGCTTTGAAAGACAGAGATTGCTACATTCAGTATAGTTGTCCCTTGAAAGGAATATGGGCAGAAAAGGCAAAAGTCAGAGTAAGGAGAAACAGAAGTCATACAAGCATAGCAATAAGAGCTCTGAAGTCGAAACGCCTACACAGTGCCAGCTGTGTGACCCCGGCCAAGTCGCCTAACCTCTCTTTGCCTCCAGTGTCTCATGTACAAATAAGTACCTGCCTGCCAAGATTGTTGTAAAAGTTAAATTTAAAAATACACATAAAGTGCCTTTGCTTAGGAAGAGCTCAAATGAACGTTAGTGACTGATGCTGCTTAGTGACTGATGCTATTGCTACTGTTACAGCCAACTCTTGTTTTCTTAAAGGAAGAAGGAAAATTCTGAAGTTTAGGAGAAATGACTGTTTTACCTATGTTGGTAGAAACGTTTGAAGAATGCAACGTAAGCTGACCTACTATATCTACGCTTGCAATTGATTCTGAAAGAAGTGGGTGCAGGGCTTTACTGTCAGTGGAAGTAATTGTTTATTGGGTTTACAACTTTTCCCTGGTATCTGAGGCCCTATTTTATTTTATTTTTTTCTTAAAATTGTGTTACTGAAACTTGATAGCTCTCATACTAGGAAGGCAGTCATGACACGTTAAAAACAGCCTGAGGCCGGGTGCGGTGACTCATGCCTGTAAACCCAGCACTTTGGGAGGCTGAGGCAGGCGGATCACAAGGTCAAGAGACCAAGACCATCCTGGCCAACATGGTGAAACCCCATCTCTACTAAAAATACAAAAATCAGCTGGGCGTGGTGGCACATGCCTGTAGTCTCAGCTACTCAGGAGGCTGAGGCAGGAGAATCATTTGAACTGGGCGGTGGAGGTTGCAGTGAGCTGAGATCTCATGCCACTACACTCCAGCCTGGTGACAGAACAAGACTCCATCTCAAAAAAAAAAAAAAAAAAAGGCCTGAAACAGTATGTAAGTCCTCACCCAAGACTTGAAAACTGTATCTGGTTATTAAAAAGGGGAGAAAACAGCCCAAAGCCTTAAGACTGAGTCTCATGCCAGCTGGAGAGCTGCGAAGGCAGAAGCCCATCAGTTTCCACCTGCTTGTACATTTCAGCCAGTTGACAAGTCAGTCCTCCTGTTCTTATAGAGGCCTCCACTGAGTCTGCAGCAGTCCAAAGGGGTGAGCTCTTCGTTCATGTCTCAGTGTGTCACATGATTTGACCCAAAACTCTGTGTATTTGTGACTTATAATGGAAGCAGTATATTAAGAAGTTATTTTGCAGGAAACTTTGTTGTCCCCTACAGCTTCCAAAATGCTGTATCAACAGTTTTATTTATTATAGTTTGTGAAACTAAATGAGAAAGAGCTGGGCAAGGAAGCTTTTTTTATTCCAGGGGAAAACAAAAGTTGTTTTGATCATTTTGGAAATTTTAGTAAAGGGAGAATAACATAAGAAAAATGGAATGTACGTGCTCCATTGTTCTTACAGATGTACAGTTTAAATAGTTAGGATCCCAAAATACTGAAATTATATCCAAAAATAAATCTGGATTTTGTAACAAAATTGAATTGTGTGTGAAGAGAAATAGCATAGCACCATTTTCAAGTGTCTCTTCCAACATGGAGGAAAAATTATTTCAGAAAAACACGGAATTTGATTTTTGCTGCTTTTTTTTTCAGACCGTCAGAACCATACACTGATGCTGCTTCCTGGGAAGGCAGTGTCGACCAGTGGTTAGGAGCAGGTGGGCTTTGGAGCCAAATAGAGTCGAGTTTAGTCTCCAGGGCTCAGCTGTGTGGCTTTGAACAAGTCACTTAACCTCTCTGAGTGCTTCCTCTTCCTTATCAGACAGGCAATTACAGTCCTTACCCTGCAGAGTCTCTTTCAAGATAAAGTAAGGCAGTGCATATTAAAAGTGAGTGCCCCCGGCTGGGCACGGTGGCTCATGCTTCTAATCCCAGCACTTTGGGAGGCTGAGACAGGTGTCAGGAGTTCAAGACCAGCCTGGCCAACACAGCGAAATCCCATCTGTACTAAAACTACAGAAAATTAGCCAGGCATAGTGGTGTGTGCTTGTAATCCCAGCTACTCAGGAGACTGAGGCAGGAGAATTGCTTGAGCTTGGGAGGCGGATGTCGCAGTGAGCTGTGAGCCAGAATCGTACCACTCCACTCCAGCCTGGGTGACAGAGAGAGACTCAGTCTCAAAAAAAAAACCCAAAACTTTTTAAAAAGTGAATGCCACAAGGCCTACAACGTGCAGGCAAACAATGAACAGGGACAGGAGGAAGGTGGCAAGATGATGAGGGCAAGGCATTGAGGGTGGCGGTGGCGATGCTTGGCTTTAGTTCTCCAAGCCGAGAACCCAGACCATGAGTTATTTACCAGGCTGTGATACGTTTTACCATAAAAAAGAAGCATAAATATTTGCAAAGGCAAAGTTGAGATGTGAGAAATACCAGATGTCTTCGATTCTTCTTTTTCATTTTTCTCCTCTTATTTTATACCTCAGTACACTGGTTTCTGATCTTTTCATAAAATAGTCCAGAAAAGCCAATGATAGCAGCATAAAGACCCAGCCAGTCTAGAGTTTCTGCTGAAAACTAGATTGTTTTCAGAGGATGCAGGGTCTGGTCTGGGTGCATACCATTTGCCCTCCGGATCTTTTCTCTATATTTATTTAGCTCTGATTGAGGAATAGACAGTTTTCATTAAAGAATGTCATTTTAGTAACTTGGAGAATCCTGATCATGATTTTTAATTATGATCTTTATTGGATGCTATGTTTTGTTAAAGCTCTGGCCCTTAGTCTCACATATGAAAGTATTTGTAGCTGTATTTCCACATTCTAAAAAAAGAAATCCATTACCCAAATTTATGTATGGATGATTTTGTAATTTGTGGAATGATGACATGATAAAGTAAGTCTTCGGCAGAAAACTCAGTTGGATACTTTGTTTTAATACCAAATGGATCTACCAGGAAGAAGAAATCTCTGAAGCCTACATTGCCTGGCATGATTTAATTGCAAAGAGTATCTATACTGCCTGCTGGTGTTAACTGACAAACAAGAACTGTCTTGTGATACTTTGGCATGGCATGAATATGCTGTACGGAATAATTAAACCCTCAAACAATATGTATGGTCTTCAAAGAAATAATAGGAAAAAGTTGACATGTCATCAATAAGTGTTTTCATATTCTAAGTAATTGATGCCAGTCTCTTACTTTTCGTTCCCGGTTGCCCTCATTTAAGCAGTTCTGAAATTGATAACGTGTTGTCAGTGTTGATCTGGAAGACCAGAGAACATTCAGAATTCTTGAAATAATGAAGGAATGAATGAGATTGTCCCCACCCCATATCCCCTGTGTGATCAGTGTAAGCAATTTGAAGCATATTTCTTTTATTTTTAATTGATCCAATTAGTTTTGACACATTCTATCCAGATCGGTTGCTTTTCTGTGATAATATTCAGTTTCTCATTCATTTATTTACGAAGCCCTTCTTCTATGCTAGGCATTGTGCTGGGTTTAGAGGTGTTGTTTCTGCCTCTTAGCTCAACCCAATGTGGGAGGAAGACAAGTAAACAAGAAATAAGGCTGAATAGGGAAAGTCTTGTTTCAGAATCCTGGCAGAACACAAGAGAAAGGCTGATTCACTCCTGGGGTCGGGGAGTTTCTTTCAGCTCTCCCATGCTTTAGAGTGTAACATAACATATGTCATCTTAATGAAATCCATCTCATTCAAACTGTGTGACTAAATTAGAGAAGGGTAAAGTTAAAGTCAGGTAATTTCAATATTGATCTGAAAGCAATTTGGAGGTCATGCATGTTTTGATTCAATACTCAAATCATCTCAGAAATGCAAGAAATTTTATCAGGAAGAACTTTACCTGCATAGTAATATTTTCATGCAACTTCTAAATAACCATTTTCAGCCAGTATATCCGAAGATTTTGAAATCAGAAAATACAGTATTCAGCCAAAAAGGATGGGAGTCTACTTGTCCTCTCTAAATGAGGGTGGACACCGTATGTCTCCAAACTGTAGATGCCTGGGGTCACCTGCTCCCATAACATGTCCAAGAAAGAGAACAGCTCTCAGCACTGAGCATGGCCGGATTAGGACATTCTTGCACTGCTAGGAAGAAATACCTGCGACTTGGTAATTTATAAAGAGAAAAGGTTTCATTGGCTCACGGTTCTGCAGGCTTTTCAGGAAGCATAGCATCGTTATCTGCTTAGCTTCTGCGGAAGCCTCAGGAAGCTTGCAATCATGGTGAAAGGTACAGTGGAAGCATGTACCTCAACTGAGGAAAGCAGGAGAACCTGAGAGGAAGGGGTGGGAGGAAGAGGTGCCACATGCTTTTAAATGACCCAATCTTGCAAGAACTCATTCTCACAAAGATAGCACCAAGCCATAAAGGATCCGCCCCCACAAGCCAAACACCTCCTACCAGACCCCACCTCTAGCACTGGGGATTACAGTTCAGTGTGAGATTTGAGCGGGGACAAGTATCCAAACTATATCCATGGCTAAGACTGAACTCATGTCTCTTCTCTCATTTATGAGTCACCCATCTCTGTTGACATCACCCAAGAGTCCTCAGTCTGTCATGCAGTTCCTGATTCTGGGCCCCTCTGAATTTCCCATCCTGTCGTGTCCTGGCCTGGTGCTCTGTATGGACGCTCACACCAGCCTCTTTGCTAACCTTCCTGCAGCCTGTTTTTTTCTCTTTCCCCTCCAAGTCTCATCCGTGTGGCTGTCACTGCCTGTGGCTCTGAAGCTCATGTGTACTGAAGTCCCTTCCGTGTTTGGTGGCTCCGCATGGCACAGGATAAAGTCAGCAGCGTTGGGCAGCATGTAGGTTCTGTCCCCAACCTGCCTGTCTCAGCAGCAGTGGGTCTCCCTGCCTCAGGCCCTGCACCCTGACCACGTGGCATCCACGTCATTTCGCCTCCCCTCTGCGCGTTGCCCGCTAGCATGCTGTTTCTGCACCCCCATGCCTTTGAGGATGCAGTCCCCTCTCGCTGGAATGCTCTCCTCCCCATTTCCCATTCCTCTCTTCACCTTCCCCCGACCAGCCCAGCTCACTCTTCCCCATCTTTCCTGGCTCCTTTGGGCACCCCCTCCGCAGGCTGACTTCTGGGTTGAAAGTCTTTCCTGGGGCTCCTGTGGTGCTTTGGGTATGTCTGTGTCATGGAGCCCTGACTACTCTGGGTCTGTGTCCTTCACCAGTGGGGCCTCCCGGAGCATCTTATTCCCATTGTGCAGCATGCTAGATATTGTTTAAATGAGAGAATATTTAGGTGTCACATGTCATCCCACAACAAATGGCAAATAGCAAAATCAACTCCTGGCACAGTTAAAATGCATTTTATTTCCTGGTATTGAGAGAAACAGAGTACCTTGTTAGATCAGCTAATCTAATAAGCAGAGAAAAAGAATGTTCTCATGAAATTCTGCATTCACCTTCTGTTTTCATTTGCTGACATAAGAGAGTCCATCTAATTGGATTTTCTCTTTGGGGAAATCTGCAAGCTCCAAGGCCATTGCTGTCACATTTCCAATACTGCCATTGTCCATCCACCCCCGCTTAGTTCTCTCCAGGGGCCTTTGACTCCTGGCCCCTTTTAAATTAGACACACATCTTAGAAAACCTCCATCCAGCGCCTTCTCGGTTTGATTCACACTCCCTGGCAAGTCATGGTGCTGGAGAAAGATGTGGGACGTGTATCACCCAGGAAGGAGCGGAGAGCCTGAAGCAAAAGGGGCAGTGCCTGCCTCATGCTTCTCAAATTCACTTATTCATTCATGTATTCATCTGCTCAACACACATGTATTCAGCACTTAGCACAGCATCTGCAACAAACACTCCGTCAATATTGCTTGACTAACCTGTAAGGTCTGCTAGTGCCACACAGCAGTTAAGAGCACAAGTTCTAAAGCAAAACCACCTGGACACTGTCGTGGATGGCATGACCTTGGGCAGGTCACTTGACCCTGCTGTGTCTTGGTTTCCTCTTTTAAATAGGGATAAAAAAATAGTATCCATGGGCCAGATAATATATGGATTAAATGAGATATCAGGGGCTCAGCACAGCACCTGGCCCAGTGTGAGTGTTTAGCAGCTATTAATGCTTCCAGCCAGGAGGAGGTGCACGCTCTCTGCAGGGCTGGAAGTGAGGGACACAGCGATGACCAAGGAGGCCTCCTGTGGCTCACATTCTTGAAGGCAGAGATAAACAAGTAAGGAGATGCATAAACAAAATAGGAATGCCAGACAGAAAACCAAAGGAGGACTGCGATGGGGGCTAATAGTGGTGATGGGGCCACTTTAGATAAGAGATCAGGAAAGGACCCTCTGGGGAGACAACACTGAAACCAAGAGCAGAAGGGTAAAAGGAGCTGGCCACATGAAAAGCCATGTAAAGAATGTTCCAGACACAGGGCACAGCAGGTGCCATGGCCCTCAGAGGGAGAGGGTCTGGAATATTCTAGAACCAACCAGAGACCAGTGTTGGCTAGAGTAGCATGAGCTAGAGGGAAAAAATTGAGTGTGGTGGGAGGGTGGGCCGCATGAGGTTGCACCTCAGAGGCCATGGGGAGGTGTTGGGATTTCATCCCAGGGCCAGCAGGAAGACACTACAGAGCTTTAGCAGGGAGGGCAGCATGATCTCCAAGCAGGACCTGAGGAAGTCAGAGCAGGCAGCAGGGGCACACAAAGCCCTGCAGGGTGGGTTCATTCCCAAGGATGTGGAGTGCATGACACGTGGAGTCCTGGCTGCGGAAGCAGATTCCTGGAAGGGACAGCTGGGAAGGCGTTCGGATATCAGGTCACATTGCTTCCCTCCATCTCTCATTCAAACCCTGCATAGGAAACCAAGGAAGCTGCCTGCTTTTCCCAGCTCATAGCGCTGGGGCTGGTCCACAGAAAGCCCATCATCAGTTTGGGGCTTGTTTTTGGAGGGGGGTAGTTGGTGTTTATTTAGGTATTTAGCTATTTAAATGGACACATCATTGCATGTTGTTGTTAGGCACACCGTGTTGTTTTGAAGGGGATGGTTGAATCTAGCTAATAAACTAATGTATTACCTCCCAGTTGCCATTTGTGTGGTGAGCACACGTAACATCCACTGTGTACATTTTGCGAGACTCTGTTGTACACTGAGCATGAACTCTTGCTGGCTTTCCTCCTGTTCCTGTCTTTCCCTTCCCCTTCCCCTTTCTTGCCTTCGAAATATCTTGAGAAGATATAATATACACAAGTGGTATGACTGCATCCTATCCATAAATCAACATTTCTTTTCCAGACTGTACAAGAAAAACTCGAAAAGAAGCATATCATTTAGTGCCTCAGCAGCAGTGGGACATGGTCAGGGCTGTGAGCAGAAGCCCCTGTTCCACTCTCTTTCGACAAGAGAAAACATAACACAGGGCTTAAGAACTCTCCAGAGCTCCAAGCATGACGGTGGTGGTATTTCTGCTTAGCTCTGATGACACTTGGATGACGATGAGGAGCAGTGGGTAGTTTTAGGGCTTTGTATTGCTATTCTGAGTCACATTTCAAAACCTTCTAATTAATTTTACTGCTGTTTAACCCTAAAATTACTCTGTCCTCCAGTTTGCTGAGAGTTGTCTATTGAAAGCTCGTTTTCTCTAATCCCCAGCTTTCCTGATGGATTTTCCATCTCCCTCATACGTAAAATGACTGTTCTCCTTGGCCATCTGTCCAAACCAGCTTTCAGTTAAGCCTGGTCAGAAGCCCTCGAATGATGTCTCTTTGTTCTACAAATGTCTGCACCCATCACTCCCCTTAATATTAGGTATTTATATACCTTGTTCATTCAAATAAGATTTCAACATTGTTAAGACCTGAATTGCTAAAATATTAATAAAATATGTGATAAATACAAGTAAAAATACATAGTAAATAATATAAGCAATAATTAATATAACTTAATCTACATTAAATTCTTCCTTTCCTTTCTCTGTAATCTTGAAGCTGGTTAAGTGTGCGCCTTTTTTAAGACTATAGACTATTGAGGCCACTCTGGGTTCTTGCTCAACAGAGAATAGGCTATGTGCATCCTTAGCTGCATCCTCCGTGCTCTGTGCATCCCGCCTCCATGCTCTGTGTATCCCCCCTCCATGCTCTGTGCCTCCCCCCATGCTCTGTGCCTCCCCCCATGCTCTGTGCATCCCCCCATGCTCTGTGAATCCCCCCATTCTCTGTGCCTCCCCCCATGCTCTGTGCATCCCCCCAATGCTCTGTGCATCCCCCTGTGCTCTGTGCATCCCCCCGTGCTCTGTGCATCCCCCCTCCATACTCTGTACATCCTCCCATGCTCTGTGCGTCCCCCCTCCATGCTCTGTGCCTCCCCCCATGCTCTGTGCCTCCCCCCATGCTCTGTGCATACCCCCATGCTCTGTGAATCCCCCCATTCTCTGTGCCTCCCCCCATGCTCTGTGCATCCCCGCATGCTCTGTGCCTCCCCCGATGCTCCGTGCATCCCCCCTCCATGCTGTGTGCATCCTCCAGTGCTCTGTGCCTCCTCCGTGCTCTGTGCATCCCCCCCATGCTCTGTGCATCCCCGCATGCTCTGTGCCTCCCCCGATGCTCCGTGCATCCCCCCTCCATGCTGTGTGCATCCTCCAGTGCTCTGTGCCTCCTCCGTGCTCTGTGCATCCCCCCTCCATGCTCTGTGCCTCCCTCCGTGCTGCATGCATCCTCCCGTGCTGTGTGTATTTCCCCGTGCTCTGCACATTGTCCCATGTTGTGTGTATCCGTCTGTGCTCTGCATCCTTCTGCCTGTTCCTCTGCAGCTTCGCCCATGTCCCCTCTCCGCCCCATCCCTCCAGTTATTCCCCTCAAGTCCCATCTCTGGATTTCACATCCCGCCTCTCTGCTTCCCTTTGGAACTGTGCTGTGGAAGATTGGTTCACCTCGCCTGTCCCCTTGACCTGGGCTCACCTGCTGCAGCTCCATTGTCAAGGTCGCCAGACTCCTCCACCCTCCTGGAGCTCTCTACCTGTGACCAAGGACCACCCCTTCTTCACACTCCTCTCTTCAGGTCTCTGTCACCTTCCCACTGCCTTGCCTGCTCTCCCTCCCCTCTTCCTCTCCTTTGCTCCTGACCATGTGACAGGGCTGGGGTGCCCTGTGAATAAGCCTGCCCAGGCAGCCCCTCTGGCAGCTCAGAGGAGGTGAGCTTAGAAGACAGGGGTTTGAGAGCCCAATGCTGCCAAGTAAAGCAACTTTCTCTGGCATGACATGTGCACTGCTGAGGAGAGTGAGGGGCAGCACTCGGGAGGCCCACGTGCCTTTGCCAGGGAGTGTGAGGGCCCGTCTGTGTTTTATGTTTTCCGCACGCTCTCTCAAACACTCGCTGTTAAGTAGACTGCAGCAGAGACCTGCCATCAGGGTCTAACTGATTTAAGCCAGGCGTATCCTCAATATATTGCAATCCATGTAAAACAAGGAGCTGCCTCTCAGTTTTGAACTTGACTGGGAGGGAGTCTAAGGAACTCTGACTGTGTGAGGAAAGTGCTTCTCATCCCTGACATTTGCATCGTTCCCACTTCTTTTCCTTCCCTGCCATACTGATCAGGACTCTGGTTGCAAAACGCAGCTCCAGCCAGCGGAGGCAGAAGAGAGGGACTTAGGAGGAGGAGGAGAGGAGGAGTAGGTCCCGGGGCAGCAGATCCATCTGCCTCTCCCTGCCTTTTGTCCCTGCCTGAGGGTGACAGCTTTGTTCTCTCTGACCAGCATTCTCCTGAAGTGAGGGACCAGGGTGGAGGTGGTGGCCACATCCTCAGAGCCTTGAGAACAAAGAAAGACCTCCTCCCCAGACATCCCAGCTCAACATGCTGTAGGGAAGCTTTGTGATGGGCTTAGCTTGGGTCACGTGTTCATCTCCAGATCAGGTGTGGAGGAACCACCCCCCCCAACCCCCACACAGAACCAAATGGTGTGAAGAGTGTTCTCTGAAGACAGGAGAGGGCAGGCAGCACCTTCACCATCCCCAAAGTTCAGTATTTAAAGGAACTCTTGACTCCCTGTTGTCCAGACACAGAAAACCCAGGTTCTGTTTAGAGCCTTTCTGTCTCTTCCACCAGCACAGCTCCCCAGACTCCAGGCCTTTCAGATCCTGACCTTGACATTATCTGCCTGGATTTCCCCCTCTCCTTCCACCCACTCCTGGGCCCGGCCGACTCCTGCTCCATCGTTAGGGCGGGGTAGTTGTCGGCTCCCTCTGCAAAGCCTTCCCCTGCAGGAGGCTCCACCCACAGCTCATCCACGCACCCGGAAGTGTTACTGCTGGACGATGTCCAAGTTCTTGGTGTTTTGAACAAAGAATTGGACAAAATGCACAAACAAAACAAGGAAAGAATGAAGCAAACAAAAGCAGAGATTTATTGAAAATGAAATTACGCTCCACAGGGTGTGAGGGGGCCCAAGCATAGGTGCTCAAGAGCCCCGTTACAGAATTTTCTGGGGTTTAAATACCCTCTAGAGGTTTCCATTGGTTACTTGGTGTACACTCTATGTAAATGAAGGGGATGAGGTAAAGTTACAAAGTCATTTAATTGCTGGACTCCCTATGTAAATGGAGAGGATATTTCCTGTCATAGCTGAAGTGTTTCCATTTGACTTAGTTCTAGAAAGTCAGCATGAATCGACCTCATGTTCCCTGTCTCCAGACCCTGTTCTCCTGCCTCAGAAGGACTCTGTTTCTGTTCGGTGATCTCTCCCTTCACACTGGATTCTGTGTCACCCATCACCCTACCAGCTCGTGGTGTCATCAAGAGCGGAGCTGTTCCTACTTGTTTTTGTATCCCAGCAGCTAGCACCTGGCAGCGGTAGTTACACAGGAAATACTTCCTGTGGTTGTGTTGAGCGGGATAAAATAGTGCGTGTTATGTAAGACATTGGAAAATAATTTAAAACCTAAGTAACCCATGCTTTGCAATCTTTAATGAAGTTCTGGTAGACTGCATACAGTTTTATTAATAGTTAGAATAAACAGGCGTTTTCCTCCTCCTTTCAATTTATCTTAGAAATTCAATATTTCAGGGTGTGCAGAATCATTTTTCCTCACCTCATACATACATCGCTGCTTTTAACATTTCATTGCTGTTCTAATCTCCTCTGTGACATTTCAATATTGTCAGCCGGTTCTCTCACCTGCGGGGGAGCCAGCAGGGGCACTGCAGTGGATCAGAATGATTTTCCCAGTGGGAGGCTCAACCATTGATTCCAGTTGATGGGGCCTGTGACTTCCAGGAGGGAGGTTTTCCCAAATTAGATATCTGCCTGTACTATTCATGGAAGAGTATATGTGTGTGCACATATGTGTACATTTGCAAGTGTGTGCACCCAGGTGTGTGCATGAAGGAATGAAGTGGGAGGAAGGAAGAGAGGGAGGGTTGCACATTGAGTGTGTGGGCTATTGTTCCAAGGACGCATTATCTGACTCTGTTGTCTGAATCTCCTCTGAATTCTCCCTGGAGAACCTAAACCGGGAAGGCCCTAATGGGAGCCTCCTTGGATTATCCGTTAAGAAAAAAAAAAAAAAAAAAAAAAAGGAGGTCACAATCTTGCTACCCTGTAGCCGAGATATTCACAACAATATATCAATGCGATTGTGCACTCATCTTTCTGTGGTGTTTTTATTTTTCCACAGAGGTCTCATTGCCAGCAGTTTCACGGAAACCCACTATCTGCAAGATGGTACTGATGTCTCCCTCGCTCGAAATTACACGGTAATTCTGGCACGTTGGGATCACCATAATCTTACACCATTGGATCTGTGCTTAAACTTTGTAGCCATTTTATTCGGAGCAAAATCACATGCCCAGATTCTTAGCTTAGGCCCCAAGAAGTGCTGGTGTGTCCCTTTAGTGGTAGGCATTCCATTGTAACTCCAAAACACCAGCCTTGGCCAGGTATGTGCGCAGACAGCCCTTGAGGGAATGGTTTTATGGCGGGGCTGACCTTGAAACCACCTTCCAAGGACTATGGATGCTCATTTGAGCAAATCCTTTTTAGAAAACCTAGCCAGTTAGAGATGGCTTGGAAGGCAGCCATGCCTGGACTGAACTTGGCTACATTAAATTCTGAGGCACCTTAAAGAACTTTAAAAGAAAACTGATTCTGCTTAACCTATTCTGAATGTATCCACAATGTGGATATGATTCTATACTGTGGGTGTTACTGTAACATGACATTTATCACCTCTCAGGCAGTGTTTCTGGTATTTGAACTTTTAGCTTTGTCCTGGACAAAATGCTCACTTTATTTGTTGCTTTAACAGATGTTTACTGTGTACTCGCTGTGATCTGTCCCACATGTGAATATGGGGTTTCAGAGAGAATAGGGCAGAGTCACTGCCCTCTGGGAAGAAGGAAAGTTACTTGTTTTAAAGAGCTATGGGTATTTATTTGAAAAAGGATGAGCTAGAGGCAGGCTTTACCCTTATCCCTTATCATTGAAGCTTGTCAAATAGCCATTACTGTCTGCAGTGATTCCTCCCTTCTCTGCGTGACGCCAACACTTTTCTTTATCACTTGTTTGACACTTGGCACTTACAAGCTGATACCTGCAGCCTTCCAGGAACTTGGTGGAATGAGCTGCTATAGCTCTCCCAGCCCAAAGAAAACACGTGGAAACCCTGGATAAAATATAAACATTTAAGATTTTTGCTAATGCCTGGTCAAGCTCAAAAGAAAGTCAGCAAATCCCCAAGAGGCAGAAACAAAGAGGGGATGTTGTTCCTGAGCCCTGGCTGGTGAGTTGGGGCTCACCGAAGGGCTATTCAAAGACCCAGAGGGCTATTCAAGACCCAGCAAGAGGGCCTGGTGCTTGGGTTTGGGAAAAGAGAAGTAACCGCCTACAACTGAGAGTCGCACAAAAGCCAGATCCCCAGGAGAGCTGCTTTCCTCTGTGAAAAAGAGACAAAAAGAACTCTTCCAATCCAGGGATGGGGGCTGGGAGGAAGAATTGTTTGCCAGGTGTCTTGGATTGAAAAATGATTTCATAAAAAATGAAGACATTGAAACCCCAGTTAGTCTCATGTGTGGATGTTGGGAATAGTCTGGGCCTGTGTCCAAATTTTTAATACCAGCGTAGGAATGGAATTCCCAGTCAAGATATTGACCTCAAAACTGGTCCCACATCAGTGAAACTCCCATGGGCCCAGGCCTAAGCCAACCCAAAATAGTTCTGTAGGAATATTTCTATAACCCAGATAACATAAGATACCCTCATGGAAGAAAAAGTAATAAAAATATTAAAGATGAGCCCCAAATCAAAATTATAAGCCACACAATGCAAAAAGACATTGTACGCAAGCATCAGTAGACAAGAGAAACAAAAATTAGGACCTCTGAGAACATAAGAGATAATAGAAAAATCAAAGAAGAAAAATTAAAAGAATAGAATGGGTCTAATAGAAATTCCACAATGAAAACACATAAAATTTTAAAACACACACAGGAAGCAAGCCGTGTTTAATCAGAATGTGATGAGCCTGTCCCTGAATTGAGGAAAGACATGAGTCTTGAGGAAAATCCACCAAGTCAAGCAGGAGGAATAACTAAACTAAACACACTCCAAGACAGCTTATGATGAACATGCGGAACACCAAAGATGAACTCTTGAAACCACTTGAGGCAAAAGAGAGATTTGTACAAAATAATGACAACTAAACCAACAACAAACTTTTCATTAGTAACTATGCAATTAAAACTTGAGAACTAAGGGAAAATTATTGTCAGTCTCAATCCTATATTCATTAATTATTTTATAAGAATAAAAATGAAATAGACATGTTCATACAAAGATGAGAGAATTTACTACCCTCAGATTCCAACGAAGGTATCTACCAAAGGATAACTAACAAAGAATAGCTCAGTAGGAAGGAAATTGATCAGCAGCAGCAAGGACAGGAAGTCAGAGGCACTACTAAGCAAAATAATGCATGTGAATAAATTTAAATAAGCTTCTTAAAATGACTGTTACAACAGTGACCAAATTTGGGTGGTTTAAAACCAGATGAGCTAATAGATTTAAAATGGTTTAAGAATTTGTATTGTGCTAGAGAATAATAGACATGCTGATTAACTTTAGATTTTGATAAGAGCGTGACCTGCAATTTTAAGTATAACTATTTAAAGAATAGAAAATCATAAAATAGTAAGATAAAAATGAGTCCACATATTAATCTCATTATATGTAAATAGATGGAATCTCTTTGTGAAAATGAAAACAGATAATCTGCATAGAATTTAAAATAAAATCCAGCTGCATCATTTTTACAAGATTCACACCCAAAATATAAAATGGCTGTGAAAACAAAGAAAAGGAATGGAAAAAGATATTGTAGACAAATCTTAATCCAAAAAAAAAAAAAAAGCTGCTGTAGTGGTAACATCAGAGAAGCTAGACCTTAAGGCAAAAATGACATGAATAGGGATAATAGGGTAATTCTGTAATGATAAAAGGAGCAATTTAGAAGGGTAGTAAAAGAATTTTGAAACTGTATATGCTAGCAAAATTGTCTCAAAATATATAAAACAATAAATGACAGAATCCAGGTATAACTTTTAATCTAATTATATAGATTCATCTAGAACTAAGCTTTAGCCCAGCTCCTAATGAAAGGATTTCTTAAAATCTGAAACAAAACAAAAAACCATTAAAGATTAGACATTATTGACTAAAGCTTTTTTGGTTCCTAGAAGGTTAACGAAAAAACTTTCAATACAGACAACATGTTGCAATTTTTCCTCAAAAGAAAAGTCTCTAGATGTAAAGTTGATAAGCTTAATTTATAAAGCAAGTCACTGAAAATGTCTGGACACATTCACAGAGTGGGAGATTTAAATATACCTCTCTCAGAAATGAAGATTTTTTAAATGAGCAGAAATTAATGAAAAGAAAGACCCCCCCCCCCAAAAAAAAACTCAAGAGAGAAGATAAATTAAACCAAAAGCTGGTGCTTTGAAAATATTCATAAAATGGACAAAACATTTACAAAATTAATCAAGAAAGAAAGAATTCCTAAGTAAATAATATTAAGAATGCAAAGAGGGATATAAGTATTGTTATTCAGAGATTTTTTAAATCACAAGAATGTTGTGAACAATACTAACCATTTTCTTAAAAATGTAAAATTGTTAACACTGGTTCAAGGCGAAAGAAGAAAATTTAAATATAACTATGTGAAGAAATTAAATTTTTAATAGTATTTTTAATATTTACTTACAAAAATAAGATCAGACTCACATGATTTAACCAGTGAGTTTTAGCTAACATATAAGAGACAAATAGTTCCTGAGAAAAAAAGAATAATTTATTTAAAGGAGGGGGTGGAAGGAGCTACTAAAACAAGAAAAAGAGCATGCACAGAATGAATCCTACAGACTAGTTTCAATTACGGACATAGTTGCAAAAATCCTAAGTAAACTTTACAAACCCTATCCAGTACATATTTTTAAAATACTTTCTGACCAAATTATACTTAACTGAAGAATGCAAGGATAGTTCAATATTAGTATATCTACTAAGGTAATTCAATCCATTAATATCTTCAGATTAAAAGTATTATAACTGATAGTATTTCTTCTATGATAACCTATACTGTTTCTTACAGAGACTATAATAGCTTTTGTGAGTGGGGAATGCTATCTATCCCTTTCCTACCCCCATAGAGCCTCACATAGCATCTTGCATATACTAGATTTTTAATAAAATTATCCATCTAGCATTGCATTGTCTTAGGTGATGCCATGTAAAATTGATTTCTTCATCTATTCACTCAGCAAACATTTATTCAGCACCTCCTGTTTGCAGACACTGTTAGGCTGTGGGGAGATAGGCTGACTAAAATATATTCCTCAGCATATAAATTCTACTGGAGAGGCACAGAGCACTTTAAAGACATTTAAAAAACTTGTTTTAATATAATTACTATAATAGGAGAAGTGTACAAAATACCATTGTGGTATTTTAACTGTGGCTGATTTTAATTCTTTGGAGGCCATTTCACTAAGGAAGTAACATTAATCTGGGTCTTTAAAAGTGGGCAGGCCGGGCGCGGTGGCTCAAGCCTGTAATCCCAGCACTTTGGGAGGCCGAGACGGGCGGATCACGAGGTCAGGAGTTCGAGACCATCCTGGCGAACACGGTGAAACCCCGTCTCTACTAAAAAATACGAAAAACTAGCCGGGCGAGGTGGCAGGCGCCTGTAGTCCCGGCTACTCGGGAGGCTGAGGCAGGAGAGTGGCGTAAAAACCCGGGAGGCGGAGCTTGCAGTGAGCTGAGATCCGGCCACTGCACTCCAGCCTGGGCGACACAGCGAGACTCCGTCTCAAAAAAAAAAAAAAAAAAAAAAAAGTGGGCAAAGAAGAACAGCATGATGGGGATGAAACCTTTCAATACTAAAGAGTTTCAATTTTACCTATTGAGAATTGGGAGCCTTAGGAAGTTCTCATGCAGCAGAATGGCCTGTTCAGTTCAGAAAGCGTCTCTGACAACAGAATGGAAGAAAGATGGGTAGGAATATTGGTAGACAGAAGATGGGAAGATTTCTTATGGGTCCATTGTAGTTAGTGAAAATTTTGCCTACAGAAGTGGGCCTTGGAATGGTCAGCAACTGGCCAGAGTCAAGAGTGCTTGGGAAGTCAAAGGAGACAGGATCAAGGGATAGGGGGTAGCGGAGGTGTCATCAGTGGGACTTTCCCTTCCACTTAAGCCGTTGGATGGGCAATTTGTTTCTCACTGGTACCATTAAGGAGCAATTGTTGGTTGGAAGGCAGAGGAGATGAGTCTTGGTTTGTCAGTGTTGTGTTTGTCATAGGACAGCCAAGTAAAGGTGTTCTGTAGGCAGATGGATATATAAGAACCTAGAGTACAGAGAAAGATGGAGTCCTCAAGGAAAGATCTGTGGATCAACCTCATATATAAGTGATAGGCAGGGTCATGAGTTCATAGTTGACATTTTTGTTCTCTTTTACCCCACTAAGATCTCACTTAAAATATGTTTTCAGACTCAGCACTAAGGCTGTCTCCACAGTGTAAATTGTTATTTCAGAAAGAAACAGCAAAGAGAGATCTTAGAAATACCACAATAGGCTCCAGTTTTCCAAACGGCCACACTCTATGACGGTGAACAGTGCTTGTCTAACACGGACATCTCTAGAACGTGTAAAATATGCTTCCAAAGTTATTTGAATACTTTTGTACATTCTGTTTCAATCTCCCATACTACTTTTCTTTTTCTTAGGCATTTGTATTAGTCGGGGTTCTCTAGAGGGATAGAACTAATAGGATAGATGTATATATGAAGGGGAGTTTATTAAGGAGTCCTGACTCACACGATCACAAGATAAGGCCTCACAATCGGCCATCTGCAGGCTGAGGAGTAAGGAAGCCAGTCCAAATCCCAAAACCTCAAAAGTATGAAAGCCTATGGTGCAGCCTTCAGTCTGTGGCTGAAGGCCCAAGAGCCCCTGGCAAACCACTGGTGTACGTCCAAGGGTCCAAAAGCTGAAGAACTTGAAGTCCGATGTTTAAGGGCAGGAAACATTCAGCACAGGAGAAAGGTGAAGGCCAGAAGACTCAGCCACTCTAGTCCTTCCACATTCCTCTGCCTGCTTTAATCTAGCCATGCTGGCAGCTGATTAGATGGTGCCCACCCATTGAGGATGGGTAGGCCTCTCCCTGTCCACTGACTCAAATGTTGATCTCCTTTGGCAACACCCTCACAGACACACCCAGGAATAATACTTTGCATCCTTCAATCAAGTTGATACTCAATGTTCACTATCACAGTACTTTTTCCCCTTTTTTCTCACTTGGGAGGAAAAATGCAATAAGTGAGAAGGTGAAGAAATAGAGGACTAGAGAAACAGAGGTTCAGCAGCTGCCAGATCTGTTTGGGATTTGGATTGCAAAAGCTGAAGGCTACATATCCAGGCATCTTAGTAAACAGCCCTGATGGAAGGGCTCCAGGATATTGATAGTGGTTGTCTCCATGTGGTGCGGGACTCTGTGCTTTTCTGGGTTCTCTGATTCACGTGTGCACAGGAGCAGGGGCTCACATTTTTCCTCTCCTCTTTTTCCATGTGGTGACTGTGTGAAAGGGTGAATGTCTGCTCCATTCCCCTCCTCTTCCCCTAGTCCTCCCCATGGAACTGTCTCTTTACAGGGAAGAGGGTGGGAGGAGACAGGCCCTGAAAATCCCTGGTCCCTGCTAACTGGGGAGTGGCTGCAGCCCCTGTGTTGGGCAGCCCTTGAAGTCAGTAGTGGGTGAGACTTGCCCCTCCCTCCCTCCATGGAGTCCTCTAGACAGCAGCATTCCTCATCTCCACCTTCCCCAAGATGGGTCCTGAGGCTTTGGCTGGGAAGAAGGGGAAAGAGGTTGAGGTGTGGGGAGGACGGAAATTGGAAATTGCAGGAAGCCTCTCTACTGTCTAGGCCTAAACTAGTATCCTCTCCAGAATATACCAGAAGCCTCTTTTTTTGGTAGTCATTAAGCTGATGCTGTATTTTGATCTTCATCTGACTCTGTGGATCATCTCCACTAGGGGAAGCAACTGAAAGATAGATTAATTGGCACCCCCAAATCTCCAGAAGCATCAAGCACATGTTGCTTTTATAATTAGAAAAATGGTGACTTTTCTTTTAACCCAGTCGTTCCCTTTCCTCATTCCTCTGAACGCCTTTCCAAGCAGTCAGCCTTGTTACAGTAAAGATGGGGAGTGAACAATGTTGTTCACTAAGTAAAACCCGCAGCCCAGAACAGCTGGTCCTTCCAGCAGGAGGCCCTTAAGGAGGGTCCGAGGCCTTGTATTGTTTTTCGTGGTGAGGACCCAGATGCAGATTTTAGGGTTTTGTTTTTATTGAATCAGGCTGGAAAACAAAAAGAAATTTGCTGACTCATCTCCTTATCTGCTAAAGTCAGCACACAGTGAATTTTCCTAAATTTAAAATTATATATAAAATAAGAACCACTTTTTGTGGCTATAGCGTATAGTACAATTTTTTTTTTTTTTTTTAAATATCTCAACAATTGGTATAAGCTGGTTGACTCAGAAGAGTGGCTGATTTTAATTTTGGAGTTAATCACATCTTTTTTCTCAACTGTCCTGACAGGATAAAATATTTGTGGCTTTATCCTTTGCTGACCACATCTAAGGGGAGATTGTGTTTTATACTGTTACTTTTAATAAGGCCTGTGGGAGACTATCCGCGTGACATTTCTGCTGTTTACATGCCAAAAGACAGCTCTGGGAAAGGCTGGCAGAGGCCCCCAGAAAAGCTAGATGCTGTCAGTGCTTTGGAGGGAATACATTCGTCTGTTACATGCATGTTGTCAACCAAGCACCATGACCTGTTCACGTGCCCCCTTACACTGAGAACACAGCAGGGATTAAAAACAGACAAGGGAACCCATGGGTGGGGGGAGGCTAGAAGAAGAAGACTGCCCTTATCCTGGTAATCACAAACATAATTAACATCTGGGCTAAGTGCACCAAAGGAAAGGCCACGGGGCCCTAATCTGGTCTGAGGGATCATGGAAGGCTTTACAGGGAAAGGAACATGTAAACCAACAGCTGGAGGCTGAGAAGGCATGAACCAGGGGACAGGAGGAGAAACATTCTGGGCTGCTGCTGAGTTTTACCTGGGGTGTCAGGTGAGGGGAAGGAAGTGTTTAAAAGCTAATGAAAGTCAGAGTGTATAGGACCTGAAGACCATGGTGACAGCCTTGGTTGTGATAAACATTAGGAGACCACTAAAAGGCCTTCCCGAAGGCATGTCATGACTATGTTTGGGCTTTCAAAAGCACCCCGTGGCTCCAGCATGAAATTGTAGTCAGAGCGAACAGGAGGGGAGGGGGAGGGTCCCCTGCCCCGTCAGGGTCAGGCAGGGGCCTCTTGTGGAAGAGCCTGAAGCCCAGGTGAGAGGAGATGGCAGCAGAGGCCAGGTGCATGGAATGAAAGGAAGAAAAAAATGTCTCACCCCTGGACGTGATCAGGACCCAAAAAAGTTTCATTCGTGGTATATGTTTCTCACTGGAAAAAATATAGAGCATTTGCTTTGATAGTGTCAAAGGAGACCAGCTGAGATGAACTGAGCCTGGACCATCAGGTGAGGATAGAATCTAACATTTTGGCCAAAAGTGTTGTTTGGGTGACATCCCATTCATTTCCATGGCAACTACTGATTGTCAGAAAGGGATAGTATCTTCTACAACTGGCTTGGACTAAACACATCAGGGCGATGAATGTCAGGAGTTAACCACAGTTCATTACGGTTAGAGAGCATCTAACAGCGATGAAAAGATAATTCTGGAGGGAAGGGGAAAGTCAGAGATCATGCACATCTCATAAATGTATCAAGTGTAAGTGCTGTTGCGGGTGGGCAGTGGCTATCTGGGCCAGCAGCATCGGAGTAAGAAGAATTTACCAAGACAGTTGTAGCTAAAGAAAGGGAGATTTATTAGAGATCGTAGGAAAATACATTGCAAAGGAGCAATGGGCAGGCCAGCAAGAGAGGAGATGACTGCAAGGAGACAAAGGCTTGCTGGAGATTTTATAGGATGGTGCTTGTGCAGTGTGCTGAAGAGAGCTTTGTGCAATATTGATAACACCAAGGTTGCATTGAACTAACTTGCAATTTTCTATCAGCTGGGGGTCTGGTGATACCTGAGCGCAGGAAGATTGTGAGTTATGTGCACAGGAGGGATACGTGTATTGGACCATGAAGAAAGGCAGACTTATAGTTTATCTGCTTCTTCATTTTGCTTTCCCCCAATCCTGTTAGTCTGACTCCCCCTACCTAACTAGGACTCCACAAGCCAGGCCCATCATCATATTCTTAAAACATCATTGAGAATGGATTGAATTTCCCTGCTGTTGCTGTATTCCACACATACCTAACTCACCAGTTCTCCCTGCTTGCCTCTCCCTCACAGGCTGCTCTGCTGTCCCACTGGCCGAGGCACTCAACACCAGTGCCTTCTCTCCCTTGGGTCTTCACCCAGGTCCTGTGGTGACTCCTACCTCCATAGCACATTCCACACCCTTTCCTGTCCACCGTCACATGGCTGCACCAGCTCAGGCCCGCCCTCCCTCACAGCTGCAAGATGTTTTAGCCGCCTGACTTTTTCTCCCCACTCCCAATCTCACCTAGCTTTAATTCAGACCCCACTCCTGCCTGAATGATCCTTCTAAAACATCTTTCTATTTATGTCACAAGATTGCATTTACATTTTGATCCTCCCAAATCATCAGCAGCTTCCTCCAATGCCTCCTCAATCAAACTCAAATTTCTTAGGCCAGTATCATCTTCCACAATGGTGACAGCCCCTACCTTTTCACGCATGTGTGTGTTTATTCAGTCATTCATTCATCCACTTATTCAGCAAATGTTTACTGAGTGTCCAATGCGGTAGCCAACATTGAGTAAATATCGACAATAGGCAAGACACTGTGCACAGAACTTTTTATATATTCTGTTGTTTGATCTTCACCAAAGATTAATTTTTTCTATCTTTATACCCAGATGAGAATACTGAGACCTCGAGGGGTTAAATAACTAGGCCACACCTGCAGTTAATAAGGATTCAAACCCAAATAGTCTGACTCTAGAATCTGAGCTCCTAGTCTGAGGCCATCCTACCCAGAATGAGCCTGATCTTGTCTGATCTTGGAAGCTAAGCAGGGTCAGGCCTGGGTAGCTCTTGGATGGGAGAGTCTCAGCTCCTGTATGCTGTGCTACACGCCTCCAGTTCACTTGGAACAAAACACTCGGTTATACGTTTCTGGCTATGGTGTTTGTTGTAATGGAATTAGTCTATAAAACTACAATGGGGTGGATTGGGGAAGGGGGTGGCATTCATTTACAATGAGAGACACCTAGAGAATGCTCTTGGGGGAGAGCAGAGTATGTTCAGCTGAACCAAAGTCCTGGAATATGAGGAGAGGAGAGGCCAGAACAGGCCTCTGGAGATTCACTAAGTGCATCACTCCAAGGCCCAACTGAACTCAGACCAGTAAACATCCTTACTCTGTGGCAAGTCTGCGGAAGGGAGGATGCAGCCCCTGTCCTCAGGGAACATACACTCTAACAACATATGACATGATGTGCCCATAACAGAGATGCTTTGGGAGTCAAACAATGCAAGGGTCAAACCCATGTTCCCAGAGGAACTCACTGTTTTAGTGACTTTTCTTCCATAAAATTGTCAGGAAAGGGCAGGCGCTAAGATAGACCCTCTGTCTGGAGACAGTATACACCACGGTTAGGATCACAAGCCAGAGTCTGACCACCCAGGTTCAAATCCCAGCTCAAGCACTTAATCAGCTGTGGGATGTGACAATGAAACAGACACCGAGCCTGGTACGCAGTCAGGGCTTTAGAGAAGTGAGCCAGCCATGGCCACTGCTATGCCAGTGATCATTTCACAGCACTTCTTCCCCATGCTGTACCACGTGTTCCTTCTGAAATCCCTTGTAGATTCTGAGAACAGATGAGAAGCTGGGATGCGGCTGAGAGTAAGGTAGATGAACATGCTGATAACTGAGTTGTTCAGGCTTGTGTGTCTCCATTAAATTGCAAATGGCCCCATAGGTCTTCTGACCCCTGCCCCTGCTAACCCTTTCATGTGCATTTTCACACAATATCCAAGAAGATTTGCAGTTGGGAGTTAGAGCCAAGTGACAGGGTATAAGCAAATAACCCTCCCTTCTCTCTAATGGGTCAGTTTCTCTCATGCACATCCATTCATTCATTCAACAAAAATACACTGAGCAATGGGTCAGTGTAGAGGAAAATAGCAGGTGGAAAATAGAGCTTACAGCAGAGTGGGTTTAAAATATTTATGTTCATATTCCAGATTTGTAATAATGCCTTACATTTTATGAATTGCATCCCCATGTCATGTTCATTTGATCCACAAAGCTCTGGACAACTAAGTGCCTGTCCCATTACACAGATTAAAAACTGAGACTCCAAGACTCAACCCCAAGATTTCCAATTCTGGATGGATCTAGTGGTCTCACTATTGCAGACGTGCTGTTCCCAGGCCCAGTTTGCCTGGAGATCTCAAAGACTGTGAACGTGATTTTGTAAGCGTTTGTTCTGTCTGCAGAATTGTAGCACAGCAAAATGATTTCAGGGGCCCCTGAGGTTAGTTCTTTATAGTCTTTTAACCAGACATGGTTCTTGTTATGGACATGGGAGCAGAGATCCTTGGAGGATGGGTGTGGTGACTTATTGCTTCATGATCCTGCCCTGCACACTCTCAGGACTAAGTGTAATGTAGCCCAGTTATAGAAACACACAGAGCTGCAAAGTCACTTTTTCTTTGCTCAGATGCATTGTCACCTTGTTTTATTCTCAAGCAAACATATAGTATGTTGGGGCTTGCGTGCAAGGGAACAAGGACCTGACTGCAGTCATGCTGAAATGCAGGCTGGCAACAGACATGCATGTACATACACACACCCAGAAACACACACACACACAAACCCATATACACACAATGCATATACACATACATACCCACACGCACACATATACACACATGCACACCCATATATGCACATACATATACACATATGCACACCATATACACACATACATACACACACACACACTCCCATATACATACACACACATGCACATACACACAAATATACACATGTGTCCACATATACACACATGCATACCCATATACACACATACATATACACACATGCACACCCATATCCACACATATACACACATGCACACCATATTCACACACATATACACACATACACACCATATTCACACACATATACACACATGCACCCTACACACATACACACATGCACACCATACACCGCATATACACACATACACACCATATACACACATGCATATTCACACATGCACACCATATACACACATACACACATGCACACCATATACACATGCACACCCATATGCACACATGCATATATATACATGCACACCCACACAACCCATATACATACACATCCATGCACATGCACACACACAAATATACATACATGCCCACGTATATACACATACACACCTGTAGACACACATACACCCATACACATGTACGCTTACCCACCCTTGGATCCCTCCTATTTATGGGCTTTTCTCTGAGTTTGGAAATGACTTCACTTTCCTATGATGCCGTGAGTGACACTGTAATGAGGCTCCACAGTACTCAGGAAAAGCATTCCACCCATGTGTGGATTTTAGGTGATAACTTTTTGTTGGGAACAGGCCCCCCCAAAATCTGGCCATATCCTGGCCCCAAAACTGACCATAAAGAAAATGTCTCCTGCACTATGACATGTTTGTGATGGCCACGACACCCATGCTGGAAGGTTGTGGGTTTACCGGAATGAGGGCAAGGAACCCAGGGTGGGAAAACCACTTAAAGGCATTTTTAAACCACAAACAATAGCATGAGGGATCTGTGCCTTAAGGACATGCTCCTGCTGCAGATAACTAGTCCAACCCATCCCTTTATTTCAACCCATCCCTTTGTTTCCCATAAGGAATACTTTTAGTTAATCTATAATCTGTAGAAACAATGCTTATCACGGGCTTCCTGTCAGTAAATACATGGGTAAATCTCTGTTCAGGGCTCTCAGCTCTGAAGGCTGTGAGACTCCTGATTTCCCACTCCACACCTCTATATTTCTGTGTGTGTGTCTTTAATTCCTCTAGTGCCACTGGGTTAGGGTCTCCCCGACTGAACTGGTCCCGGCCGCTTTTCTTTTCTAAAAGAGAGAGAAACTCATGTTTCTGACTGCCAGGTATGGAGGGAAGCATCTGGCCTGGAGTTGAGAGGCCTGGATTTTAGTTCTTGCCCTACCATTAACCAGCTCTGTGACCTTTGATGGTTATTTAGGCCTTGGTTTCCCATCTATTCAGGGAAGGGACTGGCTAAAAGAGAAAGGTTGGCCTTAGATGACCCAAAGCTTCCTTCTGGCTAGAACATTGTGTGATTCAAGCACTAAATCAAGATAGTTTGGCACATTCCATATGGCAAGGAGTCTGGAAAGACCCTACAAAGTTCCCCTAAAGAAAGCATTCAGAATAATTTTCATTTGGCATACTCCCTAACAGACTTTGTCTGGTAGCATTCCTTTCTAATCGCAAGGTCAAGCCATCTTTGTTACCACTTAAGCATATAAAATGCCTTTCCTTCTAGTCCACTGAGAGTTGGGTAACCGACGTTTGATTTTACTTCCCACATGGCGTAGAGTTGAGGGCTACCAATTTTCAAGTTCAAGAGTTCTTATTCCATCTTCCTCTTACCCACCATTATATTTGATTGATAGTATTAAACAGAAGGAAAAGTTGTTCTACTGGAGTGGGAAAATGCATTCAGTTAAGTAGTAAGTATATAAAATACATGGTTAGAGGTTTTTTGAAAAGGAAAAGATGTAATTTTGTGGTTATGCATGTTTGGGGCTCTTTTCCTGCGTTGTGTTTTGTTGGTAGAAATAGAATGTCTTGGATCAGCAGAACTAGGCAAAGACGGCCTGGCCTAGTGGGACCACGTCTTGTTCGGCAGTGTCTTTAGAGACATAAGACAATGTCTTTAGAGACAAAGAGGCTATACAGTTTGGCGCCCTTGAGGCAATCAGAGAGAGGAACAGAGATGCAGTGTTGGAAGGTCTGCAGAGGACTGTGGCCACAGCTGGCTGGTAAGGGCCATGTGGTGATCAACAGGTCAGGGGACCCTGGGGCGCCAGACCCTCTTAGGCATGATGGCTCCCTGCTGGGTCTCTTTCTGGTGTGCATATTCAGACCCAGCAAACCCAGTGTTGTGAACCCACAAGGCCTGGTTGGTGCCCGCCTTTTAGCATCAGTGCACTCAGAGGTGCGCCCTTGGGCAGGGCACACACTCACCTGGAGATTGTCTCGAGCGGCCACTGCTGGCCACTAGTGGTGATGTAGCCTGTACTCTCTCTCTGCGTTTGTCACTAAGAGGGTCACCCCCCACCCCCAGGGGTTGAAGACTGCATCTCCTCCACTCCCCATAATCAAATTTCCCAACCAACCACGTGATGCATGGTGTAACAACCATGTTTTGCTGAGTTGTGAGATTATCTGTGTGTTGACTTATGTTGTAAAAACTAAATCACATTTGTTTAAACATTTAATGAGACATATTGAAAAAAATTAAATTTCATGAAATTGTCATTGCCTTGGAAAATCTAGAATTTGGAGTTCTAATAATTATGATCAGTAATCTAAGAAGTTAATCAGTGTCAGGAATGAACAATGGACTTGTTAGTCAACTGTCTGAAGGTGATACAAAAGTGATGTTAAAGCTGGAAATCAGTTGTTAACTCTACTAATGACTGAGATTGTTTACCTTAAGCAACAGTTTATGAGAGCTAAAATCCACCCCCCTCCTCCTTCATAAGCAATACTTCAGCTGAGTTGTTGAACTGGAAATTAATTTGATACTAATTTGTTCTAAGCTCATGCTTTAACGAGCTTATATATCTGTGTATTTAATTTGAAAGTACATTTAATAAATAATCTATTAAAATAAATTGAGATTGAGTGTAAATGAGCTTGAAATTTCAGAGGTCAGTAATTAAAATCATTGTCACCATTTGGTTTTCAATTTTTTAACCAGTGTTTAGCTACTTAGAGCAGCATTTCACGTTCCTCTAAAATGGAGGAAATTCTGTAATGTATGTGACCCCAAAGATCTGTGACAGTCAAAACCCAGTGATTCTGGTTACCTTGAGCAGCCGAAATCCTAACAGCAGCTGCCAACCTTTCACTTTCTGCATCGTCTTCCGCTTTGATGCCTGCCATGTGCCCAGGGCTAAAATCCCTACCAGTGAAGCCCAGCCTGGGAGGGTACTAGGATCCCCCTGATGCCCCAGAGCATTATGATCCAATTATATAACCCCCTCATAGTAAGAGAATTATCATGCTTCCCCTACAACCCAACTAAGAGTTATCTAGAGTGAGAGGACCCTGGAGCCATTCAAAATATATGTCACGCAGAAGCTAAGTGGGTGAACTGGTAGCAAGGTTTTTGCCTTCCCCGATGGCCTGGGTGGAAGCCTGATGCATCCTTTCCTAAGCCACATGCTTATTGAAGATGGCAGGTTCTCTGGGGGAGGAGCAGGACACCGTGAGAGCTACGCTCCTGCACCTGAATCTTCCAGCCCAGCAGAACTAACCCCACCCCTGAATGCCACTCCCCACCCCCAGCGCCCACTATCTTTGCACATGCTTTCCCTCTGTAGGCAAGTCCTCTCCTGCCATGGCCCCTGCACGCCTAGCCATTTCACTCTTCAGTGTTGCATGAAGGATCCATAAAGAAGCCCACGGTACTTTCATTGTTTCCAATTTATATAATCAGCAACATAGAAAAAAGATACACTACAAACTGATAAACTGATAGGATGGTGTGGCAAAAGTGCCCAATATAAGACCAACTCGCAAAATCAAAAGCTTTCCTTCCCATGAAAAATAATTGTATGTAAGACAAAATAGGAAAAAAAGATCCTATTTATGATAGCAGCAAATCTGTACAATATCTATGCATAAGCTTAACAAAAGTTTTCCAATAGCCACATGGAAAAAAAAATCTAAAACTAGACTAAAGGACATAAAAATGACCTTGTTAAAAGGAGAGGCCTGCTTACCATGTACAGAATAGAAAAACTGCTTATTGTGAAAATATAAGTTCTTCCCAAACTGACCTATACTTCAGTGTAATACAAACTGAGATCTCAATGGATTATTGTGTAGCTTAAAATTGGATTCTTTAATTCATCTGAAGAGAAAATGGGGAATGATAACCAAGAAACTTTTGAGAAAAGAATGGTACCAAAAGAAAACAATTTGGAGAAAGTCACTAAGACAATTCAATAGAAAAAAGAGTAGGTGTTTCAACAAATGGTTCTGGAACAACTAGCTGTCCACATGCCGAAGAATGAAGTTGGACTTGTACTTCAAGCTACATACAAAAATTAATTCAAGATGGTTAAAGATCTAAATATAATAGCTAAACCCATACAACTCTTTAAAAAACATATACGTGTAGATCTTTATGACCTTAGGTTAAGTAATGGTTTCTTAGATACAGCACCAGAAGCATAAGCAGCCAAAGAAAAAAATAGATAAGACCTCATCAAATAAAAAACTTTGAGCTTCAAAAGATACAATCAAGAAAGTAAAAGGGGCCAGTCCTGATGGCTCACGCCTGTAATCCCAGCACTTTGGGAGGCTGAGGCAGGCAGATCACTTGACATCGGTAGTTCAAGACCAGCCTGGCCAGTATGGTGAAACTCCGTCGCTACAAAAAAATACAAAAAGTAGCTGGGTGTGATGGCATGTGCCTGTAATCCCAGCTATTCCAGTGGCTGAGGCAGGAGAATCACTTGAACCTGGGACACAGAGGTTGCAATGAGCCGAGATCACACCACTGTACTCCAGCCTAGGTGACAGAGCAAGGTTCTGTCTCAAAAAAAAATAAAATTAAAATTAAAAAAAGAAAGTAATAGGACAACTCACAAAATGGGAGAAAGTATCTATAAGTCTTGTATCTAATAAGGGTCTAGTGCTGAAAATATATTAAGAACTCTTCCAACTCAACAATAAAAACACCAAAATCCAATTTACAAATAAGCGAAGGATTTAAGTAGACATTTCTTCAAAGAAGGTATAAAAATGGACAACAAGCACATGAAAAGATGCCCAACATCGTTAGTGATTAAGAAAATTAAAACAAAAACCACATTGAAATACCACTTTATATCCACTAGGATGGCTATAATGGAAAAGATAAACAACAACAAGTGTTGGTGAGTATGTGGGGAAATTAGAGCCCTCATCTAATGTTCACAGGAATGTAAAAGGGTTCAGCTCCTTGACAGAACAGTTTGGCAGTACTTTAAAAAGTTAAACATTGAGTTTCCATATAAACAGCAACTTTACTTTTAGACCCATATGTCTACTCATAGTACATATCCAAGAGAACTGAAAACACATCCTTACAAAAATGTGTACACATGTGTTCATAGTAACGTTACTCATAATAGTCAAAAAGTAGAAACAACTCATGTGCTCATCAATTGGATGAGCAAAATATGTTTTCATCCACACGGTAGAAGGTGATTCAGCCATAGAAAAGGAATGACATTCTAATGCATGCCTCAGTATGAATGAACTTGAAAACACCATGCTTAAGTGAAAGAAGCCAGTCACAAAAGGCACTTATTGTATGATTCCATTTCTATAAAATAACAGAACAGGCAAGTCCATAGAGATAGAAAGCAGGTTAATGGTTGCCAGAGATGGAGGAGCAGGGAATGGGAAGTGACTGCTAATGAATATGAGGTTTCTTTCTGAGGTGACAGAAAGGTTTTAGAATCAATTAGTGGTGATGAGTATATAATATTGTGAATATACAACAAAACTCACTGATTGTATATGCTTTTAAAAGGTGAGTTTTATGGCATGTGAATTTCATCTTAATTTTAAAGGACAACGTACTCTATCTGATATCAAAATAGAGTATAGAGCAATAGTCATTGGAACAGTGTGGAATTGGCACAGAAACAGACAAATGGATGTCTGTTTCAGTGGGCTAGCACAAAGAGTACAAAAGTGGTGCCACAAACATATTGTGGGCCTTTGATATATGCCAAGGTAGCATGTCACATCACGGAGAAAAGGAAAAATGGCAGCAAAGCACAGCTGCCTCTCATTTGTAGGGGAAAGTTAGCATTGAACCTCACACTCCCACAAAAATTAATTCCAGATGGATTAAAGAGCTAATTATAAGACTATAAAGATAGAAGAAAATAAAGAAGGACGTATTTGTGATCCTGAAAACAGCCACCTTGAGCTATACAAAAAATGCATGAAGAGAGAGACAAATGCATTTAAATGGATATACATCGGAAACTCTGAACAAAAAATATCATAAGCAAAGTTAAAAGATATTTCCCATGTAATAACAGGCAGAGTGTTAATATCCTGAGTATATAAAGAACTTCTAAAATTAATATGAAAAAGCTCAACAGAATAATAAATGTCCCTGCAACCCCTTAACCCCATCACCCTCCTTTCATCGCCTTTTAGGTGATCTGAGAATTTTGTCATCTACGTTGAGACCAGGAGATAATCTTAGCCCCTTTCCCGTGGTGGTGTCTGGTTTTCTTCATTACTCAATTGCATCTGGTGCTTTTTCTTAGCAAAGTCAAGGTGGGTTTTGTTGGGCAGAACAAATGGACACCAAGCTCTGCCCTGGAGAAAGTGCATGACTGTTGTCATATGTGAAGGAGCCGTGCACAAAGGAGGGTACAGTGGAGACAGACTAACACCTGAGCTGCTTGAAAGAGGAGCTTCTCAGGGGAAACCCTGAGAAGATACATGTACCTTTCTCTGCAGAGATCTGTACCCAGCTGATATCCAGAGGACCTGGGTGAGGAGTACTGAGTATACTCAGCCACTTCTTGCCAGTCTGCCACTTAACTGGAGCTGCAGCGTACCTTTTGCTCAGTGATAAAATTAACCTTGATTCCAGACTGATATCTGTCTTCACTAAGGAAGTGTCTGTGCTGTGGTTTCTTTTTGTAAGCTGTGACATTATCAAAGGATAGAATATTACAGGCATGACACACGGGAACTTTTGTCTTAGACTTAGAAGACCTTCCTATTTTTCTTTCCTGCTGAGATAGACTTTTAGCTCTCAACTGGGTAATTCAGTGAGGTCCCCTCCTTCCTTCTTCACCCCCACTTCCTCTCATCTGCTTTCCTGTTTTCATAAGCCACAGATTTAGGCCTTGTTTTATTACATTTCACAGTGTGCTTAGATACCCCCTACAGTTCTTCATCTCATTACAAAAGACAATTTACATGAGGGTAAAATGGGGATGTCAATGTGATTTGTTCTGCTGCTGGATTTTGTAAAACATTCTGTATCAGGGCTTTCCTGTAGGGTGTCAGAGAGACAAGAGTGAAACTAGGGTTCATTTAAAAACCCCTATTGGTAACCTCTAAGTAAATCAGATATTCCCGACCCTGTCTGGGTCACGTTGGGCTTTGCGTTAAATAGTAAGGCTGCATAATAATATTTTATGCAAAAGAAAATTCTATAGCTAAAAACAAGTGGAGAGGATTAGAGGCAGTTGATTTATTATAAGTGGGCAAAAATATGTTATAACTGAAATGGGATTCTCCCCTCCTCCCCTGTAGGGTCACTGTTACTACCATGGACATGTACGGGGATATTCTGATTCAGCCGTCAGTCTCAGCACCTGTTCTGGTCTCAGGTAAGTGGCCATGACCGTGGTGGCTCTAGTCTTCAGCCGTCTACTGCAGACAACCTCTGTCTTTTCCTGCTCATGCTAAAGCACTGAGAGTCAGTGATGGGGGCTCCCAGCTCAGCTGCACCTTCACCTGGGCAAGAGAACACGGAGGCCCTCGCTGCATTGCTTGCAAGAGCATGGCCACCCAGGATCTTAGCCTCATGTTCATGCCCCCTCTTTCAGTGCTGTCCTCAGGCCTGGTGGGGTGAGAGTGACTGAACTGGTTGAATTTCAACATCCAAGCATTTTGTGAATTAGCTTCCATTTATGTGGCTCTGATGCTTTATAATTCCCAGTGCTAAAGGACAGAACATTACGTACTAATGTTGAAGCTGCTGGCTTAATGTAAATCTTTTTTTTTTTTTTTTTTTTGAGACGGAGTCTCGCTCTGTCACCCAGGCTGGAGTGCAGTGGCCGAATCTCAGCTCACTGCAAGCTCCGCCTCCCGGGTTCACGCCATTCTCCTGCCTCAGCCTCCCGAGTAGCTGGGACTACAGGCGCCTGCCACCTCGCCCGGCTAAGTTTTTGTATTTTTAGTAGAGACGGGGTTTCACTGTGTTAGCCAGGATGGTCTCGATCTCCTGACCTCGTGATCCGCCCGTCTCGGCCTCCCAAAGTGCTGGGATTACAGGCTTGAGCCACCGCGCCCGGCCCCTTAATGTAAATCTTAAAGGGCCTCCCCTCATAAGGAAACAAAGTAAAGAAACTAATTTCACAACGCCCAAGGTGAGTTGAATATAGGCATGGATCGGTAGGGAGTTTGCTACTATGCTATGGGCATGATGCAGGAAGCGATTACCTTCCCATGCTAGACAAGTCAACCTCAGGTGTTACTCGCAGCCCCCTTCCTTCCACATCACAGTTATTAGCCATCGGGTGGCCCTTATGTGCTCCCCAGGAAAATCATTTTGTTTGATAAATTTCCAGCTATTTCAGCCTTTTTACTGGATTTACTTGTTGAGTTTGTGAACTAAATGTTTGTATCCTCAGAGCCCTGGGTAACTTTGGCCCAAGGCACCAAGTCATGGTCCCATAGGAGGGAAGAAAGAAGGCCGTGGAAGGATGTACCCGCTTGAGTTAAAAAGCAGAATCACATTCTGCATATCAGCAGTTCCTGTGACGTCTTTGCGGGTTCTGTGTGGGATCATGGAGGATGAGAATGTGCATGTGACACACCTAACAATGACACACCTACCAGTTTGTTCTTTGCTGCCCTCACTTCTGCTCCAGTCAGCAGAGAATGAGAGTTCTGTTTGCTCACATCTTCCCCATTGCTCAATACATCTGATTTATCTCTAAGTATTTACGAACATTGGTCCTTTCGTGTACCTAAAAATATGTACACAAAGCTGTTCCTCTTCCTCCTTTATCCCGTTCCAGTCCCACTCAGATAAAAATGCAAACTGGGAATTCCCCTCCCAGCTTTCTGATCCCTTGTGCATGTAAACACATAGTCAGAGATTGGGGTGTATATTCATTTATTTTTACAAACATAGAGTCATGTCATATACATCATTCTACAGCTTTCTTTTATCACCCGACCCCATCTGTCTCTCCAAGTCAGCAGATACAGACCCAAATCATTGAGCGAACACACACGCTCGCATGCACACACTCATTTCTGCATACCTGCATTTTCTAAAAGCATTTTTATATCCTATTTATGCAACACAATTGAACTTTAAGATATCTGCTACTCTGAAAAGTGAAGGAGGTGCCTTGTGGTTTGAATTTGCTTCTCTCCAGTTATTCACTCATTCAGAAAACATTACTTGAGTGCTTCCTCATTGCCAGTTCTGTTCCAGGTTCTGGGGACACAGCACTGAACCAAACGTGTTCTTCGTGGAGCGTTTCCTAGTGGAAGGAACAGACAATGGACATAGAGTAAGATACATGATGTCAAGGATCATGGAGAAAGACAAAGCTGAAATGGAGGACAGGAAAGGCAACAGGGAGTCAGGGAGGTTTGGGAGGAGGTGAGCCCTTTAGATGACATAGGTGGCATATCAGACAGAAGAGCATGTGCAAAGCTCCTGAAGCAGAAAGATGCCTGGGATATTCCCAGAGCAGCAAGGTGGTCAGCATAACTGGAGAGGACAGGGACAAGGAGGCAGTAGAAAGAAATGAGGTCAGAAGGGAAGTGGAAAGGTAAGATCACCAGGGCTCACAAAGGTGATCAGATGTCCTTTGGCCTCCCCCTAATGATGGGTGCCAGGGGAACTTGGAGCTGAAGTGATGTGATCTGACTTAACATTTTTACAGGGGCACTCCAGCTGCCAGGCTGGAAATAAGACTGTATAAGAAGCGCAGACTTGGGTAGGTGCCTTCACAGTAACTCTGGTAAGAGGTGGTGGGACAGGCCTAGTCAAAGGTGGCAACTTTTGTGAGACTCAAGAGACTTTTCCAAGGGTATTAGAGAGGCTGGTGACTCTAAATTTTTTTAGTGATCTGTGTCTTAGACTCACTTTCCTGAGGAAATGTGGGGTGTGAGTACTTGAAAGGACCTACTGAAGATGCAACAAAATCCACCACCTGGCAGGGACTCCAATATACGTGCACGCCCAGCATGCTGGGTGGGCGCTCAGGAGAAGGTGAAGGCGGAGAGTTTGGAAGTGACAATTTAGAGCAAAGATGACAACTGTTCACCACCAAGGAGCTGAGGTACATGAGGGAGAAATTTTAAGTAACGAAGTATCATCCTGAGAGGCTGCAGGGGAGGTGATATCAGTGGAATCAGCCAGGATTCAGCTAGGGGAAGGAGGTAAGAGGAATATGCTGGAAGAGATTTGGATCAGGAGAGGATTTGAGGATGGACCATGAGCCCCAAGAGCACAGCGGAAAGGGTTAGGGAAAAGGGAGTGGGGATAGGGTCAGTAGATGATTCAAGAGTTGTGAGGGATAAGGGGCCGGTTTTCATGGAAAACCAGTGCTTGAATTCCTGGAGGGGACAGAGATGAGCAGGGCTGGGGGTGAAATGGGGTCAGAGCTGGTGGCATCTGAGGTGAAGGTGAGTGACCAATTCAAAATGGGTACTCTGGGACCCCAGGTAGATGTTCTCAGCCTAGAACATGATAGGGTGGTGAATTAACTGTGTGACAATGGACAGGTCACTGGGCCTCTCTGAGCCCCAGTTTGCATGGTGGGAAGTTTGCATATTCCAACAAAGTTTGAGTTTGTTTCTCCCCTGTGATGGGTGCCAGGGGAGAAACCGTAAACAATTGCAGTGACCTCTAGGAAAGCCAAGCCCTGTGCCGGCCTCTAGTGAGCATCATGAGACCGTCTTTGTTCTTTGATTCTGGAACTGGACTAGTTGGGGAGGTGTGTTCATGCAGCACTCCTGGGATCATTCCTTGCAAAGCTTTGCTGTTCCTGTAGAGACCAGGGCAGAGACACACAAGGCCATGGTAGTAAGGACCACACACACTTGGAAAGGGAAATCCACACTTTACTATTGTGCCTCTCTAGGGCCTGAAAGGTGGACCTCTTTCTTCAAAGGTCATGTGTTGAAGGCTGGAGATTTTCAGCCTTCAATTTGGCATTAAGGTCAATGTGTATAAAGAAGAAAAAAGCTGCCCAGGGGCATGGTGGCTCACGCCTGTAATCCCAGCACTTTGGGAGACCGAGGCAGGCAGATCACAAGGTCAGGAGTTCGATACCAGCCTGGTCAACATGGCGAAACCCCATCTTTACTAAAAATACAAAAATTAGCTAGGTGTGGTGGCATGCTCCTGTAGTCTCAGCTACTTGGGAGGCTGAGGCAGAGAATTGCTTGAACCTGGGAGGCAGGGGTTGCAGTGAGCCGAGATTGTGCTCGCTTCAGCCTGGAGACAGAGTGACACTCCGTCTAAAAAAAATAAAAAATAAAAACTCAACCTGACTTAAAGAAAAACAAAATAATGTGGAGATAGGCTTATGCTACTCAGAAGTCCAGTCATGGCTGGATCCAGCATCCTAGCTAGTATTATCAGGGTCTGTTTTCTATCTCAAGCCTCTACCACTTTCTGTGTTACTTTCATTCTCAGGCACTATCTTAGCATGGGCTGCCATAGCAAGATACCATAGACTAGTTGGCTCAAACCATAGAGATTTATTTCTCACAGTTCTTGAGCCTGGAAAGTCCAATGAGCTGACAAGGTCAATTTTTCCTCCTGAGGACTCTTCTCTTGGCTTCCAGGCAGGCGTTAGCTTGCTGTGTGCTCACATGACCTCTCTTGGTGCATGTACAGAGGGAGGAAGCTCTGGTGTCCCTTATAAGGTCACGAATCCCATCATGGGGCTTCCCTTATGATCTCATCTAAGCCTAATCAGCTCCCAAAGGCCCCATCTCCTGATACCATCACATGGGGGTCACGGCTCTAACATATGAATTTGCAGGGTATATAAACACTCAGTCCATAATAGGCAGTTTTTGTTTTGTTTTGTTGGCAGCATGAGGCTTCCATGTTCAAAAAGCAAGTAGAAGAATAAGGGCCTCTCTCCCAAGCTCAGTGGAGGTCATCTAAACACAACCCAGTGGCTCTGACTAGGCCACGGGCTCATCTGTGAAACAATCAGAGTGGCCAGTGTGGAGCTCAGTGGTCTGGTCAAACAGGTTATGGGCCTATATCCTGGACCAGGTTGAGGGAAAACTGCAGGGAGCGGGGAAGCAGGGAGCGGGGAAGGGGTGAATGTACCAAAGAAATGCAATGAGCTTTTGGCAAAAAAAAAAAAAAAGGACAACTGAGAGCCAGGGACACTCAGAAACAAATAGGCCTCTTCCAGCAACAATCATGAAGAAATTCTCAGTCATCAAAACTGACATCAGCCATTAGTGGAAACATCCAGGATTGGCCGGATAATTTTCAGGCTATCTTTATAGGGCTATCAGATTCTTGATGGGCAAAGAGAAAAGGATTAACTACGAGGAGTTCCTAATAGCTCCTATTTACCTGAATAACACAACTTATAAACCAGTGACCTTAACTCATTAGAGTGACAACTGGGGAAGGTATTCCTAGAGTAATATCCAAGCAAGACAAATCCTCCCATAGGGCTTGGCCTTGCCACTCGGTCACGACCCTCCGTCCCTCTTCCCAGGCCGGCCCTGCAGTCACTCTGTGCCGGGCACACTGCCTTAGCTCTTTCAGCCTCCCAGAAAGGTGCAGGGCAACTGTCAGGGTTGCCAGTTCCTTTCACATGGTGGTAATGACCTTGCTGGCCAGACTCTGCAGTGTCTGAGTCTCCACGCCCATCCCCCATCTCCAGGAGCAGGCACAGACCCATAATTTGGCAGAAAAGAATATTGTGAAATCCTTGCAGCTGGGGATGTCAGGAAAAGTCCGAAGAGTAAGTGCTGCATTGTCTTGTGTCAACCACCAAGAGGGAATGGGAATGGTGATGAGGAACGCTGTGTGGGTCTAACGAACTCCTCGCTGTGGGTGCTCCTGAGAATTTTGACTTCCCAGATCTTTGTGCTGTTGTTACAAAAGCAGCAGACTCTGCATCAACAGAGAAATTCCACAGCTGTACAGTCAACTTTATGATCTTTCAAGTCAAGAATCAGACCAGGGTGAAGGGAAGCTATATCCGATCAACTGCTCACTGACAGAAGAATCGATTGAGACTGGAAATAAAGGGAAAAAAAAAAATGCAACTAGAGTAGCACCAGCCTGCTAGCTGTTAAGAAAGAAAACAGGGATTAAAAATTGTGTTAAATGTGGTGTGCTCCAAAAACACATTAAGATCTAGGAACGTGGAGGGAAGCTGGGGTGTCCTAGAAGACACATTAATTACAGCCCAACAGATTCCAGTTTTGCAGAGAAAGAACATCCCACATTGCTTCAAAAACACAGGATCACAAATGCGCAGGAAGAAAAAAACTCTGTCCTGGAACACAGAAGAAGGAGGGAACCCAAAGTTCTTCATCATTTGAAGCTTGAAGCAGAAAACACAAAGATAGAAAAACAGCACAATCTCAGTAGAAAGGGACATTAAAGAGGAGACGGCTCTTGAATGGAGGGAATGAAGTGCAACATGGAAAATGGGTCATAAAACGGAGTTCAGCCATGGAGTTTATTCTTACTTTGAAATGACTCCAAGTCGAATGTGAAGTTGAGGCCATACATTAATTTTGTCCTGTATCATATGTCTCCCATTGATGCGCAACTCCCAGTTAATGCAGTTTCGGTGCAGTGCTTGTGATTCTCCTCCCCCATTTACATTCTGGTCCCCCATTTGCTCTGGTGGCTTGGTGCTCTCATTCCTGCCAGCCAGCGAGCCTGGAGGTACTGCTATGAGCTTCAGATAATCCACAACTCTGCAGGACACAGACATCAAACTGTCACTGAGATGGGAAGAGAATCCAGCTCTTGGCCCAGAGGAACTGACCTACTGTACTTTGTAATGGGACAGATGTCCAGCCCTGTCATGCTCCTGCTGGGGCATCAAAACAGCCATGCACCCATCTTCTGAGTTTGTTCCTAAATGCCACCTTCCCACTGCTTCAGCTCCCTTATTTTTCTGGTTCTCTTGCTCCACCCTCTCAGCTCCAACTCAGGTACCTGGCAGGAGGAGTCTCGTGGGCTCTTGCTGTTGGAATGAGTCCCAAGTCTTCGTCACCTGCAGGCGCAGAGGTTCGACTGAAGCTGAATTTCTTAAGGGCCCACCTGTGCTTTAAAAGACCCAAGCCACGCTCACTTGCTAGATGAGGAAGTGGTATCTGGATCAGATCGTACACTGGAGACTGGTTGTAATCATAGTTATTTCCTTTTTAAATTGGGTTGGTGACACCTGAGCACCAGATGTCCACACACTCACATGCACGGGTGCCCACCTGCACACATTCCCACACGTACACCGCACACTTATAGGCGTGCCCACTCCGTGGGGTGGTGATCAGATAATTGCGGTAGCTCGTACTTTATTTTTCATCATTGTTATGGTTCGTATTTTCATGAGGATGGGACAGGTATTATTGTCACCTGAGCAGCCAACAAAGGCATGGCATCCTCAGGGGCCTGGAGTTCGTTCCCCAACCCCCAACATTGCTGTCAGGCAGTTTGTACCTTGAAATCGCCATCCTCCCAAAGCCCTTTGCCTCATCCCCATATCACCAGCTGCTGACCCAGCTCACTCCACTTCCTCATCCCAGCTGCAGACGGGGGCCCTCTTCTGCACTGGCACCGCGTCTTTCCTTGTTCTCATGGGAAGCTCACAGAAGCCACGAACAGGTCTCATGCTCCTCGGTTTACGGGTAAAAAGCAGAGACCACGAAAGTGACTTCCTCACGGCCTCTCAGTGGTAGTGGTCAAAACTCGATCTCAAACCAAGTCTGGCTGACCCCCTGTTCCATATTTGTTCTGCTAAACCTCTTGCACAATTTGGATCCAACCTTCTTCTACAGTCCCACTATCCTGCTCCTGAGGAAACCACCCTATTCCCGCCACGCTGTTTTTTTGGTTGTTTCCAGAGTGTGCCCCCACATGCATGGTGCTGCCCCTCTGCTTGGGACAGACCACTCCCCGCTCTCCCTTTTGGCTCTGGAAGATCCGCTCTTCCCTCAAGGCCCAAGTCAAACACTACTTCCTCCTCCAAGAAGCCTCCCCTGGTGTCCCCACCTCCTTGCCATCTGGCTCAGCCACATGCTGTCATGCATTTTCTCACACATTGCAGTTCTGGTAGCATAGCAGGTGCTTTGTAAATATGTTTTTAAGGCCCCTCTCCTTCCTTGCCCCGTGCCTTGGTAACTGCCATACCTCATTCTATGAGGTGCCTGCAATGTATAGGTCTAACACTCAGAAGGTCAGGTGCATGGAGGTGGCCTTGCCTTCGCCTTCCTTCTACTAGACTGGGAGTTCCAGGAAGGCAGGGACTGGGTGCCCCAACACAGCTGTGTCCCAGACCCTGGCATGTTACAAGTACTCAGTAAGTAGTGCAGGAATAGATGTGCCCTTCCAAAGGTCAGGTGGTTCATAAACCTTAATTCTGGTCAATCTACTTTTAAAAAACTATTTAAAGTGCAGTAGATCATATGAAGGAGGAAATTGGCATGGAATGGCGTTAAAGCCACTTTGACCTTCACCTTTGCCCTTATGGCACTCACTCCGTCAGCATCTGTCTGACTAGCCCACCTGGCTCTCCTCCAACCTCTGGCCAGCTGTCTCTAGCCAGGTTTCCACACTGCTTCCCTTCTCCCTTCTGCTTCCTCCCATGGAGATCTTTGGACATCCGGCTAAACTCCTGTGAGAGCCATCCCTGGGAGCCCACCTCAGCTGTTCGCAGAAATATTGTTGGACGAGTGCATGAGTCAGCGAGAGGCTTTGACGCACAGGCCACAGGGAGCCACGGTGGTTTTGGCAGGTGGCATCTACTCTGAAGGACACCCAAGGTCAAGTCTCTCAGCTCTCCCCAGGCCCCACTGTCACTCAAAACTCAGGATGTCTCAATCTAAACTCCTCTGGGTAGGTCCCAGACTGGCTTTCCACCTGACCTCTTCTCCAGAAGGTCCACACCATCTCAAGTCTATAAGCCTGACCCCGGGGAGATTTCTATAACCTACCTTATCCACCCAGGCCCTGCACACTCCCCTGCAGCCTCTCCTTCATCCCTCTCTTCTATCACCATCCTCGTTCAACCCCCCTCCTTGATTTGAAAATTGCCTCCCCCACTGTGCTTCTGTCTCCACCCCTCCTTTCATCACCATATTGCACATTCTAGAAGGTCATATTTTAAAAACACTACTAGATCATATCTTAAAGCCTGCCAACCCATTGCACTCCAGCCCACCATGGCTCTCCGTGGCCTACATGTCAAAGCCTCTAGTTCAGTATTATGCTTGTTCAATAGTCCTGCAAATATTTAGTGATCACTTACTCACCTACTGGTCACGTGCAAGTTGCAAAGCCGGTTCTAAGAAAAATAACAGAAATAAGGAAACTATTCCCTGGGTGTGTAAAGGGAGCCAGGTATCAGTTTAATAAAATGTTGTTAGTGAGGGGAAGCAGGTTGCACAAAACCACATGAGGAATTCTGCAGAAGGGCCCTGGATGCTGGAGATCCTGAAGGAAGGGTTGGCTAACCTGGACCTTGAAGGTCATGCATCAGCCTCGAAGGTCATCCCCAGCATTAGTGCTGTGCGTGACCCTGAAGAGGAGGCTGGCCATCCAGTGTGATGAGGGCAAGTGACCAGGCCCAGGAGCCGGGTCCCGACTGGGACATCTTGGCTCTGCTGCTGATCAACTGTATGGCTGTGTCTGTTTCATAGGGCTACCTTCACAAACTGCCACAAACTAGGTGGCTTCAGACAACGGAAATTTAGTCTCTCACTGCTCTTCAGGCCAGAAGTCTGAAATCAAGGGGTCAGCAGGGTTGGTTTCTTCTGCAGGGTCTACAGAACAATCCCTCCCACATCGCCCTCCTCGCTTTGGGTGGCTTCTGGCCATCCCTGGTGTGCCTTGACTTGTAGATGTCACTCCCGTTTTTGCTTGCATCTTCGCTTGGCCTTCTTCCCTGTGTCTGTGTGTCTCCTCTTCGTACTCTTCTAAAGACATGTGTCATTAGATTTATGGCCCACCCTAGTCCAGGACAATCTCATCTTGAGATCCTTAATTTAATTACATTTGCAAAGTCCCTTTTCCCAGTAAGGTCACATTCACAGGTCCAGAGATTAGGACTTAAACATATCTTTTCTGGGGGCTGGGGGGACACTACAGAACCTCCTACAGTGACCTGGGGGCTCTCATCTTTATTTTCCTCATTAGTAAAATGGGCTCATGTTATCTGCTTTACAGGATTGCTGTAAATATTAAAGAAAATAATATATTCCTGGCCAGGCGTGGTGGCTCACACCTGTAATCCCAGCACTTTGGAGGCTGAGGCGGGCAGATCACGAGGTCAGGAAATTGAGACCCTCCTGGCCAACATGGTGAAACCCCATCTTTACTAAAAATACAAAAATTAACTGGCTATGGTGGCACATGCCTGTAATCTCAGCTACTCAGGAGGCTGAGGCAGGAGAATCCCTTGAACCAGGGAGTCAGAGGTTACAGTGAGCCGAGATCATGCCACTGCACTGCAGCCTGGAGACACAGCGAGACTCCGTCTCAAAAAAAAAAGGAAAAGAAAATAATACATTTGAGATCCTGGCTCATTGGGGCCATGGAGGGTCAAGAGTGACTACTGATAGGTCTAGAGTTTTGCAGGGAGTGATGAAAATATTCTGCAATTAGATAGTGGTGATGTTTGCATGACTCAGTGAATATGCTAAAAACCATTGGATTGTATGCTTTCAAGGGGTGAACTTAATGCTATGTGAATTATTTTTCCATAACACTGTAATTTAAAAAAGGAGCCTGACTCAGGGCATCTTTTCATACATCATAGCTGCTATTATTATTATTGGTGTGCTGGTAATGCTGGTAATAACACTTTTTGTTTTTGAGACAGTATCTGACTCACTCTGTCACCCAGGCTGAAGTGCAGTGGTGCAATCTCGGCTCACTGCAACCTCCGCCTCCCAGGTTCAAGTGATTCTCCTGCCTCAGCCTCCCAAGTAGCTGGGATTACAGGCACGCACCATCACGCACAGCTAATTTTTGTATTTTTAGGAAAAATGGGGTTTCACGATGTTGCCCAGGCTGGACTGGAACTCCTGACCTCAAGTGATATGCCAGTCTCGGCCTCCCAAAGTGCTGGGATTACAGGCATGAGCCACCATGCCCAGTCCTTGGTAATAACTATTCTTAATGTGTTTTATCACAGTTTAAACTCTTACCTCTTCAGTCGTGCTCCCACACCCTGGTCGTGAGTTATATTTGAAATGGGAACCACAGGCAACGGGTCTTTGCATGTCTCACCTAGTGCCTTGCACGTAGTAAAGGGATAAAGAATATTTGTTTCGATTGTACCTGAGTAGTTCACATGGAAATTGCTGAAGCCCTGTGGTGCTTATGTGTTAAGTAATACTGCTGCCACAACTGTTTATCAAACATGTATGGGGTGAGATATTACTTTCACCCATGAGTTCCTCCAAAAAAAAAAAAAAGCCGAAATTAAATTTCAAGCCAACTGCTTTTCCACCATATGATTGACAGCACCACACTGAGACCAGAAGTCTTTTTCTAGGAAATTCAGTTAGCAGTTGGACACTGAGCTAGGCAGGATAATTCATGTTTTCTAATCATCATCTTATTACAGGCAGTCAAAATCCATGTGCCACCGACCTGCTCGCCGGGTACAGTCAGAAAAATCAGGATCAGGCATTAAGCGGCCCTGGTGCCTGCTGCATCGTGGCTTTGGAGATTAAAAACTGAATTTTCAGAAGGACAAAAACTTATCTTGAGGAAATATGGGTCTCCTGAGTGTTCATTTTGAAAGCTAAAATAATCAACTAATAAAACTTTAATAGATTCCTCTTTGTTTCCAGTCAAGGAAAAACAACAGGATTTTACGTTTGAAAGGAAGGCTGCTGGTTCTCAAAGCAGCGGCTCCATTTTCTCTCATTCTAATTCCAGTCCTTTTCTTTTTGAATTCTGCTTTTTTTCATGCTCCTGCTGGTTCTGGGCCCTTCTCTCAAAACTGCACAAAGGGAAGCAGGCGAGTGTGAGGATGAGAGGTCCAAGCCTGGGACACACAGGTCCCGACTGGGTTCCCAGCTCTGCCACCTGCACACCTTGGACAGTGGGGTCTTGGCGGGAGCTGCAGCCATGATCAACAGAGTGCTCAATGTACGGAGCACGGCCCAGAACCTGGGTCCTAGAAGAGTGCCATAGGGGGTGACCCTCACCACCCTGAGAACCCCTTTCTCTCTGCCCCAGAATGTGGCCTGAGCCTGGGGTGATGGCTGGCCCAGCCTCCTCCTGTCACTCTAGAGAAGGGACCCGCGGTCTTCATCTTTCCCAAACATTGGAAACTTTCTTCTCATCTTTTCCTCCTACTCTACCAAGGGAGAAAGAACTCCACATGCAAAGTCCACTGGATTTAAATTCCATGCTCTGACAGCCTTCCAACTTCAAGTTTACAACTCAGTATCTATGACATTCAACTTAAAACAAATTACATTCACTTATCTAACTCAGGGCCAGTAAGGGCTGTGAGAACATCAAAATGTTGTATCTCAGAAACCCTGAATGCTTGAATTTTGTGTCCGCTGTTGTTTCCAGCAGTTCTTTAGAGCTAAATAATTAATTATACCCAAGACGGTCCAAAGCAATTATTTAATTAAGCTTATTATAGGCTGCCAATTGTTTGCAGTAAAGGGAAGGCCTTCATCTTGATTTCTCAACATCTGGCCTTTGGATGACTTAAAAGATAAAAGAAGATAAGGGAATATTTTTACAACTAAGTAACAATTACTAGAAGTATTCCACTAAGTAGAAAAACTTTTTCAGTAATTTGCTTCTCATGATTAGAACGTGGTGACATGTTTTACGTTTTGTTCAGCTTATTTAGATCCAATGTAAAATTGAAAATGTTGCAATACAAAATGAAATGTTACTGCCATTTTCTTTTTAGGGCTGAATTGATGGTATTCATTTCCACTTTCCCCTTGCCTGTTTTTGTTTTTTTGTTTTTGAGAGGGAATCTCATTCAGTCACCCAGGCTGGAGTACAGTGGCACATCTTGGCTCACTGTAACCTCCGCCTCCTGGGTTCAACAATTCTCCCACCTCAGCCTCCCGAGTAGCTGGGACTACAGGTGCGTGCCACCACACCCAGCTACTTCTTGTATTTTTAATAGAGATGGAGTTTCGCCATGTTGTCCAGGCTGGTCTTGAACTCTTGACCACAGGTGATCCACCCACCTCAGTCTCCCAAAGTGCTAGAATTACAGGAGTGAGCCACTGCAGCCGGCCTCCCTTTGCCTATTTTTTAAAGTTCGCGTCTTTAATTTAGGCTTTTAAAACTCAACTTTAATAAACAAAAATCCTCTCCTACCTATTCCAAAGTTAGAAGTCTACATTTTATTTCATAAAGAACATCTTAGAGAAAGAGACACAAGCCACTCCACAGAGTTGTTGACCAAAGTAATTCCTGAGTGATCTGTTCGGTGATACACGTGGACACCAGTGTGGGGGAAGACAACACTTCATAGTCAATCTGGCCTTTGGATGACTTAAAAGGAGACATGAGAACATTTTCATGACTAAGTAACAATTTCTACAAATTTGGGATTTGAAAATATCAAAAAATGTTTTAGTTGCTCCAAACCACATTGGACTCCCTCTTCTCTGAAGCATTAAGTTTTATGGTTCTTTCAATGCACATCTTAGCTCTCATGTGATTTCTAATTATCCCAGGTATCTCGATGCTTCCTTGTCTATTAGGATACAAGCATCCTGAGCATGATAGATCTGTTTCTCCCATTGCCCATAACAACTCATAAAACAGGATTGGTAGAGTAAGCCAGCTAAATAATAGTGAGTTGATTAGTCCGTATTTGCTTACCGGTTGTGTTCAGAATAGATACTTGACTAACTCAAGCCTCTTCCTTCCGTATCGTTTGAGCGTTGAGATACTGTCAATCAATGTTTTTTTTTTTTGAGACAGTCTCCCTCTGTCACCAGGCTGTGCGATCTCGGCTCACTGCAAGATCCGCCTCCCAGGTTCACACCATTCTCCTGCCTCAGCCTCCAGAGAAGCTGGGACTACAGGTGCCCGCCACCACACCCAGCTAACTTTTTTGTATTTTTTTTAGTACAGTTGGGGTTTCACCGTGTTAGCCAGGATGGTCTCGCTCTCCTGACCTCATAATCCGCCTGTCTCGGCCTCCCAAAGTGCTGGGATTACAGGTGTGAACCACCACACCTGACCTGTCAATCTTAAAATTTAAGAGTTGTTAAATACTACCTACAAATGGGCCATCAATGAGCATAGGATGATAAATGACTGAACAAATAGGTGAGCAGTAATGAATGACATAGGAACACCTTATACAGTCCCTTCTTTGGAAAGAAGCTTAGATTGAGGAAAACTCATGGAGTTTGCAACTTGACCAGCTATTCCTCGAGGATTGATGTATACCTAGATCCTTGGGTTGCTGTAATATAAATTATATATTAGAACTAATTACGTATTATAATAATACATATTATTATATATTGTATATAATTATATATTAGAACTAATGCCTTGGACATCATTTCCATCTCCGTAGACCTCATCCTCAGTCCTGAATTTGCTAAAATAATCTGCAAAATTTTGTGGTTATGTATGTTGGGGCTCAGAAACTGATACTCCAAAATATGACTCTTTGACGTACTGAACTGTAGAAAAACCCTCAAGGTCTCTCTGGCCCCTGGCACCCACCTTCACCCCATCTCTGTCTCTCCCAAAGCACAGAATGAAGTTGTTCTCTGAAGTTCCTTTATCTCCCTAAACTAGACACCCTCCAAAAAAGAAATCAATGACCTTGGTCCCTCTCTGAGTTTTCATTAACTCATGTCACAGGAAGAAAGACTGAAGCCTGTGGACACATCCAGACAGACTTTTGTCATAAACAATCGTCTGCTCTGCGGGCCCAACAGACTTTGTCCCAGGCCACTGTGTGTTCTTCAAGCCCAGTGAATTCCCCTAAAAATCACTTATTCACCCCCTAAAATTATCCATACTTCCCTCCCTTTCTCCTAAGAAGAAGGGTATATAACCATTTGTACCCCCATCGAGTAATCATTCTTCTACAATTCACCTGTGCTATGCATGTTACAAGAAACTTGTATGCTTTTCTCACATAATATATCTGCCTTTTGTCAGTTGATTTGTAGTGAACTTTCAGAGGGCAAAAGGGGACATTTTCCCTTAGCCCCTTACAGGTATGGATATGAATTATTCTAGGGAGAGTCTGAGGAGGTCCATGTCTCACAAAAGGTTAGTAGTCACTGTATTAGAAGGGTCCATTTCCAGTCAGATGAATTTTGCATGAAAATGTTTTGTCTTTCCAAAGTGGAGAGATAGTGGTCCCCTTGCTAAATAACATAAGGTACTAGACACGTGGGAATTCAGAGCTGCCAGTTTGCTGTTACCCTAATTATCATTTCTCCAAAGAAAACCTTTCTCTCAACATCAGGAAGCACCTTTTAAATTAAAGCACTTCACTGCCCCACCATAGGAAAGAGAGAAATGAAAACCAAGCTGCAGGCCAAGGTTCCCATCGTTTGAAGGAACCCGACAGCCCAAGGCTAGCATTACTCATTTCCAGGGAGTGGGACGTGGCCTTAGCCGTGAGCTCCAGAAGGTCAGACATGTGTCATGGTCCATGGCTAAATGTCACCTTCTGTCTCTGCAAGTTAGAGTCTTCAGCAAATTTGTCCATTTTTACAAAGAATCTATGCTTTTATTCCCAAACCTAAAGGTTGGCTCAAAAGGTTCTTTCTTAGTTATTGTCATTCCCAGAAATGTATTTATATTATTAATGCTATATTTTGTATCGCAGAGCCATGAGTGACCAGTATTCCTATGAGCAGATGGGTTAACAAAATACAGAACTTTCCTGAAATTGTCAGTCTCCCGATTAACATGTTAACAGATGCCTAATCCATGGATCTGCCCTTATTAATAGTAAAGAGAGCTACCACCTCTCAAGCACTGACTTGGGGCCTCCCCTGGGCTAAGTGTTTTGACTCAATGACATAGCAACCCTGAGAAGTAGGCACCATTATCCTCATTTTACAGGTGAAGAAACCAGGGCTGAAAGAGACTAAGAAAGTTAAGGTTACCAAACTAGTAAGTAACAAAATGGAACTCAAACCCAGAGCGCTTCCAGACTCCAGAGGTCACCCTTGCAACATTGAGACTGACACTTCTCCCTGTAGTGTTCCTCGATTCCAGAAAAAGCTGAACACAGGATCCAGAGGCCAGAGCTGAGCCTCCAAGAAGCAGTGCTAATGCTCTGTGTACTTAAGTGGGTTCTTTTATTTACACATCTCCCACAAATTAAATAAGTAAATAAAAAATATCAATTTGTACTCATGCTTATAATTCCATCAAATATTTAGGGAATAGGGCTGATCAGGATAAATAATTAGATCTAGGAATTGTCATTTCATAAAAAGATTTCCTAATGACTTTTGGAGCAACTTAGATGGAACTAGGGCCATTATTCTAAGTGAAGTAACTCGGGAATTGAAAACCAAATATGGCATTTTCCGGCTTCTAAGTGGGAAGTAAGCTCTGGGTACACAAAGGCATCCAGAGTAATATAATGGACACTGGAGACTCAGAAGAGGGAGGCCAAGAGGTGGGGGAGGGATGAAAGACTACCTACAGGGTACAGTGTACACTACTCGGATGACAGGTACACTAAAATCCTAGACTTCACCATTACACAATTTATCCACATAACCAAAAGCTACTGTACCCCTGAGGTTACTGAAATTTTTTTAAAAGTTAAACATTTCCCTTTTGCCATGTGGCTGCTAATTCAGATACAGTTACTTCTAAGCAGTTGAAACATCTTTTTCCTCATTCTTCTTCCCGGCAATATATCTTTGAGACATAAAAAGTGATAAAAACATACAAAAGCAAAAGGCACTGTATTCTTTACCATAAAATATTTCAAACAAAAGACAATTCCTAGGTTAACTTTCCAAAAGATTTGCAAAATGAATCAATGCAGACATATGTCACAGAAATGTCCTTTCTGATTAAAATCTGAGAATATAAATAAATTGGTGTTTCTTTTTTCATTCTGTCTCTTGTTAAGAGCTATGTCTTAGCCATAAACAAGAAGCTGCCCTTAAAATTATATTTTTTTCTTATTTATTTTTCAACAGGGGACTTATTATGTTTGAAAATGAAACCTATGTCTTAGAACCAATGAAAAATGCAACCAACAGATACAAACTCTTCCCAGCGAAGAACCTGAAAAGCATCTGGGGATCATGTGGATCACATCACAACACATCAAGCCTCACTGCAGATAATGTGTTCCCACCGCCCTCTCAGACATGGGCAAGAAGGGTAAGAGGGATACCCGATTTTGTGTTTCTGGGAAGCTAGGAGCTCAAGCTATGGATACCCAACACTGTGATATCTGGAGAAATGTTGCCATCTAGATGATGTGGCATCTGGGGGATAGAAGTACCCAGTTTATCTGGAGGTGGCAGACATCATACAGTGGAGTGCAACCATAACCCAAATCCCCATCACTGTATTGGAGATGTCAGCCTCAGACTCATTAAAATATGCTGGGTGAAGTCACATAGTTGGGATCAGAGGATGACAAAATCACCATTCATGAAAACTCCCAAGAGACCCTATTATGGTCCTAGGCCCAGGGTTGGGCCCCACCATGGCAAGCAAGACAAGATTGGACCCTGACCTACTCTCTAGCAGCTCTCCATCTCCTGGAGGCGAAAGACCACATAGAGCCTTCTTTATGAGCAAGTTTGGGTTCTTACTATAATTCGCAGAGAATTCTCACTCTTTGCCCACACACTTATGCAGAGGCGAATGGGGCCTTCCTCCACGTGGTGTGCCTCAGGAATCTTACTTACCCACAGTCCCAGCTGCGAATGCTTGTCCTAGCAGTCTGTGTTTTCTGGCCACCAGCCCCTGGATCTGCTCATAAAATGTCTTCCTTTTTGCAGCAGCACCAGAAAGAGTAGTTGCCTAAGGGAGTCTGCGCTGCAGACAGTCTTCCCTTCCTGACACGTGTAGTGTCCCACCATGAAACCTCTAACCCCTAAGGGCGGCCTGCCCTTTTTCTGTCTGGTATTATGTGGGCACCAGACGCCACAGTAGAGCTCTGTTAACAAGGATTAAAGGTGATCATTCCCAACATTTGGCTGGAGGCTCTGAATTTAAATGAGCAGAAACGGATAGGAAATTATCAACAATTTCCTGATTTTTCATTTCTGGATTTCCTGTTCCTCTGTTGACAAGAAATCAAGAAAATTTATAGATAGGATGTCACTTGTGCTTATATTTGAGTGTCCGGGAACATTTCTTCCAGGTTCCTTCTAACACATTGTTGTCTCGTAACTTTAATTTCAGTAGACCACTGCTTAGCACTCAGCATTTAATGAATATTATTCTTGGTTCATTCTAAATCATTTTTCTATTTGGAAACAGTAGAGGTTATCCCAAATGATATCTTCTCATTCTTTTTTTTTTTTTTTTTTTTTGAGACGGAGTCTCGCTGTGTCTCCCAGGCTGGAGTGCAGTGGCGCAATCTCGGCTCACTGCAAGCTCTGCCTCCCAGGTTCATGCCATTCTCCTGCCTCAGCCTCCCTAGTAGCTGGAGCACCCGCCACCACGCCCGGCTAATTTTTTTTGCATTTTTAGTAGAGACAGGTTTTCACCGTGTTAGACAGGATGGTCTGGATCTCCTGACCTCATGATCTACCCGCCTCGGCCTCCCAAAGTGCTGGGATTACAGGCGTGAGCCACCGCGCCTGGCCGATTCCTTCTCATTCTTAGAATTCCCCTCATACCTGTGGATAGATGTCTGTTCCCCTAAAACTGCTCTTACCTGAACCAGTTCAGGACTTTTAACTCTAATTTTACATTCGTTCTTTCAGTCCAGGTATTCTGCTTGTGTAACCCTCACGTCTTCTGTTTGCTAGTGTGTTTCTAAGAGTTTCTATGGCAGGTGCTCACAACCTCTTTTTCGTTTCCTGCCCCGTCACAGGACGGAGAGGAACTCTCCCATCTGGTACTGTGGCTCACCTTGACATTGCTGCTTGGTGGCAGAACACTGTATCCTAATCCCCAGGAACAGAGCTTGAAAATTACCACCCCCCAACCTCCACCCCCACAAGCTCAGGAGACTTTTCATCCTGTGCTTCTCCCCGCTACCTGTCTTAGTGATGGACTTAAAGACTAGCCTCTGGGGTCCCACGGCGTGTTTATTTTACTCTTCAGATGCTTTTGCCTTTGATTCCAAACCTTGAAGAAGATGTGATTAAGCTGTGGCTTTACCGGTCATAAACAAGTAGAACATTTGCATTTTGTTTTCCAGGCTCTTTGCTTTGAGTACCTTGTTGAATGCATGTTACCCACGTTATGAGATTTATAACTTGATGGTTTAAATGACACTCAAATATGTTTGTCGTTTCATTTAGCAGTACAAACTTGATCTGTACTTGCCAGCCATATTTTAATTCTTTTAGCTTACAGCTCTCTAGAAGCATGATTGTAATTTCCAGTCATTTTGACTTGTGGAGAAATGGGGAGAATGGGAATAATAACGGTGCTTTGTGAATAATGCGTGCTGAAGTGCAAATGAGCCTTTAAATTGAAAAGGGAAGGCACTGATGCCGGTCAACTCAGTTCTCAATATTTCTCTCTAGAAAGCGCTGTGATGGTTTTTATGGAAGAGAAAGCATCCTGGACTTAAAATGCATGTATATAATGAAAATGGTGCGAAAAATAATTTCAAATATGTGGAATCCTTGTGAATTGGAATTATATAGTAGATTATTTTGGTTAGCACCTATGGTAAATATGAAAGGGACATTTCCTGCCCTGCTTACACTGCCTTTGTTTCACTCTTAAAAAAAAAAACAAAATCAATGGAAAGGCTGCTAACTAATCTTGTTTATGCAATGCAGCAACTGTATTTGCTTTTTCCCTATATTTTTCTGCCCCCACTAAATGTTAACTATTGCAAAGACTGGTTTGCAGACTCTGGTTTTTCTGCAGGTGTCTGCGTTTTTCTTCACAGAGCATCAGGAATAAATCTGCACTCAGGGTATACACTGGCTGTGATATAAACCTGAGCTATTGTTTGTCTTTTTCACAAGGCTCTACATTAGATTTTAGTGAGAACCCAAGTTGCCCCTCGAAGGGCACAGAGAATCAGGGACGTCACAGTCAGCTCGTTCTCTCTGTGGATTTTTGAGTCCAGCCTGAAGCCTCCTTACTGTTCAGCTCCCCCACGGCAAACTCCTTCCCTCTCCATCGGCTACTCATTCAAGAATGCAAACCAATTTTAACATTATCCTAAGCAAGCTCTGAGCAAGGCAAAGACGGTACATCTACTGGAAAAAATCACATAAGACATCCCAAAGGCAAATGCAAATTAGTTTTGAATTGCCTTTTCTTTAGGGATTATCTGTGCCATTGTTCCCCTCCATTAGTATGGATAATTATGAGTCAAATAGAAAAGTTGCTGCCTTCTCTGAAAAGAAATGTTTGCTTGGGCCGCCGTGTACATATAGGACAGCGAGTTGGGGAGGTGCTGTTTTGCTTCCTCGAAGGTGGCCATTCTGAAATGAACTGGTGCTATTGCTTTTGTGTTTCTAGACAGCCTGTCGTATTTGTTTAATAGAAGGCACAGTAGTGGTGGGGTATTTGTAGCCATAGTAGTATATAACACATTATATGTAGAGCCTAATGAGAGTTGAATATCAGGAATGGCCAGAACTGTTTGAAAACTCCTTAATTATGACAGGCATACTGAATTCCTCTCTAACAACCATCCTTGCTTCCATACCTCTTCTAAGAGACTATCATGTTCCCTTATTACCTTAGTTGTTCTTTTTGTTTGTTTGTTTGTTTGTTTTTTTGAGACGGAGTCTCACGCTGTCGCCCAGGCTGGAGTGCAGTGGCACGATCTCGGCTCACTGCAAGCTCCACCTCCTGGGTTCACGCCATTCTCCTGCCTCAGCCTCCCGAGTAGCTGGGACTACAGGCGCCCGCCACCGCGCCCGGCTAATTTTTTGTATTTTTAGTAGAGACGGGGTTTCACCGTGGTCTCGATCTCCTGACCTTGTGATCCGCCCACCTCGGCCTCCCAAAGTGCTGGGATTACAGGCGTGAGCCACCGCGCCCGGCCACCTTAGTTGTTCTTAAAGCTTGGCAGTGGGGGCCGGATACAAGGCTCACACCTGTAATCCCAGCACTTTGGGAGACTGAAGCAGGCGGATCACCTGAGGTCAGGAGTTCAAGACCAACCTGGCCAACATGGTGAAACCCTATCTCTACTAAAAATACAAAAATTAGCAGGGTGTGGTGGTGGGCATCTGTAATCCCAGCTACTTGGGAGGCTGAGGCAGGAGAATCGCTTGAAACCGGGAGGCAGAGGTTGCAGTGAACTGAGATCGTGCCACTGTACTCTAGCCTGGGCGACAAGAGTGAAACTCTGTCTCAAAAACAAAACAAGACCAAACAAACAAACAAAAACGCTTGGCGCTGGGGAGCAGGGCAGCACCACTTCCTTGGCCCTGGGCTTTGAATATCTGTTTGTGTGAGTGGAGGCTCCAGTTTTCCAGTGTGAATTCCTAGTGAGTTTCAAATCCACTGAAGCTCTGGATAAATAAATAATAGACCTCACTTGTGTCATTCGTTTTTAAGGCTTAATTTCAATACTTCACACTTGTCCCTATTAACATTCAGTTTGCCAGATTCAGCCTATTCTCCTGGCAGTTTGTCTCATTTGTTTACTTCTGCCTACCTACATGTCGGCCAGGTGTCAGAGGCTGTATCCTGTGTGGACATGATCAGTGTGTGCTGTCCCCATGCCAGTCACAGTCAAGGATGGTGGAGACAACCTTTCCTAACCGAAATCGGAGCTCAACCTACAAATATGTGGAAAGTGATCTTAGAGTCAAGGCGTGGAGCCTTGCTTGAGCTAATACTGATTTTTCTTGCCTCGAGGAAGAGAAACCAAACTTTTGATTGATTTCATTTGCTGATCTTGCTGGCAGTGGAAACATTGGCTCTGGTCTCATTGTGATTGTTTTTCTCTGGCTATCGGGTGATAGCACAGCCGGCTTGCATGTGGCTGCCCATGTCCACCATGACTGCCACCTCTCACCTGGACAACTGCATGGCCTCCTCGCTGCACTCTCAGCTTCTAATATCATCCAGTATCATCCCCCTAGAATCCATTCTCCTTCCAGTAGCCAGAGCACTATATATAATATATACTAGTATATTATAATATAATATATACCGTATTATATATTATAGTATATATACTGTATTATATAATATATACTATATTGTGTATTATTCTATACTATATACTCTGTATTATATAGTATATTATATACTATATATTATGTACTATATTATATATCATAGTATATATACTATATATACACTATATTATATAGTACATATTAATATATACTATAGTATATATTAATTTTATATAATAATAATATATAATATATTAATTATATATTAATTTTATATTAATTTTATAATATATAATATATTAATTATACATATTATATATATTAATTATAAATATATATATTTTGAGATGGAGTCTCACTCTTTTGCCCAGGCTGGAGTCAGTGAGTGGTGCTGCCCAGGCTGGAGTCAGTGGTGCCATCTCAGTTCACTGCAACCTCCACCTCCCAGGTTCAAGTAATTCTTGTGCCTCAGCCTCCCGAGTAGCTGGGACTACAGGCATGTACCACCACGCCCGGCTAGTTTATGTGTTTTTAGTAGGGGCAGGGTTTTACCATGTTGATCAGGCTGGTCTCGAACTCCTGACCTCAAGGGATTTGCCCACCTCGGCCTCCCAAAGTGCTGGGATTACAGGCGTAAGCCACTGCTCCCAGTTGCAATACTTTTAAAATCTCACATTCAAGGCCCCCATGCTCTTAGATTATTAGGCTATCACTCAACCTCCTTGCCATGGCCCCAGTGTCCTGTCCCCATCTTCCACCTCCTCTCATCCATTCTTGTCCCCCATTTGCCAGACTCCAGCCATACGGCCTGTTGCCAACACCCACAAGCTCTCCACAGCCTCAGGACATCTGCTGTTGCCTTTCCATCTGCCTGGAACACTGTTCCTGCAATCTTTCCACACATGCCTGCTTCTCATCCTTCAGGCCTCAGCTACGTTAGGCCTGCCCACTGCCCACCTTCATCCTACCTGCAGAACCCTGTTGATTTCCTTTGTTGTACTTTTCACAGACTCTCTCTTACTTTTGTTAATTCTGTATGGGCTCACCTTCTCCAAGCCCCCACCAGAATATGAGTTTCAGGAGGACACTGGGTTTCAGGAACGTGGGTTTCCTGTCCACACTGTATCCCCAGCACCCTACACAGTGCCTAGCACAAACAGCATCCCTGGTAGATAGCGTGGGATGAATAAGTGTTATACAAATGATATGACCCATATGAAGAAAGATTTGCAATAAGGATTTATTGCAGCCCCAGTCTCAACTTGCTTTTCTAACTTGAGTTAAGTTCCCATTGCCAGAGTCCTCAATGCAGGCTGCTTGGGGGATATTTATCCTTGGAAACTTGGCTGTGATGACTTTGAGAGGCCCAGGAACTGGTTCTCTCTTGAGCAAGATTCAAAGAAGGCCTCTGCCTCCACCTGGGAACGGAGACTTTTGGGCCAATCTCAGAGGCTGCTGTTCTCATTTGAGGAAGGGCTTTTGTTCATGACCCCCAAAATGAAAATTCAATCGAGCAACCAGTTTCTTTTTTTTAATTTTTTAAAATTATTATTTTAATTTCTTCTTTAAAAAAAAAAAA